>NC_134844.1:94268760-95009385 GCF_965363235.1 Mytilus galloprovincialis | reverse complement strand
TCAGAATATAGTATTGGCAATGAAGTATATGTTAAATTTATAGGCAAAGACAAAAGAGTGTATAGAGGAGGGGCATCGATTGCAGCGCCACGAGTCTTAGACGGAATAGTCATTGCAACAAAAAAAGATCTCAATAAATATATGGTTAAGTTGGAGAAAACGATTTCCAGTGATTGGTTTAGGGTTATTATGATCACTTCTAGAATAGCAAGTAAAGAAAGAGAAAAATAACGGACAGCAAAAGAAAACGCTAAACAAGAAAACAAAATTTGCAGGGCGAAAACTAACGAGTTTTGGAAATCCTTCAGTAGTTAAATGATAAATTACCGAAAGTAGAGTAATGACAACGTCACACAAGGAAGCCTTGCATGATAAAATGATCGGACTTCAACAAAATGCAGCGAAAGATGATCTTCCTGTCGACAGAGATATACCATCGGATGGTAACTATGTTTCATGCGCTGTACTTGCAACTACCACTAGAAGGGGTCGACATTTCTTATACATTACAAGATTACGTCATATGATAGTTGACTTTTTACGTAATAACCCTGTCCTTGATTTTTCTGAAGGAACTTGATTTTCGTGATTTTATGGTCGATGTAGACCGGCATAGTTATTTGGAAAGGATGGAACGTGATTGATGGAGAATGGGGCGATACTACCGTGCTTGTTGCTGCAGCATGTCTGTTCCGCGTTCCAATTTTAATATTATCAAGTTTACCAAACTCTCAACTAATAAGAATAATACCAGAATAAAAAGAGATGTTGCACTGGGGCAGACTTTATGCTTAGGTCATATAGCTGGATATCATTATTTAAGTTTGATACCCGATCAAGCACAATCCATTGGGAACATGTTAATTGAGCAGACCATACTCTTTTGTGCGAAGTATGCGGAACCTTTACTTGTAATACGTGTAATTGCTTGAATAACACAAATGAAATGTTATGCCATCGTTGTGGAATAATCCACACCAAAAATCAATATTTAATCAATTCCTCTGAAGATATTAAGCAAATTAACTTCAATAAAGACCACGATCAAAAGCCTGATTTTGATCTGGACTCAAATACCACCCTTGGCAGTATGCTAGAAGAAAACTTTGAAGCCGATGATGACAATGAAATAAGCGTTGGTAAGCCACATAAAGGACCATATGAATCAACGGATACGCTTCCTGAAAATGATAATCTTTTGTCAAATGACCACAACTTCGATATGATTTACAAGTGGCTCCAGCATAAGTTATTTGAATTTGAAGATCAATCATTCGGCAATGGAATTCTACTGTCAAGAGATGAACGGTCAATGATGTTTTATCACTTTTTGAAATTACATGGATTTGTTTTACCATTTAAACAAGAGATTGACGAAGAATTCATACTAGTAAACCACCCGTTTAGGGTCTTATATGCCGACTTTCGGTCATATATGGCAATAATCTCCAGTGGACTATGTTGTATACCTCACCAATGATGTTCGTCGATGGGTTTCGTTGTTCAATCACACATTTATGTCTAATAGCAATTCTATAATGACTTTGAATGAAGACAGTAATTATGATCTTGTTCAATATCCACGCAGGATAAGAAATCCGGACCAAGACGACGACTAAAATTCAGATGAAGCAGAGGAATAGATTTTGTATATTGGAATCATACTGTCCACACGAAAGTAAAGAATATTGGGTATCTATCAATGACACAAAATCAGAATGTGAACAGGAATAGCGCTTTTATTGTTGTTCTTCATCTCAAAGTCACAGTGAGGTTTCAACAAGTAGCAAAAAAAAAAAAAAGAAAAGAAAAAAAAAAAGAGCGTATACATATTTTCTCTTTATAAAATATTTCCTGGACAAGGATACCGACATATTAAGTAGAAATGCTAGCTAAATTTTTCAGATCAATTTCGATAAAGGAATAAACAAAACAAAACAGTATAGCATTGTTTAATCTCCCCCGCCCCCTTGTTATTTCTGTTGTATGTTAACCAGTCTTGCAAACCTACTCGGGCATACAGGAACATCCTGTTTGCTCAACTGTCCGTTTGAATCATTCAAAATATATTTTGAGTATGATGTGAGCAGTTTGTATAGAACGTAAGAAACAAAATTGTTTCATTTTGGAAAGAAAGGAGAGGCAACTGAAGGAATTTACTAACCCTTGCAACACATATTTTCCCTTCATAACATTTTTTTCCGGGATAAGGGTAAGCCATTAAAAGTAAAATTGCGAGCTAAATTTTTCAGACCAACTTACACTGTAAAATGACGCTTAGAATTTAACTGTAAGTGTTACATGTTTAGGTCTAAACATGTTTAGGATTGTGTTTAAATTCTATACAGATGGCTCCCTAAACGTGTTTTTGATCATTACATGTTTATATTTTAAACATGTAATGCCTATCTATTGTGTTTAGGTCTTAAACGTGTAATGTCTATTGTTCTTAGGATTTTTACCCATGATTCATCTACCTTGAACAGGTGGCGCTGCTAATAATTAATATTTGAAATCAAACAGAGGAAAAAATGAGGTTCTGTTGGCATATATTGATGCCGATACCAATGTGACAGAGTTATACAATATAAGTCGTCATAATCATTTACTTTTGATGAGGAGTGAGTCCAAAATCCTCTAGGAAATTTCAATGGGTTTATGTTTTGAAACACTAGAAAATGTTAAGTGCAAACGGAGACAATTCATCACAAACAGACTCCAAATGATTATCAAAAGGGACACCTGAAATCAAAACAATATCTACCTAAGCGCGAAAATTCCTAAACAATAAAAATCTAAGTCCCTAAATCCCTAGGCACATAAATTTAGTCATTATGGGGCTGATATTGATGGGTCTATTTTTTTTTAAGTATCCTATCTGGTCCTGGAGATTAATCAACCTTCAGACCCCTCAGTATCTTAAATACACCTTCCTTTTTTTTTTTTCATATGTGGCACTTTACTCGTAGCATCTCTTATCGGTTAAATAGGAACATCACCTTTATTTTATTTTGTAAAAACGCTATTGAAAAATAGTGTTGCTATATTTTCATCCTTTTCTTTGTCATCTTCTGTTTTTCTAGATGTTTCATCACTATGGTCGGTTTAACAGTTCTCTAATTCCTGTTCTTGTTTTTATACCTCTACTTAACATATTAACCCCAAAGTTACGTTATAGTTATACTAATAGTGCTTAGAAACAGGTGACGTAATCGCGTGAAAGAGTTATTTGTATGTCGATAACTTCAAAAATATATATATAGATTCTATCAGTATCGAGTCTGATTCGATATTTCTCCTGTCGAAAAAGTTAAAATTTAAAACGCGAGGCTTGCAGAGCTTTTCGATTATTTCAAATTTATATACCGATATGGAGCTATTTTCTTTCAGAACGATAGGTCATTCTTCTGAAGAATCAACCCGGACGATACCAAGTTACAATGAAATGTACTTCAAGGAAGGCAAAAACTAATAACCTGTGTAAGTCATTATTTTTCCAGATTAAAATGCAAACGACAGTTTGTTAAAACATTTAGTTCATTTGATGTTGCCAACTGGAGTTTTACTATACAATTTCGATCTCTACTAATCTTTTTAGGTTTTTGTCAGAAACAATTCTTTCCTCCGTTTATTATACTGAAATACAACAACAAAAAGTAGAGTTAAATTTTCAAAACAATTAGCCTAAATATTTTTTTAATTCGTCGCTACAATAAAGGGACTATATGCGAGATAAATTCAATAATGCAAAGCTTTTCATAACACTTTAAAAGCAAGCTAACTTGTACCACATGCATGTGTCTAATTATTAAAAAAAAACAAAAAATAAAAGTATTCATTCTTGTTGTTTAACACCGTATTGGAAATTGTACTATGACCTATGGATGGTTAATTCACACCGTATTGGAAATCGTACTATGACCTATGGATGTCTTGTTGATTTACACCGTATTGGAAATCGTTCTATGACCTACATGGATGTGCGTTTTTCGTGTTCAATGTACACTACGATTTTGTGCTCTTCGTAAATTTTACAATTATATATACTCTTTTCTTTTACCCTATCAAATTTATATCAAATATTCTCATTTCTAAAGGTGAACAGTCACGTAATTTAATGGGGAGGGGGTAGTATTATATTTTATCCTGATTCTTATTTAAAAACAAGACTAAAGGATGAAAACAATTAACAATTTTCTGAATATTTCATACAAAATTGTAAAAAAAAATCTCCTTTTCTGTGGTAAAAATGTCATGAACCAAGAGAAAAAAATAATAGCACCATGCTTCAATATAATAAATTACTTACCAAGTGACTTGTATTTTTTTATTCACCGTATTATAACAATTAATTTCCTTCTTGCTTCATGCATTTATTGCAACATTTTAAAATGTAACTTGACAGTGATTACTAACGTTTATATCTAGAGTAATGAGTATCATTTCACCTTATTATTCATTCGTTGGGCGTGGTTATACCTGATCATAATAGAAAAAGAATATCCAACTTTAATTTGATCGGTCAAATGGGATACAATTTCAAGCAAATCACTGCAATTCTGACACCCCTTGGTGTGTTATACGACAAGAAAAAATTCGATGGTGGAATCTGTTTCTCTAATACTGTTTAGACGACATGTAGACAAACTGTATCTTTCCTTTCAATGATCTGCAAAGAGATCATATGTGTTCTTGACGTCATCAGATATGGTTGCCTTTTTTTCATGACTTCACAAAAGGAGATTCAGATGGATGCAAGAAAATTTAAGCAGTATCTTTTACCCTTCCGGCGCACCTGTGATCACCCCATGTTTTTGTTGGGTTTCATGTTGCTCAGTCATTAGTTTTCTATGTTGTGTTTTGTGTACTGTTTGTCTGTTTTTCTTTTTACTCTTATAGTCATGGCGTTGTCCGTTTTTTTTCGACTTATGAGTTGAAATCTTTCGCCTCTATTTAACTTCATAATTGAATTTTGACCAATGAAGAACTGAGATCAAACTAACCTCACGTAACAAAAGGGAAGAGGGAAGAGGGAATTTAATATAATATTCGATCCAAATTTAAATGAAAAAAATAATGATGATGCTAATTATTAGTTATTTAAACCTAAAAGAAAAGTTTATACGAATGCATGATTTATATGTATTTTTTCATTCGTTTGTTTATGGTTGGTTCTGTTGGCCATTGTCCCATACTGACATAAAGGGCTTCACTAAATTAAGTTATGTTGAATTTCAGATTTTGTTAGCATTGCAAAAGGAAAGCCCACCTCAATGTCTGCTCCACCATATATCCAGGATGCGTATTCTTGGAAAGCTAATGATGGAAATTACTGGTCAAAAAATGCAAAATGTGCATACCCACATATAAATACGTTTCCTAGGTGGTGGAAAGTTAATCTACTAGCTTATTACGAGATTCATCGGGTAATCATGTATAGTAACCATCCAGGTAAGTACAAAAGATTTACTTTATTAGAGACATCTATGATATATAATTTACTTAAGGGAGTAGACCTGGGTTTATCAATGTGAGTAAAGAAGGTTTATTAAAAGAGGGGCGAAAGATACCAAAGGGACATTCAAACTCATAAGTCGAAAATTAACTGACAACGCTATTGCTAAAAAAGAAAAAGACCTATCAACTTTATTAGAGACATCTATATGTTATACTTTACTTAAGGGAGTAGACCTGGGTCTATCAATGTAAGTAAAGAAGATTTATTAACATTGTTAAAGACATTATAAGTTATACTTTACCTAAGGGAGTAGACCTGAGCTAAAGGAAACACCTCTTTATTAGAGACATCTATAAGTTATACTTTACTTAAGGGAGTAGATCTGGGTTAAAGGAGACACCTCTTTATTAGAAACATCCATAAGTTATACTTTACTTTAGGAAGTAGACTTAGGTTAATTTAAACGGTTAAAGGAGAACACTCTTTATTAGAGACATCTATAAGTTATACTGAAAGGGTAGACCTGGGTCTATCATTGTAAGTAAAGAAGATGTATTAACTTTATTAGAAACATATATAAGTTGTACTCAGTGGCGGATCCAGAAATTTCCATAAGGGGGGCCCACTGACTGCCTAAGAGGGGGCCTGCTCTAGTCATGCTTCAGTGATTCCCTATATAATCAACAAAATTTATTCTAAAAAAGGTGGGCCCTGGCACCCTGCAATCCCCCACCCCCACCCCACCCCAACCACCCCCCAAATTCGCCTTTGATACTTAACTTAACGGAGTAAACCTAGATTAAGGGGGACAACTCTAGTAGAGTTCCCCAAGGGTGACTGGGGAAAAGAAATATGGTCACTACAGGTCTTCTTCCGACCGGCAGTAAAAACCCTTGCCAAAGTGGGGCGTCCGTTTGGCTGTGCGGGATGTATAAAGTACGCAGCCACGTCCGGTCAGAATTGGGACGCTAAATCCGATGCCTAGTGTGGAGAGAATGTCACGCTCTCTGCACGTAAAGAAACTTTGCATCAACTCTTTGAGGGGTCCGTAGGTGTAACAAGGCAAAATTTCTGTCCCTATCCAATATATCCTCATTTTCCAGTGGCAGTCGAAATTTTCCCGACCTTATCCCGGACGACCTCAATTACAACACCTACCTATTGTATATTTTGTTAATGTGTCCTCGTCCTAAACATGCATGAAATATTTGCCACTGGACGTTAATCAACCAGCAATCAACCAATCTTTAGTAGAGATATCCATAAGTTATAATTTACTTAAAAGGTAGACCTGGGTCTATCAATGTTAGTAAAGGAGATGTATTAACCTTATTAAAGACATTTATAAATTATACTTTACTTAAGGGAGTAGACATGGGTTAAAGGAGGCAACTCTTTATTATACCCCACGCAACAAAGTTGCGGAAGGTATAATGTTTTTGACCCGTCCGTCCGTCCGTCTGTCCGTCTGTCCGTCCTTCTGTCCGTCTGTCAGTCCGTCAGTCCGGTTTCTTGTCATCGCAACTCCTCTCAAACCACACAACAGAATTTCATGAAACCTCTTTAGATAATAAGGACATAATATGTAGATGTGCATATCGACAGGAAATTACGATTCATTATTTCTTGGAGTTACGCCCCTTTGAACTTATTTGCTTCAATATACATTTTTTTGTACTACTGCAACAGTTTGTCATCGCAACTCCTCTGAAACCACACAACAGAATTTCATGAAACTTTGTAGATAATAAGGACATATACTATGTAGATGTGCATATCGACAGGAAATTATGATTCATTTTTTTTTTTCTTAAAGTTATTTTATTTCTCCAGTGACAATGTGTGGACGTGGGGTATGTGAGCGCGCTCACTAAGGTTCTTTAATTAGAGACATCAATAAGCTTTGCTTTACTTACGGGAGTAGATCTTGGTCTATCAATATCAATAAAGATGATATATTAACTTCATTAGAGACATCTATATGTTATACGTTACTTAAGGGAGTAGACCTGGGTTAAAGGAGACAAATCTTTATTAGATACATCTGTAAGTTATACTTTACTTAAAAGGTAGACCTGGGTCTATCAATGTAAGTAGTGAAGTTGTATTAACTTTATTAGAGACATCTATAAGTTATATTTTACTTAATTAACCCTCCCATACCCAACGATGCCTTGAGGCATTGCCCGGCGCGTGCTCAACGATGCCCCAAGGCATCGCCTCCCGCTGGCATGTTTTTTTCGGTATTTTTTGAATTAGTATCTAAACAAAATAACAAGGCGAATGAACGAGAAAATTGACCAAGTCGCTGAGCGTATTATGAAATTTGTTTATATGCTTCGTTTAATGCAATCGTACGGTTTAAAATAAGAAAAATACAGTTGACATATCGTTCAATGTGGTGGAAAATTAATGGCTTTCTCCGTGGAGCAACGTGGGTTCAACAGTGGAGATGCCTGGCCTATATGATTACAGGGAATATATTGTATTATTTGCATTATTTGGGAAGATCTTGTATCCAATGTAGGGTTACAAAGTTATGAACAATTTAAAGTTGTCGTTCCTGTGGTCCCCCTTTTTTCTCCAAGATGGCCGCCACTAAAATTGTGTTGATTTAAGATTTTATATGCATATTTTGAGGCAAGTAGCAAGCACTGTGCCCTAAAATACTCTAATCTGGCAGAACACACTTCATTCTTTAGGGAAAACCATTAATATTCAGCAAGCTATGTCATTAAAAGATTTTTTATCAGCATCAAACAACCCAGAATCCTCCCTTCTGATATTACCATAAGGTATTGATAGCCACGTTGAAGCATAATTTTCTACTAAATGACCCACACAAGTACAGAATTGTACTTAATTAACTATATTAATTTACCTGTTTTGTTTAAATCTGAAATCTTGGTATGACAAAGTAGAAAAAAAGATTAATTTCATGGTCTCTTAATATGCTATCGCACTAATTTTTGCTAATAAATCTGAATGGTACCAATTAACTAAGTCTGAATTAGCTTTTTTTTTTTTACCAAAAAACAACAAAATCTATCATTTCTCTTAAATTGTGCAAGGTATCAAGATGAAATTTGAGATACAACATTATGAAATGTCACTAGATATGATTTTGATAAATGTATATGTTTGAAAGGAAAAATAGCCGACATTTTGACATTTTTTTTCCTCGTAAAATCACATTTTCCCTCACTACTTATTTCTCAACCGATTTTAAAAATCTTGGTACCAAAATAATTGTCTTAAATCCACCTTTTTATTTTTCTGATTACATCTATTAAAATAGATCATTTTGTTGCGATATGAATATATGTTGTACCAAGTCTAAATAACCTGATCTTTTTAATATGTTAATTCACAAGATAGCACTTCACACAACTTTTAGACACTCTTCTCCAATACTTCAATATCTGACTGGGTCAACAATCCTTTGCTCTTAATATTGAAAATACAGTGTTCAAACTAAATCTTATTATAGAACAGCTAATACCAATTTTCAAGTCTAAGATTTGACATGTCTATTTGATCCAACCAAAGACATCTTGCACTTTTGATGAGCACATTCAATGAGACTTCCAAGATGGACACTTTATTTATATTTACAAATAAATAAAAATAAAACGAATTCCTGAATCTTGCTTCATATTTTTATTAACAAGAAACCGTCACCAAGTTAGACCTTTACAATACATGTACATGCAACTACAAAATACAAAGTTGAGTACCATAGCCGCATAAAACATGCAACAAGTAAATACAAAGTTATGAGTAACATCACCACAAGAAACGTGCAACAAGTAAAAACAAAGTTATGAGAACCATATCACCACATAAAACGTGCAACATTTAAATACAAAGTTATGAGTACCATCACCACAAAACATGCAACATGTAAATACAAATTTATGAGTACCATCACCACAAAACATGCAACATGTAAAAACAAAGTTATGAGTACCATATCACCACATAAAACATGCAACAAACAAATACAAAGTTATGAGTACCATCACCACAAAACATGCAACATGTAAATACAAATTTATGAGTACCATCACCACAAAACATGCAACATGTAAATACAAAGTTATGAGTACCATATCACCACATAAAACATACAACAAACAAATACAAAGTTATGAGTACCATCACCACAAAACATGCAACATGTAAATACAAATTTATGAGTACCATCACCACAAAACATGCAACATGTAAATACAAAGTTATGAGTACCATATCACCACATAAAACGTGCAACAAGCAAATACAAAGTTATGAGTACCATCACCACAAAACATGCAACATGTAAATACAAAGTTATGAGTACCATCACCACATAAAACGTGCAACAAGCATTGTTTGTATCGCTCAAATATCGATTTATGAAAACAATAGAGGACATCATTAATGATTTATATAAATTATGAGCATCTTTCTCAAATTTGTAAAGGCACAAGAAAACATTTTTGACTATATTGAAGAAAATATGAACTTCAAAAGTTAAAGGTTGATTCTTGATCTGGATAACTTATTCTTGCAAAAAACGATGAATGCAAAGTGAAGTGTTAGAAGTTCATACATGCATTGTTAAATGCTGCTATGCTGCTTTTAGACTAATTTATTTAGTAATTTGTCAAAATATTTTCTACAGTACTGTTCGTACTTAGATTGAAGTTTGTGATAATTTGTTAAATACCATGTTCTACCACCAGAGTTAAAAAAAAAATCTAAATTTAAATTAAAAATAAACATTTCATCAATTTCACTGATATCTTCTCGTTCAGGCCATTTAAAAAGATTCATTACAGATTTTGCAGGATGCAAAAAAATTATTTTTAAAATATTGTTTTCCTTAGCAATAACTTGTCCAGGATACCATGTATCCATATAGGCCACAACAACATTTTTACCAACTGGACATTTATTTAATCCAGTCATATTCATATCAGAAGACTGAGAAGAACTTTCAACATTCATAATAGAGGTATTTTCAACAGTTTTCTTTGAAGTGTTTTCTACTACAGTTTTCTTCCTTTCCTGGTTCTTTGAAAACTTTGTTAGCTTTAATACATTTTTTGGATTTAATATTTTCTATTTTTTTCAATACAATTTCCCTCTGATTTTGCATAATTTCATCTCTTTCATTTTTGGATTTAATAACAAAAGTCACCATACTTTTAGGGGGGACTGATTGTGTATTGTCAGCTGAGAACAAAACTTCAAGATGTGAAATAAGTTCATGCAAGGGAAACAGAATACCATTGGCAGAAAATTGCGGTAAAAATTTGTCTTCTGGATTGCATTTTAATACTTTTTTTTCTAAATTTTAACTGTAATTTTACTGCTTCCATTTTTTCGGTTTCATTAAGTTTTTTTTAGTGTTTTTTAATATCTTGTGAAGTTACCAATAAACCTCCTATTTTTTTAATGTCCTTGTTTAAAGATTGGAGTTCTTGTTGCTTTGATTTTTCTTTTCTGATTTTTTCCTCTCTTTTATTTTTTAATAATAAAATGTGTTGATTTTTAATGTGTTTTTTTCTCAGTTTCAATTGTTTTAACATTGCAGGTGCCCTTTCTCTTGCTATTCTAAACATTTCTGTTTTCTTTTCTGTCTCCATTTGATCAAGCCAATGTAATGTTTTGTTGTTGGTGAATAAAATCAAACCTTCCAATGCTATTATGTAAGCGTTTGGTTCTTCCCTTTTTAATCGGTCTAAATTTTCGAAATCTCGCTCTGAAACCATGTTTGTAGGTTTAACAGTAGAGGATTCGTCTCTGAGTTCTTTCTCATTAACCCCTTCTGTTTCTTCATTTAAACTGCCCCCTGTCAAATTATCAAAGAGTTGCCTTTCTATTATCATACAAAAATTTAACAAAACAATTTACAAAGCTTCAGTTGTTAAAATGTTTAATTCTTCATCATCATTTAAAAATAAACTTTCAAAAACTTTATCTGGAACAGTATATTCAGGATATAAGACTTTCCCTTCAACAAGTTCTGTGGCATCTACTGAATATTTCTCTAAAATATGTTTAAAATCTAACAATACTTTATTCAAATTTAAAATATGCGTGGTGCTTTCAATTATACGCCAAATAGGACCTGTTAAAATTTTCTTATCAATGCCAAATGCCCTACAACCAGCAAGATAGACTGGATTATCTACATAGTAAGAGACTGTAGTTATTAATGAATTTCTTTCTGTTATGGTGAAAAATGAATCAATAAATTCTTTGATGTGTTCTCTATGAAAAAAAAACTGCTGCTCCCATCGGAAATAATACATTTATTCTGTGACCATGACAAGTGCTCATTTTTAAAACTATTGAACGTTCAAGCTGTTTTAAAAAAGTTAAAAAAGGATGACCGTACCCAGATTTTTCATCAGCTCCTGGCACACACAGCTTAGTACTTGCACAAATAAAATCAGTAGTGTTTTGGTTATATGTGAACTGATGAAAATTTTTCAGATTCCAGCACAATCTGTTCCCATAATTTAAAGCCAGATTCAGCCTGTGATGCTAAATTAACTAAAATGTGCAGGTTACATTTAAACCATTAAATTTGGATATTTTTTTAAGTATTTCTTCTTAATTGTCAGACCTGTTCGGTATACATTCTAATTTAATTTTCTCAAGTGATGTTTTAAGACATGTATTTACTATGTGTCTGTCTGTCATCGTATTTTTTATTGACAATAATAATTCATTTTTCTTTTCAATGTAATTTTCATGCAAAAGATTAGCCATATCTGTAATTACTAAGTCGATTATTTCTAAAAAGTTTTCTGTATCACCACGCAACATTTCAACTAAGCCAGTACTATATTGACCACTATCTGTACCTATTTGCAGCCCCCCCCCCCCCCAATTCACGACCATCTCTTTTTGTGCCATCTATGTGTAATGTGTTGTTTTTGCTAGTTAGCATTGCCTCCGATGCCTGCAATTGTGCTATTATTTTTGCTCCTATTAACATAGTTTCTGCAAATGTTTTTTTTGGTAAACGTTCAAACTTTAACCCCCCTATTTTTTCTAGAACAGTGCGAACGATTTTTTCTACATTACATACCCCAACGTTCATTGATAGAAGTGATGCATATACCTCCCTTATAGAGTCATCATATTTCCCCCCATGAAATGTTTTTACGATTTGTGACTTCATTAAGTCTTCAATATTTTCTTTCAATATTTCATTGTCATTTTCCAAATATTTCACTTTGTTTACCATTTCTAAATCTATCCTTATTCCTGATTTTTCTATTCTGTCAACAGTTTCAATACTTTTTTGTTTTTTTAAAGTTTTTGTTTCGGTAATATCTCAGAAGTGCTGATTGCCCTTTATACTTTCTTTTTATATTCTCATTTCTTTGTCGTAAATATTTCATGTCTTTTTCGTGTTTTTTTCTGATGTAAGTTGTGTATAACGTATTTGTTTAGGCTTCAGCCTTTCGTTTACATTTCTTGTCGATAGTAGAGACTTTTTGGAAGACTATCAGTATATTTAGCTGTTAATTTTTTATGTTCATTTCTTATATTAAATAACCTCAAGTTTGCACTAAATTTCTATTGTCTTGTTTTTTGCAGGTTTTTTTTTCCAGGTCGGTTATAATACTTTTTTGTTCGGCACACTTAAGAGATGTGTTATCGATGTAGTCATGAAACCTTTTATTGTCAACCGTTCCAGAACTATTTCTTTTTTCATTTAAGGCAAAATTACATATGGTATTTCTTTTCTGAGGGGGGATATATTGCTCTTTCAAGTAGGAACTGAGATTTTGCCTATCATTTCAAGAAAACTTTGACAGCTTTTTGTATTCTTATTCAATATTACGTTTTAACCCGTCAGAATCAGGGATGTAATTTAAATTACATAAAAACTATACCCACAATGCAACTGTTTTGTTTATAATATTATGTTGCATTTTTTATTTTCTTAACACAGCAATAAGACCATTTGTAACATGGATTTGTTTTGGTATAGGAGCCGGATTTATTAACCAATCTAAACTTATACCCTCTTTTTCACATATTGGACCAACATCTTTGAAAACAATCCCTATGGCTTGCTCTTTACCAACAGATAGCTCTTTTTTCTTAAAAACTGACTTCATTTTGTTTCGAATGTTTCTAAGAAATACAGATACATTTACACTAATAAAATTAAGATTTTCAAAATAATGTGCATATTTGTCTTAAATGAGAGTTCTACATGATCTTCAACTACTGCTTTAACACAATGCCAAAAACAGATATTCATGCCATACATTCTGCTTCAACTTGTCTAAACTCCAATCAACTTAATAAAAAGGGACCAACATTTCGTGAGTTTTAAATGTGACTTTGGTGTGATTCTTATCATTTGTTTGAAACGCTGACCAGCAACATTTAAATAATAAGGGACTTTTGAGTTGACTGCATTTCTGATAAAGTTTTTTTTAATTACACATCATTATATGCATCAAACTCAAGAGTCATCTATTCAGTTGGCATTTATTTTTAAATGGCCTTAGTGGTTAAAATAAAACATAAAAGGAAAACTACTTGTTTTTTTTTCAAAACATCATAAACATATAGGATTAGGCATCAACATATTGTTCCATATGTACACAATCGTCCAGCGATGTCTTCAAATGTCCATCTCACCACTGACCAGCAATGTACATAGATCATATACTGAAAAGAGGGACCACAAAGAAACAGTTCTAGTTAACATGTTGAAATATTGTGTATATTTACACATTTATATATGACGTAATGAATCTGCATATTACTAAATACCAATAAATTTAAAAAATAAAAGAGATGTTGAATAGTACGGTATTTATTGCTCTTTTCTTTTCATGGAATCTCTTGTGTCTTTATAGTGAAAGCATTTTTTCTTCGAGTTAATTTTTGCAAATATCAAAATGTTTCTTGTGAATATGTGTACATGGTGTATACATGTGATGAAAATTGTTATTGATTATAAATATAAAAAAATAAAAATATAATATATATTTGAAGCTAATAATGTTTTCAGTATAATGCTGTCATTTACCGACTGATATATCTGATTACGAAATGCAATTACTGATGGATTTATATAGGCGAGTGACATATTTCAAAAAGACGCTTAGTTAACGACTTTAATGCTCCCACCTAACACACGGCTGTATTTCATGTCATTCGAAAGCTTATTATCTGTACTTTCTGTTTTGCCCGGTCGTAAAAAAATCGCACGGTGCATTTTCTGTTAAATTAAGGTCAAAGGTCATGAATAAACATTCAAATTTTTTGCGATAATTGATCAAAAAGCCATTTTCTAGTTCTTGTACATTATTTCAAAATCAAACAAAAATTAAAAGGTAAGTTGCGCAATATTTACCGAAATTTTAAATTTATTTCAAATCCTAAAAAAAAATCAAAAAATTGTTTTAAAAGCAAAACATATCTTGGGGGATCGATATTTGTATGCTAAAAAATAAATAAATGTATATTTTTTTAGGTCAAGGAATATTTGTTGTATAATTTTAAGATGCAATTATTAGCTATTGTTCATAGAACAGCCTTCTATTGAAGTGTTTGAAGTTGCCCAAAAATCTTCCATCTGCAAATAGCGATCATTTTGTTATTCTATGTTAAGACAGCACATCGCGAATTGTCAATATCAGCGAGGAGAATAATTTTCCATAATAAAAAAAGGGGTATTTAAAGTTCGAAAAGAAACATACGAGTTAATTGAGGTAAAAATATGGGGGGTTTTTCAGTGTCAAACTTATTTACCTTTTGTAACATTGCGACTAAATCGTATGCACAATTGAAATAAGTAACCATCGTTAACACTTGGTTGTCTTAAGCGGGATGTAAACGAACAAAATATAATGCTGCTGCTTTTTATTGTGTTTAAAAACGTGTAAGCCATGTTAAATGTGTTTAGAAGTTTAATCTCTTTAACTATTCGAATGAAAAATGTTTTGAGTGTTTTCAAAATATGCTTGTTATATACAAATGCAGGACATTGTGTTTGTAAAACATTATAAGCAGTTGTGTTATTACAAGATGAAAAGGTTGAATACCCTTCTAGACCTCATAAGAACAGTCGCTGTTTTAGGTACCGCTTTCATGCTGTGCTGTATTTTGTGAACTGTTGTTCGTCTCTTGGACTTTAATTTTATATTGTTCATGGTTTTATTAAAGCTCCTTTGATTCATGGTTTGAGATTGATTGTCCCTTTGGTATATATCATTTTACTTTCAAGACATTAAGTTGCAGTAATGAACATATAAAACTACAGACTGAGTAACACAAACCCTCAAAAATATTTGGGGTGAAATCAGAGGCTCCTAAAGGGTAACCGGATCCTGTTCCACATGTGACACACGTCTCGTGGCTCATGTAATTCCTTCATCGGTAATAAACCTTATTCGATAAGTGACATTCAAGGCAGAGATGACGGTATTTTGGTTACGTCGATTGGAACTGATCCGTCGTCATCTGGCGAATCAGATATTGCATAATTGTCAACTAACTTGTAGTTGGGTCCAACAAAATCCGAAGGGATGTTTTCAACTTTGCATTTGAACTCTGTTTAAAACCATGTTCAAACCACCATTTTCTTCAAATGTTCTGTACCAAGTCAGGCATATGGCAGTTGTTATCAAATAGTCTGTTTCTATGTATGTTGGCGTTTGTTTTTGTAGCAGTTCAGGTTTCTGTTATTCTGTTGTTGATGCGTTTCTCTCGGTTTTGGTTTGTGACCCGGATTTGTTTCAGTTAAATCAAATTATGACTATTGAATAGCGGTTTACTATAGTTGCCTTTATTTAATAGCTCCATTGTGAGCAGTAACCCACTATCAAGGAAATCGTGAAAGTAAATGCATGCTCTTGAACATTGTATCAACTTGGAGATATATACCGCTCAAGAAGACGCCGCGAAATCGCGTTACAGTTGTGCAAGTGTTGAAACAAAGAGTTTTAAAAATTTTGCGGGCAGAACGTCGACTGAACATGCAAAGACAAATTTAGGAAATAAAAAACACTACATTTATACGTCATAACATAAATATTTTTGACTTTTTATACGCCCGTCAAAATTTTGACGGGACGTATTATGGTATACAAATGTCCGGTGTCCGTCCGTCTGTCCGTCTGTCCGGCGTAAACATGTCGCACCGTAACTTGAGAACGACTTATTCAAATTTCATGAAACTTAATATAGTTGTTTCTTATGATGGTCAAATGATCTGTATACTTTTTGGTGAAAATAAGATTTAAACTTTTTGAGTTACGGCACTTTGTAACTAAAACAGGGGTGTGTTTTTTTTCACATGTCGCACCGTATCTCAAAAACGTTTCTTGATTATTGCTTAAAACTTTACACACTTCTTAGTTATATTAATCTTAATATCTGTATACTTTTTGGTGATGATTCAAAATTTCATTTTTGAGTTTTTGAGTATTTTGTAAAAAAGGGGGAGGGTTTTTTTACATGTCGCGCCGTATCTCAAAAACGATTTATGATTATTGCTTAAAACTTTACACACTTCTTTGTTATATTAATCTAAAGATCTGTATACTTTTTGGTGATGATTCAATATTTCATTTTTGAGTTGTTGAGTATTTTGTAAAAAAGGGGGAGGGTTTTTTTACATGTCGTGCCGTATCTCAAAAACGATTTATGATTATTGCTTAAAACTTTACACACTTCTTGTTAAGATCTGTATTCTTTTTGGTGATGACTCAAAATTTTATTTTTGAGTTATTGAGTATTTTGTAAAAAAGGGGAGGTTTTTTTTTACATGTCGCGCCGTATCTCAAAAACAATTTATGATTATTGCTTGAAACTGTACACACTTCTTTGTTATACTAATTTAAAGATCTGTATACTTTTTGGTTTGATTCCAAATTTTATTTTAGTGATATTTGTAAAAAAAAAAAAAAAACCAGGGTGGGGGGTTTCACATGTCCCGCCGTGTCTCAAAAACAATAAATGGTTATTGCTTAAAACTTCCTCAGAAACTATTTATGATTATTGCATAAAACTTCCACACAAGCCGTCGGGCGTATCATGCGCTCATGGCGCAGCTGTTTATTATAGTTTTAGAGGTGTTGCAGCTCAATGAAATCGGTCTCTATCTTTAGTAATATAGATATGCAGGCGTTGCTGTAATGTTGCTACATAGAAATAAAAAAGTTTACAATTGGGTAGCTGAACTCATCTCTTTTGTCGTAAAATGTGTTCTCAACCGCCCCTCATCGTCGATTTCAAGATATGTGATAGAGTTAACTGTATCTGTTGAGTCTTTTATTTTCAATTTCAATGGAATACGCGTTCAACATTGTTACAAACTTAGTACTATGCAGTGAGAGGACATCATCTATATAGTGGAAAGTGAAGTTTCAAGATAATGGTAGCTTCTTTTCAATCGTAATAAGAAGCTCTTGCATGAAGTCAGCCTCTTATAAAAAAAGAGCAAGTCATTCAAGCTATTCAGGAAGTCTAGTTGTAACTAGAATCGTTGCGTATTTATGGTATATTTTCTTCAAAATTATTCGTTTTTGATGAATTTAGGCATTTCATCAATGACCAACGCAATTTAAGCAATCAAGAAGTCAATTTTTATAATGTGTTTATTGGTTTTTGAATTCTTTGATATTTCAATTTTCATCAATTTATTTTTCATCAATTTATTTTTGTCTATATTTTCAATTTCTTTTTTATGGTTCACATTATATAAATAAAAGGTCTTTTCACGACGTCGATGTTTATAATGAAACTACAAATCAAACCATAAGAAAAGTCGAAAGATGTTTATTTCAGTCTGGTAGTTACAATGCAGATTGCAATCTCACAGTTTCACCCCCTTTATTTCAAGCAATAGTATGATGCTCGCACATATCAGATTCTGAAGAATTAGTTTATTAAATCTTATATTGACCACATACAATGTTTAAAAAGGAAGAAGAGCTTAAAAGCTATGATTCCGCAGATGGCGGTATTTTAGGCAACCGTGTGAGTTGTTATGATTTGCTGTTGGATTAGAAGTAAGCATGATTATAGGAAATTGATGATGTCAAAAACTTCTTTAATAGTTCTTACAGGGTTTTACTTAGTTTTAACTGATAAGCAGTTGCATCAGAAAGAAAAAAAAAGTTTTCACCCATTTTGTTAACTTTTACTCGAATTTCAGGAAACATGTGCTGTCTATCAAAAACACGCTTTAAATATTTAAAAAGGCGTTTGATTAATGACTGTTAATCTCTCTGCTAAAAGTTTAAATTGTTTGCATACGTGAATTTATTATATATAAGTCATAATATGCAATCAAGCTGACATCTTGTAAAATATGCACTTATTCGTCCTTGACCTTTGATCTTGATTTGACAGAAATTGCACTGTACGATTTTTTTACGACCGGGCATATCAAATAGTACAGATGAGTAGCTTTCGAATGATATATAATTTAGCCGTGTGTTAGGTTGGTGCATTAAAAATTTAATTTTATGGTTAAAGTCACTCCACTAATAATGCAATGTAGTCAATCTTACTATATAAAATACTAACCGGTATACATGCAATTGATGAGCAGAGAATGAATCATGTGTCTATCAACTCCCATGCAGGATAAATAATTCCAAACATCTGTCTCTTCTATAAGTTGTGCCACAGGAGATGGGGATCCTGAATTTAAATTAAAAAAGTCTTTAAAAAGAAGTCGGTAATAAAAATTCAATAGGTTTGTTGGTCTTCAGCCATCAGGGAGAGTTTGGGTCACATTTACTATTTCTCATTTATTTAATTATGACAAATTATATCAAAAGATTGCATGTTCGAAATGAACGATCCATACATGTATAGTATGGTATGAATGAAAATAAAGAGTATTCAAACACTTCAAGTCTTAGTCTGATGTTGATTTTATCAATATCCCAATTTAATTAACCATTATTTTTTTCTGATATAAAAGTGAGTCTTTCTTTAAGAAAATTGGTTATCACAATTCATAAATCATGAATTCCACGATTAATTGAACATATAATTTGTTGATAATTTGATTTGACATTAGTTAAGCTTTAAAAGGGTGGGGTCTTACAAATCATGTATATTTGCGATTGTATGCAAGTCAAACGCTAGAGACATATAGAATAACCTTAAATTTCAATTAAACCAATCTCGGATATACGGTAATAATATTTATTCTGACCGATGTTAACACGATCGCTGCTTTCGAACGATGTCTGTTAACGCTGCAATGTCATGGTGAAGGACAGTTAAAAATGCCTGAAAATAAATATGTTCCTGGTCATAAATCATTTTAAAAAAAGTTTAACGCCAAAATGCCAACGAGGAATTTAAAAATCGTAGTCGTTTAAAAAAAATCTCAATATTTCTACTTGAAAATTATCTTTGAGGTTTTGTCAAATTCGTTTGCAGGTGAGCGTAAACAGGAAACGGAAAGCGACTTCGATTTTGCACTAAATGGGAATCTCTGCTTTCGTTGGATAATAATTATATAAACGTATGACGTCAGGAACATATTTATTTATGACTCCAAACTAAACATCCCCCCAAAAAAAAACCGTGCCGAGCAGTTCAAAAAGTCGGACACGTAGGTTTTATTTCGACTCGATAAAATACAAACGAAAATATGAAAAGAAATATTTATAATTTATTACAAAAGAAATGCTACAAATGAAAGATAACAGATTAGTAAAAGGGGGAAATCTAACAATAACAATGGTAATTTTCCAGTAATATCAGTCACCGGAAAACAAAATGGCGGCCAATATAACGTAAACTGGCATCTCTATCAACAGCCGTTTATTTCAATGTTTTACGTTTCAACAAAGGTCTTCTCCGGTGAATATCACAAATAATCATTCCGTGACCTCATTTGCGATCACTTGCCTATTGAGGGGGCTTTTGAGATTCGGATTGGCTAACCCTTTCGTTGTTTCATTATTTCTTCAATTGTGCCTGCAAATAGCCACGACAAACATTTTATTCCGTCCTAAATCGCATGCAAATCTCCATTTGTGTTTTGTTTCTTAATTATATCTTATAAATCAATTGATCTTTGAAGACGGATTTCAGTTGACCAATACAAATCGGGATTCTGTTTCGTACGTCGTAATATCATGTGAGATGTCATGTGCTTGAAGTAAAAGAAATGTGCACGTTTTTGAAGCTTCGAACACAAAATATACTTAAAAAAGAAAACACAAAATATTCTGAAAAAAAAAATCACCAATTCACCAACATTCCAACTGACTCCATTTTCAAAAAACGACATCTGTAACAAACATAAACTTTACGGCTTTACAAGCAGAGCCAAATACAATGAAAGTCCCAACTATGTATTGGCTTCCGAAGCTACACAAAACACCTTACAAATATAGATTTATTTCGTCTTCAAGCCATTGCTCCACTACTAAACTGTCTATTCTTCTTACCAGCACACTTGGTACAATTAAAAACCTGATAATAAATTGTTCAAATAAGGCCTTCGAAAATAGTGGAATTAATTATTTTTGGAGTGTCAAGAACTCGTTGGAAGAACTTGATAAATTGCATGCTTATATTGGTGATTTTGAATCTGTTCAAAGTTTTGATTTTTCTACCCTGTATACCACATTGCCTCACATTCTCATTAAGAAAAAAATCACACACCTAATCAAATGGGCATTTAAAAAATCAGAATGTGAATATGTATGTTCAAACTCTTTTAGGTCATTTTTTAGTAGCAATAAACAAAAAAACTATGTCAATTGGACATGCTTTGATACTATATATGCCCTTGAATTTTTACTAGATAACATTTTTGTTCGCTTTGGTGATTCCGTATATCGTTTATGACAAAAATAAGCAAAGACCCATCGAAACAACATCTGATAAACAAATACTTTTAGATATTTGTATGATATTTTGGCTCTCAATAATGAAGACTTCAGTATGTATATTAAAGAAATTTTTCCTGTTGAACTAACTTTAAATAAAGCTAATACTAACAATGACCACTGCCCTTTCCTCGATCTTGATATCTATATCACTAACGGAAAGCTTAATACCAAAATTTATGGTAAAAGAGATGATTTTTCACTTCCTTTTGTTAATTGTTCATTATTAGATGGTGACGTTCCCTTGTCTCCATCTTACGGTGTTTATATATCTCAACTTGTACGATTCGCTCGTGTATGTAACAATGTTTTAGATTTTAACGAGAGAAATTTATGTATTACTGAAAAATTATTACACCAGGGTTTTCGATATCACAAACTAGTCAAAACATTTACTAAATTTTATCATCGTTATAAGGACATCATTCATAAATATAGCTCAACATGCAGACGTCTTATACGTTCAGGTATTCCACATCCAATTTTTTATGGACATATTCTTTATAAAGCACAAAGGTGTCAGTATTCACCTCAGAAACTAACAAAACCTTTGAATAGACTTATTAAGAAGGGATATAGTTACGATACTGTTGTCAGGTCATTAAAGATTGCATATTTTGGCGTTAATATTGATACACTTATAGGGTCTTTGCATCGGAACTAAACACATTTAATCAAAAACCAGTTGTTGGCATGACACGGGTTATGTTCTTCTCATATATGTTATGATGGTATGATACTAAACCCCTAACGGGAAGGATTGTACCTGATGTTCATATGATGAAATCATAATCTTTCAGTAAGTTTAATTGAAGTCTGGAGCTGGCATGTCAGTTAACTGCTAGTAGTCTGTTGTTATTTATGTATTATTGTCATTTTGTTTATTTTCTTTGGTTACATCTTCTGACATCAGACTCGGACTTCTCTTGAACTGAATTTTAATGTGCGTATTGTTATGCGTTTACTGTTCTACATTGGCTAGAGGTATAGGGGGAGGGTTGAGACTCACAAACATGTTTAACCCCGCCGCATTTTTGCGCCTGTCCCAAGTCAGGAGCCTATGGCCTTTGTTAGTCTTGTATTATTTTAATTTTAGTTTCTTGTGTACAATTTGGAAATTAGTATGGCGTTCATTATCACTGAACTAGTATATATTTGTTTAGGGGCCAGCTGAAGGACGCCTCCAGGTGCGGAAATTTCTCGCTACATTGAAGACCTGTTGGTGACCTTCTGATCTGCTGTTGTTTTTTTTCTATGGTTGGGTTGTTGTCTCTTTGACACATTCCCCATTTCCATTCTCAACTTTATTAAGACTGAGAGAACTGTTCTTGATGAATGGGAGAAGGTATTCAATGCTTCTTATTGTATTTCTTAAAATAATTAAGACCGTGCAAGTATTTGCACTTGCATTCCCAAGTATGCAGATCACAATAAAGTCCAGTCATAGCAGGCTGAATAAAAATAAAACACACAAGCTAAATAATACACATATATATGTCCAGTCCTGTCACTTGATTATATATTAGAATGAAATGGAAAAGGATTTGATATTTTAACAGATAAATTATAAAGATTGTGGTCAAACTAAATGATGTGGCCAAGGGTTCATTGCCAAGCAGCCAAAGACAAGAATAATTTAATGTAAATGGAAAAGAACATTTTTAAGCCCCAGTTTTATGTATGTTTTTTTTTAATTAAAACCAAGACATTAAAAGGAAACAACTTATTGATATCATGATAAATTTTTTGGATGGAGAGCCCTAGGTAATATTGGCTTAAAAACTTTACATTTCACATTTTAGGATACCCTAAATACACCAAAGGAGTAATGTGACTAATATGTACGTCTGAACTATTGAGTCTTTTTACTTTCAAACCATATGAATTAGTATTACAAGTGACACATTATATGATGTTTCATGAGTCTTTTTACTTTCAAACCATATGAATTAGTATTGCAAGTGACACATTATATGATGTTTCATAATGAAAAAAAAAATAAAAAAAAAAATAGATTTTTAAATGTAAAACGAAAGACTTTCATTTCTATATAAAACTTTGAGACAACCCTGATAATACCAGATTCTTATATTTTCCAAAATTTGTCAACACATAGACTGTTTTTTTTTCATAAAATATATATGCAACCAACTGAAGGTATGTGAAATGCCAGTCATACATACTACTAATTGTATAATAGCTTGTGTAAATATACATGAAAGCAGATGTTGGGACAGGGTATACAATATTTAGACAAACAACCCAACGGCACATCCAACCCATAAGATATTCAGTTGTCACCTACAGAGACGATTAAGGCATGATACTGTAGTATTACATTGATGTTTACTGGGTGTAATTCACTGGGTGTAAGATTAATTTGTTCTGTTTCCTATACCAAATTAAAGGAAGAAAAAAAATATTGGTACTTGAAAATTAGCTGTCATTTTCTTTTATCAGTCCAAACTGACCAGTCTGACAATGTTAAATTTGTGCAAAACCAAGGATGTTTAAGTATCGTAATTATTTGCAGAAATGATTAGAAAACATTTTCCAAACTCAGTGTCATCTGGGACCTCGTATATATTAGGTTCCAGGTATCAATTAGATTTAATCAGAGACATGTAATACGTCTCTGATTTAAGGTCAAAAATAAAATATTGTTTGTTTCCCCTCCCCCGACCGACCCGGTAAAATCACCGCGACTCGAAAAATTTTATTGGCCATTCTTGTCCAAAATTATTTATTTTGCTATGTTGGTTTTTGGTGTCAGATATCTTTCCGATGCTGTAGTAAACGTGCGTTGGTTTTTTGTCATACCTTTCCGATGCTGTAATCAACAAGCGTTTTAAATCAAGGCATTTTTTGCATTGAAGCGTCTATATGATTCGGAATCAAGGAAAACAAACTGCCTTGCTACACGATTTGTGTTGTGTGCAAGGGTGATATTTGAAAATAAAAAATCTGAAGCATCTTTCAACCCACTGAGTGCACCTTGATTGGCTTTGTCTTTTACCTCTGTTCCTGTTTAAAGGATAAAATCTTTGAGTAAAAATGGTCTGAATCGTGCTTTGAAATCAATCTACTTTGTCTTCGACTTCGAACAGGTTGGGCACAAGTCAGAAAATGTTAGATACGTGAATTCCCTGCTTTCACCTCTTGTGCAAACAAGACCAGTTTAAATGTGTTTTTTTTTTAATTTATGGCATGAAATTTACAAAAGGGCACGTTTTACGTTATAACTGAATCAGTTGAACTTGTAAATACTTAAAGTATTCTAGGAACAACAAAACATATAAGTGAAGCCTTGTTTTTCTAGAACTCGAAAAAACATACAAATATTTTGTTTAGGAATTAATTGACCAAGCTGCATGATCCAGGTGCAACTGAACATAACTGAATTATGTTCACTTCTATTGAAAATTTTTATTCATTAAATTTTAATTCCCAAGTCATTAACATATCTTTTTGTCATCTCATAATTGATGATCAAGGTATGAATTGGTGAACACAGGAATTGTTTTGTTGTGAGTTATGCATCAAATTAGACTTGAAATAAGCTTGATTTTTAACTAATTAAACACTTGCTTTCATTACACATTGTTATCACATGAAGGATGTGTGCTTTTGTAGATTTCATATCAATAAAATGAATAGGAAAAAGGAGGTCCCTGTATACTGTTTTTGACATCAGAAAACTGGGGTGTACACTAAATACAGGGAATACCCCACTTTTCTTGACTTATCTTACCTGTTGAATTTTGTAAAAAATTAATATAGAAAAATTATATCAAGAAATAAAATAAAATAATTTGCCTACCTACCTACCCATACCCTGATAACCTAAGTCGGGGAGAGGAAACAAAGATATTTTTAATGTTGGCCTAATGCTATATTAGGAAATCATAAGTTTTACAAATCAAATCAAATCAAATCATTTTATTCCTAATTAAAGGGCCCTTTAGGGCATATCAATTACAAAAAAGAAACAAGAAAATAATAAAAAGGCATACATATATTATACTTTCATTTTAGACAAAAACATTCATTAAACATTATTTTATGATTTATATAACTTAGAAAAATAATTTTTGAGAGAGCCAGCTGGTCGAAAGAAAGATAACTCCATCTATATAATGTCACTAAAATCCTTCAGTTAGGTGTGTCATTTTGGTAAATTTATTTTCCTATTTTTAGTTTTCTAGTTTAAGAAATTGTTCAGGTATTTGCATACAGATGTTATAAAGCTTTTGTCGTCATTTCACATAATCCAAATGAATAAATTCTCTAAGTTTAGTATTCTCAAATTTGGATATTTAATAAATAGACTATCTAGTAAAAAAAAAAATTGCTGCTGCATATAAAGGACATTCCTATACAAAATAGAGCTCATCCTCAATCACATTCAAATTGCAATAATTACAAAGTCTTTCACATCTTGGAATATATTCCAATTTACCTGAAGAGTTAAATTTGAGTTCATGACGGCTAGTTTCAATTCTTATTTTATGATTACTCAATCTCAATTTTGTGAGAATTTTCCAATCATCAGGATTTGAAAAGGATAAATAGTTCTCTCTAACAAAGGAGAATTTGAGTTTGAAATATGTACTGAATTTGCCTTTATCATGTGAATAAGAAGACCTTATTTCCTTCCAAGTCTCTAGGAAGCTGTTTTTGAGACAGAATTGAAGTGATTTCTTAAATTCCAGTTTACTCCAGTTTTTACAAATGGTTAATAAGGGGAATATTGAATTATAATATAATGCTCAAAGTGACATGTCATAGGCAGCTAATATCTGGTATGTCTGGTAGAGACATCTTTAGAGACATCCATACGTTATACTTTACTTAAGGGAGTAAACATGAATTAAGTGAGATAACTCTTTAGAGACATCCATACGTTATACTTTACTTAAGGGAATATACCTGAATTGAGAGAGATAACTCTTTAGAGACATCGATACGTTATACTTCACCTAAGTGAATATAACTGGATTAAGGGAGACAACTCTTTGAAGACATTCATAAGTTAGGCTTTAATCAAAGGAGTAGACCTTGGTTTAGGTAGATAACTTGATAAGAGACATCTATAAATTAAACTTTACGTAAGGGAGATAACTCGATTAGATAACTACATAAGTTATACTTTACTCAGGAGAGTAGACCTGAGTTAATGGAGATAAACTCTCAAAATCAATAATGCGTTTGTTATAGTCAGTTTCATCTAGTAGATGCTTTTTGAAATTCATGTGAAAGAGAAATAAAATAATCTGTATTACGTTCCAATGATTTTTAAGATTTTGACCGTTAAGCTATATCTACCTCCTTAAGTTTTGAGTATTTGTAATGGGCTATAAAAAATAATACATTTCAGGTAATATGAGACAGGTATTACCTGTGACAGAGGACGAAGTCCGTAACACGAATTTTCTTTTTTTAGTATTGTCAGTATTTTTTTTGGTAATCAGATATACAAAATTTCGGGAAATCGTATTACAGAGTCCGCCAATAGAACAGGAACATGGTAATGCGCAAGCGCATTGCTAGAAAAAAAGAGAACGATTTTGGGTTCATCAGTATGTTGATTTTGATTTTGATTTTTCTTTTAATGGAATTTCTTACTGTTATAATACATAATATGTTAGTTGTTAAAACCCATGTTGCGAGCGGTAAGAAATTTAACCCTTTTTTATTCAGAAGTTCTAGACATCTATCGACATTTCAATAATAAGTCAATTCTGATTGGATAAAACATTACGTCACAATCCTTGATAATCGGCTTTCAAGGACAAAACATTTACTTTGAAGTTTTAAGGGGTTGAATACGGTCAGAATTTGTAATGAAAATATACTAATCTATAGCATGGAGAACTCAAAATTTAACGAGCAATTCACTATTCATATGAACTTCCTTCGGAAAACGTTATTTTTGGTAGAAAATATTTCGACCTATAGTATACTGCCAGTCAATCTGATTTTGATTAGGACATTTCTTTTAAGGTAATCCTGTGTACTATAGAGCGAGTTATTCAATTTTTTTTGGCAAAATGCGAGCCCAATTTTAAACATTAACATTGTCTTTAGTATATTAAAAAATATGTGATATCTTATTATTGTTCGTTTCTTTTTTTTCCTTATTATGGCACCCTCAACTGAGTTAGGGTGACATATTGTAACGAAAACCGAGTGGTCGAGCCTTAGTGTAAGATTGTGTTTTTGTAATAAAATACAAATATAACTTAAAGGAATAAAAGTTTACATCCAGTAACTCGTTCTTTGGTAGCGTGGTACTCTGGTATTCCGTATGCACCCTAGTATGGTTGGTTCCTCTGGTAATGTAACACCTCGGATAAAAAGGGGTAGATTTGGCTATAGACTTTTTGTCTGTGAAAGTATGTGGTTTTGTATAATGGCAACTCTCCGCATTGATGTTTGAATGAATAACAGACTCGTTAAATCAAATCAATTGCTATTAACTTTAATATGCATTAATATTAACAATGTATATATATATATTAATATATATATATCAAATATCTTAACCGCGTTCAAATCCAATAAATAGACATGTAATCAACCTTCTGTCGTAAATACAGAAAATGAATAGCGGAAAAATATACCCAGAAAGTTCACTAATTGTAATTTAGTAATCGGCAAATGGTAAAACTCAACACCAAAAAAATTTGCTATAAAGTTTAACTTACGAGTTGTTTTCTAGGTGTAACTTATAAAGGAATTAACAAACCCGCATCATACGAACCTAGTCTCCTCGGGCATTGTAATATGCTGTCTGCCTTGTTACTACTTGGTCTTGTAACTGTATCTATAATTATATTAAAAGTTGAGAGTTATTTGCACAGGGGAAAATCGTGCCGAAGACTTATTTGAATTCTCCATCGTATTTAAACTTAGGTTAACCAATTTACCGATTCAGTTTACCATTTACCATTATGGAAATACCAAAATTACCCTATACCGGAACTGATAATTACAAAAATTGGTAAAACGTTATTGTACCTCAATTGAAATAAACAGTTCAGAGGTGTTCTGAATGTAAAAACAAAGGAAAGGATAATAAAAGTTTTAGAGTTAACAATGTTTAAACATACTTATACAAGAAATATATAATAACAAAAGTCATTTATCGGTTCGATTAAAACAACGTCAACACACAATTTTAGGGGAAACAATGTTCCATTTCAGGGAACCAACAGTTCGTCCCAATATTGTTATTGTTCGTTTCTTTTTAAGTCGGCAAAATGGAGTTTAGGCGACTTTATGTTTTGTCCCATATCTTCTTCTCCTTCTTATTATTATTATGGCACCCTCAACGGAGTTGGGGTGTCATCTTATCATTCTACGTTTCTTTTTATTATGGCACCCTCAACGGAGTTGGGGTAACATATTGTTATTATGGCACCCTCAACGGAGTTGGGGTGACGTATTATTATTTTACGTTTCTGTTTTCTTTTTTTTTTTTCTTCTTTTTTTTTTGTCCAGCTTATATCTTAGGATTCTATGAACCAATTGTTATGGAACTATACCATAATGTTAACCAGCATGTGCAAATTTGCAATCTGGGTATGGCATTTTCAAGATGGCCGCCGTTACCATGGAAACCGCAAAAATGCGAAAAAAATCAAATTGCTTCAAACTGCAGAAAACTTCATGGAATTAGTGACTGACATTTGCTGATTTGCAGTTTGACGTTGGAATTTTCAAAATGGCCGCCGTTACCATGGAAACCGCAAAAATGTCCAAAATTGAAAATGCTCCAAACTTAATGAAACTGTACAAAAATGTTAATTTGGATGTGTAGATGCACTTTTTGACTTTTGAATTTCAAGATGGCGGTCGTTTCCCTGGCAATGGGGGAAGGGTGCCATCCGTTATTGCTAGCAATTACAAATCTAGTTCTACGTTTCTTTTTCGTCTTATCATTATTTTTCTCCCACTTTTTTGTCCAGCTTATAACTCGGAATTGTATGAACCAATTGTAATGGAACTATACCATAATGTTAACCAGCAGATTTGCAAACGGGCTATGGCTTTTGCAGATAGCCACCGTTGCCATAGAAACAGCAAAAATGTACCAAATTTTAAAATGCTCCGAAGTAAACGAAATTTCATGCAAATGTTAATTGGCATATGCAGATGTTCAATTTGACTTTGGAATTTCCAAAATGGCCGCCGTTACCATATAAATATTAACTGGCAATTATAGATAAGACTTTTGAATTTCTAAAATGGCCGCCGTTGCCATGCAAATAGGTAAAATGTGAAAAATTTCAAAATGATCCGAACTTACTGATGGTGGACCAGGTGACATCCGCTAATGCTTGCAATGGCAATTCTAGTTCTATTTCTATTCTCTTTTGCTGTTATGTTGAATATATATGGGAAACCTCCCCAGTCACTCTTTGGTGCTTTATTTTTTATTCATTGCAAATAGTACGCAATAGTGACAGGAAAGTTATGCCATTTTTGATTCTAAGTGTGGAGCAATTATCTGATTTTGCCGACCACATAATCCGTTTTACCAAGTCAGCAACATCCGTACACCCTTTTAAACTATTAGCTAACTGTAAAACGAGGTTTTGCCCTCAAGTTTCTCGGAAAATGCCTGTACCAAGTCTTGAATATGACAGTTGTTTTCCAGTTGTTCCGTTGATATAGTCGAGCGTTTGGTTTTGTCGGTTTTAATGGACTTGTCCTGTTTGAATTAGCATTCCAGTTTGGTATTTTTGTTACTACATCTTTTATGCACTGATTCTAGCTAGGTGTCGTTAGTCGTTTAAATTTTCAAGACTATGCTTTTGCGGCTTTGATAATGGATTTTTTGGGCGGCAAAATCAGAAAATTGTTCCGGATAATTGCTCAATAATAGAAGCAATGGACACGAATTAACAAATCACAGCAAGACTAAGGAGTAGCCAAAGAAAAAAACTGATGAGATAGCAAATAAGCAAATAACGAAAAAGGAAGGGCTTATGGCAGATTCCATATAAGAAAGTGAAACAACTCCCATAAGCATGTTAGGCAAAAATCATAAGCAATGTCAGAACTTCTGTTTTTGAATACATGCTTTACTAATAAAGATAAAGACAATTTGACCAAAAAAAAAAATCATGAGCATCATCCTTTTTAAAAAAACGAAGCCTTAAATATTATGTTTCTGACATAAGATTTGACAGACTTTATTGTTTCTGACATAAGATTTGACAGACTTTATTATTTCTGACATAAGATTTGACAGACTTTATTTTTTCTGACATTAGATATGACAGACTTTATTATTTCTGACATAAGATTTGACAGACAAATTGAGTTTCTGACATAAGATTTTGACAGACTTGATTTTGACATAAGATTTTTCATACATAAGATATTTGACAGACAATATATATATATATTTTTTTTTACTGACATTGGAAATCAAATCCTAGTTGAAAGTCATTTTTAAAACTCATGGAAAATACTGCAGCCTAACATCAAGATTTCACCACAGGTCAAATAACTCTAACTGTTAGCACATTCAAATGTTTTAGAAATAAGAAAACAAGTTTGACAGATCTTATGTAGGAAACATATAAGTTATAACTATTGCTTGAATAAAGTTAATGAAAGAATCAACATGTGTTTTTTTTATGCACAGCATGATTTACAGTTTTAACTGGCATATATTGGAACCTACAATGATTTTGAAAGTTTTTACAGAGATGTTCCTGACATAAGATTTATTGACAGACACTGAGCTATAAAGCAAGATATTTGAAAGTGAAAAAAAATTATATATCACAGATGTTTTTGACTAAAAAAGTAACAGATTTTGGAACAGGGATGTTTGAATAACTAGACTACACTAGTAAATACCAGTATACATAAACATTGTGTAAACAAGTGGGAGTTAATTCTGTCAAAATTTTTGCATTTTTTTCAACTTGTTTTAATCATTTCTACTTTAAACGGAAACAATCATATCCAAAAATTATTTTTATAATTTCATCTAACATCATTATTCATCAAAACATTCACAGATTATCTTTCAAATAACCGTAATTATTATTTTTATTTATTTATTCATTTTGACAGACATTTCCATTTCTTATATGGAATCTGCCTTATCTTCATCATCTTATATTTAAAATCTTTGTAAAAACAATTGCAAAGATAATAACATTTTTAGAGTTAACAATGTTTAAACATACTAAAACAATAATATATAATAACAAAAGTCATTTAACGGTACGATTAAAACAACATGAACACACAATTTTAGGGGAAACAAGTTCCATTTCAGGGAACCGACATTTGGCACACTATTGTTATTGTTCGTTTCTTTTTAAGTCACTAAAACGGAGTTTATGTTTTGTCCCATATCTTCTTCTTCTTCTTCTTCTTCTTCTTCTTCTTCTTCTTCTTCTTCTTCTTCTTCTTCTTCTTCTTCTTCTTCTTCTTCTTCTTCTTCTTCTTTGGCACACTATTGTTATTGTTCGTTTCTTTTTAAGTCACTAAAACGGAGTTTATGTTTTGTCCCATTTCTTCTTCTTCTTCTTCTTCTTCTTCTTCTTCTTCTTCTTCTTCTTCTTCTTCTTCTTCTTCTTCTTCTTCTTCTATTCTTCTTCTTCTTCTTCTTCTTCTTCTTCTTCTTCTTCTTCTTCTTCTTCTTCTTCTTCTTCTTCTTATTCTTATTCTTATTCTTATCATTATTATTATTATGGCACTTTAAAATCTAAATATATTTAAATAAGATACAACAGTAATTATCAGTTTTCAATCAAAGAGTCCATTATTTTGATGATATCATCTTCAGTGTAGTGTTGTTGGGATCAGTGGGATCTTCACAGCGTTAGATTTTTCATGACCTAAAATATTGAAATAGAAAAAAACAATTCTGATCAGAATTAAAAGCTTGATGATGATAGTGAACTAAACGGATTTATGTATTTATTCTGTTTGAACACCAAAAAAAAAAAAAATAAGTAAAAATGTAGCAGTTCAAAACGTTCATCCTAAAATTAAAAGTTTTTTTTGTGTACTTTTTATTTGCTACTGGACGTAGAACAAACAACAATCAACCAATCAATCTATTATGTATAATATCTACCTTGTTTGTGAAACTGGTGCATTCTGATTTCATGTATAACATTTGTCCACATTCTCATCCTCGTGTCACTGCTAAGTTTGATCTGAATTTATATTAGTCATCCCTAAGCATTTTTTGGCTTCAAATTAGTTCACGACATTATTGAACTTTTTAACATAAAATATGTCTTTAACCAGAATTTCAGGTTTTTTTCATTTGTAAAATTACGATGTAAAATGGATGTTGGATGTACTGATTGATATTTTAGTCTTAGATGCATGATTTTTTATTAGTTGTTATTGGCTTTAAACTAGCTGTCAGTAACTGCGAGTACTCTCAGATCTGTACTTAATGTCTTTTTGTTGTCGGGATGAATAAGTATCTTTCACGTCCACACGATCTGATGAGTTAAGCCCTTTTCAACTGATTTTTATAGTTTGTTCTTATGTGGTACTGTTGCACCACTGTCCCAGGTTAGGGGAGGATTGGTGCGCCTTCAAAATAATTTAACCCCGCCACATTCTGTATGTGCCTGTCCCAAATCTGGAATCTGTAATTCAGTGGTTGTCGTTTGTTGCTGTATATATTATTTGTTTTTCGTTAATTATTTGGTACATAAATCAGGCTGTTATTTTTCTCGTTTGAATTGTTTTACATTTGTCATTTCCGGGCCTTTTATAGCTATGCTAGACTATGCGGTATGGGTTTTACTCACTGTTGACAGCCGTACGGTGACCTATAGTTGTTAGTATTCAACGATATCTTTCAAATTAAATAAGCTTTTATACTTTTTCCTTATGGCCCAGTTGATATGTTGCTATAGGTTGAACCTGATCTCTAAGCTGTTCAAATCAGCTTGTACCTTTATGATGTTAAGCACCCATCGAGATATTCTTTACAGCCATGACAACAAACCGTAAATAAACTCATCATGGTTTTAAGGTTATATTTTTCCAAACCGAATGCAACTCATCACTCCTTTGTACTCGAAAACAAATTCTATTCGTACTCAAAAGATTTATGAGTGATATAGTGGCAAAAAAAAAAAAAGAATTCTGGGAAAACTTCAGCAAGTTGAAGTTACACATCAGCTTTAAATTTAAATAAGCATGTAAAATAGTTTTGTTTTTAAATAAAAATCTTGAAAATGACCATTCTAAAGAAATTCCTTCCCATCTAATTATAATGAAAAGGGACACCAGGCTGGCCAAGGACTTTTTGTTACTGCAAAAACTTCCTATTGAGAGGTATTTGAAACACATATACGTATTGGTAATGGAAAGCTGAAAGTGATGAAAGAACAATGAAAGGACATTAATCATCCTTCAAGCTGATGTGTACGAATGCAAAATCACATTCTTATTTATGGTGGTCGTCGTCATACATTCCAAATCATTAGTTTTTGGCGAATCACAGGATCTGGACTGCCTTTTCTTTCAGCTCAGTAGTCACTGTTTCGGTACTGACATGATTTATAACATAATTTTCCGTTATAGAAATTGTTAAAAACTAAATTTCCAACTCCCTCACGCAAAGTTGACCTCAGATGGATTTGGCTATTCTTTAGTGGTCTTTTGGTCATATAGTAATACTTGTGATGAAATTCTCTTTATATGCCATATTCTTTACTTTTCAACCAAAATTTCAATAGGCGAGAGGTGGCGTTACAAATGAAATCATGAAAATAGGTCGAAAAAGACAGTCTTTGCGCGCAACCACAGGCCCACCAGCCCAGGCTGGTAAAATTTCTGTCAGGCCTATAAAAATCATCTCCTCAGGCCAATATAATCTAACTAAAATGTTCTTGAAATTCAGCTGCGGGCCTTTAGATTCAAAAGTCTATTGTGAAGACTGAAAGGGGAAACATTTCAAGAAACATGGACTAACATGGAGTCTATTCCTAGTTATTATTATTATTTTTAGGCCTTTCACATTTCCTGTGGAAAATAATTTTGATTTTATTCTGACTTTTTTTTCTTCCGCCACTTTTTGGTGTTGAGAATATTTTTTTGTTTCCCAAGATATCGAGAAGATTTTTGGCACATGATATCGATCAATAAAAACACTTTCACAGTTGTTGACCCTGTGTAACCGTACTCTTTCTCCTGTGAAAGTCATATCACTATACAATTTTTTCTTGTTCTTTCTACTCCTTTGCAACCGTAAAAGAAATCGACAAATTTAATTTTCAAAATTGCTCATTATATCCTCAGGATGCTCTGTTCAATTTTGACCCAAGCATTACGGAGACTCCATATGAGAGTTATTTATGTATTTCACATAGTGATATAAATGTAAATCGTGAACTGTAAAGTTATACAGACCCAGGGTATTTTGATTTTTTGTCCTTGGTCCACCAAAAGAAATGTTAAGGTCAAGATCAAAGTTAAAGGTAAAGGTCATGATCTAAATTTTAACTTTTGATTGTTTTCGCTTTTCCTCACAAACTGTAATAAATAATGACGGGAATTTTTACCAAATTGTTCGCTGTGACATGTTCTAGTTTTAAAACTTTGGTCGAAAGAGTGCCGTGCCTTTTGATAGGAGTTTTCTTCCCTGGAAAGTTTAAAATAAGTTGTATGGAAATATTAATCATTAACCATATATAGTACAGATAAAGGCAACAGTAGTATACCGCTGTTCGAAAGTCATAAATCGATTAAGAGAAAACAAATTGGAGACATAGACCTAGGGTATATTGATTTGAAACCCTTCATTTATTGCCCTGAAATTGAGGTCAATGTCAAATGAAAATTTGACTTTTTAAATTTTGATCTTTGCTATAACTTCATACTGGTTCTTGGTAAAGCCATATGATGATTTGCATTCGGTTTGGAAAAATATAACCTTGAAAAATGTCAACCGAAAGTGATCTTAAGTAAACTGGAAATTGCAATTCTTGCGATTCTCTCACGGAAAAGTACATAGAAACCATATATTTGTTTAATCGGCATGGATAAACCTATCATTTGAGACCGGACGTGACCTTCTGAAAATCGGAAGTAGCAAATTATCTCTCTTAATTTTGGCAAAGGTATATCGAAACCATATATTTTATTGGATCAGTGTGAATAAAGCTATTTTATTAGACCAGAAATGAAATGCTCTTAACCGGAAGTAGCAAATTATCTACCTTATTTCAGACAAAAAACATATAAATCATACATTTTTGAAATCAGTACATGAAACCTATGATTTAACCCCATTAGTAACTTAGAATAAACCGGAAGTAAATTCTTATCAATGATTTAAAAATTCAATGGTGATAAGACCTTCAATAGTTATCTGAACTAATGGCTTTTAATTCTTATATGATTTGCATATCTACAAATAATTGAATGTGATTTGTCCTTATTTAGGCTTGTGAGATAACCAATCAAGTAAACACATCAATAACCTCAAGGGAAAATGTGTTTAAATCTATAATATATCCCTACGCCAAAGGACATGGATATTTTATTCCCTTTTTACTTCCTGAAAATAGAAAATTCATTTCCATGATTTTTTTCTTCTCCGCATGCTTTTTCTAAATAAACATGACGTATAGGCGACACATCAATAACTAATGATTCATAGATGTATATGTTTTTTTCTTTTTTGATTTTACATCTGAATTAAGTTTGATAATAGAGTTGAAGCGTTAAATAAACCGTGCGTAACGTCACACAAGATAATTATATATAATCCGATGTTTAAGATGGATTTGACATGATTCTCAGAGGGGAATGTTTAAGTTTTGTTCAATATCATGTAGGATAGTCTCACCCAATAAAATATTGATGTAGCTATCAATATTAACATACAGTGGAATAATACAAAAAAGTTTTGACTATGATTCTAATTGTGAGGGAAATAGTGAAATGTATTTGAAGGCAGATGATATGACAAGGGTCCTAAGAAAGCAACGATATGACTGGCACAAGAGAGAAATTGTGTGAAAGTGTGTTGGTCATTGGTTTCACATTGGGTTTCTGCACATCGGACATATATGGGAATACTATCTGTATTCTGCAGCATTATGACAATGAGAAGATGTGGTATGATTGCCTATGACAACAAACCACCGGAGACCTAATAACGTGGATGTAAAAAGAATTTATTGTGCATACCGTATATAAAAATACATGAAGAGATGAAGTGTGATTGCCAATGAGAAAAATCCATACCGTATAGTCGGCTTATAAAAGGCCACGACATGACAAATATAAAATAATTCAATTGAGAAAACTTACTGCCTAACACATAACAAAACAATTAACGAAAAACAAATATGATAAACATGAACCAACGACAACAACAGAACTACAGGCTCCTGACCTGGGACAGGTACATAAAGAATGTTGCGGGGTTAAACATGTTTGTGAGCGCTCAACCCTTACCTAACCTAGGACAATGGTGTAGCAGCACAAACTATAAAAATCAGTTGAAAAAGGCTTAACTCATCAGATCAATACAAAGCATTAAAAACATCAAATATAAACATATACCGGACGTGGCAGGGTATTTATCCATCCCTCATCCTAAACAACAAAGGGGACACCAAGTACAGATCTGAGAGTACTTCCTGACTTGTGTAGAAAATGTTCGATTAAACCTGGTTTTATAGCTAGCTAAACCTCTCACTTGTATGACAGTCGCATTGAATTCCATTATATTGACAACAGTGTGTGAGCCAAAAAAAACCCAGACATAATAGGTCAAAACGTCAAAAATTGGAGTACAGCAGTCAACATTGTAATTTAATCTTAATCACTATGAAAAAAAATAACTGTTTCAACAAAGAAACACAAAATGGCATATAGACAAAGTACATAAGCAAAAATGAAAGACAAGATTTAAAATTGACCATAGCACAATAACACACTGGCGGGATGTATAAGTACCGATCCACGTCATGCGTATATTCAAAAAATGACAAGAACAAATAATTTGAAACTTTAACACGTAATTAATATAATTAACAACGTCAGTACCTAAAATCTATACTTGAAGACCATCAAGTAATATGTGTTAAGTTGATACGGAATATTTATCAACAAGGTCTTGGTATATTCCGATGAACTTTTTCAGAAAAAGGACGAGACGTTCTTTGACATAACATTGGCTCATCAGCTTTCTGCTCAGACACTGGTGACGTTTTATAAAGTCTGAGTATCAGCTGCAAGCTCTTGAATACCGAAAACTATTAGTATGATTTGAATTCATGGATAACTAAATCAATATTTATACCAATACACACAATATTCAAAGATCTAATTACAGTGTTGAATTGATAACCTGTTATAATTTTATTTAAAGGATTGAAAAGTTTACCCGGATCGTATATAAATTCCAGGGCTCGTTTAACAACATCACCGTAAAATTTAGGATGTGCTGTTCCGTCTGAAGTAAGTTTTTTACAGGTACAGCCAAACTTGCAAACCAAATCTTTGTGTCTATGAAAGAATTTAGTAAAGATTTTAAGTAAGTTGTGGTAACGAAATCCCTGACTTAATTATTTACCAGTAATACATAGATCATGTAGATTACGCTAATTGAAATCCGAAACGTCACTACAGACACGGTCATAACGAACGAGTTGGGATATATAAACACCGTAAGATGATGCCAGAGGAACATCACCGTCCATAAAATGAAAATTAATAATAGGGAAAGAAAAATTATCCCTTTTGTCGTAAATTTTTGTGTAGAGTTTCTGGTGTAAAACTGAAATATTTAAATCTTGGAAAGGAATGTATTGCTATTAATATTTGATTTATTTAAAGTAAGTTGCTGTAGGTAAATTTCGGCAGTATATTTAGAGAATTCTTGATTATTTAACGAAAAAAATAACATCAGGATAACTGTAAGTGTTGTTGAATTTATCAATTAAATGGAATTACTGAGTTTGGCCATAAACTGTGATTCATAACAGTACAGGAACAAGTCTGCTTTAAAGGGGCACAATTGGTGCCAAAGGGAATACCTACATTCTGTCGATGAAATTTTATTTATGTTGTGTCTTGTGTACTGTTGTTTATCTGTTGGTCAGTTTTTTTCCGACTTATGTCCCTTTGGTATCTTTCACCTCTTGTTTCCAGAGATTTTGTTTGTTTGAATAAGTGGTTTTTACAAAGTTTGATTAAACCCTTCCTAAAACAACATATTTTTTTTCAATGTGGTCATTCTTTAGAGATGCTTGTGGATCATGGTTATTTTATTAAAATGAATAATGGGAGTTCTGAAATAAATGTATGCAACGTTTCACTAAAATGTTTGTAATTTATATCAGTTTGAATTGATACGGGAATACCTTTCCCGTGCGTTTGAATAGACTTGTAGTTGACACTCTGGTCTGGACTTTTTATTCCCTTCTTAACAAGGTAACAGTCCGCAGGGAGAAATGTCACCCTACCAGAACACATTATTCTGACCCCGACGAGTCATTGCTATTATTCCGTAATGCCGCGTGATTAGTGGAAAAAAGCATCAGATACAAATTTCCTAGTCTTTGGTTTGCAACAGCCGCGAATCGAACTCGTGATCATAATCGTGTGGGAACGTGCTTAAGCTCTTCATGTTGTAATACGTGAAAAACTGGCTTACCGACCTGGTTTTTAGAAAAGCTTTTATTTTTAAGACTACATTTCAATTTACCCGAGGGGATCACTTATGTGGCAGCAATCAATTATTGCTTAGTCATTGTATATTTTGAATGCAGTTCAAAATGTTTGGTGATCTATTGACTTGAAGTTGTCTTTTTTAGTTTTCGCCATGTTGTTATATGTCCTTCTTTGAGGTGTTGTTTCTAATTAGCAACTTTCTTTTACAGGTCCGTTTAGATTAGTTACAGTCGAAGTCCTTTCCGGATCAAAAGTATTATTTTGTGACATTACTCCCGTGGAAAAACACGTTTACCGTATAGCAACTTGTGCTAGCAATGCAGTAGGAAAAGAAGTGAGGATTAGCACCGGCTACAGGTTTATTCTGTGTGAAGTAGATATTGATGGGACATTAGCCAATCCATGTAAGACAGATTTTATTTTGCCACATCTTTTTTTCTATTTCGAAGAAATCAGAAAGAGGAGACAATAAATAAATCCTTGAAAACCTTCTATTTCCTAAAGTAGCGAGTCGCTATAATAGATGTACCAAATACATTTTTATCAAATAATTTACTCTTCTATGTAGACATTTAAAAAAAAGACAAGTTCGATAAAATCATAAGACGGATTGTTAATTTTTCCCTCATCTTGTGAGCTATTCTTATCACCTGGCGTCCGTACTCCGTCGTCCGTCAACCGTTAACTTTTCAAAAATCTTCTCAGAAACTCCTTTGTGAATAAAATCTCAAAATAAGTCCGATGATCCCGCCTGCAAACTAACATGGCCACGGAGACTAAAAATGGAAATCCGAGACAATATGGAACTAGTGACTATTATTTTGAACGTTATAGTTACAGAAAATCTGACAGGGGAAATATTTATATTAAGAATGTCAAGATCTACATATTGTCTATTTTGACCGGAATTGTCAAACAACTCCGTATAATTATGAGTTATTGTTCTTTGATGACGATATTTATCATTGTTTGTAGTTTTTGACTTTTGTCTTAAAAACAATTATAGAAAGAGAAAAACGTAGGTAGCAGAAACTATCAACAAAAAAAAAAAGATTTACAGAAAGATCAACATGACAGAAATTGTCAACATATTTCTTATTTGGGCTTAATATTGCCCCTAAAGAACGATTTGTACCAAATTTAATGTTTTTGCCTATTATCTTGAAATCTTATAAAATATGATAGGTAGAGAGAATCTTTAACAACAAAAATTATCAGCAATCTATCAATCTATAAAAAAGCCCTAAATGGTCTGTCGACTCTGAACAGGAGTTTTCTCTTAATTGATGATTTTACTCATTTTTAAGATAAACTGTACACAGCAAAAACAAGGACTCCACATAAATCGTCCAACAATTGTTATTGTATAAGTTATTACCCTTAAATGACGATTTTAATCACTTTTTTTTTGTTTTGATCAAAAGAAAGAAACTGTAAAGGAAAAGAAATTTCAGTTATGAATTATATAATAGTCTATAATGTTGAACAGTGGCAATTGTTAAAGATGCGAATTGTTATTGATCAAGGTGAGCGATACACACTGTTTAGAGCCTCTAGTTATATGTATGTTTAGAAATGAAATGAAAACGACATTTCCGAGATAATGGCCGTTTTAACGTGGAGGTGAAGAAATTTGTTTCACGTGACATTTTTCTAGGCATCTGCCTGGCCTTGCGGTCATAAAAATTTCTAGTACGATAATTGTACTCAGACTCTGAAATCAACCAATCAAAACACTGGATTTGTTGTTTCGAGCACAGATTTTGAACTCCGAGTACTCAGTAAAGTTTAATGACCGAGAGCCCTGGTCTTTCTCATAGGTAATTCATAGGTGATTCAGAAAACGGGTTGTTTTTATCAAATTTCCACTTGTAATAATCGACCAATTTCCTACAGTCGACTCTCGTTGTCTCTAACTCGGTTGACTTGAAATTTCGGTTGAGTCGAAGTTTTCTCGAGGTCCCGAACTTTGTTTCATATAAATATAAATGTATTCTGACTCCTGATGAGTCGAAATTGGATGAGTCGAAATTCGGTTGACTCGAACTAAATTTACGGTCCCAAGGTTAACAAATGCATTCAAAATTCATTATTTATCTCAAACTAATACACTTCATGACCTTGGAGATTTAAATGAATGAAGAGTTAATCTGACAATACACGTATAATTAAATATTTGGTCACTTACCCGTTACCATATTATCGATTTATGAGATTCCTTTTCCACGAGTGTTGTACGTAAGATTATTTTGATCACTGTGATACATTGTTATAGTTCATGAAGAATTATTTAAAATGTTTAAAAACAATTAACCGTAATCATACACTAATGAGCTTGGTTGCGTATAAAGTAGGGATTAAAACTTCCAAACACATTCAAATTTGGCGCCGTTTAATGAAAAACAAAAAAAAAAAAAAAAAAATACCGATCTCCAGGGAAAATTCAAAACGGAAAAATAAATGATAAAGACAACAGTCAGGGAAATTAACTCTTTGAATTACTGCAGTTTTTGACAACACTTGTAATGAACATATATAAAAAAAGTTAGTTACACCGATCCTAATTCTTGCATTTCACGTTAAAAGTCGAACTGTTTCAGGCGTATTGCTATTACAGTTCTAAAAAATACCGAACGCTAAATGAAATGGTAGTTATCTCTTATTTTAAAGTTTTGAGAGCCCTACGCTTTAGCCTTCATTTTAGTGTTTTTAGTTGATTAACCAATGTTTGTGCAAATTTTTTTATCGAATATGTTTGTTGACAGATAAAGCAAACTGTTTGACGGACATTAAACCTGAAGAGTGTATCACTCCGCTGAATTGTTCGGTAGATGGTTTTTGTGATTGTGAATCGCCAGCAACCCAGTTTTACGCAAGAAAAAGTAACACTTGCATTGAAAGTAGGTATTTATAGTAAATGACTTGAGAGGTTGAGGGCCAAATGGCAGTTTATTGACCGGTCGGTCCATAACCTGTCATTTGTTCTGAAGTGGCATGAGCTATATGTTATGTTATTCTGAATATAACATTGTTCAAAAAGTTCTGCAAAGTTGATCAAACGCATTCATGTGTTTCAATATTATAACTACTGTTCAATGAAAAATCACAATAAAAATCTTAACGGCAATTGTTGTATGTTGAAACATAAGAAGAAATAAGAGAAATTCAAACATACTGATATAATTTGTGACTATAATATCTTTCTTGTCAATATTACTAAAATTAAATTTTGAATACTTTGTTTATGTTTTAAAATTAATGACGTTTGATATTACAACCAAATGCCTGCTGTCTGGGTCTATATATAATATATGACCTTGAGGATGGTCTAAAGTAAAATAGGAAAAACAGGCGTACCTATATGTGAGGCACGATACAACACTTTTTTCAAATATTGTTAGGGATGGGGAAAAGTGTAAAAACGATGGATTGTTTATTATGTTTGAAATACTCTTTTATTGCATGAACCCCGAGTACAACTCTGCTTAGAAAATAATCAATAAAATCCAACAAATGATAAAAAAAGGTTTGTGACTGTCTTTTTTTTAAACACGTTGTTTATGGATTAACGGATGCTCAAAAAATCAATAGATACCTCGGATAATAAGTTTCCGATGTAAATAAACTCATAGATATCAGGATTTAAACGGTACGCCAGAAGTACGTTTCGCCTACAAAACAATCATCAGTGACGCTCGAATAAAAAAATGTGAAAAATGCCAAAAAAGTACGAAGTTGAAGAGCATTTAGGAATCAAATTAAATACTATTCATTACATGGACAGTCATTACTGATAAAGCATATTATGTTATCCAAAATATCTTTTTTTTGGTATTTATCATAAACAATTCATATTTTTGGTGTTTCACGCTTTGTAGACATATATGTTCAACTATGTATGATATTACTATTCATGGAAAATTAATTCTACCATCTTTAGAAATAGGAACAAAAGCGAAGATCGTCGAGCTTTTCTCCTATTTTGTAGCGAGAATAAATACATTTTGACAATGTTCTTATATTGCTTTTATTCTACAATTTAACATTGACGCTTTGATAGAGAAGCAGGAAAATATATCTGTATATTATGCAATTCAAATAGATACTTATTTGTAGAGAGTTATTTGTTCCAAATATGGCTGATTGCAAGACAAATTGTATTCATTTATTGTGTACTGTATCGTTTGTTTAAATGAGTATCCAGAAAACACAAACCCTTAAAAATGTAAAGATGAAAGAAAAGCGTGCGTATTCAAAACTAAAAGCTTTTTTGATCATACATAATTTTGATTTTCGTGGTTTGTGAAGTGATCAGTTGACAATTGAGGTGTTTATACGTTCAAATATCTGATTTAAAATTAACAAAATAAATTAGATATGTCTTCTTTACAGTAAGAATTAATAAAAAAGAATGATTGTCCATAATACATATGAGTTACAGATAACAATGTAGACTTTACATAGATAAATTCAGCCGTATAAGAAAAGCAAAATGAGAATGTTAAATTTGATGTTTGCCTTTTTGTGCTACTTTGTTACATTTGTTGTTTATGTAGTGATATTAAGATGATAACACAATATTGACTGTTGTACCCCTATTTTTGACATTTTTACTCTTTGAGTATGTTTGTTTTGTTCATGCATCGTTGACAATGTAATGGAATTTGATGCGACTGTCATACAAGTGAGAGGTTTAGCTAGCTATAAAACCAGGTTAAATCCACCATTTTCTACATTAGAAAATGCCTGTACCAAGTCAGGAATATGACAGTTGTTATCCATTCGTTTGATGTGTTTGGACTTTTGATTTTGCCTTTTAATTTTTGATTTTCCTTTTTGAATTTTCCACGGAGTTCAGTATTTTTGTGTTTTTACTTTTTGCATATATCAATTATTAGGAAAAACATACAAGGAGAACTGCTCATTAATACCCGAAGATTCGACATGTTACAATAATATGGTTTGTGTTTCTGGTATTTGTGATTGTGAGATTCCCGCCATGCAGTATTACGATCCCTATGATACAAGTTGTAAAGCAAGTACGTATTCATGGTATATAATTGTAATCTCAATTTGAATAAAAAAACTAAGAAAACATTATATGGTATATAATTTATCTTTTTAATTTATGTCTGTATTGACTGTATCTAAAAATGGCTACTTCAGAAACATTTGTCGAAGGAAGAAAAACACATTAAATAAAACAGACGGTCGACTTATCACTTGGGTTCGAATCAAATACTAAAGATTCATTAGACGCAGTTTTGCACCACCGCAGAATCAAAAATTTACATCAAAGAAACTCCTTGAACAGGAATGATCTCACGTGTTCGTGAAGGATCATAGTTTCAGTGTAATTTGTGAAACCAACTTGTAACTTTTATTGAAATCAGAAACAGGTACTATTAGATTCAACCAAGATTTTGAGAGGGAAGACGGGAAAAGTGTTTTCACATGGCTGGTCATTCATTGTGTTTTTCACCTACAAGATCAGACGCAACAGTAGTTTATCGGTAGTAAAATCTCGTAAATCATTGCAAAAAAGATAAAAAATAAAACTGCAAATCCTTTAGCAACAATCAACGCGAGATCGGGTTCTCGTACCTTTGTATGCATACACCGTCTGCCAAAGGCATTTATTATTTGTTATCAACGTATTTCAAAGGAGATACCAGACGTGTGTCACATGAGTAATATTATTTATCAACCTATCCGGAGCACCTGGGATCATCATTTTTTAGTTTTTCTATTTTAAGTTTTGTGACTTTTGTTCATCTTTTCGTCGTTTTTATTACATGGCGTTGTCAGCTTGATTTCGACTAATGAGTTTGAATGTCCTATTGGTTATCTCCGCCTTTCTTTTTTAGTCTAGATATTTTCAATTGAGAGTATACTTAATCTTCATGTTCAAATTTTGATCTGCTATTTTTCTTCGTTCATAATTTTGATCCATGAAACCATGTTGCAAAATCTTTCATCAAAAGGGTAGATGCTTTATACAACACACAGGCTATAGATACAAGTTTAATTTGAAACATTTAGTTTTTGTATTAAAATTTAAATTGAGTATCACAACAGAGTTTTTACTGACAAAACACATGTTTAGATGTGTTTCAACTGACGAGGGACAATTTGAAGTGTTCTTACATGAACAAAATGAACAAAACGACAGGTGCCACCGTGCCACACGTGGAGCAGGATCTGCTTATCCTTCCGGAGCACATGGGATCACCTCTGGTTCTTGGTGGGGTTCGACTTGCTCAGTCTTTGATGTTCTATGTTGTGTTTTTTTGCACTTTTGTTTGCCTGTTTGTCTTTTTTGCATTTGTCGCTATGCATGCTATGGCGTTGTCACTTTATTTTCAACTTTGAATGTTTCTTTGGTATCTTTCACCTCTCTTTTCAATCAAAAGGTTCCAGAACGTTCATGAAATTAGTAAATGACTATTGGTCCAATTACATATCGTGACATTTTGACCTTTTCTTGATTCTTCTGGTAGGTGAAGATGCCTTAATGTCAGAGCACGCTTATACCTTGTCGACTCATCTGCTCTAAATCTTCTGAAGTTCTAGGTTTCCCCGCAGTTTTCTCACGTAGGTTTTGTCATGCCTTGACAGAGTAAAAAAAACGAGCATAGAAATGCTACTTCCAGCAGCAGCGGCGGCGTCATCAACAATTTGATAGTTTGTGATTAGGTCAGTTTATAGGGAACCAGTAGTGGTAGGTCAGTGATATTTTAAATTCAGTTGTATATATGCATTGGCACATCTCATTTCCATACAGATTATTTGGCCCTGCCCACTCAGTCATGGTCTATCTTTTGCTTAGTTAACATGAATTAATTTTCTTCATCACTTGGAACTCTTGGTTTAAAAACTTCCTTATGAGCAGCAACCGTCTACCAAGGAAATTATGATAGGAAACAAAAGCCCTGGAATATCGTATCAACTGGGAGATATATATTCCCTATGCAGGCGCTGCTAGAAGGTTGCTACATAGAAATGGAAAGTTCACAATTGGGAAGCTGAAATCATCTCTTTTGTCGTAAAGTTTTGTTTTGTTTTCAACCGACCATCATTGTCAATTTCTAGATGTAAGTCAAGGTATGAGGCAGACTTAACTGTGTCTGTTGTATCCTTTATATCAAGTTTGATTGGTTAGACCTAGTCACCAAATGTTTAATTATTTAGTGAGATAACATAGCGGAGAGTAAAGTTAAAGGATACTGCTAACTTCTTTTTTTTCTTCTGAAGAAGTTCCTGTATAGATAAAGTTAGCCTCATATTAATAAAGGGAAAAGTCGGCAAGAAGAGGAGAACAGTTGGTTCCCATGGGAATGCAGATTGCTTGTTGAAAAACACGTCGTCCAAGCGTAACAAATATGTTGCCAATCAAGAAATCAAGCATCTTGATAATGTCAGTTTCAGAGAATTTTTCGTTTGAATCAGATTTTTTTTTTACAAAGACTTGTATCTATTAAGACATTCTTTTTTATGAAACAAAGCATGACCAACTCTTTCAATTTGTCTTTTAGTTTGGAATGGGGAATACTTGTTTAAAGTGTAGAAAAGTCAAATGTTCTGATACTATTGCAAGATGAAAAAGTCTTAGATTGTGTGGACTCTGAAAGATCTTTGGAATTTCACATCTGATTCACGCAACCTCTAGAATAATAAGTAATTTCACAAAAACTTTGAAGCCCGGCTTTGATTGCTGGACATTATGTTGTTTAGGTATCCAATACAGTGAAGGAAGATCCAGTTCTTTATCTTTGGTTGAAACTCTAAAGGAACATAGAACGTATCTATGATTATCCAGGATTTCCTCCTTGGTATGTGTCGTGGGGGTATATGTTGAATTTCGAAGTGAATGGTCAATACCTAATTAATTTGTCAAGTAGTTTATGTGATGTGATTTACACACTAAAAAGATGTTGTTTGGGGCTTATCTGCGGGGACAAAACAACATATTGGTCATAGGTAGGACAGGTATTTTGCAACATTTGGGTCTTTAAAGATTAATGTAGCATTTGTGTTCTTAGACCCATTCAGTTTTTTTAATTCTGATTTGTATCAACGACATCACAGCCTTAATTCATGCGGCTCGGTACTTACACATCCCGCCATTGTGTTATTCAATGTGCTATGGTCATTTTTTGTATTCTTGTCTTTCATTTTTGCTTTTGTGCTTTGGCTGTATGCCATTTTGTTTTTCTTTGTTATCATATTTGTTTGTTTATATAGTGATAATGATAATAACACAATATGTGTACCCATATTTTTAAAATTTTACCTATTAATATGTCTGTTTGTTTTGCTCACACATTGTTGTCAATATAATGAAATTTTATGCGACTGTCATACAAGTGAGAGGTTTAGCTAGCTATAAAACCAGATTTAATACAACATTTTCTAAATAAGGGAACACTTTTCGCAGAGAAGTGTTATTTGCAAAGTTTAGGTCACCAGTAATAACGTGGCCAGCCAGATTACATATGAATGGGTAACTAGCATGGGTGCAATCAGGAGGTTTGGACTTGAAGTCATCAATATTGAGATCCTGCAACATGTGTTTGCAATAGAACATTTTAGTTGCAATTGGTTTGGTATAGGTATAAGAAATGATAAGTACAGACTGATCTTTAAAATAGGAAGGTATTTTCGAACTGATTTATGATGAAGGATAATGCACAAGTTGTCATTTAGTCTTCAGCGACATCGCGCCCATTAAACACTAGACTATAGTCGCCGTCAGCTGAAATTCGTAGCGGTTATCGGTAAAAATAATCTAAACTATCAATCGCGTTTACTCGAGATATAGTTTTTCACATTCCATTCAAAAATCGCATTTAGAAAAACCACTACTGACCTACCTTTTAAGTGATCGCACTGTCATAATCCTGACCTTCACATTTTCATAGACGATTTTGAATGGTGGAATCAGCCATTGTTTTTACCGGAAGTGTTTCCGTGGAGTTCAATTTCATAAAATTTGCATAAAGCGCGGGAAACCTTATCACATCAATGAAAGGAACATTTCAGGAAACTGCGTACAGTGACGAATGTCATATGTAAACAAATGATCCTCATAGAAACGAAGATGGCGGAATTACAATGGAAAATATTCTGGAAAAAGTGAAGGTCAGGATTATTACAGTGCGATCATTTAAAAGGTAGGTCAGTAGTGGTTTTTCTAAATGCGATTTTTGAATGGAATGTGAAAAACTATATCTCGAGTGAACGCGATTGATAGTTTAGATTATTTTTACCGATAACCGCTACGAATTTCAGCTGACGGCGACTATATAAGAAAATAATAAATATTATTATAGATATTTTGTTTTACAGTTTGAAAATATTTTCAATTCATAAAACATGTATATGAAAAGCTTGTGTGACAGTTATTACAAATGCTTTCGTTTCTTTAATCGAAGACAATCTGAAAATAATACAAATAAACTTTTTAAGCACACTAGAATGACTTATTGCGGTATCTTTAATTAATTTAAAATCATTAAATAGTTTTCTTCTGATTTCATAGACAAGTTTGAAGTATGATTTATATGATTCGGATCTATTCAGTTTAACAAAACACTCTGGATAATTGTATCTTTAAGGGGGTACCCAACACTTTGACTAAAATAGATTTGACTCTTTTAATTTTCATAAAATTTTGACAAAATATTTACTTTAAATATAATATAAATAAAATTTATCAAGAAATTTGAACCACTCATTTTACAGGAATAATTTCATTGGATATAGAGCAGTTTGAAAAAACTCTAATTTTTCTTTCTGATAGTATGTCTATAAAACATTCAACTGTTTTTTTAAAGAGTTAACTTTTTTTAGGTGTTCTGTACCCCTTTAAACCATTTGTAAACAATTTTAGGGGACATATTAGATATTACTTACCTGATGATATGATGTACTTAGTCTTATTAAAACTTTTGTCTAAAAGGTACCACAACGTTATTGTTCAAAATTAAAATGTATTACATATTATAACAAATTTGCATCATTTTTTTTATGTTGATTGTTAGAAAGAACATACAAAGAGAACTGTTCAACACTGCCTGAAGATTCGACATGTTTAAATGATATGATTTGTGCTGCTGGTATTTGTGGGTGTCCGATTCCCGACATGCAGTATCACGATCCCTATAATAAAAGTTGTAAAGCAAGTACGTATGAATGGTATATAATTGTAATCTAGACTAAATCCAAAAAAAAAATAGGCAACATTATGTGATATATAATTGATCATTTTATTTTATTTCTGTAACTCAGCAGGCTTATTGGAACGTCAGACGTGCGTTTCGTCTACATGAGAGTCATCAAAGGGGTTCGAATCAAATATTAAAGATTCGTTACTTCAAATTTGCATTACACATTGTAATAACTTATATTTCTCAGTTATTGGACAGAGGTCTTTCAAGTTCAAAAGATGAACTGGCAACCCCAGGGCAAAAACGAAAAATTGCGGAAAGACTGACTTCATTCTACAAAACACAACTTAGACAATACAAATCATCCAAAAAAACCGGGATAAGATCAGATGCTCCGGAAAGGTAAGCAGATCCTCTTGCACATGTAGCACCCGTCCCGATGCTATTGTAAGTAATAATTCAGTGATGCCACATTTGAAGAATTGCGGACAGGATTCAGGTTAAGACAGTTGGAACATATTCGTGGTCATATGTGACATATACATGTATGCGACATAACAGTTACCAAATTCGAAGGCGCCCGTAATATTTCGAAGGATGAGTTCTATTTAACCATTTGGAACGCTTGGTTTACTAGCTTCTTTGTTAGCAGCAACCCTTCATCAAGGAAAACATGATAGGACATGCATGCTCTGGGATATCGTATCAACTGGGAGATATATATTCAGATATGTAGGCGCTGCTGGAATGTTGTTACATAGAAATGGAAAGTTCACAATAGGGAAGCAAAATTAATCTCCTTTGGCATTCTTTTTTGTTCTTAACGGATCCTTATTGTCAATTTCTATATATAAATCAGGTATGATACCGACTTCATTAGATCTGTTGTAGCATTTATTTCAAATTCAATGGGATAAATAAGGTCAACTTCAACCCCTAACTTTGAATTATATATTGATAACTTCATCCATATAGCGGAACGTGAAGTTAACTGATAATGCTAGCTTATTTTCATTTTTCTTGAAAACCTTCAAAATAAAGTCTTATCACCTAGTAAAGAAATACGGAGTTAAATGATTTTCACTTAGTAAAGAAATAAGGAAGTAACGTATTACCACAAAGTAAAACAATAAGAAGTTAAAGTATTATTACAGAGTAAAAATATAAGGAGGTATAGTTATATCACTAGGTAAAGGAATAAGGAGGTGTAGTATTATCACAAAATAAAGAAATATGGAGGTCAAGTATTTTCACTTAGTAAAGAAACGAGGAGGTAAATTATTATCACAAAGTTAAGAAATAGGAGGTCAAGTATTATCACTTAGTAAAAAAATAAGGAGGTAAAGTATTATCACTTAGTAAAGAAATAAGGAGGTCAAGTATAACTACAAAGTAAAGAAATAAGGAGGTCAAGTGTATAATCACCAAGTAAAGAAATAGGAGGTCAAGTATTATCACAAAGTAAAGAAATAAGGAGGTCAAGTATTATCACTTAGTGAAGAAATAAGGAGGTAAAGTAGTATTACAAAGTAAAGAAATAGGAGGTCAAGTGTATTATCACAAAGTAAAGAAATAGGAGGTCAAGTATTATCACAAAGTAAAGAAATAAGGAGGTCAAGTATTACTACAAAGTAAAGAAATAGGAGGTCAAGTGTATTATCACAAAGTAAAGAAATAGGAGGTCAAGTATTATCACAAAGTAAAGAAATAAGGAGGTCAAGTATTATCACTTAGTGAAGACATAAGGAGGTAAAGTAGTATTACAAAGTAAAGAAATAAGAAAGTAAAGTCTTATCATTTAGTACAAAAATAAGGAGGTCAAGTGTATTATCACAAAGTAAAGAAATAGGAGGTCAAGTATTATCACAAAGTAAAGAAATAAGGAGGTCAAGTATTATCACTTAGTGAAGAAATAAATAGGTCAAGTATTATTACAAAGTAAAGAAATAAGAAAGTAAAGTCTCATCATTTAGTAAAAAAAATAAGGAGGTCAAGTGTATTATCACAAAGTAAAGAAATAGGAGGTCAAGTATTTTTACAAAGTAAAGAAATAAGAAAGTAAAGTCTTATCATTTAGTAAAGAAATAAGGAGGTAAAGTATAACTGCAAAGTAAAAAAAATAAGGAGTTAAAGTATCGTTTACTAAAGAATCAAGGTCAAGTATTATCACTAAGTAAAGACACAAGGAGGTAAAGTATTACCACAAAGTAAAGAAATAAGGAGGTCAAGTATAATCACTCAGTACAGAAATATGGAGGTAAAGTTTTATCACCTAGTAAAGAAATAAGGAGGTAAAGTATAATCACTTAGTAAAGAAATAAGGAGGTAAAGTATTATCACAAAGTAAAGAAATAAGGAGGTAAAGTATTATCGCAAAGTAAAGAAGTAAGGAGGTAAAGTGTTTCCAATTAGTAAAAAAATAAATAGGTCTAGTATTATTACAAAGTAAAGAAATAAGAAAGTGAAGTCTCATCATTTAGTAAAAAAAATAAGGAGGTCAAGTGTATTATCACAAAGTAAAGAAATAGGAGGTCAAGTATTTTCACTTAGTAAAGAAACGAGAAGGTAAATTATTATCACAAAGTTAAGAAATGTCAAGTAATATCACTTAGTAAAAAAATAAGGAGGTAAAGTATTATCACTTAGTAAAGAAATAAGGAGGTCAAGTATTACTACAAAGTAAAGAAATAGGAGGTCAAGTGTATAATCACAAAGTAAAGAAATAAGGAGGTCAAGTATTATCACTTAGTGAAGAAATAAGGAGGTCAAGTATTATCACTTAGTGAAGACATAAGGAGGTAAAGTAGTATTACAAAGTAAAGAAATAAGAAAGTAAAGTCTTATCATTTAGTACAAAAATAAGGAGGTAAAGTGTATTATCACAAAGTAAAGAAATAGGAGGTCAAGTATTATCACAAAGTAAAGAAATAAGGAGGTCAAGTATTACTACAAAGTAAAGAAATAGGAGGTCAAGTGTATTATCACAAAGTAAAGAAATAGGAGGTCAAGTATTATCACAAAGTAAAGAAATAAGGAGGTCAACTATTATCACTTAGTGAAGACATAAGGAGGTCAAGTATTTTTACAAAGTAAAGAAATAAGAAAGTAAAGTCTTATCATTTAGTACAAAAATAAGGAGGTCAAGTGTATTATCACAAAGTAAAGAAGTAGGAGGTCAAGTATTATCACAAAGTAAAGAAATAAGGAGGTCAACTATTATCACTTAGTGAAGACATAAGGAGGTCAAGTATTTTTACAAAGTAAAGAAATAAGAAAGTAAAGTCTTATCATTTAGTACAAAAATAAGGAGGTAAAGTGTATTATCACAAAGTAAAGAAATAGGAGGTCAAGTATTATCACAAAGTAAAGAAATAAGGAGGTCAACTATTATCACTTAGTGAAGAAATAAATAGGTCAAGTATTATTACAAAGTAAAGAAATAAGAGGTCAAGTATTATCACAAAGTAAAGAAATAAGGAGGTCAACTATTATCACTTAGTGAAGACATAAGGAGGTAAAGTAGTATTACAAAGTAAAGTCTTATCATTTAGTACAAAAATAAGGAGGTCAAGTGTATTATCACAAAGTAAAGAAATAGGAGGTCAAGTATTATCACAAAGTAAAGAAATAAGGAGGTCAAGTATTACTACAAAGTAAAGAAATAGGAGGTCAAGTGTATTATCACAAAGTAAAGAAATAGGAGGTCAAGTATTATCACAAAGTAAAGAAGTAAGGAGGTCAACTATTATCACTTAGTGAAGAAATAAATAGATCAAGTATTATTACAAAGTAAAGAAATAGGAGGTCAAGTATTATCACAAAGTAAAGAAATAAGGAGGTCAACTATTATCACTTAGTGAAGACATAAGGAGGTAAAGTAGCATTACAAAGTAAAGTCTTATCATTTAGTACAAAAATAAGGAGGTCAAGTGTATTATCACAAAGTAAAGAAATAGGAGGTCAAGTATTATCACAAAGTAAAGAAATAAGGAGGTCAAGTATGATCACTTAGTGAAGAAATAAATAGGTCAAGTATTATTACAAAGTAAAGAAATAGGAGGTCAAGTATTATCACAAAGTAAAGAAATAAGGAGGTCAAGTAGTATCACTTAGTGAAGAAATAAATAGGTCAAGTATTATTACAAAGTAAAGAAATAAGAAAGTAAAGTCTCATCATTTAGTAAAAAAAATAAGGAGGGCAAGTGTATTATCACAAAGTAAAGAAATAGGAGGTCAAGTATTTTTACAAAGTAAAGAAATAAGAAAGTAAAGTCTTATCATTTAGTAAAGAAATAAAGAGGTAAAGTATAACTGCAAAGTAAAAAAAATAAGGAGTTAAAGTATCGTTTACTAAAGAATCAAGGTCAAGTATTATCACTAAGTAAAGACACAAGGAGGTAAAGTATTACCACAAAGTAAAGAAATAAGGAGGTCAAGTATAATCACTCAGTAAAGAAATATGGAGGTAAAGTTTTATCACCTAGTAAAGAAATAAGGAGGTAAAGTATAATCACTTAGTAAAGAAATAAGGAGGTAAAGTATTATCACAAAGTAAAGAAATAAGGAGGTAAAGTATTATCGCAAAGTAAAGAAGTAAGGAGGTAAAGTGTTTCCAATTAGTAAAGAAATAAATAGGTCAAGTATTATTACAAAGTAAAGAAATAAGAAAGTAAAGTCTCATCATTTAGTAAAAAAATAAGGAGGTCAAGTGTATTATCACAAAGTAAAGAAATAGGAGGTCAAGTATTTTCACTTAGTAAAGAAACGAGGAGGTAAATTATTATCACAAAGTTAAGAAATAGGAGGTCAAGTATTATCACTTAGTAAAAAAATAAGGAGGTAAAGTATTATCACTTAGTAAAGAAATAAGGAGGTCAAGTATAACTACAAAGTAAAGAAATAAGGAGGTCAAGTGTATAATCACCAAGTAAAGAAATAGGAGGTCAAGTATTATCACAAAGTAAAGAAATAAGGAGGTCAAGTATTACTACAAAGTAAAGAAATAGGAGGTCAAGTGTATTATCACAAAGTAAAGAAATAGGAGGTCAAGTATTATCACAAAGTTAAGAAATAAGGAGGTCAAGTATTACTACAAAGTAAAGAAATAGGAGGTCAAGTGTATTATCACAAAAGAAAGAAATAGGAGGTCAAGTATTATCACAAAGTAAAGAAATAAGGAGGTCAAGTATTATCACTTAGTGAAGACATAAGGAGGTAAAGTAGTATTACAAAGTAAAGAAATAAGAAAGTAAAGTCTTATAATTTAGTACAAAAATAAGGAGGTCAAGTGTATTATCACAAAGTAAAGAAATAGGAGGTCAAGTATTATCACAAAGTAAAGAAATAAGGAGGTCAAGTATTATCACTTAGTGAAGAAATAAATAGGTCAAGTATTATTACAAAGTAAAGAAATAAGAAAGTAAAGTCTCATCATTTAGTAAAAAAAATAAGGAGGTCAAGTGTATTATCACAAAGTAAAGAAATAGGAGGTCAAGTATTTTTACAAAGTAAAGAAATAAGAAAGTCAAGTCTTATCATTTAGTAAAGATATAAGGAGGTAAAGTATAACTGCAAAGTAAAAAAAATAAGGAGTTAAAGTATCGTTTACTAAAGAATCAAGGTCAAGTATTATCACTAAGTAAAGACACAAGGAGGTAAAGTATTACCACAAAGTAAAGAAATAAGGAGGTCAAGTATAATCACTCAGTACAGAAATATGGAGGTAAAGTTTTATCACCTAGTAAAGAAATAAGGAGGTAAAGTATAATCACTTAGTAAAAAAATAAGGAGGTAAAGTATTATCACAAAGTAAAGAAATAAGGAGGTAAAGTATTATCGCAAAGTAAAGAAGTAAGGAGGTAAAGTGTTTCCAATTAGTAAAAAAATAAATAGGTCTAGTATTATTACAAAGTAAAGAAATAAGAAAGTAAAGTCTCATCATTTAGTAAAAAAAATAAGGAGGTCAAGTGTATTATCACAAAGTAAAGAAATAAGGAGGTCAAGTATTATCACTTAGTGAAGAAATAAATAGGTCAAGTATTATTACAAAGTAAAGAAATAAGAAAGTGAAGTCTCATCATTTAGTAAAAAAAATAAGGAGGTCAAGTGTATTATCACAAAGTAAAGAAATAAGGAGGTCAAGTATTATCACTTAGTGAAGAAATAAATAGGTCAAGTATTATTACAAAGTAAAGAAATAGGAGGTCAAGTATTATCACAAAGTAAAGAAATAAGGAGGTCAAGTAGTATCACTTAGTGAAGAAATAAATAGGTCAAGTATTATTACAAAGTAAAGAAATAAGAAAGTAAAGTCTCATCATTTAGTAAAAAAAATAAGGAGGTCAAGTGTATTATCACAAAGTAAAGAAATAGGAGGTCAAGTATTTTTACAAAGTAAAGAAATAAGAAAGTAAAGTCTTATCATTTAGTAAAGAAATAAAGAGGTAAAGTATAACTGCAAAGTAAAAAAAATAAGGAGTTAAAGTATCGTTTACTAAAGAATCAAGGTCAAGTATTATCACTAAGTAAAGACACAAGGAGGTAAAGTATTACCACAAAGTAAAGAAATAAGGAGGTCAAGTATAATCACTCAGTAAAGAAATATGGAGGTAAAGTTTTATCACCTAGTAAAGAAATAAGGAGGTAAAGTATTATCGCAAAGTAAAGAAGTAAGGAGGTAAAGTGTTTCCAATTAGTAAAGAAATAAATAGGTCAAGTATTATTACAAAGTAAAGAAATAAGAAAGTAAAGTCTCATCATTTAGTAAAAAAATAAGGAGGTCAAGTGTATTATCACAAAGTAAAGAAATAGGAGGTCAAGTATTTTCACTTAGTAAAGAAACGAGGAGGTAAATTATTATCACAAAGTTAAGAAAGGTCAAGTATTATCACTTAGTAAAAAAATAAGGAGGTAAAGTATTATCACTTAGTAAAGAAATAAGAAGGTCAAGTATTACTACAAAGTAAAGAAATAGGAGGTCAAGTGTATAATCACAAAGTAAGGAAATAGGAGGTCAAGTATTATCACAAAGTAAAGAAATAAGGAGGTCAAGTATTATCACTTAGTGAAGACATAAGGAGGTAAAGTAGTATTACAAAGTAAAGAAATAAGAAAGTAAAGTCTTATCATTTACTACAAAAATAAGGAGGTCAAGTGTATTATCACAAAGTAAAGAAATAGGAGGTCAAGTATTATCACAAAGTAAAGAAATAAGGAGGTCAAGTATTACTACAAAGTAAAGAAATAGGAGGTCAAGTGTATTATCACAAAGTAAAGAAATAGGAGGTCCAGTATTATCACAAAGTAAAGAAATAAGGAGGTCAACTATTATCACTTAGTGAAGACATAAGGAGGTAAAGTAGTATTACAAAGTAAAGTCTTATCATTTAGTACAAAAATAAGGAGGTCAAGTGTATTATCACAAAGTAAAGAAATAGGAGGTCAAGTATTATCACAAAGTAAAGAAATAAGGAGGTCAAGTATTATCACTTAGTGAAGAAATAAATAGGTCAAGTATTATTACAAAGTAAAGAAATAAGAAAGTAAAGTCTCATCATTTAGTAAAAAAAATAAGGAGGTCAAGTGTATTATCACAAAGTAAAGAAATAGGAGGTCAAGTATTTTTACAAAGTAAAGAAATAAGAAAGTCAAGTCTTATCACTAAGTAAAGACACAAGGAGGTAAAGTATTACCACAAAGTAAAGAAATAAGGAGGTCAAGTATAATCACTCAGTACAGAAATATGGAGGTAAAGTTTTATCACCTAGTAAAGAAATAAGGAGGTAAAGTATAATCACTTAGTAAAGAAATAAGGAGGTAAAGTATTATCACAAAGCAAAGAAGTAAGGAGGTAAAGTGTTTCCAATTAGTAAAGAAATAAATAGGTCAAGTATTATTACAAAGTAAAGAAATAAAAAAAAGTAAAGTCTCATCATTTAGTAAAAAAAATAAGGAGGTCAAGTGTATTATCACAAAGTAAAGAAATAGGAGGTCAAGTATTTTTACAAAGTAAAGAAATAAGAAAGTAAAGTTTTATCATTTAGTAAAGAAATAAGGAGGTCAAGTATAACTACAAAGTAAAAAAATAAGGAGTTAAAGTATAAATACAAAGTAAAAATATAAGGATGTTTGGTTATATCACAAATTTAAGAAATGAGGAGGTATAGTATTATCGCTTGCAAAAGAAATAAGGTGGTTAAGTATTATCAGTTGGTTAAAAAATAAGAAAGTATAGTATTCGGCTGTTGTCTGCTCTTTGGTCGGGTTGTAGTCTCTTTGACACATTCCCCATTTCCATTCTCAATTTTATTACCATAAAGTAAAAATATAAAGAGGTAAAGTAAACAAATAAAAAGGTAAAGTATTATCACAAAGTAAAGAAATAAATAGGTCAAATATTTTCACAAAGTAAAGAAATTAGGACGTAAAGTATCGTTAACTAAAGAATCAAGGTCAAGTATTATCACTAAGTAAAAAAACAAGGAGGTAAATTATTACCACAAAGTAAAGAAATAAGGAGGTCAAGTATTATCACTTAGTAAAGAAATATGGAGGTAAAGTTTTATCACCTAGTAAAGAAATAAGGAGGTAAAGTATAATCACTTAGTAAAGAAGTAAGGAGGTAAAGTATTACCAATTAGTAAAGAAATAAATAGGTCAAGTATTATCACAAAGTAAAGAAATAAGGAGGTTAAGTATTATCATCTAGTAAAGAAATAAGGAGGTAAAGTTTTATCACCTAGTAAAGAAATAAATAGGTAAAGTATTATCACAAAGTAAAGAAACAAGGATTATCACACAGTAAATATATGAGGAGTTATAGTATTAACACAAAGTAAAGGAATAAGGAGGTCACGTATTATCACAAAGTAAAGAAATAAGGAGGTAAAGTATTATCGCAAAGTAAAGAAATAAGGAGGTAAAGTATTACCACTTAGTAAAGAAATAAATAGGTCAAGTATTATCACAAAGTTAAGAAATAAGGAGGTAAAGTATTACTACAGATAAAAGAAATAAGGTGGTTAAGTATTATCAATTAGTAAAGAAATAAGGAGGTAAAGTTTTGTCACCTAGTAAAGAAATAAATAGGTTAAGTATTATCACAAAGTAAGGAAACAAGGATTATCACACAGTTAATATATCAGGAGTTATAGTATTAACACAAAGAAAAGGAATAAGAAGGTCAAGTATTATCGCTTACAAAAGAAATAAGGTAGTTAAGTATTATCGCTTACTAAAGAAATAAGGTGGTTAAGTATTATCAGTTTGTTAAAAAAGAAGAACTATAGTATTACCATAGAGTAAAAATATAAAGAGGTAAAGTATTATCACCTAGTTAAGAAATAAAAAGTTAAAGTATTATCAAAAAGTAAAGAAAGAAATAGGTCAAATATTGTCACTTAGTAAAGAAATAAGGAGGTAAAGTATTAACACAAAGGAAAGAAATAAGGAGGTCAAGTATTATCAACTAGTTAAAAAAAATAAATTGGAAAAGTATTATCATTAAGTGAAGAAATGAGGAGTTAAAGTATTATCACACAGTAAATATATGAGGAGGTATAATATTACCACAAAGAAAAGGAATTAGGAGGTCAAGTAATATCGCTTACAAAAGAAGTAAGGTGGTTAAGTATTATCACTTTATTTAGAAATAAGGAGGTAAAGTATTACCACAAAGTAAAAAAATATGGAGGTCAAGTATTATCATCTAGTAAAGAAATAAAGAGGTACAGTATTATCACAAAGTAAAGAAATAAGGAGGTCAAGTATTATCACTTAGTAAAGAAATAAGGAGGTAAAGTATTATCATAAAGGGAAGAAATAAGTAGGTAAAGTATTACCACAAAGTACAGAATTAAGAAGGTAAAGTATTACCACAAAATAAAGAAATATGGAGGTCAAGTATTATCATCTAGTAAAGAAATGAGGAGGTACAGTATTATCACAAAGTAAAGAAATAAGGAGGTAAAGTATTACCGCAAAGTAAAGAAATAAAAAGGTCAAGTATTATCACCTAGTAAAGGAATAAGGAGGTAAAGTTCTATCACTTTGTTTAAAAATAAGGAGGTACAGTATTATCACAAAGTAAAGAAATAAGGAGATATAGTATCATCAGAAAGTAAAGACATAAGGAGGTGTTGTATTATCTCCTATTAGAGAGAGAAGTCCTATCAATTGGTAAAGAACAAGATTGTTAAGTATTGCAGCCTTATTATTTTGTTGACAAAAGACGCATCAAACATCTTATGACAACATATTTGTTTGTTTGCACTATAGTTCTTAATAGATCTGTAATATTGACAAAATTGTTGGAAACAATTACAAACAAAATTGTCTTAAAAAGTCAAACAAATTTACAAATATATATCTGAGCCAAAACTGTGTACACATACATCACTGACATATAAATTTGACTGACATAAGATTTCAAACAAACATAAATATATCCGAAAAAGAATAAAAAAAAGAGATTTTGCATGACTGTTGTTACATAGAAATGAAAAGTCCACAATTGGAAAGATGAAATCATCTTTTTTGTTTTGATCATAACCGATCCTCCTTCTTAATTTCTAGATGTAAGTCAGTCAAGATATGAGTCATACTTAACTGTATTTGTTGTATCCTTTATTGCAAGTTCGATGGGATAGATGCGTCCAACATAGTCATCAAACTGTAACGGTCTTTTTTAACGTAAAGTTAAAGGATAATGGTAGCTTCTTTTCATTCTTTCTTAAATGCTCCTGTATGAAGTCTGCCTCATATGAATACATTTATTCTAAAACCAGTTGTTGCCAGTATACGGGTTATGTTCTTCTCTCATATTTAATGATGGTATGATACTAAACCCTGAACGGGAGGGATTGTGCTTGATCTTTCATATGATGAAGACATAATCTTTCAATCAGTTTAATTGAGGTCTGGAACTTGGAATTATAGTCATTTCGTACCCTAACCATTTCGTACCACCCAATTCGTACTCTGGCAAAAACCATTTCGTACCCTGACCTTTTCGTACCTTGACCATTTCGTACCTCATGGAAGTTTATTTGTATGCCATTTCGTACCTCATGTAAGATTTATATGTATGTATTTATATGTTTATGATTTCTTGGTAAAGCTGTCTCATTGATGTGCGCCATTTCGTACCTTATGGCAGATATATATGTATACCATTTCGTACCCCATGGAAGATTTGTATGTATACCATTTCGTACCTCATGAAAGATTTGTATGTATACCATTCTAACCTCATGGAATGTTCGTATGTATGCCACTTCGTACCTCGTGGAAGATATTTATGTGTTTCATTTCTCGGTTAAAACAGTCTCAATGGCTGTTTACTGTAAGGTGGTAGAGGCCAAGAGAAACGCCTAAAATTCAAAATTAAAGCACCTATGTGATATTATATAGGAATAAAGTCAATAAAAGAAATTTTTGGAAATCTGTAAAACTTCGTAACGTAAGATATTTATTTCAAATATTAGCTAGCGCTTTAGTAACAGTTCACATTTCTGCCGGTAAAAGTGATTTTTTTTACTTTGGTATAAACTTATAAATAAAGACACGCGACACGTACTGTCGTGTTGTTTTAAAAAAATAGGTAGCGGTCTATTTAATTGGATTAAAAATGTTTATTAAATACACGGGCCATTTAAAATTGCGACGTGTGCCTAAATATTGAGATATAATCATTTGATTATCGTAAGGTGTAGTAGAACCTAAATGTATATATCAGGCCAAAATTAAAATATTGTTTGTTTGCCCTTTTCCGACTCTATTTTTTGAAAAAGGGTAGGTAGGTAGATAAAATATTTTCTTTTTCTTTCCATAAAATAACTTGACTCGGTACATTTTTTTTCATGGTTAGGCAGGTAGGTATAATATTTTATTTTATAGAATACAATATCTGCATGATATCATTTTTGTCTGTATTTGCTTTTGTTTTAAGAATGATCGATTTTACTGATCTTTACTTTTATTAAAGTTTCTGAATAGTCCCAAGAAGTTATGAAAAAATTTTATCATTTAGAATGTGAAGTTAATTCATATGCACTACTATTTGTTTTCAAATATCAAAATATAGGGCTCGAGCATATTTTCAACAATTATATGCCTGGAACTTTTAAGAGTTTTAACTTGCACTAGTATTCTGTACTACGTACATGTACCTTGCACGCTTAACTTGACCGAAAGATTTTTTACTATCATATATATCTCCCTAACATTGTTTGTGAAACAGCTGTACAATGTGCAATCTATTATGGGGTAGGACCTTTATTTGGGCCCCGGGATCGGTGTGTTTTAAGCTCGGAATTTCAGGATTTCCAGGAATTGTTTTTTCGAATTTCGGGATGCAGAATTTAAATTTGTTTAAATTTGGGAGCTCAGGATTTCGTGTTTTAATGCCCAAGATTTCAGGATCAGGACCCTCCTACCCCATCTATAACATGTGTTATTCCGACATTCTATCAATTTTAACAAAATTGAACTGAAATTATCAGAGATAATATCTGTGAAATAAAAAAAGTATTTGACTAGAATATAAAGCCACTGCCCGGCAGTGCATTTCCCACCATCATCATCGTGCAGCCTGTAAAAGAGCTAAAACTAAGCATTTATCTTACTTTACTTACAACCCTAGAGACTGAGTGTTTAAATTTTCGTGTGTTACAGTGTTATTAATAAAAATCTAAAAGACTTGAAACTCAAATGTCACGTATTTTACATCGCATTTATAAATGGTCTGCAAGGAAAACTTGGCGATTTTACTGCCAATTATTCTCCAATTTACAGGACTTCGGTTCATGTCAGATATAAATAAAATGTCAAAGCTGGTAGAAGGCAGCGTTAACATAATCATCTTGATATACGGATCACTAAAGGTCATCCTTTAGTTACATAGGATACAACATCCGTTAACAAAATATTTTGTTCACACGTTGATAATTTTGACAAAATTGTATTGGACAAACTTTTTTGAATGAACCCTGCTCTTTAAGTATAAAGGGCAACGTTCGTCATACTTTCAACATCGACTTCAATCAAATGCTTTGAATCTCTAAATGCAAGTGGTCATGCCAAACGCTCACGTGATAGCAAATGGACTTAACCTTATACGGGGAAGATAAAACCCGTGGAATCCGGTAAAAAAGTTTTGAGCGGGAAATACAAATATAAGAGATTCGGTAGGAACCAAAAAAAATTATAAATAAAATATTTCTGGTAAATACAAATAAAAGATTTTCAGTAGGAACGAATTTATAGGGTCGGTTGGTAAAGGGCAAACAAACAATATCTTAATTTAAGCCTCATATGCATGGATTTTTTTTGAATAATACTTATAGAAAATATGCAATACACACTAAAAAAGATATCTACCAAACCTTTTTAAAATGTAGAAGTTTAGATATAATTAAGGATACAAAATAAATTAACTTGTTATTTCTCAAATTGAAAAAGCCATTACAAGTTCTTTGATTAGTTACATAAGGTGCAAATTCTTATGCAAACATTTTTAATCATGACCTTCTTCTTGGGTTAATATCAGCTTGTGTCTCTTTTCACTGCATTTCCTGACAGAAACAACTGTTAATAACTATAAAAACAGTTGCAGATAATTATTCCTTTGTTGGTTAATTAACCTTATATTTTTTTTAGATGAAAAATTAATAAAGGATAAATCCAGCAAACACACAAAGTGTACTTTAAACTATGTAAGTTTCGAAGTGCTGCTTAATCAAACCAATCATCGGTCTTTATAAAATTTCTACGGCTGGATGCATTTTAGTTATGTTATATTAAAAAAAAATCATCTCAAAATGTTTTATATCTTAAACAAATGAGAACTTTTACAAATATATGATACGAAGTAGTAAAAATGTATTTAGTCCATGAGGTACGAAATGGTAGATGCATTTAGCCCATAGGGTACGAAATGGTAATTTTGGGTACGAAATGGCAGAGGTACGAAATGGTCAAGGTACGAAATGACCTTAGTTAGTAACTGCTAGTAGTCCTTTGTTAATTTATGTATCATTGTCATTTTGCTTTCTTTCTTCTGTTACCTATTCTGACATCGGACTCGGACTTCTTTTAAACTGAGCGTATTGTTGTGTGTTTGTTTATTCTACATTGGCTAGAAGTATAGGGAAGGGTTGAGATCTCACAAAACATGTTTAACCCCGCAGAATTTTTGCGTCCGTACCAAATCAAGAGCCTCTGGCCTTTGTTAGTCTTGTATGTTTTTTTAATTTTAGTTTATGTATATGTTTCGGAGTGCAACGTCGATTCTCACTGAACTAATACACATCTTTGTTTAGGGGCCAGCTGAAGCCCGCCTCCGGGTGCGGGAGTTTCTCGCTGTGTAGAAGACCCATTGGTGGCCTTCGGATGTTTTCTGCTCTTTGGTCGGGTTGTTGTCTCTTTGACACATTCCCCATTTCCATTCTCAATTTTACAAGAAAAAGTCAGCAGGAAGAGGAGCACATTTGATTCAATGAGTATGCCGATTCTTTGTTGAAAAACACGTCCTCCAAACGTAACATGTATATTGTCCATCAAGGAAATCATGCATCTTGATAAAGTCAGTTTCTTAGAATTTGTTTTAATCAGAGTGGTCTTTTTTTTACAAATTGCGATGTTTACCTCCCTAAAATAAGACGTTTGTATCCATGTTGTCTAAAGCAAAACCAATTCGTTCATTTTGTGTTTTAGTTTGAAATGGGGAGTACTTCTGTAAAGGTTAGAACAGTCTAATATTTTAATACTATGACAAAAAAAAAAAAAAAAAAAAAGATTTTATGTACTCTAACAGATCTTTGAATTTTCTTTCTGGTATCAACTTCTGATTCACAGCGCCCTTAGACTAGAAAGTTTCACAATAACTCGGAAGGCTGGCTCTGATATCTGATAAAATTGAAGTTGATAATATAGAATGAGGTTTTTTAGAGCAATTAGAAGACCCAGTAATATGATGTAATGTTATAACTGTATAGCCTAAACCATTAATTGTTAATGTAATCGTCGAATAAATATTTGCTATTGTCTATTGTCTAAACAAAGTCACTCCGTAATTGGCCAGTAGCTTGACGAGGATAATTTGTTACACGTGATGACGTTTCTGACCAGATGGACACCTACTTCCTGTTAACCCATACTTTAGCTTACGAGCGGGAACATGGAAGGAACAGCACAAGATAAAATTGGGAAAATCAATTGCCAAGCGCTTGTCATGGTTCATGAGCGAACTCATAACTATTTGTTATTGAACAATGAGAGCAATCAACCAACGAAAAATCTCTAATAACAACATACAGAAACAAATATCACAAAGTTTAAAAAAAAAAAAAAACCAGACAGCAATATTTTCAAGCGGGGGCATATAGGTCCCATGGACACATTCTTCTTTTATTTCATTAACACAACAAGACATGTCTTTATTTGAATAATAATCAATAAGCCCAAGCTCTTTCTGAAGTTTGAAAAGTATTTACAATACTATTCCAAAGTGTTATACTTTCTCTTGGTAAACTCTCTATAGCATAGACAATATAGATTAATTTTGTTTAAATTCTTATCAGATAAATAAAAGAAATATCCAATTATAGTTTATTAGTTATAAGAACGTAAACCCCCCCCCCCCCCAACACACACACACAACAATAAATCATATCAAACGCTATAGATATTAACAACTACATGTATATAATTATACAATTATTTAAAATCTGTTAAGGTTCATGTGGATCTTTTGGATAAAATGACTGTATTTACACCTCAAAAAGTACTCTAATTACAAACAAACCTGTGCATCCGAAATAGTTTTAAGGCATAGCATGACTTAGATAAATAAAATTTCAATGCATTTTATGCTTTAGAAAATAATAAACTTAATTGGATTTTGCTGTGCATTGTTTTTCGGCAGAATATGTAAAGTTAACAAACACTTGAGTTTTTGATATGGTCACCTCAACCACGTAGTTTAAACACCCAGAGTTGTCATATGTATATTGCTCTTCTCTTGTCCATGTCAATCAATAAAGTTCATTTCAATTATTACCTATGGGGAAGTTTCAAATCTCTTTCCAAACTTTCTGCATTTAGGCTCCTTAAGAACGAAAAAAAGTGGAAAGCAAAATCCAGTTAATATTTCAATTTTCTGAAATATAAAATTCATTTCAGTTTAGTTTATCTAGATCATGCTGTGTCTTAAAATTATTCTAGATGCACAGGTTTGACTGTACTCAAAGTAAATTTTGAAGTGTAAACACAGTCATTTTAGCTAAACGGTCCACATGTACCTTAGATCCGAAAAAAAAATGACACAAGCAATCAAGCTGCTTTTGGAATTCATATTAATCCCTCAGTGGTTTTCAATGGGTTTGAATAATCAATTTGAACATCGGTTTACTACTGATATCATTAACTTAAAGTAAAATGACATTAACTTTTAAGGTTCGTAACTTTTCCGAAAAAACTTGGTGCGAAATACTCTGTATTTTACCGAAAATCGACTTATTGATCATCTCTCTGCATCACATTTTAATAAGTTATAACAGTACATGTATGTATATATTCATTAATAGGAGGAAAATACAAAGAATCGTGTTACACAATAGAGGATGGTTCAACTTGTTACAGCAATATGATTTGTGTGAATGATGTTTGTGGTTGTAATGCCACCCAGTATCACAACCCACATGTTCATAGTTGTAATACAAGTAAGTATCTTTAAGTCAGTTTTTGTTCAAAGTAGTTCCGACAGTTATTTATGTCTTCAAAGTAGAAGAACTATATTAAGGGATATAACTCTATAACTAAGTAAAAGTAATACTTTTGCAATAAAAAGTATAATCAATACCTTAAGGGTTACTAAGGAAAAAAGTTATGAAAATTGGAAAAAATAAACATCTTTGATTTCTAAAGTTATTTAGGTAGCATGTCCCGTATCGATGCACACAAACAACTACATCTCAATTATTGGAGATTATCTTCAGCGATTTGGAACAACTATTATTTTATTTTTTCAAACCAGTATTCAGTTATGGCTGAAACTGAACCAACATCTGCCCGATATAAACAGTTTATTAGCTCATTATATCTTTTACAACATGTCTGTCTTCCTCTCAAAATGATATATTATCTGAAGCTTTTTGAGATAAAACAGGAGCAATTTTTTTAAAATTTAATTCATTGTCTGAAAGAAATGCACAATGAAAAAAACTTTGTACCCGGGCCAATTAACTACAGTTTTTATTAGAATTCTTCGACTGCACTACCTACTCCCGTAATTATGATCTCAATTCAATGCTTTGACTTTCGGCCTCTTTTACTTGTCTACTTTTCAACTTTATGATATCATGATTTTAAGTAAAAAAACAAAAAACCTCTCAACACTTCGAAAACCACGTTCATAATCTAAATTCCACTGCCGCTAATCGAAATGCATCTTCAAAATGTAGCACATTTCACAATTGTGTTAAAGGAAGCAATGCCTCTGCAGCTAGATTTTTTAACGAAAACGCATGTGGATATCCACAAAACTTTTTCTCTTTCCTTTCATATGACATTACTTGAAAAACCCAAAACATCATATATCTTGTAACATGAACAAAACCGAAATGTAGTATTCAATATGTAGGGCAAACTGGACGTGGATTTTTCAAACGAACACAAGAATATCTATACCGCTTCCGCAGACCCAAGAAATTCAACCGTTTAATATACCAACATTTAGAAAACCACAAACACAATATTAAACCAGGACAATCACATCAACAGTTTGAAGATTCCCGTAAACTTTGCGAACTTTCTAGGATTAACGACTACAGACAGCGTATCCCCGAGGTCTAAATGACAATATCATGGGCCAAGGGAACATATTTATAACTTCCTTTATTGATATCACGACTATTGTTGATAAATAAAGGCAACAGTAGTATACCACTGTTCAATAGTCATAATTCGATTAGGCAAGAAACAAATCCGGGTAACAAATTAAAAGACAACGTAAGCATAGGTCTCATGGCAAACGATTTAACCGCAATCAACGAAATAAACATCGTTCTAATTTTACACTTGATGATTTTTTATTTATATTTAAAAACAATGGTAGACATCAATAAATATGTAAACTGGGTCAAATACCAATAAGTAAATTGCATAATATTTATAATGAGTGTGAAATAGTATAGTTTTTCATTCCAAAATATGAGTGTACACGAATTATTGCAGCCTTTTGTCACTATAGACTGTTATCTCAAATTGCCAAACCTGAAGATCATAAAAAGTATTTCATAAAAATAAACTTTGTTAGTCTTGTATTATTTTAAATTTTAGTTTCTTGTGTATAATTCGGAGTTTAGTATGACGTCCATTATCACTGTACTATTATGCATATTTTAGGGGCCAGCTGAAGGACACCTACGGGTGCGGGAATTCTCGCTACATTGAAGACCCATTGGTTGCCTTCGGCTGTTGTTTGCTCTATGGTCGGGTGGTTGTCGCTTTGACATATTCACCATTTCCTTTCTCAATTTTACATTAATAGAGGTATTGATTTTATCAATTTGTCTAGTAATTTTGCATGACTCTACCATTCAAAACGTTATACCTCCATATTTTGATAACATAAAGCCACCTATAATTTGTCATTCGTATAAAAAACCAAGTAGAAGTTTGAATTTTAATTGTACGTCAGTTACATCAAACGTCAGAATAGAAAATAATGCTCATTCGACATGAGTTTGAGAAACATCAAAGTTAAGATATGATACCGATGGCCATGTAATTATAGGGGACCTCAATATCGTCTAGACCGAGAGGTTATAAACTTTCTGAAAAAGGACCAAAACAATTGGAGAATGTCGTCAGGTTATTAAAGATGATCTTTCATCCTATCGTAAAAAATGGTATGAACAGGAGAAATCCGACAAAAAGTCACTTGATTCCTTTTAGAATAAATGTCTGAATATTGTTGATATTCGCATATCACATTTCGGAAATAGTTTAGAAATATATAAATAAATTAATAATACGCCCGTTTCTAGGATTAAAAACAAAATTCAAGTACTCGCAAAGCGTTTTGTGTTCGTATCGTTTGACAAAGCAGCTAACAATGTGGTGGCGGTATGACGTAAATACTACACGGAAGTCTTTAAGAATGAAATTATACATTCAACTACATTCAAGACAGTATGCTCCACAGAGAGTCATATAGTAAATAGTCATGTCACACAACCATACCTCAGCTTAAGGCCTCTTCTGGACATTTGAAGGTCCCAACTATGTATTGTTTAACTCACTTAATACACAAGAAAGGCGTAAAACATCGTTTGATCCCGGCCTCTAGTAAGTTTTCTACTACTAGAATTTCAGTGCTTTTAACGTGTTTCTTATAACTAACTACTATCAAAAAATTGATCATTAACTTTTGTAATAAAACATATGAAAATAGTGGAATCAACTAGTTTTGATATGTAAAAAACTCTTCTGATGTGTTAGATAAATAACGTACTGATGATGGTCCTTTTGATTCGGTTGACAGTTTTGACTTTTGAACTCTTTACAGTACATTTCCACACAATCTTATCAAACAACAGTTTTCCCATTTAATTAAATGGTCGTTCGATAAATCTAATTGCAAATTTATTTGCTGCAACTCATATAAAGCCTTTTTTTCTAAAACGAGAAAGATAAATATGCTAGATATACTTACCATGCTTACTGGAGGTGTGATGAGATAATTACAACCACATTTTTTTTCCCTTGACAACATTTATGTACGTTCCGGCAATAAAATTTACAGACATATTGTAGGTAGTCCTATGGGCACCAATTATACCCCTTTAATAGCATACTTGTTCCTTTACTGTTATGAATCACAGTTAATGGCCAAACTCAATAAAGACCTGTCTATATTCAATTTAATTGATAAATTTAACAACACTTACCATTATCTTGATGATATTTTTTTCGTTAAATAATCAAGAATTCTCTAAATATACTGCCGAAATTCACCCACAGAAACTTACTTTAAATAAATCAAATATTAACAGCAATAAGTGTCCTTTCCTAAATTTAGATATTTCAGTTTAAAACTAGAACATTTACGACAAAAGGGATGATTTTTTTTTCCTTTTGTTAATTTTCCTATTTTGGACGGTGATGTTCCTCTGAAACCATCTTACGGTGTTTATATATCCCAACTCGTTCGTTATGCTCTTGTCTGAAGTGACGTTTTGGATTTCAATGAGCGTATTCTATGTATTACTGGTAAATTATTAAGTCAGGGATTTCTTTACCACAAATTAGTTAAAACCTTTCATAAATTCTTCCATAGATACAAATATTTGGTTTGCAAGTTTGGCTGTACCTGTAAAAAAAGTTATTTCAGACGGAATAGCAGATCCCAAACTTTACGGTGATGTTATTTACCGAGCCCTGAAATGTATATACAATCAGGGTAAACTTATTAATCCTTGAAATAACTTATTCTAATAGGTTTCCATTTCAACACTGTAATTAGATCTTTAACCCTGCCACATTCTATATGTGCCTGTCCCAAGTCAAGAACCTGTAGAGTTCAGTGGTTGTCGTTGGTTCATGTCTGTCATATTTGTTGTTTGTTAATTGTTTTGTTATAAATTAGACCGTTAGTTTTCTCAATTGAATTGTTTCATATTTTTCATGTTAGGGCCTTTTATAATTGTATAAAGTTCGAGATTGCATGTTCGTTACGTAAGCGCGTCACTGTTTTTGATATCATGTGGTGTTTTTCGTTGATGGAATATGTTCGTTGTTGTTCTGTGGTTTGCATGTTGTGTCGACTTTTATATTATTTTATTGTGCGTTTCTCTGTTATGGATGTTCTTGCGTGTGTTTGAGCTGTATTTCTGTCACGCAGTGTTTAAGCGATATATATTTTTAACATTGTCATAAAGCGGGAGGTTTGGCATGCTATGAAACCAGGTTCAACCCACCATTTTTTCTTAAAATGTCCTGTACCAAGTCAGGAATACGGCAGTTGTTATCAAATAGTTCGTTTCTATGTGTGTTGAACTTTGTTTTTGTTGCACTTTGGTGTTCATGTTGTTCGTTTGTTTTCCTCTTATAGTTGATATATGTTTCCCTCGGTTTTGGTTTGTAACCCGAGTTGTTTTCTCTCAATCGATTTATGACTTTTGAACACCGGTATACTACTGTTGCCTTTATTTATAGCTATGAGTTTTTGTCATTGTTGAAGACCGAACAGTTGCCTATAATTGCTTGCATCCACTTTATTTGAACTTTGGTGGATAGTTTTCTCATTGGCAATCAAATTTCATCTCCTTTTTTATTTATATATTCAATAGGTTTTATAACGAGTGAGAATTGGATATCAAGTGATATCGAGTCGAGTTTATCTACTATAAGTATAATAATAAATGAGCATGTGGCGAATTTATTATTGTTATTTAAATTAAAAAGTGAGAGTTGATATCAAGCCATATCAAATTCTCACTAGTTGATATACCTATTTCTTTTAAGGTTAATATTCTCATTGAGCTTAATAGAAATTTCCGCGACTCGTTTGTATGGACAGCATGACGTCATGTGTTCTGGCTAGCATCAAACTTAAACCACAGACATTTTAAAACTTTATGTACGCTTTAAAATGTAATATTTTCATGTGAGAAGTGTGAGTGTTTTGTATATTATTGAAGACATCACATCTCTGTTGTCATTTAGGAAATGTATATCGTTTTAACCTTTGAAAATTATTGATGACCTAAGGAATTACCAATAGAAATATCGCAGTTTCGTTTCATGATGCTGGCCAATCAGATTAACGCATTTTTCGTATCACTCTTTCTTTTCACAACCGTGCAGTATGATACGAGAATTATCTCTTAATAAAAAAGTAAAATAACAAAAATACCGAATTCCGAGGAAAATTCAAAACGGAAAGCTCCTTGTCAAATAACAAAATCAAAAGCACAAACTCATCAAACGAATGGAAAACAACTGTCATATTCCTGACTTGGTACAGGCATTTCTTTATGTAGAAAATAGTGAATTAAACCTGGTTTTATAGCCATGATAGGTAAAAAAGTCAAAAATAGGGGTACAGCAGTCAACATTGTGTTATAATCTTAATCGCTATAAAACAGATAATTATGTCAATAAAAAAAGGCATTTATACAAAGCACAGAAGTAAAAATGAAAGACAAGAATACCAAAATTACCATACAAAAATAACACAATGGCGGGATGTGTAAGTACCAAGCCACGTCAAAAGGATACCAAAAACGGACTAAACACTAAATGTTAATAATTTACAAAGACAAATAAAAACCCCTATAACACGTAATTAAGATGAGAAACAACGTCTGTACCTTGAATCTATACATCAAGCCCAACATGTATTATTTGTGAAGTTGATACGGAATATTTATCAACAAGGTATTGGTATCTTCCGATGAACTTTTTTAGAAAAAGGAGGAGACGTTCTTTGACATAACCCTGGTTCATCAACTTTCTACTCAGACACTGGTGACGTTTTATTAAGTCTGATTAGCAGCTGCAAGCTCTTAAATACCGAATGAGTTGGGAAATATATATCCCATATGCAGGTGAAGTTGGTCTATTGCTACTAAGGCGGGAGAAATTGATAATTTCAGAATTAAAATCGTCTCGTTTGTCAAAAATGAGGCAGATGAAGCCTTGTCTGTTGTTTCTTTAATTCCTAGTTCTGGAGGATATATTAATGGAACCCAATTAGAAAAGTTCGGATTGTTAAAGGAAAGAACATCATCAATATATCTGAATGTGAAATTAAATGATCTGGCTTCTTTGATCTTCTTGGTATTGACAAGTGTCTGAAGAAACTACGACTCATAGTAAAAAAGAAGAGGTCGACAAGGAGAGGCGCACAGTTCGTACCCATTGGAATGCCGATAATTTGTTGAAAAAGTCTACCTTCCATCCGGAAATAGATAACAGACCACAACCATAAAAGAAATTTAATATCACTTGAAATCATTTAGTATGACAGTATCAAAGTGTACCACTTGATTAAAGTAAAAAATAAAAATGAAATAACAATTTTGATCTAATGCTTATATCATTTCTCTTATTTGTATTTCGTTCATGGCAACGGACATATGTGATTTCTTCAATAATATACAAAACATTTTGTCATGTTTGGGCCTTTGACAACTTACTTTAAGTTATGAGTTTTTTGTTGAAGGCAGTGCTGTTGCTTACATCCATGTCTTTGGTCTGTGTTCGATAGATGTCTCATTTTCAATCATACCACTTTCCAATTTTGTTCATATAAAATACAGGTTAAACCAAATGTCTAAGTGCTATGTGTAATAGTTAACTTATAAATGCAAAATATTTGTCATCGTAAATTTTTAAATAAACATATCTAAATATTAAGCATTTTGATTTTAAAAAAATGTATCATGTGATGGTTCTCGGAATTCGGTTGACAGTTTTCGGCTCTTTATACTGCACTTCTACGAAGGACGTAAAGAATTGATATTGATAAAGTGGTATTTTCAATTATACACAATCTAATCAAATGGAAGAATTTTTATTTAACTAAATGGTCTTTTAAAAAATCTCATTAGAAATCAGTTCGTCGCAACTCATATACAGCTTTCTTCTGTAATATAAAGGATATAAATGCAACATACACTTACTAAAACTATGATGAAAGTTACAAGTCTCAACAACAAAAAACTGACAATATCTATGTATTGTGTGTTCCTGTGGGCGCAAATTGCGCCCTTTAAAAGCAGGCGTGTTTCTATATACCTATATCCAATCTCAGTAAAGATCCGTCTATATCATAGAACAGTATAATGACATAAAAATGATGAAATGTTTGAGTTCATTAATGAAGAATTATCTAACTATACTGATGACATTAACCAAGTGAGCTGCATTTAAATACATGTTAATCTAATATAAAGAGCAATAATTGTCCTTTTCTTGAAATTGATATTTGTTTCGAAAGATTTGATTTGATACTAAAAGGTCACTGAATTTGACCCCTTATATGGTGTTTTCATATTTTACGAGCTGCAACCATCACTGTAATTGAGAAAATTGAAAGATCTGTTTTTAATGAGATTGACGTTCCTTTGGCCTTTCTGAAGGTGTGAATATTTCCAACCATGTTCGTTTTGCCCGTGTCTAGTTTCAAGGACGTTATTGTATAATTGTTTAATTGGAAAATAATTAAATCATAATTTAATTACCACACATTCTCAAAAACTGTTAATAAATGCTGTCATTGATACAGGAATTTGGCTATACCGGTACGAATATTATAACAAACTGGATATCATAACTTAATTTTTAGAGATACTTTTTCATAAGGGGATGCTTTTATCAGACTGGTAATGTAGTCTTTACCCTCAAACTTTTCGATGCATACTAAAATATCTTTCGTAACTGCGAGTACAATACGATTGGTGCATTGCGCTTTTTGTCTTTTAGTACATTTTGTATTCGCTTCTTGCCGATCTCAGTAGTAAAAAAACGATTTCAACTGACATTCACAGTTTATTCTCAAGTTGCATTGTCATGTTACACAACTCTCCGAGGTAAAGGGAAGGTTGAGCGCTCATAAATATGTTTACAATGCTCTTCAACTTCGTACTTGTTTGGCTCGATAAATATTTTGATATGAGCGTCACTGATGAGTCTTATGTAGACGAAACGCGCGTCTGGCGTACTCAATTATAATCCTGGTACCTTTGATAACTATTTACACCACTGGGTCGATGCCACTGCTGGTGGACGTTTCGTCCCCGAAGGTATCACCAGCCCATGCAAGTAGTCAGCACTTCGGTGTTGACATGAATATCAATTATGTGGTCATTTTTATAAATTTCCTGTTTACAAAACTTTAAATTTATCGAAAAACTAAGGATTTTCTTATCCCAGGAATAGATTACCTTAGCCGTATTTGGCACAACTTTTTGGACTTTTGGATCCTCAATGCTCTTCAACTTCGTACTTGTTTGGCTTGATAAATATTTTGATATGAGCGTCACTGGTGAGTCTTATGTAGACGAAACGCGCGTCTGGCGTACTCAATTATAATCCTGGTACCTTTGATAACTATTTACACCACTGGGTCGATGCCACTGCTGGTGGACGTTTCGTCCCCGAGGGTATCACCAGCCCAGTCGTCAGCACTTCGGTGTTGACATGAATATCAATTATGTGGTCATTTTTATAAATTTCCTGTTTACAAAACTTTAAATTTATCGAAAAACTAAGGATTTTCTTATCCCAGGAATAGATTACCTTAGCCGTATTTGGCAAAACTTTTTGGACTTTTGGATCCTCAATGCTGTTCAACTTCGTACTTGTTTGGCTTGATAAATATTTTGATATGAGCGTCACTGATGAGTCTTATGTAGACGAAACGCGCGTCTGGCGTACTCAATTATAATCCTGGTACCTTTGATAACTATTTACACCACTGGGTCGATGCCACTGCTGGTGGACGTTTCGTCCCCGAGAGTATCACCAGCCCAGTAGTCAGCACTTCGGTGTTGACATGAATATCAATTATGTGGTCATTTTTATAAATTTCCTGTTTACCAAACTTTGAATTTATCGAAAAACTAAGGATTTTCTTATCCCAGGAATAGATTACCTTAGCCGTATTTGGCACAACTTTTTGGAATTTTGGATCCTCAATGCTTTTCAACTTCGTACTTGTTTGGCTTGATAAATATTTTGATATGAGCGTCACTGATGAGTCTTATGTTCTAGAGGTGGCGTGAATCAGATGTGGATACTTAAAAATTCCAAAGATCTTTTAGAGTGCATACAATCTAACTCTCTTTCATCTTGTAACAGTATTAAAACATTTGACTTTTCTACTCTTTACACAAGTATTCCACATTCCAAACTAAAAGACAAATTAAAAGAGTTGGTATTACTTTGCTTCATAAAAAAGAATGGCCAACGTAGATACAAGTATCTTGTCTTAGGGAGGGATAAATCCTACTTTGTAAAGAATCACTCTGATTCAAACAAAAAATTCTCTGAAACCGATATTATCAAGATGCTTGATTTCTTGATTGACAACATATTTGTTACGTTCGGAGGACGTGTTTTTCAACAGACTGTCGGCATCCAAATGGGAACAAACTGTGCCCCTCTACTTGCTGACTTGTTTCTTTATTATCATGAGGCTGACTTCATGCAGGAACTTCTTAGGAAGAAAGATAAGAAGTTAGCAATATCCTTTAACTCTACTTTCCGCTATATACATGATATAGATGACGTTCTTTCACTAAACAATTTAAAATTTGGTGACTATGTGGAACGCATCTATCCCATCGAATTGGAGATAAGGGATACTACAGATACAGTTAAGTCGGCTTCATATCTTGACTTACATCTAGAAATTGACAATGAGGGTCGGTTGAAGACAAAACTTTACGACAAAAGAGATGATTTCAGCTTTCCAATTGTGAACTTTCCATTTCTTAGTAGCAACATTCCAGCAGCACCTGCATACGGGGTATATATCTCCCAACTGATACGATATTCCCGTGCTTGCATTTCCTATCATGATTTTCTTGATAGAGGGTTACTGCTCACAAGGAAGCTATTAAACCAAGAGTTCCAAATGGTGAAGTTAAAATCATCCCTTCGTAAATTTTACGGACGCCATCACCAGTTGGTTGACCGTTATGGAATAACCGTTTCACAAATGATATCGGATATGTTCCTTACGTCGTAACTACAATCCCCTTCCCTTTCATGAATTTGACCTACCGAATTAGACTATTTACCGGATTTGTAATCACATATGCAACACGACGGGTGCCGCATGTGGAGCAGGATCTGCTTACCCTTCCGGAGCACCTGAGATCACCCCTAGTTTTTGTTGGGGTTCGTGTTGTTTATTCTTTAGTTTTCTATGTTGTGTCATGTGTACTATTGTTTTTCTGGTTGTCTTTTTCATTTTTAGCCATGGCGTTGTCAGTTTGTTTTAGATTTATGAGTTTGACTGTCCCTTTGGTATCTTTCGTCCCTCTTTTATGTAGACGAAACGCGCTTCTGGTACCTTTGATAACTATTTACCCCTTTACAATCTTTTCGTGCATATTCCAAGACAGGAGTCGGTAATTAAGTGGTGGTTGTTGGTTGCTTTCTATCATTTTTGTTTTTCATTTATGGTTTTAAGCATACATCAGTCCGTTGTTTTTCTTCTTTGAACTCTTTGACATGTGTCCTCTCGTGCCATTTTATAACATACCATACGGTTTTGTTTTTTTTTAATTATTGCAAAAGGCCGTACAGTTATCTATAGTTGTTCACATCCTCGACCTTCTTTTGTGGCTAGTGGTCCGATACCACATATCATATTTTCAAATTAAAAGTGTAATACTGCATTCTTTACAGAACATAAATATTTCTATCATTTTTGTTTTTCATTTATGGTTTTAAGCATAAATCAGTCCGTTGTTTTTCTTCTTTGAACTCTTTGACATGTGTCCTCTCGTGCTATTTTATAACATACCATACGGTTTTGTTGTTGTTTTTTTTCTTATTGCTAAAGGCCGTACAGTTATCTATAGTTGTTCACATCCTCGACCTTCCTATCATTTAAAGTTTAATACTGCATTGTTTACAGAACATAAATATTTAAAAAAGAAGTCTCTAATATAAAACACCTTTTCAACGTAATTTCCTCATTATCATGATCTTTAAACTTTGTTGATGTTAAGCATTTGATTACAGCTGGAAGATACCTTGACCCTTGTTCGACAGCGGTTAGAAATACAAGTTGTTATCCTCCTTTGTTTTGTTCGTCCAGTGTATGCCATTGTGAACTACCAGCAATGTATTATGATGCTAATGATAATACCTGTAATGAAGGTACGTATTTAGTACTTACAATAACTTCTGTACATGTATAGACTCATACCCCGTTCACACTATGCAGTTAAATCCGGGTTCGACCGGAATTAGTTAAGTACTATTGTTTGTCTAATTACTATAAATGACAACAAATTAAAAGAATTATAAAAACATTTAAAATTGATTTATGAATATTGCAAACGTTTTTTAATGGTACATATATGGAAAGGGAAAAATAATTAAAAAGGGGGGACAAGTCTGGTGTAAAGGAGTACATGGTAAAATAAAACTTAATCTTAAACAAGACCCTAGAGTCAATGTTATAATATTTTTTAAGAATAAATGATAGTTGATATATAAAGGATAACGATGAGGAAACTTTTTAGAAGAAAAAAAATACAATACATGTATCAATAAAAAAAAGATAGTAAGCATCTGATGTTGGAAGGGTCGTAATTCAATGTTGATTGCATAAGTTTGATCATTATTCGATTTTTTGAAAAGGTGATTTATCATTGTGTTTTTTTCAAAGAAGGAATTTGAGATATACAAGTATTTAATTTTACCAGTGAGAGAATTGTCAGGATCTAAACTGTTCTGTAATGATGTAGTTCTCTAAGAGTTGTTCCAGATTTAAACGCATGTGGGGGGGGGGGGGGGGGGTGGAATGGGAGGTACTCAAAAGTATAAATTGTGGATAGTTGTATTATTTTTAGAATTTTGTAAGAGTCATTTTACAACTTACTCAGTTATTTTGGTCTCTGAAGACCTTTAATGATTGTCCATAACCAATATGAGTTACAGATAACAATGTTGCATGTATTCATTAATAGTTAGTTTGGTCTCTGAAGACATTAAATGATTGTCCATCATCAATATGGGTTACAGATAACAATGTTGCATATATTAATTATTAGGAATACCATACAGAAAGAAGTGCTCATCAATGTCTGGAGATTTGACATGTTTAAATAATATGGTTTGTGCTTCTGGTATTTGTGATTGCGAGATTCCTGCCATGCAGTATCACGATCCCTATAATAAAAGTTGTAAAGCAAGTACGTATTAATTGTATATAATTGTCATCTAAATAGAAAACTGAGGCAACGTTATATGATATATAGTTTAAGAAAAAAGAAAGAAAAACTCACTCAATAAACCAGGCTTATTGGTACGCCAGACGATTGACTCGTCGCTGGGGTTCGAATCAAATATCAAAGATTCATTAGACATTCAAATTTAAATGATTCATTGTAATTACTTATCCTTCGCAATTATGCACCACCGCAAAATAAAACATTAACATCTAACAGGATTTATCTCATGTGTTCGTAAAGGATCAGTAGTTTCAGTGTAAAATAGAGTCGAAGGAGGATACCAAAGAGACATTCAAACTCGAAAATATACTGACAACGCCATGGCTAAAAAAGAAAGAGACATACATCACACAAAACAACATAGAAAACCAAAGACTGAGCAACACGAACCCAGCGAAAAGCTCGGGGTGATCTCAGGTGCTCTAGAAGGGTAAGCATATCCTGCTCCACATGTGGCACCCGTCGTGTTGCTCATGCATGTACAAACCCGGTGCTATGTCTGATTCGGTAGTTCACATTCGGGGGAAGGGCACGACAATTGGAACATATCCGTCGTCGAAACAGATATTCAGTAACGGTTAACCAACTCGTGATGTCGTCCTTAATATTAACGAAGGGATTAATTTCAACTTCACCACTTGGTTTAATAGCTTCTTTGTGAATAGTAACCCTCTATCAAGTAAATCATGATTGGAAACACAAGCTTTGGAATATCGTATCAACTGGGAGATATATACTCTGTAAGCAGGCGCTGCTGGAATGTTGATACATAGAAATGGAAAGTTCACAATTGGGAAGCTGAAATCATCCCTTTTGTCGTAAAATTTTGTTTTCAACCGACTCTCATCGTCAATTTCTAGATGTAAGTCAAGATATGAGGCAGACTTTACTGTATCTTTTGTATCCTTTATCTCAAGTTCGATGTGAAAGATGCGTTTAACGTAGATCACCAAATTGTGAATAATTTGTGAGAGAACATCATCTATATAGCGGAATGTGAAATAAAAGGATACTGCAATTTTTTTTCTTTCTCCTACAAAGTTCTTGTGTGAATTCAGCCTCATATGAATAAAGGAACAAGTCGGCAAGAAGAAGGGCATAGTTGGTTCCCATGGGAATGACGATTGTTTGTTGAAAAACACGTCCTTTAAACGTGACAAATATTTTGTCAATCAAGAAATCAAGCATCTTGATACTGTCAGTTTCAGAAGATTTTTTGTAAGAATCAGATTGATTTTTACAAAGTAGGATTTATCCCTCCCTAAGACAAGATACTTGTATCTACGTTAGCCATTCTTTTTTATGAAACAAAGCAGGACCAACTCTTTCAATTTGTCTTTTAGTTTGGAATGGAGAATACTTGTGTAAAGTGTAGAAAAGTCAATCTTTTTTAATACTATTGCAAGATGAAAGAGTCTTAGATTGTATGTACTCTTAAAGATCTTTGGAATTTTTTAGTATTCACATCCGATTCACGCCACCTCTAGAATATGTAGTTTCACAAAACTTTGAAGCCCGACTTTGATTGCTGATAAACTTGATGTTAATAATTTAGAAAGAGGTTTCGTGGAGCACTTTGAAGACCCAGTAATATAACGTTGTTTGTAAGGACATTTATGTAGTTTAGGTATCAAATACTGTGGAGGAAGATCTAGTTCATCTCTAGTCGAAATTCCAAAGGAACATAGAACAGACCTATCATTATCCAGGATTTCCTCCTTTCCTCCTTGGTAATTTTCGTGGGGGTATATGTTGAGTTTCCAAGTGAATTGTTAATACCTAATTCATTTATCAAGCAGTTTATGTCATGTGATTTACGCACAAAACGATGTTGTTTTGGGCTTTATCTGCGGGGACAACAACATATTTGTCATGGACAGGTGTTTTGCAACATTTTGTTTCATGGGTCTTTAAAGATTGATGTAGCATTGGTGTAGCATTGGTGATGTAACAACGACCTCGCAGCCTTAACTCATTATTTGTCTTCTTTCTCGCGTTTAACCCATTGCCTGACATAATACTCGACTGAATCAATCAGTATTTTGAAGTTGTGTTTCCAATTGATGGATTTAGGCTCACGATATTTCGGGCCTTTGGATAATGCATTTCGAAGAGAAGTGTAATTGACAATGTTAAGGTCACCAGTAATAACGTGGCCAGCCGGATTATAACTGAATGGGGAACTATTACAGGTGCAATCAGCATGTTTAGACTTGAAGTCGTCAATATTGAGATCCTGCAACAAGTGTTTGTAATTGAAAATTTTATTTGCAATTGGTTTGGTATAGGTATAAGAAATGATAGGTACATACTGATCTTTAAAATAGGAAAGTATTTTGGATTGAACTGCTTTATGATGAAGGATATTGCCCAAGTTGATGGCATCACGACCTTTGTTGGCGAAAGAAAGTTTTAGAAAGCATATTTTCTCCTTTTTATTTTTTCCAATGCGAACTGGTTTAAAATTTCTTTGAATTGCAATATCCGAGATAATAGCTTTAAGTTTGAATGATACAAAGAATCTATAAGTTAAATAACTTTGTCAAATCTCATTTATGATGCAACATTTTAGGTGCACCAGAGTAAAAAATTTCTATTTTAGATACTTTTATATATATATATGAGATTTGACAAAGTTATTTAACTTATAGATTCTTTGTCACTTTGTATGCTGATCATATGGGGGAAAAAGAGTGATATTATACATTCTAACACAGCATCAATTGTGAAACAATAGTTCTCTCATCTAGACATTTTAGTTTTTAAGTGCGAGGCTTGCCGATCAGTATACATATTTAAGATTTCACCGTTAAGAGTGGAGAAATAACTTATTGACAGAGATTCTGTATGGGAATGTTTCTCTTGATATTTTTAAACGATACAATTATGTTACCAACTATCTTTGTTTTTTCTATTATGACCTGCAAAGAGATAGGTTCTTTCTGTGTGACATCAATGTTCATCAGGCATGATTATTAGTAGCCTTTTTTCCTGATGTAACAATGGCAAATTCTGAGAAAAGTAAGATCCTTTTAGCAGATCCAGATCGTTTATAAAGAGAAGGGAATTATTCCATATAACAGAAAAAATATATTTGATTTCATGCCAAAAAAATGTAAACTAGAGGGGTTCATCAGCAGAACTCGTGTTACAATAGAATTTAACTTTGCATTACATTAAAATACAATATGGCAAAAAAAAAATGTAGACAATTCTGCTTCAAAATTGTGAACATTGACATTGAATGAAAAAAAGATAATTTGCAGTGGACAGAACTGTCATTTTTTTTTATTATACTTGCTTTAAGATTAGAAACTATATAAGATGCACAAGTTCTGTTGGTGCTCTAAATCAAGAGAAAAATCTGAACATCCAAAAGGCCAGAAAGGGATTTAAAACATTATAATCAACACAAAGAAAACTGAACAAAAAGCTGTAATGCAATATGATATCATGCAGTTCACATTATTCCTATTATTACAAGTTTTTTTTTCTTAAATTTGAATTCAAAAGTCCAACAAATAACTGTTGAGTCTTTTAATTAAATTATTGATTGAATAATGAATGATTAGTTAAGCTGATCAGTAAATAGTGTCTGAAAATGATTTTTTTAAATAAAAGAGTGTTATTATGTTATAAAATATACTGAATCAACTTCAAATTTAATCCAAATTCATATTTAACTGCTCTACAATGCATAGGCAATTGAAATACAAAACAAAAACAAAGCTGTCACTTAAATACAGTATATTCAGAAAGTTTTTGAAGAATTGACAAAATTGAGATATTTATTATTCTGATTTCAGAAAAAATCTTCATAGTATCAAATCAGAATGCGAGTTCTTATTATTGCGATAATCAATTAAATCGTATTATTTACTTTAATAAAAACCTCATGATAATTTTTGAATTTCCAGTGACTTAGCTTGTCAACCTCCTAGTTTCCTCCAGTTTCCTAGGCCTAAATGTGGTTGAAATACTGACAATTTTGCAAACTTTTACCAAAAATCTCTTTTTTATGACATAACTGGATTATTACTTTTTCAGAAAAAGCTGCACACAGTTATATATTTATCACATATCAAAATGATAGTTTGTATTATTGCAATAAGTTAAATTATTGTTCAATTAATTAAAAAAAAAACATCAATTATTTTTGATAGCTTTAATTTTTAATCTGGAATCAGTACATACATTTGTTTTTTTAAACATCTATATACTATTCATTAGGGAACTTATTAAAATGAATTTTTTTGCAGAAGACAGTCATGGCATTTCACAATTACAGGGATCATTATAAATAAACTCATCACATTCAAATGATTTAATGTTTGATAGTCATTTACTTTAAATAATCAACCTGTACTAAAATAAAGAAATGTGGTATGATTGCCAATGAGATAACAGTCTGAAAACTATCCACCAGAGTCCAAATAATGTGTCTGTTAGCAGTTATAAGTCGCTTTACAGACATCAACAATGAGTAAAAACTTTCAATGTTTTTAAGGCAGCATAGGAAAAAAAAGAGTTGTAGCTTTTTGGCTTAATACAAGAAAATATAAGAAATATAATAATATAAATAAGAAAATAAGAGAGACAAAAAAGACAGGACTTAGCCACTGGACTATATATAAAGTGCTCCCTTACTAGTCCGTAGAGGAGCTGCTGTATACTTAGAAAAGAAAGATGTCGGGGACTTAGCCACAGCGAACAGCATCTTGAGACTTAGGAACAACAGAGTAGATGCGGGGACACTACATTTTGGCCAATCTGCCCTATTTGCTCCTACCTATTAAAATTAATGCCTAGGGTGGGAATTAAACCCATGTATGTACATGTACTCTTATTGTTCTCTATGTACATATATGAAAAATATCAAATGCAAAAAAAAAATGCTGTAATGTAAAAATGGTAATTTGCATCATTACAGCCTCAATCTTTTTTATAAGGAACTAGTATCTATAGGAAGTCCCTGGACCTAGCTAGACCTATTTCTTAGGCAAGGTGTATTATATAACTCTTGAAAGCATTAAAATGCAATTGTAAAATTAATTATATCTGCTGTTAAACAATAATAACACAATAGTGCTTACTTCTAAGTATTCAGTAACAACAACGTGCAATTTAAGTAAACAAACATCAATGAACGACCACGTGTTTGTCTGCTGTGCTTGAATTTAAAACGACCCATCAGCTTTATTTACACGAATTTTTGCTAAAGCAGACAAGACAGTTAAACATGTCTGTTTACATTATAAGTTTTATAAACTAGAGGCTCTAAAGAGCCTGTGTCGCTCACCTTGGTCTATGTGCATATTAAACAAAGGACACAAATGGATTCATGACAAAATTGTATTTTGGTGATGGTGATGTGTTTGAAGTTCTTACTTTACTGAATGTTCTTGCTTTTTACAATTATATCTATATTGAACTTTACCCATTAGTAACAGAGAAAAATATTTGGTAAAAATTTACATAAATTTACCAAATTAATGAAAATTGTTAAAAATTGACTATAAAGGGCAATAACTCCTTAAGGGGTCAATTGACCATTTAGGTCATGTTGACTTATTTGTAGATCTTGCTTTGCTGAACATTATTGCTGTTTACAGTTTATCTCTACCTATAATAGTATTCAAGATAATAACCAAAAACGGCAAAATTTCTTTAAAAATTACTAATTGGAGGGCAGCAACCCAACAACCGATTGTCCAATTCATCTGAAAATTTTAGGGCAGATAGATATTGACTTGATTAACATTTTAACTTCTTGTCGGATTTGCTGTAAATGCTTTGGTTTCAGAGTTATAACCCCTGTTCTAATTTTAGCCGTGGCGGCCATCTTGGTTGAATGACCAGGTCATCGGACACATTTTTTAAACTAGATACCCCAAAGATGATTGTGGCCAAGTTTGGATTAATTTGGCCCAGTAGTTTTAGAGGAGAAGATTTTTGTAAAAGATTACTTAGATTTATGAAAAATGGTTTAAAGTTGACTATAAAGGGCAATAACTCCTAAAGGGGTCAATTGACAATTTCGGTCATGTTGACTTATTTGTAAATCTAACTTTGCTGAATATTATTGCTGTTTACAGTTTATCTCTATCTATAATAATATTCAAGATAATAACCAAAAACAGCAAAATTTCCTTACAATTACCAATTCAGGGGCAGCAACCAAAAACAGCTTCTCCAATTCTTCTGAAAATTTCAGCGCAGATAGATCTTGACCTGATAAACATTTTTATCCCTTGTTAGATTTCCTCAAAATGCTTTGGTTTTTGAGTTATAAGCCAAACACTGCATTTTACCCCTATGTTCTATTTTTAGCAGTGGCGACCATCTTGGTTGGTTGACCGGGTCATGCCACACATTTTTTAAACTAGTTACCCCAAAGATGATTGTGGCCAAGTTTGGATTAATTTGGCCCAGTAGTTTCAGAGGAGAAGATTTTTGTAAAAGATTCCTTAGATTTATGAAAAATGGTTAAAAATTGACTATAAAGGACAATAACTCCTAAAGGGGTCAACTGATCATTTCGGTCTGGTTGACTTATTTGTAAATCTAACTTTGCTGAACATTATTGCTGTTTACAGTTTATCTCTATCTATAATATTATTCAAGATAATAACCAAAAACAGCAAAATTTCCTCAAAATTACCAATTCAGGGGCAGCAACCCAACAACAGGTTGACCGATTCATCTGAAAATTTCAGAGCATTCTCTTTTCTTGACCTGATAAACATTTTTACCCCTGTCAGATTTCCTCTAAATGCTTTGGTTTTTGAGTTATAAGCCCAAAACTGCATTTTACCCCTATGTTCTATTTTTAGCCGTGGCGGCCATCTTGGTTGGTTGACCGGGTCACGCGACACATTTTTTAAACTAGATACCCCAATGATGATTGTGGCCAAGTTTGGTTTGATTTGGCCCAGTAGTTTCAGAGGAGAAGATTTTTGTAAAAGCTAACGCCGGACGACGACGGACGCCGGACGCCAAGTGATGAGAAAAGCTCACTTGGCCCTGTGGGCCAGGTGAGCTAAAAATGTATTTGTTGTTATGACGTGTGTATGCATGGAAATATAATGAAGATAACATTGATTTTTACCGTAAAAATTGAATACACAACATTCCAGAGGTATACACACAAAACACATCCTACTTTTGTAACAATGGATGGTAACGTATAGCCACTTATATAACAGTAAATGCCATTAGATAAGCTACCCTACACAATAAATAATTTGCATATTCATGAGACATGATTGTGTCAGCTTTTGTTTTGATGGAAAAATGTAAACATTGGAATCCGCAATTTTGACGTAGGAAACAAACTAGTTTTCAATCTTGGAATAAAGGACATTGCGCACATTGCCAGCGTATCATGCATAACCAGTCATGTGAAAATATATCTTTTAATTTGTTTCCTACACTAACTATTCTATGTTTTAGTTAATTTAAGGTTTTAATTTCCTACAGAACGGAACATGGTTCTCAAAGACGACGTAGAAAAAATTATAGGTAACGCTGTTTGTGGGCGTAAACATTTTACATACGGGTACTTTTTATGTCGACAGATTGACCTTTATCTGTCAGATTCAGGCGTTTGCCGTTCAACTGTTCATTTTATATTGTGGAATATTCAATGATTTGATGGCAGTTTACTAAATTTAATAATATTCATTTTATTTTACATATTCTGTTATCAACAGGCAGATGTTCAATGCACAATATATGAACCAGCTTGAAGGCAGTCAATATATACATAGGCATAATTAAAGTTGAAAATGTAATATGTTGATTTATTTTGAAGTTGTATTTAAGTGTGACAAACGACATCATAGTTTTATTGGAAATATCTTAAAAGTTCACAAAAAAGATCGATTTCTGCATTTACTATCATAAATACTCCTCTATTGCTTAATCTCGGGCCATATCGGTTCTAAAAAAAGCAATAACTTTGTTTACCAAACGTACAATGATCTATGATTGTCAAAATTAAATTGAATTGTGAATTGTTTTTTTAGCTCACCGTTCCGAAGGAACTGTGAGCTTTTGCCATCACTTGGCGTCCGTCGTCGTCCGTCCGGTATAAACTATTTCAAAACAACTTCTCCTCTGAAACTACTGAACTAATTCCAATTAAACTGAAGCTGAATGATCCTTTGGGTATCTTGAATAAAGTTGTGTTTTATTTTCTGTTTAGTCAAAAAACATCGCCGCCATGGCTAAAAATAGAACATAGGGGTAAATTGCAGTTTTTTGTTTATATCTCAAAAACAAAAGCATTTAGAGCAGATCTGATACAGCGTTAATATGTTCATTAGGTCAAGTTCTATCAGCCCTGAAATTTTCAGATGAATCTAACAACCCATTGTTGGGTTGCTGCCACTAAATTGGTAATTTTAAGGAAATTTTGCAGTTTTTGGTGATTATCTTGAATATTATTATAGATAAAGATAAACTGTAAACAGAAAAAATGTTCAACAAAGTAAGATCTAAATAAGTTTGATATGACCAAAAGTGTCAACTGACCTCTTAAGGAGTTATTGCCCTTTAAGGACAATTTTACACAATTTGTTTATCATGTTTTCTAACTTTAAAAAATCTTCTCCTCTGAAACTACTGAACCAAATTAAACCAAACTTAAGCTGAATGATTCTAAGGTTATCTAGAATAAATTTTGTGTTTTATTTTATGTTTCCTCAGAAAACATGGCCATCAAGGCTTAAAATAGAACATAGGGTAAAATGCAGTTTTTGACTTTTATCTCAAAAACTAAAGCCTTTAGAGCAAATCAGACATGTAGTTAAAGTATTTATTAGGTCAAGGTCTACCTGCCCTGAAATTATCAGCCAAATTGGATATCTGAATTTTAGGCTATTGCCCCTGAATTGATGATTTTAAGGAAATTTTGCAGTTTTCGATTACATGTATTGTCTGAATATTATTATAGATAAAGATAAACTGTAAACAGCAAAAATGTTTAGCAAAGTAAGATCTACAAATATGTTTTTATATGACCAAAATTGTCTAATGACCCCTTCAGGCGTTATTGTCCTTTAAAGACAATTTTTCACAATTTGTTCATCTAATCTAGTTTGCTTACTTTAAAAAATCTTCTCCTTTGAAACCGCTGAATAAATTTTAGCCAAACTTAAGCTGAATGAGTTTCAGAGTATCTTGTATAAATTTTATTTTTTATTTTCTTGTACGTCAAGAAACATAGTCACTATGGCTAAAATGGAACATAGGGGTAAAATGCATTTTTTTGCTTTTGAAAAAATTATGACAGATACAAAGAACATTTGAATGGCATTTTTAAGCCACTTATCAATATATTCTGAAAAGCAAAAATAATCATTGATGAAAGATTTAAGCAAAAAATTACAGATGAGCGATTCAGGCTCTTGAGAGCCTCTTGTTTAAAAACAGTTTTTCCTTAGCAGATTAAGAAATAAATAACCTTTGTTTGGACCGTGTCATAAGAAAAACGTAATCCAATTCATATATATTCCCTTATTGAAAAAGTAATAGGACAATGAAGAATGACAACATTGCGCCGAATGTATTTTCGTGGTGTCACCATAACCATTTTTTTTTATCTGCCATTATTATAATATGTTTTGTCGAACCAAATTCCCCATACTGCAGAATAACGAAATGCTGTGTGACTCTTCTTGGATTTTTTATTCGCATTTTGTTCTTTCAAATGTGAGGTCTTGGCTATAAAAAGAATCTTTTTGGAACGATTTTACATCAGATAATTTAAACTTATCTTTAAATTTCTAATTCGATTTAACAATTTATCAGGCGAACTCCATCAAGGCAAAGTTGACCTTAGATAACGTCTTTTGGTACTTATCCATCCTTGTCTTTTAGCGTTCCTGGTGAAGGTGAATACAGAAAGGCACTCCAGACGCATGAAAATTTAAATATGCTACTGTCATTTCCAAACACTGGGTCAATACTAGTATCATCTGCTCAGTAGTCGTTGTTTCGGTACTGACATGATTTATAATACACCTTTCTTTAATTCTCCGTTGATAAATTTAGAAATTAATAGGAAACTAAGTTTCCAAATCCCTTAGGCAAAGTTAGTTTTAGATGGTTTGTTTTGTGTATATTTTGGTCATATAGCTCCTAACGGGTTTCGGTACTTATCCAACTTTGGTCAAAAAAAAATTGGAGTTGAATATACCTGATGAAGGTAAATCCAGAAAAACGCTTCGGAGGCATGCAGTTTTAAAAGCTTTTACTTTTATCATCATCCTGTACGATTATCGTTCAGTTAAAACAACGTCATAGTTACGTTATGAAACTGTATCATCATCGGGTTGTTAAAGACAATATTTACAGCTACTTAATATTGAACTTTTTATTTTTTTCCTTTTTACCGTGAAATGTTTTCATTTTCAACTTATATATTGTTTGGAATCTAGACCTGCATATAAGTTTTCGCACTTAAGTTGTTCAGTCTAAGTTTAAACATATTAAATTTCCCAAAATACAAATTAAATAAGACACAATTCAAATACTAGTAGGCTTGTGAAATGTTTCCGATTGCCATTCAGTCTCTAACGACATTGCGCCCATTGACCACTAGACGAGCTATCGCTATATGAAAATAATAAATATTATTATGGATATTTTGGTCTTACAGTTTGAATATATTTTTAAATTATGAAAAAAACATATGTATGGAAAGCTTGTGTTATAGTTTTTAGAAATGCTTTCATTTCTTTAATCAAAGACAATCTGAAAATAACATAAATAGAAAATGAAAGGATATGAAGTAAATGTACATGGGACAAAATCGCACACAATACATAGAAAACATAGAAAACTATCAATGAACAGGGCTTTTATTTCTGTTCTTCATCTTGACAGTTGACGTAGGGTCTTCAACAATGAACGAATCATTCATATCCTACAAGGTCAAGACGGCCCCTAGCGTCGACTTAAGCGGTACTATTGATAAATATAAACCACAGTTCACCTTCTTGCTCCCCACCCGCCTCGGAGTGCCAACTTGTGCGATGCTTGTGTACAACGGTTCTCCAGCCGAAAGAACCAGGTACAAGAAAAATGCAGTAAGTTTGAAAGACATCGATCGCCGCTAAAATATGCCTTGAAGTTACACATGTCGGGAGCGGTCAATGAATTACATACTTTATAATTACGGGCGAGGTTTTCAACATACATTTTTCATTATGTTCTTATAAATAACCTTGATTAGGACATTATAATGACTTATTGTGGTATCTTTAATTAATTTAGAATCATTAAATATGTTTCTTCTGATTACATAGACAAGTATTATGTATGATTTATATGATTCGGATCGATTCATTTTAACAAAACTCTCTGGATAATTGTACCCAACACTTTACTGAAATAGATTTGGATCGTTTAGTTTTCATAAAATTGCGACAAAATATTTACCACTTTGACTTATGGACAAAAAATATAAAAATTTCAAGAAATTTTAACCACACAATTTACAGGAATAATTTCATTGGTTGTAGAGTAGTTTGACAAACACTAATTTTGATCATTGAGAAGCTTGATTTCTTTTTTCTAATAGTATGTCATTTAAACGTTCACATGATTTTTAAAGCGTTAACATGCGTAGGTGTTCTGTACCCCCTTAAACCATTTGTGAACAATTTTAGGGGAAATTTATAGATACAATTTACCTGAGAATATGATTTACTCAGTCAAATTAGAACTTTTGTCTAAAAAGGACCACAGCATTGTTGTCAAAAGTTTAAATGTATTTCATATAACAATTTTGCATATTTTTTTTAATGTTTATTGTTAGAAAGAACATACAAAGAAAATTGCTCAACTATAATTGGAGATTCGACATGTTACAGTAATATGGTTTGTGTTTCTGGTATTTGTGATTGTGAGATTCCAGCCATGCAGTATCACGAACCCTATGATAAAAGTTGTAAAGCAAGTACGTATTCATGGTTTATAATTGTAATCTAAATTGAATTAAAAAAAACTTAGGTAACATGATATGATATATAATTTATCTTTTTTAATTTATTTCTGTATAGACTTTATCTCAAAATGGCTTCTCCAGAAACATCTATCGAAGAAAGAAAAACTCATCAAATAAAGCAGGCTGATTGGTTCGCCGGACGGGCGTTTCGTCTACATGAGACTCATCAATAGAGTTCGAATCAAATTTGCATTATACATTGTAATGATTTATCCTACTTAGTTATTAGACAGATGACTTTCAAATTCATAAAACAAACTGGTAACCCCAAGGCTGAAAAGAAAAAATGCAGAAAGATTTCCTTCATTCTATAAAACACAACTTGAAGACTAAAGACTTAGCAATAAAAATCCATCAAAAACCGGGATAAGATCAGATGCTCATGAAAGGTAAGCAGTCCTCTTCCAAATGTAGCACCCGTCCCGATGCTTATATAAGTAATAATTCGGTGATGCCAAATTAAAAGAAATGAAGACAGGATTTAGCGTTTGAACATGTTCGTGGTTATTTGTGACATAGATGTGAAATAACAGTAAACCAACTCGAAGACGACCGTAAAATTTCAAGGATATGTTCTATTAAACCACTTGGAATGCTTGGTTTATTGGCTCTTTTGTTAGCAGCAACCCTTCATCAAGGAAAACATGATAGACCATCAAGATCTGAAATATTGTATCAACTGGGTGATATATACTCATATATGCAGGTGCTGCTGGAATATTGCTACATAGAAATGGAAAGTACACAGTAGGGAAGCAGAAATAATCTCCTTTGTCGTTCAGTTTTTTTTTCTGAACGGATCCTCATTGTCAATTTCAAACTGGTTCAGGCATTTTTGGGATAAAATGATGGTTTCAACCTGATAGCTAAACCCTGCACTTGTAATACAGTTGTTAATAGTTCCGTAATATTGACAAAATTGGGAAAAACCCAAACAAACATAATTAGTTAAGTTCACAATTGTTACGATTTAGCAACTAAAATTATAGAAGCATACATTACAGACATACAAACACAACTGACTTAAAAATTCTAACAAGCATACCAATATATATCTGAGCCAAAACTGTGAAAACATACATCACTGACATACAAATTCAACTGACATAAGATTTCAAACAAACATATATAAACCCGACAAAGAATATAAAGAAAAGATATTTTGCACGAATGTTGTTACATAGAAATGAAAAGTTCACAATTGGAAAGCTGAAATCATCTTTTTTTGTTTTGATCTCAACCGATACTGATTGTTATTTTTTTAAGATGTAAGTCAAGATATGAGGCAGAGTTATCTGTATCTGTTGTATTCTTTATTTCAAGTTCGATGGGATAGATGGGATAGACATAGTCATCAAATGTTCACATTTTTTTTTACGTGATGTTAAAGGATACTGCTAGCTTCTTTTTATTCTTCCTTTAACGCTCCTGTCTGAAGTCTGCCTCATATGAATACATGAACAAGTTGCAAAGAAGAGGAGCACATTTGGTTCCCATGAATAGGTTGATTGTTTGTTGAACAAAAACGTCCATAATAAATCTATTGTAAATCAAGAAATCATGCATCTTGATAAAGTTAGTTTCATCAGTTTTAATCAGAGTGTTGGTTTTTTTTAAGTGCGATGTATACCTCCCTAAAATAAGGCATTTGTATAAACGTTGGCCAAAGCAAATGAGGAGTAAAGTTTAGAAAAGTCTAATATTTCAACACCATGACATCAGGAAAGAGACTTAGATTGTATGTACTCTAACAGATCTTTGAAATCTATTAGTATCAACATCTGATTCACACAGCCCCTAGACTAGGTAGTTTCACAATAACCCGGAAGGCTGGCTTTGACTGCTGATAACATTAAAGTTGATAATTTAGAAAGAGGTTTCGGAGAGCACTTGGAAGACCCAGGACTATAATGTAGATTATAACTGTATTGCAAACCATGTATCGTTAATGTGTTTTCTTGCAAAAAAATATTGGCTATTGTCTATTGTCTAAACAAAATTACCCCGTAATTTGACAGCAGCTTGACAGGGATAATTTGTTACGTGTGATGACTTTTCTGACCAGACGGATACCTTCTTCCTTTTACTGATACTTTAGCTTACGGGTCGGGAGAGTGAAGGAACAGCACAATATCAAACTGAGTTTAAAATCAATTAGCAAGTGCTTTTACTCTTCAAATTGGCACGGGAAAAAAAATAAAAAATTAGCAGAATATTGACTCCGTGGCTGAGGAGCATTAAGGTTTTGTCCTTTCGTACATACGTCCGTAAATTGGTTTCCGTTCGACAACTTAGTTTGCCTTGGCCTAATGTTATGAAACGTATAAAATGCGTATAACCACCAAGCGCAGATCAAGTTTAAATTGTGTTTGCGTCCACTTTCACAGTTTTCGAATTATGTCCCTTTATCAATGGAAAAGTTGCTGAATTTGCCGTTTCCAAGCAGTAAATTTATTTTGCCGCATCCAAATGTTATGAAATTATACACAATGCTTATTACCACCAAACACAGATCAAGTTCTAATTTGGGTGGCGTCGCTATTACCATTGATGAAAAATGTCACTTTATAAATAGAAAAAATGGCGGATTTGCCGTTATCGCACTCTAATTTTACTTGGCTTCAAGTTACTTCACTTCACCGTTCTTGAGTCTCTTTTTAAATGAAATATGGCGAATTTACAGTTCCTGCACTCTAACATTACTTTGTTTAAACAAAATGTTATAAACTTATACACAATGCCTATTATCATCAAACACAGACCAAGTTCTCATTAGTGTGACGTCACTTTCACGGTTCGAGAGCTACCTCATTACTGTTCGTTATTGAACATTGAGAGAACTCAACCTCTAATAACAACATCTAGAAACAATTAAGTTTAAAAAAAAAAACAACAGGAATATGTTTGTATTGACTCTTGTATATTTACAAGCGGGGGCATTTATGTCCCATGGACACATTCTTCTTTTATTTTATTAACTTACTATAAGACATGTCTTTATTTGAATCTTTATCAATAAGCCCAAGTTCTTTTTGAAGTTTTTATAGTATTTACAATTCATTTAAAACATTGTCAGAAATACTCTGTATATGAAAATTGTCGTATTGATTATCCCTCTGCATCACATTTTTAATAAGTTATAACAGTACATGTATGTATCATGTATTTATTAATAGGAGGAAAATACAAAGAATCGTGTTACACAATAGAGGATGGTTCAACTTGTTACAGCAATATGATTTGTGTGAATGGTGTTTGTGGTTGTAATGCCACCCAGTATCACAACCCAAATGTTCATAGTTGTAATACAAGTAAGTATCTTTAGGTCAATTTTTGTTCAAAGTAGTTCCGTCAGTTGTATATGTCTTCAAAGTAGTAGAACTATATTAAAGGATATTACTCTATGAATAAGTAATACTTTTGTAAGAAATTGTATAACCAATAATTTACAAAACATGTTTAACCCAGCCGCATTTTTTGCGCCTGTCCCAAGTCAGGAGCCTCTGGACTATGTTAGTCTTGTATGTTTTTTTATTTTTAGTTCATTTATATATTTTGGAGTTAAGTGTGACGTCAATTTTCACTGAACTAATACACATTTTTGTTTAGGGACCAGCTGACGACCACCTCCGGGGGCGGGATTTTCTCGCTGTGTTGAAGACCCATTGGTGGCCTTCGGCTGTTTTCTGCTCTTTGGTCGGGTTGTTGTCTCTTTGACACATTCCACATTTCCATTCTCAATTTTATTTAAGTGTTACTAAGGAAAAAAAGTTATACTAGTAAATGAAAGTCGGTAAACACAAAGTTAACGTCTCTGATTTCTAAAGTTATATCCCTTTGCCAAGGTATACTTTCTTAAAATGGAAAGCAATCATTTACGTTTTATCTTTATGTCAGTCAGCAAAATTTGAAAACATTAATATTAAACTATCTTTAAATCAGTGAGAAATGAAATTTCTCGTGTATAGTTAGTGCGGCATTGCTTGAATCGTGGCATACTCCTTTTTTGAAACGGCTAACACTTAACAGGTAGCATGTCCCGTATCGATGCACAAAAACTACATTTCAATAGTTGGAGATTATCTGTGACGATTGTGAACAACTTTTTTTTTTTTTTGTAAATCAGTATTCAGTTATGGCTGAAACTGAACCAACATTTGCCCATTATTTACAGTTTATTAGCTCAGTATATTTTGTCTGTCTTCTTGTCCAAATCATATATTTATAGGTTTCACTACTAGTAAGAAATGAATCATAAGGAAAATAGGTTTATCAACTTGTGAGAATTAGATATCGCATAATATCAACTCTCGTGACTTAATTTAGATAGTTATAATAAACTGGCCGGAAGCTCGTTTATTATTATATTGAAATTAAATAACTCGAGTTGATATCAAGCGATATCCGATTCTCACTCGATATAAAACCTATTATTGAATGTTTCCACATGGTAGTTGTCAACAGTTAACAACAATACTTTCTTTATATGTACATTCATTTCCTCTAGTTTGTATAAACAGCTATTGTGTTTATATTTGAACATCGGTAAACTAAAGAATAAACTTATACACCTTTGAATATTTTCTTTTTTTCTCGTTTGAATTGTTTCACATTTTGTCATGGTGAAGACTTTCACAACTTACTATACGTTATGGGTTATTTTGTTGAAGGCTGTGCTGTTGCTTACATCCATGTCTTTGGACAATGTTCGATAGATGTCTCATTTGCAATCATACCACATTTTAATTTTTTTTCATATAAAATACAGTTAAACCCAAATGTCTATGTGCTATGTCTATTATTCAATTTATCTATACAAGATGTGTCATTGTAAATTTTTAAAAAATCTTATCTAAGTATTAAACATTTTGAATTGAAAAAATGTATCAATGAGTTTTTGTTCTTTCCAAGCCTAATTTTCATATAAGTTTGTGAGTTTTGTGCACAAACTTTCCGATAATTACAATTCGATTGGGTCCGTATACTGTTTTATGTTAGATAAATTATGTGCATTTTCACGAAGGACGTACGGAATGGATAACATGTTATTTTCATTGATACACAATCTTATCAAAAGGAATGTTTTTTTTTATTTAATTATATGGTCTTTTTAAAAATCTAAATGGAAATCGATTCGCTACAACTCGTATGAAGCTTTCATCTGTAATGAAAAGGAAAAACACGCAAGATACACTTACTAAAACTGCGTTTGGAGTTAAAAGCTTAAAAAAAAATCTGACAATATCTATGCTTTGGGTATTCCTGTCGGCACCAGTTGCGCCCTTTAAGAACAGGCAGTATTCCTATGGCCAATACTGCTGACATTTACCAAGGGAGCTGCATTTAAATAAACGTAAATCTAACATAAAGAGCAATAATTATCCTTTTATTGAAAATGATTTTTCAGTTTAACAAATATATACACATATCTACAATAATAGAGATGACTTATCGTTGCCTCTCGTTAATATTCCTTTCTTTTTACGTTGATGTTCTTTCAATTGGATTACAATCTAATCTTTTGCATTGCTCCGTTAAATTGTTTGTCGCGGCGTGTAAGATCTGAATATAGTTATCAAAGGTACCAGGATTATAATTTTATACGCCAGACGCGCGTTTCGTCTACATAAGACTCATCAGTGACGCTCAGACCAAAACAGTTAAAAACCCAAACAAATACAAAGTTGAAGAGCATTGAGGAACCAAAATTCCAAAAAGTTGTGCCAAATACGGATAAGGTAATCTACTCCTGGGCGTAAGAAAATCCTTAGTTTTTCGAAAAATTCAAAGGTTTGTAAACAGAAACATCCTCTAGATGACCTGAACATGCTGAATACAAATTTTTAATCAATCAATCATTTCGAGTAACACACAGTCACTTTGATTGCAAATGTGTGTTTACCCGCAAACAAAAATGTGACCGTTACATTGATTTAATTGATAATCAACTAATGATGTTTTGTTTGAAAATGAAAAACAATGGAACTTTACTGCTTTGTTAAGTTGAAAAATGTTAACGATCAAATATGTCAGTGCATACATTCGGAACGATGAGGCAAATTGAATGGTAGGAATTTCCAGACTATATTAGGAAATATTTAGCAGTTTATTCGATAACTTTTTTTTATTTGTCCATAGTAAGAATACCAAAAAAATAATGAAGAGAAAGACTTGATTGGATGGCAAAAGGTCACTTAACTTGACCACTTATATGATGTTTTCATATTTAACAAGCCGCGACAACCACTCTAATGGGGCAATTAAAAGATATGTTTTTAATCAGGTAGACGTTCATTTTGGCCATTCGTCAATGTTCTAACGATGTATGCAATTCCCAACTCGTTCGCTTTGCCCGTTTCTGGTTTCAAGGAATGTAATTGTTTAATTGTTTTTATTGGAAAATAATAAAGCCAGAATTTCGTTACCAAAATTACCTAAAGCGTTCTGTCATAGATACAAGAATTTGACTGCACCTTTTATACATTTATGTTTAGGAGTCTGTAATTAAGTGGTGGTTGTTGTTAGCTTTCTATCATTTTTGTTTTTCATTCATTGTTTTAAGCATAAATTAGGGGTTTTTTTTCTATTTTGAATTCTTTGACAAGGTGTCTCTTCGTTGCATTTTATTTAAGGTTTTTCTCATTGCCAGAGGGCGTATATTTATGTTTAGTTGTTCACATCTTTGTTTGTTGGTCTCTAGTTGGTAGTGGTCTAATTCCACATCTCATATGTTTAAATTAAAAGTTTAATACTGCATTGATTACAGAACATAATATTTAAAAAAAAATGTCATTAATATAAAACAGCTTTTCAACGTAATTTCGTCATTATCATGAGCAAGCGTGGTTTAACGCGCGTCTAGCGCAAATACAAAATTTCAATTCTGGTATCTATGATTAGTTTATTTAAACAGCTCCCGATTTCAGATGCATTGGCGAAAAGGTAAATATGTAATCTAGAAAAAAAAACATATATACTTATGGTTCATATCATACTGATTGAAATAGAACCCAAACAGGTTAAAATTATTAACTTCTACTTCAACATAGTTGATGTTAAGCATTTGATTACAGCTGGAAGATACCTTGACCCTTGTTCGACAGCGGCTAGAAATACAAGTTGTTATCCTCCTTTGATTTGTTCGTCCAGTGTATGCCATTGTGAACTGCCAGCAATGATGCATTATGATGCCGGTGCTAATACCTGTAATGACGGTACGTAATAAGTACTTACAATTACTCCTGTATAGACTCATACCCCGTTCACACTACGCAGTTTAAATCCAGGATCGACCAAATTTTGTTAATATAGGTTACATAGCGGTACTTGTATTGTGAACGTCTTAACCTAGAACGAAATCAGTTTGTTCACTTCTATTTTTTATGCACTATACAATGCTATACATGAATGACTTTTCATTTTAAATTAATTATAATAGTGAAATCTTAATTACGGCCAAAACGAAGTGTACAATTCCCTGATGCAATTTATAAAGGAAAAACACAAAGGAAAAATATCATGAGTATTAACTATAAATGACAACAAATGAATAGAATTATGAAAATATTTAAAGTTTAATTATCCTAGAGTCAATGTTATTATTTATTTAAGAATGAATAACTGTTGATATATAAAGCGGAGGAAATTTTTAGAGAAAAAAAAACACAATATATTTATCAATAATAAAGTAATCATCTGATTTTGGAAGGATAGAATTTTATTATTGATTGAATAAGTTTGATCATAATTAAACTTTTTGAAAAAGTGATATATTATTGTGTGTTTTTAAATGAAGGAATTTGAAATTGATAAGTATTAAATTTTACCTCAAGCAGACTCAAAATCTTCCGTTTTAAATAATTTATGTGTTTGTCCTCACAAAACTATCTCAGTACTATTTTATTCGATCGGTCAAAATGACCATTCAATATGATTAACTTCCCTTTTATTAACCATATTCACATTTGAAAGTGAACTCATACTTATGTTTAATAATATATATTGAGAATGAATAAATTTTAAAGCCACTCGAAGGTGAAAATATGTTCTAAATTGGTCACACAATACTTGTTCATGTTTTATGAACATATAAATCCCTGGGTTACGCCTCGGGCTTTACATATTCATAAAACATGACCGAGTATTGTGTAATTAATACATCAGCTGAAGTTATTGTGGGACAATAGTTATCAAAAGTACCAGGATTATAATTTTATACGCCAGACGCGCGTTTCGTCTACATAAGACTCATCAGTGACGCTCAGATCAAAATAGTTCAAAACGCCAAATAAATACAAAGTTGAAGAGCATTGAGGACCCAAAATTCCAAAAAGTTGTGCCAAATACGGCTAAGGTAATCTACTCCTGGGGTAAGAAAATCCTTAGTTTTTCGAAAAATTCAAAGTTTTGTAAACAGAAAATTTATAAAAATGACCATATATAATTGATATTCATGTCAACACCGAAGTGTTGACTACTGGGCTGGTGATACCCTCGGGGACGAAACGTCCACCAGCAGTGGCATCGACCACGTGGTGTAAATAGTTATCAAAAGTACCAGGATTATAATTTTATACGCCAGACGCGCGTTTCGTCTACATAAGACTCATCAGTGACGCTCAGATCAAAACCAGGTTTAATCGCCTTCTGTGTGCGAACGTTAAGTTTGTAAGATTTTAACTATCGATAGTGACACATGACGTTTGCCTACGTCATTCTCGAACTCACAGAGGTCAGATCATTGGCGAAAAAGCAGAATCAGTTGTAAACCAAAATAGTGTGATCTTTGGTGGAGAGAGGAAAAGATAAGAATCTAGCTATTCATATGTTGAGAGAGCACAGATGCAGGGGAATCTTTACTTCTCATATTAGAATACCTATATATTTGCAAATACCGGAAAGAAGATAGGTGTTGTGGGTTTTCATGGAACCGCCAGGAGTGCCAACAAATAGATTTTGAAAAAGAATGCAAAGAATGTTAACGCATCCAGTGGACTGATGCGAGTGAAACTTTTGTCGTATTTATTTCATAATTAAAGTTTTAAAAAAACATGTCAAATTAAGCTTAACAATATATGTCTGGTGGTAGAAAACTTTGTGTTTTGAATAATTTTAGACAATCGTAGTGTAATGACTTGACATAATAACTATATAAGGATAAGGCTTATAAACGGGGTAAATTTCAAAATGTATGTTGTTGAACTCAGTCTGGTGAACGAGTTCGGGTGATTATGGAATGAAATATCAACAATAAGGAATAAACATTACAATACAATTTCATCAACAAATAAGAACCAGAACACTATTTTTGTTATATTATTGAAGGGGAAATAAGTTATAGATACATATTTTAAGGTGTTTCTTGTCGTATAACACAACGAGGGTAGTCAGGAATGATCAAATGAAAGACCGACCGTAGGGTGGTCTTTCTTTGGGCAATCCTGACACCACGAGCTAGGTGTGTTATGTGACAAGAACAACCTTAAAATATGCATTATCTGACTTATATACCGTCACAAAATATTATTTTCTGCAAAGATTTTCAGAAATTGGATCCTATTTTACCGATCACATTGAAGTTGGATATTCTTATCGTAAACATTTAGGTATAAACACGCCCTACGGCTCATTTTTAATGTGAATTAAAACTTACTAATTAATCTAGATATAAAACGTTAGAAATCATTGTCCAGTTATAAAATAAATGGTATAGTGATTGCATGAAGCAAGAAGCAACTGAATTGTTAAGATGTACGAAAAATACTAGCCACTATGTAAGTAATTAATCATATAATCTATATAAAAGGGGGTGATATATTTTTTCTCTTGTTTCATGACATTTTTATCTCGGAAAAGCAGATTATTTTTCTAACAATTTTAACGAACTTTTTTTAGAATAATTGTTTTCTCTCTTTTGTCTGGAAAAACATTTGTTTTTTCTTAAAAGATTAAGAATCAGGAAGAAATATTATAAAGAACCATGGCTGTTTCCCTGTAGAAATAGAAATATTTTTGTCAATTAACAGAGTAAAATGTATTTATTTTAACCGAATACACGGAGGAAAGAATTGTTTCTGCCTAAAAGTTTCAAAAATGTCAAAGAAAGAAAATTGTACAACAACACACGAAATGACCTGTCTTTCTGAAAGGAAATAACTCCATATAGGTATATAAGTCTATGTAATTGCCCTCCTAAGATGTGTGTACATTTCATTACGAATTTTTAAAAGTAGTTTCAGCGATTGGCGTGTTTTATTACTTTATATGATCAATCACTGCATATCACATGCATTAGTACATACAAAGTATTTTGACCTCTCAAATAGAACGATTGCAGTATAAAAGCTGATAAGCCTAACCCTAACCAATAGATATGTATAAACAGTTAGAATTGACAAAAGACATGTAATTTGAATGCATTTTTAAGCTCAAGCCGGATGTTGATCTCTAGATCCCTTTTTTAAAGTCTCTTTTTGTGGTGTTTGCTTGCTGTCTCATTGACGTTTTCCCTACATATCCTTCCTTTCACACATAGTATTATATTTGAAATGTTAGGCCGTGTTCACACCAAACGCCGTGTAGAGTAAACATGTTTACAATTAGTTTAGTGTAGTGTGCACTGGTTTCACATTACATTTGTTCACATCTATACACCTTGTTTAGCTACCTGTACATAAGATTGTACATAAGATTTGTTCTCACTTGTAAACTAAGTGTCATTTAAATGTTCATTACGTAGAACTGAATTCAAAATTTTGGGACAATTTTTCTAGCGGTAAGGGAACAACCATTTGACTTCAAAAGGGGGGGGGGGGGTGGGGTGGGAATGGAAATATTCCGATCCCCAATTTGATAAAAAAAAATGATCATACAGATGATAAAAGAAATATTCTGAATCAAAGAGTTTCCCCATACATTATAGTGTTGAATATTGAAAAAAAATGTATTTGATCACCAGCATCGAAAAAAAAGGAATAAAAACGTACGCGCGAAAAAAAAATCTTACTCAGATAAAAAAAAATAACCCTCCCCCTTTTTAAGTTAATTGGTTACTACTTGATGAAAACCATTTTTATAATTTGCAGTAGTTTAAATATACTAGAGATGTCTCGATTACGCACTAGAAAATGTTAGCTGCAGCAGCGTGCTTACAGCCGAAAAAAAGGATAGAGTTATTAGGGATCTCTAAATTTTTATCTTTTCTGTTTGTTTCAAATGGTATTTCTTCTCCAAGGAGTATTTGGTAAAAGAATAGGGTCACGTTTTTTTTAATTTATTTTAAGTGTTATTTAACGGATCTGAGATACTAGACAAACATATCATTTACCCCACACTTTTTTTAGTCATGCATTTATGCGTGAATCGTTGTTTGAGTAAAGACCAGTGGCAAATATTTCTATGTACGTCAAGTCGATTCGGGAAGACCTTTACAAATGAATTAGGCAGCAACTATTTACTTCATTTTTTAGGGAGGGAAAAGGGGGGGGGGGGGTAGATGGGCGTGGGCTATTGATTTTTCCAGGACAAATTTTGGTGACAAGTCGAAATCAATTTTAGCATTATATATATATATAGTGGCAGCTGAGGGTGAAACAAACAAATTTTTTTTCAGGGCCAAAAACTGGAAACATTTTTTGTTTCTAAAACAAAATCCATAGCTCACCCCCCCCCCCCCCCCCCCACCCCCACCCCCTTGCCTTTATGTTTTATACCCAACTATAATAGCCCCAGGCCCATGCCTTTATGTTTTATACTCAACTATAATAGCCCCCCCCCCCATGCCTTTATGTTTTATACTCAACTATAATAGCCCCCCCATGCCTTTATGTTTTATACTCAACTATAATAGCCCCCCCCCCCCCCCCCCCCGAAAATCAATTGGTTCCTGCCTTATAGGTTCGGCAATGATGCTGCTTTGAGTCTTAATCAGGGGTTAATAAAGTACGTGAATTTGTTTTTAACAAAAAAAAATCTGTAAAATTTAGACAACAATTTCTGTAAAGAACTATACTAATAATTATCAAAAATATCAATTTTACTCAAAAATAGTTTCCTCCTTAAATATATACACGGTAAAACTAATGTCCTAAATGCCTAGTTTTGTGTACACTTAACCTACACAAGGCCTACATTGACTATCGACTGTGTGTAGATAAAACATGATTTAAACTACATGTAAACATTGAGTTTTATCAATGGGAACGCAATTGTGTTTAGTTTACGTGTTAGTAACACTAACACAACACCGAATTTAGGTCAATGTGAACACGGCCTAAGTTCCTTTATTTTATGGTGTTGTGTTTGAAAACTTAGTCATTAAGCATGCGGGTCTCGTCTTTGGTGGGTTTTGCTTACATCCCCGAGATTTGGACTTTGCTCACTCATTGTTGTCAACATGATAGAATTCTATGCAACTGTCATACAAGTTGGGGGTTTAGCTATCTATAAAACCAGGTTTAACCCACCATTTTCTACATTGGGAAAGGCCTGTATCAAGTCAAGATTATGACACAGAAGGTATGACACATGATTGTTTTAAACAAACCTCTAACATAAATGCACTCATCTTATAGAACTTATAAAAACGAAGAAAATGGTGCTTAGAACATGAAGATACCTTTCTCGGTACAAAAGTTACGATCAAAACATAATCTAAAAATAGGCTTTATTTCGGCATCTTTTGCTATAAATATGATACAAAAATGATAAAATCTCAAATTTTAGAGGCTAATATCTCTACATTTTTTGTCAATAAAATCTATATATTCTGAGAATCATCTATTTGGGGATATACCAGCCTTGTATTATATAAGCTACAGTACTGTACATGAACACAAGGTTTCAAAAAATGAAACATCACAAATAAGTCTTCAAGCACCGATGGGAACGTGTCCGAAGGCAGACACGACTGCGTACAACTTTTTTTTTCTTGATTTAGTTGTAATTTGTTTATTATTTGCAGTACCTTCTTATAAACTGGCATCTAGGGGTAATTCGGCATGCTCTTTTATTTGCCACTGTCAAAATTGCAGGAATTTTGAGAGATTAGTTACCATGGCAACCATTTTTTGAAGTGAAGCAACCAAAGAATAATTCGTTTAAAGTTCATTTTTTAAGTTATCTCAACATAAAATTTAATCTCAGATACTTTATGGCATGATCTTTTAAGTAGTATGGTTAAAAATATGATAACTAGTCAGATATTTATAGTTGTGGTTATCCTTAACATCTGTTTCTTTTTACATTTCAAGGCATATTAAAATCAACCATATCATAATATCCTCAAAGTAAACTTTTCAATTAAAATTGAATTTATGTAAAATGTTTTTCTTGGGATGTGGTATCCTTTTGTGTCTAACAATTATGACAACTAGCCAATAAGTTTCAGTTCTGTAATACTATGGCAACCAATTATCTCTTACTATTTAGATATATTGAATTCTTTCAAATGAATGTTTTGTTGCAAAAATGTCTCACATTTTTTTAAAGGCAGAGAGACCATGCAAGTTCTTAGACATGTTAGAGGAAAAACATTAATTGAATTGATATAGTTTTTATTGACATTTAACCTGAAATGTATGAACCTGAAATAAATGCCAGCACTTTTATTTGGAAATCTAAAATTTTACTAAAAAGAATAACAAAATACACACAACATGTCATATAATAAATTTATGTATTATAAGATTAAAAAACAGAATATTAAAATAAATTTCCATGGGGAAGATCATAGATAACAAGATGGTAAAACATACAATTGAAATATGAACATCTGTACACGAACATACATGTGCAAATACAGAAAAGGTTAAAATAGTTGGCATCCAGTCACAAGAAGGTTAGCACCGCAATCTTTTAAATACCACAAATCATCTGTTGTTTTTGTTTTTGTTTAATTTAATTCATGCTCCTTAAAGTATATTCCACGGAAGTTAAAATTACCCATCTATTTACTTTTAATTATTGATATGTAAAAGTATTAGTATATCCAGTGTCAAAATCATTAGCATACAGGTAAACAATAATGAATATTAAGCCTTCAATGTAAATTTAAATTTTGATTTACATAAAGCAGATTATCTTTACCGAAAATTTATACACATCTTCCCATTTTATTTATTCTCAAATGTAATAATCTGCAATACATTTTTTATGACATTGGTTATATCATCAAAATCAGAAATCAACCACGGTCTTAATCCTGGCATGGTACAATATAAAAATGAGAAAAAATAATAAATATATTTATCGATATTACAAATATCATCGGTTCTTGTCCATACAAATGTAAATCCACCTTTCTTCGCTCTATCCATCAATTTTACAGTTATATTATTTTCATCAATTACTTTAATAATTTCGCCAGGATACCAGTCATCCTCATATGAAATGCCAACCCATGTACATTCATTTAATATTTTTGGCACATCTAACTTGTTTTCCATTTTAATAACAGTGTTTTTATATGCAAAGTCACTATTTGGAATCTCTAAATTTTAAAACTGTTAACAATATAACAATTGAAATCTCAGTTTCTCTTTTTTTTTCAATTTAACAGACTTTGCATTCTTTAATAAACTGTCAATGACTTTTTTTGATTTCACAATTCCATCCATTCCTTTAACACTTTTCTCTATTTTATTCAGTTCTGATTTTTTCTATTCCAAAACTTTCATTTCTTTTACATTTAGTTTCTTCTAGTATTTTCTTTCTTTCTTCCATCAAAGTCTTTTAATATGCCTTTTATTTTAACTTTATCAATTTTGCTTTTTTTCGAGCCTCAGTTTATAGTAGTTTCCTTGAAAAGTCTGACTTTTTTTAAGCCAGTGCAGTGTAATTTCTTTTGAACATAGTTACTGTGATAATATTTACACGAAAAAGACTAGCATTTGGCTTCTTTTTCATTGAAAAATCCAAGTCACCAAAAACAAATTTAGCCGGTATATTTGTTAATTTGCTGTGAGAGGATCGATAAAGTAAACCTTTTTCTGGAGATGATCTGTAAACACCTGTATCTAAGTGATCATGTAATTGTCTTTTTACTACATTAAATATTGATTCACATACATTTTTTAAGAAAATTTAAATATTTGGCAATTCTTTTGCAAAATTAACAATATATTCATTGGGGGTATGAGGAAATTTGTCATTCAATGGTGGTAAATCGATATCGATCAGTTCCTCACAATTTTCCTTCCAACATTTAAGTTGATCATGTAAGGGTTTAATAAACTTATAAAGATCAACATAATATTCATCACTGTTAATGACACTCCAAAAAGGCTCAGCAACATGAATAGATGATGATAGCTATTGCAGCAACTTGTGAGAGTACATCAAAAGATTTGACATCAGCAAGAACTGACTGATGTTTTAAATTCGGTTTTTCAATATAATTTGATAGAAAATCAACAATATCTTAGCAGTGGATAATAATAGTCGTAGCACCAGTATATAAATTATTAAATCTATTACCACGACAATTTATTATTTTAGAGAATTTCCCTTTTGGGGAAAGATATGCCAGGTACTGTTGCTGTACACCATTTTGCCATCGCCCCTTGGTCCTAAAACTTCAGTTGCAGTTCTAATTACACGAACTACTGATGGTTCAGAATTATCTTTGAATTTTCCAAAATGTGGTTATGCATTCCTTCCCATAGGCTCACAAGTTTTTGAATAATCCTTCAGAAATTTTGATACATCATTGTGAAATCCCAACAGGACAAGCACAACTGCAATAAAACAAGTTTAACTTTTGAAATTCTGACTTGTCCATATCTTTTTTTAATTGCATCGTTCTCCATTTATCAATTATTTCATAGGTTGTTTTTATAACACTGGATCTGTCACTCATCATTGATGTACATAATAGTTATAATTTATTTGAGTTAATACTTTCAAAGTTAGCTGATTCGTTAAGAGAATCTTGAGTAACTTTTGCGACTGTCTGTGAATCTTCCTGTGCAACAGACTTGTAGCCTAAACATAAAGTTCCATTTTTAGTATGTACACCTAAATCAAGATTTTTTTTCCATCACGGCCTGTTCAGTCTGCAAATATGTCGAAATTATTTGCATTTGCTAAAGTTTCACTTACATGATGTTTTGCCACAACATTAACATGATTAACTTCAGCTCTTATGTTAGATATTGTACTTCTACATGGAAGTTCAACAGAGGCGTTAAACATATGATCGCTCACAACTTTAATTACATTTGATGTTATATTTGTTGGAATATCATTTCCCTGAAGTTCCATAACACGTTCTTAAAGTTTCAGAATATCTTCTACCATTATCAATTGATACATCATTATCTTCATTTGACAGAAAATTAATTTCTGCATTCTTTTCATTTATTTCTTTCTTAAGATTTATATTCTCATATTCTTTGTTCTGTAAATCAACACTTTTGATATAAAATTTTTCTTTAAGCTGTAAGCGGTTTTTTTTCTATCAGTTTTCTCAATTTGTTTTTTATATCCCTATTTTCATTATTAAATTTCTTACTTTTTTCATTGTTGTTTTTTTCCTTTAATGCTAGACTTCTTTCCTAACGTTTAAATATTTTGTATAGTTTACTTTTTTCAATCTTATAACACTTTGCTTAATTGTCTCATTTTCCCGTTTTAAAATTATATTCCTTCTTCTTCTTAGTTGTACATTTTTAATCTTATATTTTGTTTTGCAATTTTAGTTTCAGTTTCTTGAAGTCTTGCATTTTCCTACACCAGATTTTCCTCATTCTCTGTATAGATATTCTGATTTTCATTTAAGGCATGTTTTTGGTTTAAAACACATATTGGGTAATTGCTTGGTTTTTTTTTCTCTTCAGTTTGTGGTGAGACAAGTTTTATTTAATTTACACTATTGATGAATTAAAAAAAAATGTTGATTTAAAGATTTCTAACTCTTCCTTTTTATTGTTTTTCATCAAGCTTTGATAGATGTAATTTATTTCTATTCATGAAAAGCATCAACTGTCAAAATGTCCTTTGATGAAACGTTCAATCCTGGATTCATGAAAGTAGACCGTTATTCCTAAACAGTCACAGACAGGTCCAACAAAGTCGATCATGTTTGGTTTTTCATGAGGCATTTATTGCTCAACTGATGCATTAAAAACTTTTTTTTTTTGCTTATATTAATCATCACAATTCTTGTTACATTACACCATTTTTTGGGTACCTGTATAGCTGGATATTAGAGATGAAGAACTTCTTCTAGAATGGTATAAACAGGAAATCATTAAATGTCAGCTATAGCTGTAGTATAAGCTTCAACTTAGTACTTGTAATAAAGATTATTTGAATCCTCCCCCTTTTTTTCAGTACCAGGGCCAAAAAATAAAAACAAAGTCCAGACCTGAAAAAAAAATTGCGCAGCATCCCTCCTGTAACAGACACATTTGTTTATCACCCCACCCTTTTAATACCAGACCAGAAGGAGGACATTAAATCTCAATAGGGAGAAAGTATGAAGGGCTGATCTCATTTATTAATGACAGAAGATCATCCACACTACTCTTTGAACTAGCCCACTATAAAAAAAAGTGTAAAGCATCCTTACCTAATACTTTCTTTTTATTGATGAAATCTGTAACATCACATTCTGTCCATCCACTCAATTTTATCAGCTCACAAGGTTGAGTATTGTCCATTTCGTTAGCGTAACGTTAAACGTTATTGTAAAAGCGTCATAAGAAACAGAAGTGCTAATATGGCGAGTGGCTCATTCACCGCCGGGGTTGCGAAATTGGAAGTCGTCGGTACTGCGAATTAAAATTTGAAGCAGACGTCATGGAAAGGAAAACGAAAGTTGTTATCGCGAATTTGTAAAGTTTGATGAAAGTCAGTTAATCATTTATTGAGAAGAATTTTTCACGATAATAATGCAAATTTTCTTATCAGATTTATATTGTTTTCATCATTCATTTCGAACATATGACCTGTTAAAGTATGTTTTGAAAATTAAAGAAAAAATAGCGGCCATTTAGATCCGACGTCAAAATGGCGTCATGTGTCATACCTAACGACAGTTGTTTCCCATTCGTTTAATGTGTTTGAGCTTTTGATTTTGCCATTTTATAACGGACTTTCCGTTTGGAATATTCCCTGGAGTTTGGTATTTTTTTTTTACTTGAGGATAGTTAGCTCATCGGTAATAAGACATAAACATCTTTAAATTTACGGAAGTGACATTTTCGTGTTTTTGGCATCCAAGGTGTTCTATAGTTTTAAACGGGCTGGGCTATTTCATTATCATTTCACAGAATTTATTTCTGCAACAGGTGTAACCTATTTTTTCGATGGCATTCAGCAATATCAAAAGTCTCAAGGTTCGAAAAATTACACCTAGATATTATGTTTTAGAAAATGTGCATTTTTGGTAGGTTTGAATGAACATTGTGTACTGACATACCCTAAATCAAGGAACTGAGAAGTCCAAAAGCAACCAAAAATAAAGAAATACATATTCTTACTGTGTTTCCAGACGATGAAGGCATTGAAATTACTCCTTCTTGTTTGAGGACAAAGTTTATAAAAATCATAAAAATATGTATTATCATACCTCATTTCCTTATTTTTATATTGTGGCAATTTTTGACCGGAATAGCCTTCCATAGACAGTTTTATCACGGAAGCTTTCCTTGTAATGCTCTTACTTTAAGGATGAAATTGCTCACAAAATAATGTTTTAACAAAATTACGAACTCAAACTTGAATTTAGAAAGGGTGAAATTCAATAAAACCTGATAAAACCAAAAGCTCGACTATATTAATTAACGGAACGAATGGAAAACAAGCCGCATATTCCTGATTCGGTACAGGCACTAAAAAAATAGTGGGTCAAACCTGGTTTAATAGCTAGCTAAACCTCCAACTTGTCTTACAGTTGTTTTTTTATTGACAAAATTGTGTGAGCAACCGAAACATATATAATTGGTTAGCGTGACAATCATTGGGATCCATCAGCCAAAATTATGTAAACATACATCATAGATATACAACACAACTGACTTTAAAAAAGTACAAATAAAACATACAAATAAATCCGATAAAGACATGAAAGAGGCTACAAAAATGTATTTGTGGTTGATAGTACAGTATAGTACAACACAGTGAGATACATATGTATACACTTTCATGATAAGGTAAAAATTAAGTTAATAGAAATACAAGGGTATACAAAATGAAAACAAAAACTTTAACATTTCACGCGGACGAGTCACACATCTGGACCCATCTGCATCAAGAACGCCCAAAGCCAAAATCAACTAAGCTGGATACACAAATAGCGACCCACGTCAAGAGTCAAACGACCAAATAGAAAATAATGGAAGAAAGACAAATAAAGAGAAAACTGTAAAGTAAAAAACCAAGATACACCACGTCAGCACATAGAATCTATAACTCAATTTCATCCTAGACTCTTGAATATCGTACGTCTTGAGAAAGTTATACTCCATACGCGAGCAAAGTTGGTATAATGCTGCTAAGGTGAGGGAAATTTGTAATTTCAAAATTGAAATCGTCATAGATTCTGGTACTGAAATGACCGCTTGAGTCAAACTCGAGGTATATGTCTAAAAATGATGCGGAGAAAGCTGTGTCTGTGGTTTCTGGGATCTCTAGTTTAGGAGGATATAGAAACGAGTACCCATTCAGAATAATTTGAATTTTTAATGGAGAGAACATCATCAATATACATGTTTGTGAAATTAATTGATCTAGCTTCTTTGATCTTCTAGTTTGTTTACAAGTGCCTGAAGGAACTCCGACTCACATAAAAATATGAAAAGGTCAGCAGGGAAAGGTGCACAATTGTTTTTTTAAAAATGCCGGCAACCTGCTGAAAATTCAACTTGCGAATTCAAGAATGAATTTAATCTTTTTCAAATACACTGACTTTAATCTGCCCATGACCCAAAGCAAGGACAGTCTATCTCGTCCAGTGAAAGTAAGCCAGATATTATTGTAATTCTTTCCAAATTCAAATAGCTCTCAGAGTTAACCCTAATGAAAGATAGCCAAAAAAAAAACACAAATAATTTTAGTATCCAAATATCCATCACAAGAAGAAAGCAAAACAAATTGAAAATCAAAATGTAGCAAATAAGAAGTTATGATAATCCTCTGTTAATTATGTTTATTCTATAGGATGAGGTTACCTCAACGCATAAGAATAAACAATGTCAAGAGTAAAGAACCTATGATGTCATCAATTTGCTTAAATTGATACATTTGACGTAAAATGTCAAGTTTTAATATAAATCAACATGCTTTCTCTCATTTTAGCTAGTTTCAATGCTGAAGAGTTTGTTAATGATACGGAGGGATTTGGAGATATTGTAGGAGCAACGATTGATTCTATTCATCATATGCATATAGAGATAGAAGAAAAAGAGCACGTAAGATGTGTCTATTTATTTATACGCAACGCTTTGAAGAAGCAGATGTATATTGTTTTTGGCCCGTCCTTCCGTCCCTCTGTTAGACATTTTGTTTTCGAATGTTAACAAAAATAATCTTTATCGGATTGCGATCTTATTTGGATAAACATTCACATAAAATAAGAGGAAGATCCCTATTGATTTTAAGGTCCCCATCGGAGTAACTATAATTGGACTGAAATTTGTGCAGCTTAACAGTTTCAGGCTGCTAAATCAAATTCTTTATATGGGATTTTTAACTAATTTGAAATATGATAACATTTAATAAAAGGAAGATTCTTGTTAACTTTGAGGTTAATAACCTAAGATCAAAGTCCCAATTACTTCAGTATATTTTTACATTTATTAGAAGAACGATCATGAATGATTTTGAAGTCTTTTTTTTATTCTAGCGTATTTTTTTAAAAATGCCTCGTGCCTTCAATGTTTCGTATTTAAAACTTGTCACTCGCGGTTTTTTGCTGAATTCGTGCTATATATTCAACTTCTGTGTAGTGTTTGTCGACCTATTTGTTTTTTCGTTTCTTAATTTTTTGTCATTGTGTTGTATAATTTTTTAAAGTTGTTTCTGATTCCCCCTTTGTCTAATTCTCACTGATGCTGTTGAAACCATTCTCACTATTCAAAGTATATGTGTTTTGTGGATGTTAAGAGAGGCGAAATATACCAAAGAGACAATCAAACTCATAATTAAAAAAATAACTAAATCACAATTTTAATAAAGATCTGGTTGTAACGCATCAATGCGCATGATTTCAAAACATTTATAAAAGTTACACATTCCCCTTATTTCAGGTCCAACCATTTTATCGGAATGCTTTGCCAGACTTTGGTCACGTTACATATGTATACAGAAGTAAATAATTTCGGAAACATACATAAAAAGATATCCAACAAGAAAGGCGAACAAATAATGTCATTATTGTCATAAATTGCCCGCTCGTCTCAAAATGCAGAAACCGTTCAAACATTCAGAGAACAAAAGGGAACAACACAATATTTATTTGACATAAAAATAAGAAGATTAAGTATGATTGCCGTACGGCCTTCAACAATGAGAAAAAACCCATACCGCATAGTCAGCTATAAAAGGCCCCGAGTTATTATGTTAAACTGACCACAGATATGTTCATATTATCATGGCCACAATCCAATCCCTTTAATGTTTCTGAATTGACCAAAATGTAAATTACAACCGTATTTTTTTACCGTGAACAATATGATAGGTGTCACTACTGAATATGTCCATCCGTAACACCCGCTTCCTATGTTTCTTTTTTTGTTTAAATCTGTTGCTCATTATATATAATAAGACAACGCCATGACAAATTTAAAAAAAAAAACAACATAAAAACAGTCCACAAAACTTGATACAACTATTGAAGTTGTATCTTCTTTCTTTTTTTATTTACATGAAAGAGTCTTATATCTTTTACAAAACAGTTACAACTGATTGATTAACAGATAATATAATTTCATTTTTTATTTTACCGTAACGATGTTTATTTCTCTGTAATTTTCTTACAGATAATTGAGGAAATGGTTACAGTTTTAGCTGTGTTACCTACAGAAAACGAAGCTGAAATGGAAAATGTCTTAGAAGCTTCGAACCAAATTTCTAAGGAAGCAGATGCCTTATCTGATAACGTGCAGGTAGTAAATCAATAATTAGTAGGAATTGTTTGACTATCGGCAACATTCAGGTAGTAAATCAATAATTAGTATGAATTGTTTGACTATCGGATAACATTCAGGAAGTAAATCAATAATTAGTAGGAATTGTTTGACTATCAGATAACATTCAGGTAGTAAATCAATAATTAGTAGGAATTGTTTGACTATCAGATAACATTCAGGTAGTAAATCAATAATAAGAATAAATTATTTGACTATCAGATAACATTCAGGTAGTAAATCAATAATTGATATGAATTGTTTGACAAAAGGATAACATTCAGGTAGTAAATCAATAATTGATATGAATTGTTTGACTATCGGATAACATTCAGGTAGTAAATCAATAATTAGTATGAATTGTTTGACTATCGGCAACATTCAGGTAGTAAATCAATAATTAGTAGGAATTGTTTGACTATCGGCAACATTCAGGTAGTAAATCAATAATTAGTATGAATTGTTTGACTATCAGATAACATTCAGGTAGTAAATCAATAATTAGTAGAAATTGTTTGACTATCAGATAACATTCAGTTAGTAAATCAATAATTAGTAGGAATTGTTTGACTATCAGATAACATTCAGGTAGTAAATCAATAATTAGTAGGAATTGTTTGACTATCAGATAACATTCAGGTAGTAAATAAATAATAAGAATAAATTATTTGACTATCAGATAACATTCAGGTAGTAAATCAATAATTGATATGAATTGTTTGACAATAGGATAACATTCAGGTAGTAAATCAATAATTAGTATGAATTGTTTGACTATAGGATAACATTCAAGTAGTAAATCAATAATTGATATGAATTGTTTGACTATCGGATAACATTCAGGTAGTAAATCAATAATTAGTATGAATTGTTTGACTATCGGCAACATTCAGGTAGTAAATCAATAATTAGTAGGAATTGTTTGACTATCGGCAACATTCAGGTAGTAAATCAATAATTAGTATGAATTGTTTGACTATCAGATAACATTCAGGATGTAAATCAATAATTAGTAGAAATTGTTTGACTATCAGATAACATTCAGATAGTAAATCAATAATTAGTAGGAATTGTTTGACTATAGGATATTATTCAGGTAGTAAATCAATAATCAGCATGAATTTTTGGCTATAGGATAACATTCAGGTAGTAAATCAATAATTGATATGAATTGTTTGACAATAGGATAACATTCAGGTAGTAAATCAATATATAGTATGAATTGTTTGACTATAGGATAACATTCAGGTAGTAAATCAATAATTGATATGAATTCTTTGACTAAAGGATACCATTCAGGTAGTAAATCAATAATTAGTAGGAATTGTTTGACTATCAGATAACATTCAGTAGTAAATCAATAATTAGTATGAATTGTTTGACTATCGGCAACATTCAGGTAGTAAATCAATAATTAGTAGGAATTGTTTGACTATCGGCAACATTCAGGTAGTAAATCAATAATTAGTATGAATTGTTTGACTATAGGATAACATTCAGGTAGTTAATCAATAATTGATATGAATTATTTGACTATCGGATAACATTCAGGTAATAAATCAATAATTTATATGAATTGTTTGACTATAGGATAACATTCAGGTAGTAAATCAATAATTGATATGAATTCTTTGACTATAGGATAACATTCAGGTAGTAAATCAATAATTGATATGAACTGTTTGACTATCAGATAACATTCATGAGGTAAATCAATAATAAGTACGAATTGTTTGACTATCGGATAACATTCAGGTAGTAAATCAATTATTGATATGAATTGTTTGATTATCGGATAACATTCAGGTAGTAAATCAATAATTAGTATGAATTGTTTGACTATAGGATAACATTCAAGTAGTAAATCAATAATTGATATGAATTGTTTGACTATCGGATAACATTCAGGTAGTAAATCAATAATTAGTATGAATTGTTTGACTATAGGATAACATTCAGGTAGTAAATCAATAATTGATATGAATTCTTTGACTATAGGATAACATTCAGGTAGTAAATCAATAATTGATATGAACTGTTTAACTATCAGATAACATTCAGGTAGTAAATCAATAATTAGTATGAATTGTTGGACTATCAGATAACATTCAGGTAGTAAATCAATAATTTATATGAGTTGTTTGACTATAGGATAACATTCAGGTAGTAAATCAATAATTAGTATCAATTGTTTGACTATCGGCAACATTCAGGTAGTAAATCAATAATTAGTATAAATTGTTTGACTATCGGATAACATTCAGGTAGTAAATCAATAATTGATATAAATTGTTTGACTATAGGATAACATTCAGGTAGTAAATCAATAATTGATATGAATTGTTTGACTATAGGATAACATTCAGGTAGTAAATCAATAATTAGTACGAAATGTTTGACTATCAGATAACATTCAGGAAGTAAATCAATAATTAGTATGAATTGTTTGACTATCGGATAACATTCAGGTAGTAAATCAATAATAAGAAGGAATTGTTTGACTATCAGATAACATTCAGGTAGTAAATCAATAATTAGTATGAATTGTTTGACCATCAGATAGCATTCAGGTAGTAAATCAATAATTAGTAGGAATTGTTTGACTATCAGATAACATTCAGTTAGTAAATCAATAATTAGTAGGAATTGTTTGACTATCAGATAACATTCAGTTAGTATATCAATAATTAGTAGGAATTGTTTGACTATCAGATAACATTCAGTTAGTAAATCAATAATTAGTAGGAATTGTGTGTGTGTTTGACTATCAGATAACAGTCAGGTAGTAAATCAATAATTAGTAGGAATTGTTTGACTATCAGATAACATTCAGGTAGTAAATCAATAATTAGTAGGAATTGTTTGACTATCAGATAACATTCAGTTAGTAAATCAATAATTAGTAGGAATTGTTTGACTATCAGATAACATTCAGTTAGTAAATCAATAATTAGTAGGAATTGTTTGACTATCAGATAACATTCAGGTAGTAAATCAATAATTAGTAGGAATTGTTTGACTATCAAATAACAGTCAGGTAGTAAATCAATAATAAGTATGAATTGTTTGACTATCGGATAACAGTCAGGTAGTAAATCAATAATTAGTATGAATTGTTTGACTATCGGATAACATTCAGGTAGTAAATCAATAATTAGTAGGAATTGTTTGACTATCAGATAACATTCAGGTAGTAAACCAATAATTAGTAGGAATTGTTTGACTATCAGATAACATTCAGGTAGTAAATCAATAATTAGTATAAATTGTTTGACTATCGGATAACATTCAGGTAGTAAATCAATAATTAGTAGGAATTGTTTGACTGGATTTCTCTCTTGTAGATGATACAAATTTACTAAAAATTAGTTAAAATATCCGTCTTTTAAAAACGAGAGAGATTAAAATTGTAATTACTTTCGAAAGAATTTTCATGATATCCCGGTGAAATAAAAAAAAAAAAGAAAATTTCACATATAAAATAAATCTGACAATTTTACTCCTCTGACGTCATTCAATACTGGATATTGTCTGGATGTTGTCGATGACGTTGCTTTAGAATGAGTAGAAATAAATATAGGTGTCAGACCACCAATTACTCCCTCAAATTTAGAACGAATGTAAAAGGAGCCCTACTCTGACACAAAATAGTGCTTATGATGTCATTGTTTACTTAAACTAACCAACACATTTGCAGAAATGAAACTTTCGGTGAAACAAAACCGACAAACAATAGTACAGAAGACACAACATAGAAAACTAAAATACTATGAAAGCTGTGAAATTGCAAAATTTGGTTGAACAGTTAGGGATTTTCAATTTGTTTAGTTCCTCCTCTTTCTTTTTACCCATTTGAAATAAGAATTCCATGGTCAATGTAATAAAAAGAATAAGTTACCCAGGAATTGAAACATTTAAAAATATTCAACTCTAACTATAAAACAATGATAATTAAGTCATATGCAAATTATTAAACATGAAAATTGAGCATCATTACATTTTCATGATGCAAAGTTTTTGATTATTTTAGTTTTCTTACAGGATGCGTTACTTAATGTTATGGACAAGATATCTGACAAGATATCACATACAGATGTCAATAAAAGTGAACCGGGGAAAGTAGAAAATATGGTCAAGTAAGTATAACATTAAAATAAACCGGGGAAAGTAGAAAGTATGGTCAAGTAAGTATAACATTAAAGCGAACCGGGGAAAGTAGAAAATATGGTCAAGTGAGTATAACATTAAAGTGACCGGGGGAAGTAGAAAATATGACCAAGTGAGTATAACTTTAAAGTGAACCGGGGAAAGTAGAAAATATGGTCAAGTGAGTATAACATTAAAGTGAACCGGGGAAAGTACAAAATATGGTCATTGAGTATAATATTAAACAGAACCGGGGAAAGTATAAAATATGGTCAAGTGAGTATAATATTAAAGTGAACCTGGGAAAGTAGAAAATATGGTCAAGTGAGTATAATATTAAAGTGAACCGCGGAAAGTAGAAAATATGGTCAAGTGAGTATAATATTACAGTGAGCCGGGGAAAGTAGACAATATGGTCAAGTGACTATAACATTGAAGTGAACCTGGGAAAGTAGAAAATATGGTCAAGTGAATATAATATTAAAGTGAACCGAGGATAGTAGACAATATGGTCAAGTGAGTATAACATTAAAGTGAACCGGGTAAAGTAGAAAATATGGTCAAGTGAGTATAACATTAAAGTGAACCGGGGAGAGTAGAAAATATGGTCAAGTGAGTCTAATATTAAAGTGAACCGGGAAAAGTATAAAATATGGCCAAGTAAGTATAACATTATGGCGAACCGGGCAAAGTAGAAAATATGTTTAAGTGAGTATAACATTAAAGTTAACCGGGGAAAGTAGAAAATATGGTCAAGTGAGTATAACCTTAAGGGAACCGAGGAATGTAGAAAATATGGTCAAGTGAGTATAACCTTAAAGCGAACCGAGGAAAGTAGAAAATATTGTCAAGTGAGTATAACATTAAAGTGAACTAGGGAAAGTAGAAAATATGGTCAAGTGAGTATAACATTAAAGTAAACCGGGGAAAGTAGAAAATATGGTCAAATGAGTATAACATTGAAGTGAACCAGGGAAAGTAGAAAATATGGTCAAGTGAGTATAACATTAAAGTGAACCGGGGAAAGTATAAAATATAGTCAAGTGAGTATAACATTAAAGTGAACCGGGGAAAGTAGAAAATATGGTCAAGTGAGTATAACATTAAAGGTAACCAGGGAAAGTAGAAAATATGGTCAAGTGAGTATAACATTAAAATGAACCGCGGAAAGTAGAAAATATGGTCAAGTGAGTATAACATTAAAGTGAACCGCGGAAAGTAGAAAGTATGGTCAAGTAAGTATAACATTAAAGCGAACCGGGGAAAGTAGAAAATATGGTCAAGTGAGTATAACATTAAAGTTAACCGCGGAAAGTAGAAAGTATGGTCAAGTGAGTATAACATTAAAACGAACCGGGGAAAGTAGAAAATATGGTCAAGTGAGTATAACATTAAAGTGAACCGCGGAAAGTAGAAAGTATGGTCAAGTAAGTATAACATTAAAGCGAACCGGGGAAAGTAGAAAATATGGTCAGGTGAGTATAACATTAAAACGAACCGGGGAAAATAGAAAATATGGTCAAGTGAGTATAACATTTAAGTGAACCGGGGAAAGTATAAAATATGGCCAAGTAAGTATAACATTAAAGTGAACCGGGAAAAGTAGAAAATATGGCCAAGTAAGTATAACATTAAAGTGAACCGGGAAAAGTATAAAATATGGCCAAGTAAGTATAACATTAAAGTGAACCGGGGAAAGTAGAAAGTATGGTCAGGTAAGTATAACATTAAAGTGAACCGCGGAAAGTAGAAAATATGGTCAAGTGAGTTTAACATTAAAGTGAACCGCGGAAAGTAGAAAGTATGGTCAAGTGAGTATAACATTAAAACGATTCGGGGAAAGTAGAAAATATGGCCAAGTGAGTATAACATTAAAGTGAACCGGGGAAAGTAGAAAATATGGCCAAGTAAGTATAACATTAAAGCGAACCGCGGAAAGTAGAAAATATGGCCAAGTAAGTATAACATTAAAGTGAACCGAGGAAAGTAGAAAATATGGTCAAGTAAGTATAACATTAAAGTGAACCGGGGAAAGTAGAAAGTATGGTCAAGTAAGTATAACATTAAAGTGAACCTGGGAAAGTAGAAAATATGGTCAAGTAAGTATAACATCAAAGTTAACCCGGGAAAGTAGAAAATATGGACAGTGAGTATAACATTAAAGTGAACCGGGGAAAGTAGAAAATATGGTCAAGTAAGTATAACATTAAAGTGACCGGGGGAAGTAGGAAATATGACCAAGTGAGTATAACTTTAAAGTGAACCGGGGAAAGTAGAAAATATGGTCAAGTGAGTATAATATTAAAGTGAACCTGGGAAAGTAGAACATATGGTCAAGTGAGTATAACATTAAAGTGAACCGGGGAAAGTACAAAATATGGTCAAGTGAGTATAATATTAAACAGAACCGGGGAAAGTATAAAATATGGTCAAGTAAGTATAATATTAAAGTGAACCTGAGAAAGTAGAAAATATGGTCAAGTAATTATAACATCAAAGTTAACCCGGGAAAGTAGAAAATATGGACAGTGAGTATAACATTAAAGTGAACCGGGGAAAGTAGAAAATATGGTCAAGTAAGTATAACATTAAAGTGACCGGGGGGAAGTAGAAAATATGACCAAGTGAGTATAACTTTAAAGTGAACCGGGGAAAGTAGAAAATATGGTCAAGTGAGTATAACATTAAAGTGAACCGGGGAAAGTACAAAATATGGTCATTGAGTATAATATTAAACAGAACCGGGGAAAGTATAAAATATGGTCAAGTGAGTATAATATTAAAGTGAACCTGGGAAAGTAGAAAATATGGTCAAGTGAGTATAATATTAAAGTGAACCGCGGAAAGTAGAAAATATGGTCAAGTGAGTATAATATTACAGTGAGCCGGGGAAAGTAGACAATATGGTCAAGTGACTATAACATTGAAGTGAACCTGGGAAAGTAGAAAATATGGTCAAGTGAATATAATATTAAAGTGAACCGAGGATAGTAGACAATATGGTCAAGTGAGTATAACATTAAAGTGAACCGGGGAAAGTAGAAAATATGGTCAAGTGAGTATAACATTAAAGTGAACCGGGGAGAGTAGAAAATATGGTCAAGTGAGTCTAATATTAAAGTGAACCGGGAAAAGTATAAAATATGGCCAAGTAAGTATAACATTATGGCGAACCGGGCAAAGTAGAAAATATGTTTAAGTGAGTATAACATTAAAGTTAACCGGGGAAAGTAGAAAATATGGTCAAGTGAGTATAACCTTAAGGGAACCGAGGAATGTAGAAAATATGGTCAAGTGAGTATAACCTTAAAGCGAACCGAGGAAAGTAGAAAATATTGTCAAGTGAGTATAACATTAAAGTGAACCAGGGAAAGTAGAAAATATGGTCAAGTGAGTATAACATTAAAGTAAACCGGGGAAAGTAGAAAATATGGTCAAATGAGTATAACATTGAAGTGAACCAGGGAAAGTAGAAAATATGGTCAAGTGAGTATAACATTAAAGTGAACCGGGGAAAGTATAAAATATAGTCAAGTGAGTATAACATTAAAGTGAACCGGGGAAAGTAGAAAATATGGTCAAGTGAGTATAACATTAAAGGTAACCAGGGAAAGTAGAAAATATGGTCAAGTGAGTAGAACATTAAAGTGATCCAGGGAAAGCAGAAAACATGGTCAAGTGAGTATAACATTAAAGTGAACCGGGGAAAGTATAAAATATGGTCAAGTGAGTATAACATTAAAGTGAACCGGGGAAAGTAGAAAATATAGTCAAATGAGTATAACATTAAAGTGAACCAGGGAAAGTAGAAAACATGGTCAAGTGAGTATAACAGTGAAGTGAATCGAGGAAAGTAGAAAATATGGTCAAGTGAGTATAACATTAAAGTGAACCGAGGAAAGTAGAAAATATGGTCAAGTGAGTATAACCTTAAGGGAACCGAGGAAAGTAGAAAATATGGTCAAGTGAGTATAACATTCAAGTGAACCAGGGAAAGTAGAAAATATGGTCAAGTGAGTATAACATTAAAGTAAACCGGGGAAAGTAGAAAATATGGTCAAATGAGTATAACATTGAAGTGAACCAGGGAAAGTAGAAAATATGGTCAAGTGAGTATAACATTAAAGTGAACCGCTGAAAGTTGATAATATGGTCAAGTGTGTAAAACTTTAGGTGAACCGGGGAAAGTAGAAAATATGGTCAAGTGAGTATAACATTAAAGTGAACCGCTGAAAGTTGATAATATGGTCAAGTGTGTAAAACATTAGCTGAACCGGGGAATGTAGAAAATATGATCAAGTGAGTATAACATTAAAGTGAACCGGGGAAAGAAAAAAATATGGTCAAGTGAGTATAACATTAAAGTGAACCGAGGAAAGAAGAAAATATGGTCAAGTGAGTATAACATTACGGTTAACCGGGGAAAGTAGAAAATATGGTCAAGTGAGTATAACCTTAAGGGAACCGAGGAAAGTAGAAAATATGGTCAAATCAGTATAACATTCAAGTGAACCAGGGAAAGTAGAAAATATGGTCAAGTGAGTATAACATTAAAGTAAACCGGGGAAAGTAGAAAATATGGTCAAATGAGTATAACATTGAAGTGAACCAGGGAAAGTAGAAAATATGGTCAAGTGAGTATAACATTAAAGTGAACCAGGGAAAATATAGAATATGGTCAAGTGAGTATAACATTAAAGAGAACCGGGGAAAGTAGAAAATATGGTCAAGTGAGTATTACATTTAAGTGAACCGGGGAAAGTAGAAAATATGGTCAAATGAATATAACATTTAAGTGAACCGGGGAAAGTAGAAATTATGGTCAAGTGGGTATAACATTAAAGTGAACCGGGGAAAGTAGAAAATATAGTCAAATGAGTATAACATTAAAGTGAACCGGGGAAAGTAGAAAATATGGTCAAGTGAATATAACATTTAAGTGAACCGGGGAAAGTAGAAAATATGGTCAAGTGAGTATAACATTAAAGTGAACCGGTGAAAGTAGAAAATATAGTCAAATGAGTATAACATTAAAGTGAACCGGGGAAAGTAGAAAATATGGTCAAGTGAGTATAACATTGAAGTGAACCAGGGAAAGTAGATAATATGGTCAAGTGTGTAAAACATTAAAGTGAACCGCGGAAAATAGATAATATGGTCAAGTGAGTATAACATTAAAGTGAACCAGGGAAAGTAGAAAATATGACCAAGTGAGTATAACATTAAAGTGAACAGGGGAAAATAGAAAATATTTTCATTAAAATTCCGGTTGCGGTCTTTCTGTCCTTTTTGATAAATAGAACACGTCTTTCTATTTTCAGGTCACTTTTTGATTCGAGTTCCAATCTGTTGGATTTAAATCATGTACCTGAACGTCATATTGTAAAAGAAAAGGTTATAGTGGAAGATAAATCTGAAACTGAAGATGTCATACATGTAGAAGAAACAGAACCTGAACAAGAAGTTCCATATGAAAGTCCAGAAGAACAACAAGAAACACAAGTACAAGAAACAGAGGCAGAAATCAAGGCGAGAGAAAAAAAGGTAAAACGATCACTTACAATGTATTTTACATTACAATACTCACATTAATGAGATTATACAGAAATAGGGAAACTTCTTTAAGGAATATTGTTTTCTACATTTTTTATCAAGTTGAAACCATATTAATAGTTATCAAAGGTACCATGCTTATAATTTGATACGCCAGACGCGCGTTTTGTAACACAAGACTCATCAGTGACGCTCAGGTCAAAATAGTTAAGATATTAAGAATTTTTGAAAGAATTTGAAACGGTTTATTAAACATGTTAAATAAGATTTACGAATTGGAAATACAAAATTAGGTCAAACAACTATTTCTATGTTTCTATTTTTCATACTGCTTATCCGTTTTTACTACAATCACAGTTCAAAGAATATAACAGGAATTATTAGAATTTATTTTATAACAGAAAATATTTTTCTATTCAAATAAATGTTTATAACTGGCATGTAAAAATGATGTAAGAAGTCGGTTTTGAATGTGTTGACCAGTGGGTCTTAATTTTTGTTATTTAAATCTCGACGACACATTTATACTTATTTAGCATAATTTTCTGAGAAACAACTGTTTAAAAACAATTTAGTCATTCAAGAGCAACAAGAGACATGGTGATGGTCGTTTTGAAATATTTTTTTTTAATAATTTTCCTCCATTTTTCACTTTTTTCATCATTTCCAAAATCCCGCGTCCCTCTTTTCATGTTAATATATTCTTTTCCCCAATAACGCTTTTTTTGCAAGTTTTCCCAATTTTTCACTTTTTCACCTTTCTTTCTTCTAAAATCTCCGTTTTAATCAATTATTCCTACCTTCTTATTTTTTCAACACCAAATAGTACGCATCACTTAGGTGTGTCAATTCTTTTGTTCATTATGTTATGTTTTCGTTAAGTTGCTTATAACACGTATAGAGAGAAAAACTATAAGCCGTTTTAGATCATGAAGACCAAAAGCTGTAAATCACTGATAGATTCCACAACTGCAACAAGTGTGTAACGATATTTCTGGACTCGTGACAGTTATTGTTTATATTTAGAGCATTTGAGATAATTTAAATTTATATTTTGACAATTGGGAAATGTCGTTATACACGAGTTATAGTGGTTGAATATTTCGTGTGACAAAAGTTTGAGAAAAAATACCTGGCTTTTGACAGAGAATAATTTTTGTCACAAAATGTATGACCGCAGGTTTTCATAGGCTTTATATCCTAATATGCATACTCTTATGTTTTTTCATACGAATTTGCAATGCTCACCCTTGCGAAGCAACTTTAATCATCCTATTTTTTTCGGTTGGGCTCAGTCTTTAGTTTTGTGCTCTTTTTTGTGAACTGTTGTTTGTCTTTTGATCTTTATATTTCTTTCGTGTTGTTGTCAGAGTTTATATATGCTACTTTGAATGACATTCATTATCTTTTTAAAAGATCTATTTAAAAAATTATTTGTTTTTTGGTATATTTTATGGCAAACTTTAAGTTAAAGATTAATTCCTAGAAAAATTTAATGTTTACTTTTTACGTTTTGCATTGCCATCCAATGACCCCAGTATGTGACATAGTCAACAAGGTGACGTTATTTTCAATTTATTTAATTCTTTATCTGACTCAATACACGCATATTATCGGTAATATAAATATATAAATAATTCTATATTAGATCGAAAGAACAAAGAAGCTCCTTCACACAGTTGATATCATAGCTGATTCAGCACTTAAAACTCTGTCAGACGATGAACCTAAGACAATGGAATTCTCAACAAAGACCATGAATTTAGTAGTTGGAGTTTCCAAATTAAACAATTCAACAAACACTTCAACAGATATAAGCACTTCCAGGAAAATTGGTAACAAAACCGTCACTAGTTCCTTCAAACTACCACCAGAAATAAAAGAACAACTTAAAGAAGCTAGTAAGAATGGATTTAAATTTCAGGTATATTTTTGTGTAGATTTGTCAAGGCAGGTTGCAAAAAATACTTCTTTGGTTAAAACTATCGTTTCACTGTACCTGAAATAAAAACAAATTAAAACTGTGCACTCATAAGGGCAGATAATTGTACTGAATTACTGGTAGTATGATATGTGTTGTTTTTTTAACAACATAAGGTCAGTGATTCTCTTTTTCATTTGGTACCGTTGAAGTATTTATCAAAATCAATTATCTCATTGAAATGAAATGCTAAACACAATCTTGTTCATGTTAATGACAGTCTATTAGGGCTGTTCATGAACATACTATGCTACCTTCAAGGAGGACACTTCTATTTTTTATTTGGGTGTTCATATTTGAATATTTAGGAAAGATGAATGGTGTTTCCTTGAACAAGATGTAAACACTGGGTTCACATATCTATTACACGGTGTTACAAGACAGTAATATGTACAAGATGTAAACACTGGGTTCACATATCTATTACGGTGTTACAAGCAGGGTTTCCGCTGGCGGTCGCCATTTTCGCAATTTGCGAAAAAATAATAATTGTGGCTATTAAAATTTGTCATTGGCGAAAGAATTTGGCGAAAGAAATATATATAACAATTTATTTTCAGTCGTCTTGTTTATTTATCTTTTTCGGGTTTCTCGGACTATACCCGATCAGACAATACTCGGAATTAACCTTGAACTCGTTAAGATTTTATCAGAAAATCAATTATCAGCTGATTGCATTTATAGCTATCGACATCAAAGGACTAATTAATAAAGGTGTAGATTGTATTATATGAAATGATATGGTTAAATGTCGTCCGTCACATGTCACAAACAGGATTTTGCCACTTTGCGACGCACGTGTTGAAGCAAAATGTTGACACTTCCTCTCGATCCTTCTTTTAATGATAGTCAAGAAAAGAAAACTGTTGTTATGACGAAAAATCTTCAAAGGCAAGAAAGGTCTCTGATTTAAAACTTTATCATTTAACTTTGATATAGATAATTGATTTGAGTGGGTACTTTAAAGTCGTTTCAGTGACACACGTGTTTCAATGTTTCAAGCATAGTTTTACTTATTTACGATGGTCTAGAAAAGAAAACTGTCGTTATGAAGAAATCTATTCAAAAGGTTAGGTTGGCATGAGAGTAACACTTCAATGTAATGACTACACCTTACACGAGGGATAAATTTCAAGTGGTAAAATGTTTCGTTTTGTTGTAAAAACCACTTTTTCTTGGGGGGGGGGGGGGTGGAGGGGGGGGGGGGGGCGATGTCAAATTTTAAAAGAAAAATATATTTGTGCTACTTGGCGAAAAAAATATTAAAGTGGCGAAAAATATATTGTTTTGGCGAAAGAGGTGGCGAAAAAAATAATTGACCCAGGAGAAACCCTGTTTACAAGACAGTAATATGTATGTATGATGTTTTTTTTGGGCAATTTTTCTGATTTATACTGGTTGTGGTTACAAGGTTAATTCCAATTGTATATTTGGCTGGGGTTTTCTATTTTTTTTAAATGTCAATGCGGTGGGGATGACACTTTTTTCTATTACAGATGCTTTACTCAGACAAGAATCCAAAATCTGGGGACAAGTCGTCTGCAATTAATAATTTCCTTTTTCTATTACATACGTTTTTCTCAGACAAGAATCCAAGATCTGGGGACAAGTCGTCTGCAATTAATAATTTCCTTTTTCTATTACATATGCTTTCCTTAGACAAGAATTCAAGAACATTGGACAAGTCGTCTGCATACATTAATTCTCCTTTTTTCTACTACAAATATTTTCCTCAGACAAGAAACAAAGATCTTGGGACAAGTCGTCTGCATACATTAATTCTCCTTTTTCTATTACAGATGCTTTTCTCAGACAAGAATCCAAGATCTTGGGATAAGTCATCTGCATACATTAATTCTCCAATGATATCGCTAATTCTTAAGGATTTAAACCAGAAAACACTTGGTGTAACTAAATTACCAAAGCCTATCATCATTGACATACCTATTGGAAGTAAGAATCTATAAACATCAGAAAAAAGGATACATGATAATGATGTTATGAATTGGGCTGTAAACAATAGTAGATAAAGGTTTACAAATACGAAGACGCCCAAACACATATACTGTAAACAATAGTAGATAAAGGTTTACAAATACGAAGACGCCCAAACACAAATGCTGTAAACAATAGTAGATAAAGGTTTACAAATACGGATACGCCCAAACACAAATACTGTAAACAATAGAAGACAAAGGTTTACAAATACGAAGACGCCCAAACACAAATACTGTAAACAATAGTAGATAAAGGTTTACAAATACGAATACGCCCAAACACAAATACTGTAAACAATAGTAGATAAAGGTTTACAAATACGAATACGCCCAAACACAAATACTGTAAACAATAGTAGATAAAGGTTTACAAATACGAATACGCCCAAACTCAAATACTGTAAACAATAGTAGATAAAGGTTTACAAATACGAATACGTCCAAACACAAATACTGTAAACAATAGAAGATAAAGGTTTACAAATACGAATACGCCCAAACACAAATACTGTAAACAATAGAAGATAAAGGTTTACAAATACGAATACGCCCAAACACAAATACTGTAAACAATAGTAGATAAAGGTTTACAAATACGAATACGTCCAAACACAAATACTGTAATCAATAGTAGATAAAGGTTTACAAATACAAATACGCCCAAACACAAATACTGTAAACAATAGTAGATAAAGGTTTACAAATACGAATACGCCCAAACACAAATACTGTAAACAATAGAAGACAAAGGTTTACAAATACAAATACGCCCAAACACAAATACTGTAAACAATAGTAGATAAAGGTTTACAAATACGAATACGCCCAAACACAAATACTGTAAACAATAGTAGATAAAGGTTTACAAATACGAATACGCCCAAACACAAATACTGTAATCAATAGTAGATAAAGGTTTACAAATACGAATACGTCCAAACACAAATACTGTAAACAATAGTAGATAAAGGTTTACAAATACGAATACGCCCAAACACAAATACTGTAATCAATAGTAGATAAAGGTTTACAAATACGAATACGCCCAAACACAAATACTGTAAACAATAGAAGACAAAGGTTTACAAATACAAATACGCCCAAACACAAATACTGTAAACAATAGTAGATAAAGGTTTACAAATACGAATACGCCCAAACACAAATACTGTAATCAATAGTAGATAAAGGTTTACAAATACGAATACGCCCAAACACAAATACTGTAAACAATAGAAGACAAAGGTTTACAAATACAAATACGCCCAAACACAAATACTGTAAACAATAGTAGATAAAGGTTTACAAATACGAATACGCCCAAACACAAATACGAATACGCACAAAGACAAATACTGTAAACAAACTTATTTTCGCGATGAATTTGTTTTGCGTTTTAACCTTTCTTGTTCACTTTGCGCCTATTTAATTTTGCGATTTTCTAATTTACTTGATGTAGCATAATAAGGAAAGATACAAGTTTTACATGTTCGCGACAATTAATTTTGACGTTATTTGTGATCTCGGGAAAATAAGTTGGAAGAGAACCTTGGGTTAATATTATTTTTTCTATCTTGAAACATTTTGTGATTGCTCAGAAAAATCAGAAAGCCTGGGGTATTGGAATTACTGTAGAATAAAGGCAACAGTAGTATACCGCTGTATGAAACTGTTAAAGTTTTTTTTGTATGATAACAAAAAGTATAAACAATCATAATAGGAGGGCAAATTTGTTCTGTTGTTCAGATCAGAAGTATTAGTTTTGTAGTATTAAACTTCCTGAAACCAGTAAGCTCTTACCATGCCTATATGCAATTTAAGGTATGAATTTTTCAGCTCAAGTCGAGATAAGTTATAGGCTAGACATGAAATGACTTCCACTTAAATTGAACTGAAGCAAATGTCCGTCGCTAGGTAAACTCAATTTGCAATAGTAAAATTTTTGTTTTAAGATAGCCAAGCTTAAAATACAATACAGTTATTTTCTTATTGGAGAAGTAATATAATAAAACAAATTTTGACTTCAGTTTATACAATGATATATGAACCCAAGAGATATGACATTCATCCTTGGCCGATGAATATCATATATCTAAGTTGATACATCATTGTATCAACGTCATTAAAACTTAGTAATTGTATATAATAACAATGTGAAACGTCATATAAGGTCAACAAAGCTTGACGTATGATAACTTATCAATTCAATGAATCATTATCAAGAGATATACATGCCACCAAGACACTTTCTCTATGAAAATGTTTTTGAAGCAGCGCATATATGTGGTATATGTGTGGTACATGTTGTTGTGTCAGTATTACAGCAACAATGTATTTGGTTTTGTCTGCTTTCATTGCTGGTGGACGTTTCGTCCCCGAGAGTATCACCAGACCAGTAGTCAACACTTCGGTGTTGATATGAATATCAATAATGTGGTCTTTTTTTTTTTTTTAGAAATTTCCTGATTACAAAACTGTGAATTTTTCGAAAAACTAAGGATTTTCTTATCCCAGGCATAGATTACCTTAGCCGTATTTGGCACAACCTTTTGGAATTTAGGATCCTCAATGCTCTTCAACTGTGTACTTGTTTGGCTTTATAAATACTTTGATATGAGCGTCCTGATGAGTCTTTTGAAGACGAAACGCACGTCTGGCGTACTAAATTATAATCCTGGTACCTTTGATAACTATTTACTGTGCTATTGTTGACCTGTTATAAGAAAAATGTTGATTAAAAATATTTTAAATGAAGAACGACAACCATCATATTGCATTCGCAACTGTTTTTATTTGGAATGTTTCATTCAATTATAAATAAATAAAAATATTTTAATAAATATGTATTGTTATTTTTCTTTTTATACAGGAAACGAAAAATACAGCGAATTTATTTTGAATTCCCAAGAAGATAACTTCATACGTCTTAAAGTGAAACAGCCAGCGAACATGTTTTACATGTTGAAGCTTATGACAGATGGTCCACAGTATAATATGTCAGTAAAGATTGCAATAGAATTTCATAAACAGGTGTCTTTGTCAGATGCGGAAAATGGGACACTCATTAGTAATACACAAATAGCATTTTTAAAAGAACCTGAAAAGAAATCGCTATACTGGAGTATAGGAGTTATCATCAACGATAGAAGCAATGGAAATATTAGTCAGAATATATCTGTTAAAATTTCTTCGACTGCCATTAATTGTCGATATTGGAATAACACTATCGGAAAATGGGTTCCAGAGGGATGTCAGGTATTAATATATAAAAACAGGGGATGCTTATCTTATGAAAAAGGGGTTACTTTAGGAGTCGTCTTTTTAAAAAACTATAATATTGAATTAGTTAATTTGTGATCTAAATTTGAAAAAATAAGGTATAACGAAAATACCAAACAATGGAGAAAATACCAAACAATGGAGATGTCCTTATAAACTGAAAAAATCAAACGTTATCGACCAACAAAAAACCGGTTAAAAATCAACTGTCAAAATCCGGACTTGGTACAGGCATTTCTTTAGAAAATGGTGAGTTGCAGCTGGTTTTATAGCTATCAAAACATCCCACTGGAAAGTCACACAGAGTAACCCACGCAGGCATAATAATGTCCAAGGTTATTTTTTTTAAAGTGTACCTTTATTTATATTGTGACATTTTTCTAATCATCTAAGGATAACTGAGAGAGTTAGCTTAGCTTATTCTTTGTATTTATTTATGATCGAGTTACGCCTTTCAATCGATATATCATAGTGTATCTTTTTATGTCTTCATGTTGTAGTGTTTAACTGCTGATTCAGCTTAGATGACGGTTCGCGCTTTTTAAAACGTTTAAACCTGCTACATTTGCATAAATCTATCTGGAGCCCGTAGGTCAGTGTTGTCGTTTGTTGGTGTTATTCATTAGTGTTTCTCGATTCTCGTTTTTTATATAGATTAGACCGTTGGTTTGTCTGGTTGAATTGTTTTACATAAATCATTTTGGAGCCCTTGACAATTGCTTTTCGGTGTGAGCTAAGGCTCTGTGTTGAAGACCGTATTGATACCTATCAATGTTTACTTTTTACACATTTTGACTTAGATGGAGAGTTGTCTCACTTGCACTCATACCACATCATCATGCTAATACATACTAGGTTATAATAAATAGGACAATACTTTTGATCTAGCGAAGTCCAATTTGTGAAAATACACATGACAGACTTGCAACACAACTGACTGAATTTTACTAACAGACACATTAAACACCAATTGCAAAGTTTTTATACCGTATATTGTAAGTGTACTTTTTGTGCATGTATCATATTCGTGAAATCGGTGTTGCTGACAAATTGCGTGTATTTGATTTCGCTGTATTACCATGATATTAAAAATATTTATAACAGACTTTCTTGAGCCACTAATTTTGATATTGAGCAAAGTAAGTTCATACCTTCGGTAGAGTTTCATTCATTTGTACGTTTGTAAATATGACCTATGAAATTTAAATCATATATTCTTGTGTTTAAAAAAATATTTGTATTTGTAAATTTATAAAAATACTAGAAATTTTGAAATCGCAATACAATTGAGCAAATGTTAAATCAAAGAGTTTTTAAATTTCGCGGGCAGTATGTCGACTTAGAACTGAGGGGTCAAAAATACAAAAAGGGCAGTCAAGGTCAAAGATCTAAAATAAACTGATAACCTCATGGCTAAAAAGGAACAGACAAACAGACAAATCACAGTACACAAGACTCAAGATAGACAACTAAAGATTTAGCAACACAAACACCCCAAAAAACTAGGGGTGATCTCAGGTGCTCCGGAAGAGTAAGCAGATTCTACTCTACATGTTGCACCCGGCGTGTTGCTCATGTTATTACAAACCCGGTAAATAGTCGTATTCGTGAAAAGGGCAGGGAATTGGAGTAATGACAAGGAACATTTCCGATGTCATCTGTGAAACTGTTATTCAATGACGGTCAACTATCTCGTGATGGCGTCTGTAAAATTAACAAAGGGATAATCATCTCAACTTTACCATCTTGAACTCTTGGTTTAATAGCTTCCTTTTGAGCAGCAACCCTCTTTAAAGGTAATTATGATAGGAAATGCAAGCCAGGGAATACCGTATGAAAGCGCTGCTGAAATGATGCAAAATGGAAATGGAATAAGGATAAGGAGATGTCCAAGTTTTACATATTCGCGACGATTTACATTTACGTTATTTTTCTACTCGCGAGGTGAAACTAAGTTGGTTGACAAATATTTGTTTATACTACTTCTTTTTTGGAAAGTTGTAAATAATAGCTTAGGTTTGAACTTTTAAATCCGTATTCGAGATGATGAGACAACAACTTGTGTGATTTCCAATAAGTGCTAAGTCAAATGATAACAGTGATTTTCTGGATTTTTCCAAACAGAATTACAGGAATCACAAACATCTAAAACACTATCACTGAACCACATAAACAAATGACAGGCGACTTATAGAAAAACCCAGAAAAAACAGACGTTGTTACAAATTACAAAATCAAACATCAACGAATAACACATCATCAAGACAATTTGAATACTGTTTATATCAAGACATTTGTCTTAAATCTGAAATTCATAAAACAAACTTACACAGATGACCATTAACTTTAAATACACAAAGATCAATACATGCCATATGAAAATAATTTTGACAGCAATATCAAATTGTTTCCGCTATCAGTACCACAGGACGCTAGCTTCTAGAAGGAACATAATGGGTAATTAAGATTTAAGGCAGCACAATACAAAGATTTTATACCTCCAATTCCCCAGTTTTAAAATGCTGTAACTTTCGTTATAATGCTTAAAAATTTATAATAGGGGTATCTATGGATAGCTAACAGATTACTCTTTCAAATTAATGCAATGTTAGTATTATAAAACAATTATGTAATCAATCATAATGATAACTGTGTCTACAAAATTTTACAATAAATTTCCACTTTCAATTGAAATTAGCTTCTTCATGGATCCCCCGAGAGGGTAGATTTTATTATATGTTGTTCCTTGAGTCATTATCCACAAAAGAGTGTCTCAGATTTTGGATAGAAAGTATAGATCAAATTTTACACCTTATCATACATTATCTACTTTTATGTGGTAAGGAAGTTTACACTAATAACAAATTTATGAGAGAATGGAATACGATATCGATAATTTGAGACAACCTTTTGAAGCTCCAGCTGTGTTGCTTAAGATAACGTTAAAATTTCTTGTGTAGCTCTAGAGATGAAAGAGATAAATGCATTCAAGTGAACTGACCAAGATTTTACCGTTAATTGAATAATAATTGATTACATTTTATGATTGCATAACAAAATGTTGCATTCATTTAAAGTATTATTCATTACCTTTGTCCATATTCCTTTTTTATTAATTCATATACAGTTGTAAGAAAGTTACAGCATTTTAAAGGTTTGGGATTGGAAGTAAAAAAATCTTTTATTGTGCTACCTTAATAGTTTGATAAAAGCAGACATCAATAGACCAAAAATGGTTACAGAACAGTTGTTGGTTTTAATGCTGACGTTAATAAAATCAAAATTTCTTGCAGGAATGTACCAATCGTCATACCATTATATACTCATTTATCATTTATGGCGACTTATATTTACAGGTTTCACCTGTTTCATCAAGCGAAACATTAGAGTGTGAATGTGATCATCTTACCGATTTTGCTGGAGGAGTTTTCGTATTACCGAATATTGTGGATCCATTTCAAGATGCTTTACTATTTCTGACGTTCTTTGACAACCCAGTTGTAGTAACAGTAGTGATATTGGTCTGGTTGATATATTTTCTGGGTCTTTACAGGGCAAGGCAAGCTGATCGCAAGGATTCAAATTTTGTAAGTAACAGGTTTAGCTAGCTATAAAATCGGGTTCAGTCCCCCATTTCTACATAAGAAATATTTTCTACATAAGAAAATGCCTAAAGCAAGTCAGGAATATGACTGTTGTTATCCTTTCGTTTGATGTGTTTGAGCTTTTAATTTCGCCATTTGACTAGGGAATTTCCGTTTTGAATTTTCCTTGATGTTCAGTATTTTTTGAGATTTTACTTTTTTTTTGGAAATAAATTTAACATTATAGTGGTAACAAATACCTTGACTAATATTAGTTTGGCTCATTTAATTTTCATAAAAGTTTGACAAAATATTTACTTTGACCCTTTGACAAAGATATAAAAATTTCCAAAAAGTTGAACCAACCACTTTATCAAAAATAAGTATTGCTTATATGGGCTATTTCAAAAAAAATGATGCCTTTCCTTTAAACCTTTGTCAGTCTCTTGTATGATACTATATCTGTAATGTTTTTAGGTCAGATAATGTATTATGATTAGTTGGTCCTAACTGCCAAAGATAATAGCAGTATGTGCTCTGTTTAAAAAATATTGTCCAAAAATGTACCTCAAAATGTCAGGAGTGTAACGCTTTTAGTGTGACATTTAAAAGAAAGCATGTGCATTCATTGATGATATGGAATAAATAAGGGCAGATACAATACCAAACAATATCTTTCATCCAACTATTATATCTTGACTATGATTTCTTGTTCAAATCTTCCATATATTTACATTTTTATGAGCCTCATAAGGCAATTCAAATAAGTTTGTGTAAAAATAAAAATGTTAGTAAAAGTCAAGATGCTGCCAGAAAATGTCTTTGTAGGTTAGATAACATGTTTCTGTACATCTTAAAATTGAGAAAGGAAATGGTGAATATGTCAAAGCGACAACCACCCGACCATGTTTATGTTTTTTGTTTAGTATCATAGCTTAGCACAGGTGCATCCAGTTGACCCTGAAGTTCTACTACTGGAATATTATGGTTACAATAAGAGGACTACCCAAGTCTGTCAGGAGTGTAACAATTGGGTTAAGATGTATTTTTTTTAGAAACAATGTTGTTATAGTTGTTGTTTTTTCTTGAATTTCAGTGAACATTACCTGTTACAGTTTATCAGTAACAAACATGCCATTATTATGGCCTTCATTGCTTTTGTATGCTCAATACTTCAATGTCAGGAGTGTAACACAAAAAAATGCATTATTTCAATCTTATTAGCAAAGATAAGTTATTGAAAGAAAAACAAGCTGACAATTATTATAAAATGACATAACTACACCTCAGCTTAACACAGAATACAAGTCTACATCATTACTTTTGAAATTTTTGAACTAAAATTGCAATTGAACTAGCTTGTTTAAATGTGTTACAGTCCTGACATACAAGTATTGAGCATAAACAAGCAATAAAGGCCATAATAATGGCATGTTTGTTACTGAAAATATGCCAACAGATGGTGTTCACACTCAAATTCAAGGAAAGAAAACCAATAATAACAACATTGTTTCTATAAAAAATAACATGAATGTTACACTTAAACATTTTAAAGCGTTACACTCCTGACATTTTTGGGTACATTTTTTGACATTTTTTTTTTATACAGAGCACGTACTGCTACCATCTTTGGTAGTACGAACAAACTTATCATAATACATTATCTGACACAAAAATAGCATATATATAGTATCAAACAAGAGACTGAACAAGGTTTAAAGGAAAGCCATCTTTTTTTTTTAAATAGACCATTAGCAAAATTTGTACATATGTAAGAAATATATAAAAAAATTTAACCTGTTCTTAATGTGCACTAAAATAATATGTGAAATATAAAGACTCTACATGATTTCAGGTCAGTTTCAGGTTAAAATATGGTAGCAATAAATTATGGTCAGGAGTGTAACATTTGTTACACTCCTGACAAGTTTCTGATGTAGCTTATCTATAACAAAATTCAACATGATTCTTTATTAAAATAATTGTAACATCTTTACAATGAAATGAGAAAGCCGATCTGTCTTGTTAAAGTGATTTTTCTGCACACTATTTACCAAAGATTCTTTAAAATTAAAGTGTAATTCTCATTAAACATGTTAAAAGTTTGCTCTGTGCTCAGAAATTAAAAAAATATGTAATCAAATATCTAATAGGTTTATTTATTTGTGAGATTGTAAATTTAAAAAATATATCACGTCTGATTTTCTAAACATTTCATTAAAAAACAGTCTTATAGGTACTGAAAAAATATGTCAGGAGTGTAACAAAAGGATAGAAAACATATGTTTGTATTTTTTAAATGAAGAAAACTTAGAATTGACTGAAGTAATTGGTGTGAAATTTTCAGAGGATGTAATTAGATCATATATGTTTGCTTCCTTATAATTTGTATATAAAATTAAAGCCTTTGCAAAGAGATATAAAAACTTTTGAAATAAGATATTAAAGAATACACTAAAAATTGGTGAAATTTACATATTTAAAAAATAAAAACTATATAAGTAAAAAAAAATTGCAGGAAATCATTTAGTACCTATATTGCAACAAACAAAAAAATTACATTGATATTTATATTCTTTTTTATGTTTGTATGTTGATATTATAATTTTGTTGTTTCCTTTAAAAAGTGGATGAATTCTTATGAGTAAAATGTTGTTAAAATTTTTATTTTCATTATTTTGCATTAACCCTTGGTAGTTTTGTAAACTTGAATGTCTCGGGATGAAAGAAAAATGATAGAAAAAAGATAAGCAATGACTTAATTTTTTACTATGTTTGTCACACTTTGGCATCATTTTTTTTTTGAAATAGCCCATATAGCAGTTTAAAAAACACTAATTTTGTTCATTGAAAAGCTTTATATTTCCTTAACAATAAAACTTGAGTAAAATGTTCAGCTGAATTTTAGAGAGTTATCTCCCTGTACATGTACCACCTTACAGCATAATAATTGAAATTGTGTGACGCTTTGATGGAGTTTCTTTCATACGGAACGTTCAAAACCATAAGCAATAAGACCAAAATATAAATGATAACTATAATCATTTTTAATCAAAATTGGTAGAGGGAGTTATAGACTTTGTTTATTAATAGTAGTAGAACATATTTCACATAAACTTAAAGAAAAAAACTTTCATAAATTATATTAGTGGCAAATTAAAGCAAAGACTACTTAGCACTTGCTACCATCGTAGACTAACAATCCACAAACATGTTTTATGAAGGGTACCACCGAATGTCTTGACGTGAAACTGTAAATAAAAAATTAAAAAAAATGTATGCTGGATAGCAAACCAAGCATTTGACTTTAGACAGGCACATACAGAATCACAGCAAGAAGTCAGTTTATCAAGGTTTAAAGTTAAATGAAGCAAAACACAGCATTATCAAAATAAAGGCAACAGTAGTATACCGCTGTTCAAAATTTATAAATCAACTGAGTCAAAACAAATCCCGGCAATAAAACAGAAACTGAGTGCAACATATTCAATAAAAGAGGAGAACTACGACACAACAACAAGACTGTAGTGTTCATAATATCTTAACTCTATATTTAGTTTAATGATGAATGGATATTTTTAGGACATTTGGAAGTCTGTTCCTTAGACAGAGTCATTATTTAACAATGTCCTGCTCTTTCATATTGGAATCATGAAATCAAATGTCCAGTTCAATAACGATTTAAGGTGGTACCTAACACTACAGGGAGATAACTGTGTAAAATCAGCTAAACGTTTTAATTACGTTGTGTTGTTAAGGGAATATTAAGCTTCTCAATGATCAAAATAAGTGTTTGCCAAACTGCTATATAACCAGTGTAATTTTTCTGATAAAACGGTTTGTTCAAATTTTTTGAAATTTTTATATTTTTGTAAAAGGGTCAAAGTAAATACTTTGTCAAAATTTTAAGAAAATTAAACGAGCCAAATTAATTTTAGTTAAAGTGTTGGGTACCACCTTAATAGTTATATGTGATTCAAAGAGACAATTTTAGGAACCACGATAGGTTTTTCATGATATTTATTACATAGTATATTTTTTGTAGGATGGTATAGTGACACCCTTTCCAAGTGATCCTTCTGACCCGTTTAAGTATCTTATGTGCATTGTCACTGGATGGCGGTATGATGCTAGAACTACAGCCAATGTTTCGTGCTACATAAAAGGCAACAATGGACAAAGTGCAAGGCATTGTTTAAGTAGGACCTCATCACCGCAGGTTTTGTTTACATCTGGTGGGGAAGACTGGTTTCTAATTACTTCTTCCTACGATATAGGAGACATGGTGAATGTAATTGTATGGCACGACAACAGTGGTTCCTCGCCATCATGGTTTGTATGCACTTATGTGTAAATATATTTTTATAGATTTAACCGTAGGTTTCCCGTTTGAATTATTTTACACTAGTCATTTTTTTCATAGCTTGCTGTTCGGTGTGAGCCAAGACTCTATGTTGAAGACTGTGCTTTGACCTATAAAGGTTTACTTTTACTAATTATGACTTTGATGGAGAATTTTTTATTGGTACTCATACCACATCTTATGTTTATTTCGAAATATTTCGATTCTGTTCGAAATATTATTCTGATATAATATCATATGTCAATTAAAACGTTATACATTTGATTAAAAAGTTAACAGAATATAATTTGAAATAGAACTATTAGCCTAAATGAGAGAACTTGGTTTGGAAAAAATGTCGTATAAAGGTTATCAAAAAAAAATCAATATGATTTAAAACTAAACTGAGGCATCGAAAATAGCAATTTTGTATTTGCGATTTGAGTTTAACAGTTTAAGCAATTCCAAATCAATAAATTTAGGATATAAAAGGTGGCTTAATGACTTCCAAAAAAACAGCTACCTTCGTAAAGTAATCATAATGTGCAATTGTTAAAATGCCCGCTAACTGTACAGTTGCAAATATGAACATACAACGAAATTGAAATTAACGCTACATAAAATGCTGACCGTCTGTAAACAAAGAGATAAACTATAAACTTACTACAACCGTATATATGTATGTTGTGCCATTTTCAAAGATATATTTTCTGTTATGTATATCTGTACAGAAGGACAGTTTATATACTATATCGCAAAAATGTAAAATTAAATTCATTTCAACAGTTGTAAAATGTAGAAATCTTTAAAGAAGTTTATTTAATTACCATCTTTCCGGTACAAAGTTGAATTATTCTCGACAGCTTTTCAATTTACTTATATTCTACCGGAAAAAAGTTAAACCATTCTCTACAGATGTACAGTTTATATTTATTTTACCTGTACAAAGTTAAATCATTCTCTACAGATGTACAGTTTATATTTATTTTACCGGTACAAAGTTAAATCATTCTCAACAGAGTTGTATCATTCTCTACAGATGTACAGTTCATATTTATTTTACCGGTACAAAGTTAAATCATTCTTGACTGAGATACAGTTTATATCTATTTTACCTATACAAAAGTAAATCATTCTTCACAGATGTACAGTTTATATTTATTTACATGAATATCAATAATGTGGTCATTTTTATAAATTTTCTGTTTACAAAACTTTTGAATTTTTCGAAAAACTAAGGATTTTCTTATCTCAGGCATAGATTACCTTAGCCGTATTTGGCACAACTTTTTGGAATTTTGGATCCACAATGCTCTTCAACTTTATACTTTTTTGGCTTTATAAATACTTTGATATGAGCGTCACTGATGAGTCTTATGTAGACGAAACGCGCGTCTGGCGTACTCAATTATAATCCTGGTACCTTTGATAACTAATTACCGGTACAAAGGTAAATCATTCTTGACAGATTTACAGTTTATATTTATTTTACCGGTACATAGTTAAATCATTCTTGACAGATGTACAGTTTATATTTATTTTACCGGTACAAAGTTAAATCATTCTCGACAGATGTACAGTTTATATTTATTTTACCTATACAAAGCTAAATCATTCTCAACAGATGTATAGTTTATATTTATTTTACCTGTACAAAGCTAAATCATTCTCGACAGAGGTGCAGTTTATATTTATTTTACCGGTACAAAGCTAAATCATTCTTGACAGATGTACAGTTAAACAAAGGACAACTTTATCAAATAGCAAAAAAAAAAACATGACAAAGTCTTCAATATACAATCTTAAACAAAGGAAAGATAACCCATAATGAGGTTATCAACATATAAACTTAAACAAAGGACAGATAACCTATAATGAGCTCGTTAACATACATAGTTGAACAAAGGAAAACTGCAGATAACCAATATGGAGGTCGTCAACATAGAATCTTAAACAAAGGACAGATTTACAAAATAGCAAGCTTTCAATTGTCCCAAATCTGAACAATTAATTAAAAAGTAATATATACTGACAAACTGCTACCAACCTCAGTTTATTACATTATTACTGACATGGCGTTGTCAGTTTATTTTAGATTGATGAGTTTGACTGTCCCTTTGGTATCTTTCGTTCCTCTTTTATTAAAAACAAGTGCAAATTTATTATATTTTTTGTTTTCTTTAAAGATTTTCTTGAATTTTGTTTCTATTTTTAGAAGTGAGTTGGCTGCCTTCCTTGCATTTGAGTTTTTATAGCCCGACGTTGTCGTCCTATGTTTCTTGGTTCTATAAAAAAATATGTGGTATGATTTCCAATAATAAAACTTAAGGACATAGATGTACATACTATTTGTTTTTTGAAGTACTTATTTGATATTGTTTCTTATCTGAATCAGTTCAATAAAAAGTATACATTCGTGTTTTATAGATTATCGATTGAAGAAAAATGTACATGGAGTAAAATAATTTGTTTATTATGTTTTAGGTTTCTTTCAAGAATAATTATACAAGACTTGCAAACTAAAAAAGTATTTAATTTCTACTACGATAATTGGCTTGGAATTCAGAGTGGTACTGCTAAAGTGTGTTTGTCAATCAAGTCAGGTTACGAATTGAAGCAACAGTTTTTCCTTAGAACAAGTCAAGATTTACGTAGAGGGCATTTGTGGATCAGTATAATCTCAAAACCACCATGTAGTAATTTTACGAGGGCTCAAAGATTATCATGCGCATTGTCTTTATTGTTTTGTACAATGTTGTCCTGTCTAATGTTTCATGGAATTCCGACTGACGAAACGATTAGTTCTGATGTAGCCAGTATTCAATTTGAATTTTCGCTGAAAGACTTTATCATTGGTTTGGAAAGTAGTATAATAATGTTTCCTATAAACTTTGCCATCATTGAACTTTTTGTGCGATCGAAAACAAAACAGCTACATAAAGAACGATATATGGAAATTGATGTTAACCGTCAAACGACAAGTGATGAAAAAGGATCAGATAAAACGGATAATGAAATTGTTGCAGTAAAACGATGGATGTAAGTTAACCAATTTTATTATCTGTTTCTTGTATCACAATGGTGTGCATTAGATGGCTCAGCCTATTTGTAAAGCTAGGTTAATTATACATAAAGTAGTAAAACGATGGTAGTCATCTATGAAACCAAATCAATACATGCGCAGCAAACAACACACAAAAAACAAAGAAAAATGGCTTTTACTGCTGTTCCTCATCTATAAGTTATTAAAATATCGAAGAGCAAACACGTTATTTTCTTTTATCAAATGTTTTATGCGAAATACAGCAATTTTGTATATCTAATAAAGGTTCTTTTTTCCACTCTGCATCACCTACCCTGTATCGTATACCCCATATCGCATAGCTAAACTCGTATCCCATACCCCGTATCGTATAGCAAAACCCGTATTGCATACCTGTCGTGACGTCATAATTCGAATGACGTCAACGTTTAACATATGACGTCTAGTTGCTGTATTTCCTTGCATAAGAAAAAAATGAGTTCCACTAAAAAAAATATCCTATCATTTCAACTAAAATCGATATTTTTCCATAAATTATTACCCAGGAAAACTAAAAACACAATAAGATGTAGAAATTTTAACAATATAATTTGGTGAGAATAGATAGCAAACTTTTCAAGAACTATTTTTCTTGCTGTTCACCTCGTCAGAAAATTAAAGTGATCATGAACCACACCATCGCAATTAAACAATAAAACTTTAAACATTTCCACATCTTATGATATTTATTTGATAACTATTAATTTTAGTTGAAGTATTACCCTTAGGATAGGATCGTAAGTGGAAGATTTTAATACATGGTCTTTCACGTATATTAAGAATGTAATAAGGTTATAGGGGACATTACGATGTGGACATTAAGCAAATAAGGAAGTCATTAAAAAAACAAGCAAGCTGGAAAAATACAGGAAAATCATTATGTTCTTTTCTAGCTATAATTTCGGATGAATTAAAAAAAAGAGGAAATCATATGAATCTAATTCTATCGAAATATATGATAAACAGAATAATACATGGCAAAATCCGTATCGCATACTGTATCACCACTCGACCAATATCAACATTCGGGACCTTCGGCCCTCTGGACTGATATTGGTTTCAAGGGATAATACAGCATACGATACGGATTTTGCCATGTATTCTTCTGTATACATCGAAATCTTTCCCAGTTCTCTTACATACTCTCTGTTCCAATGTTTAATTGGAGTTCGGTATTTCTGTTCTTATACTTTTCTCTTAAAAGAGGTGCGAAAGATACAAGAGGGATAGTCAAACTCATAGATAAAAAATAAACTGACAACGTCATGGCTAAAAATAAAAAGACAAACAGACAAATAATAGTACAGACAACATAGAAAACTCTCGACTTAGCAACACGAACGCCACCAAAAACTGGGGTGATCTCAGGTGCTCCGGAAGGGTAAGCAGATCCTGCTCCACATGTGGCACCCATCGTGTTGCTTATGTTATTACAATTCCAGTAAATAGTCTAATTCGGTAGGTTACCTTCGTGAAACGGGAAGGGTATTGTAGTTAATATTAGTTGATCGAAATACCTCTTATAATCATAATGTTTTGGATCTTTACATATCAGTTCTTTATGACATTTGTAAATCAAAATAACTACATACTTGTTATCAACGCCTTGAGATCTTTTCATATCAGTACTTAAATTGTGCAATTGCATTCAGATATCGCAGATCAAATTTATTCGTTCATAGTGTGTTAATTTACGTTTTGTGATTGAGTTAAGACTGCCAATTAATATTTTATCATGTGTTTTATTTTTGTGATGTTATGCTATTGTTTCAGAAAAAGGGAGAAGGTTTGGTACCATTAAAACATTTAATCCCGCTGCAAATGTTTGCACCTGTCGTAAGTCAGGAATCTGATGTACAGTAGTTGTCGTTTGTTTATGTAATTTATACGTGTTTTTTTATATTGATTAAACCGTTGGTTTTCCCATTTGAATGGTTTTACACTAGTAATTTTGAGGCCCTTTATAGCTTGTTCTTCGGTGTGAGCCAAGGCTCCGTGTTGAAGGCCGTACATTGACCTATAATGGTTTACTTTTATAAATTGTTATTTGGACGGAGAGTTGTCTCATTTGCACTCACACCACATCTTCCTATATCTATTAAACGATATTTGTGTATTGATATAACTACATACAGTGAAACTTGTCTAAACTGAATCACTTCGGGGTCAAATATTTTGTTAGGTTTGAACATGTTAACATCTCATAAAGTTTGATATACTGGACTTAAAAACATGTTTTGATTAGACATGATTTCGATTGATTCAAGATTCGGTTTGAACAGGTTTTCCTGTATTTTTATTCAAACTTATTATTTTCAGGTTTCCATGGTGGGTTATATACATTGCATGGACCACAACTATTTTGACATCGTTGGTTTCGTCATATTTTGTTATGCTGTACGGATTAAAATATGGCTACTATGAAAGTTTGAATTGGCTAGTTTCCTTTCTTACAGCATTTGTTGATGATGTCTTTTTAATGGAGCCTATCAATGTTGTGTTTTTTGCCATGTTGTTCACATTTATATTGAAACGAGAGATCAAAATTGATTCGGCTCCAGCCTTGATTGTACACAAACCAGAAAGTAAGTTTGTTAATTTTTTGTGTAGTTACTAATAGTGTTAGTCTTCTATCGTTAACGCCGTAAGTCACCTCTCCTGTCGGTGACGCCATAACTCACTTCTCCTATCGGTGAAGCCATAAGTCACCTCTCCTATCGGGGACGCCATAAGTCACCTCTGCTATCGCTCCTATCGGTGACGCCATAAGTCACCTGCCCTATCGGTGACGCCATAAGCCACCTCTTATTTATGACGCCATTAGTCACCTCTTCATCGGTGACGCCATTAGTCACCTCTTCATCGGTGACGCCATAAGTCACCTCTCCTATCGGTGACGCCATAAGTCACATCGTCTATCGGTTACGCCATAAGTCACGATAAGTTTGCGTTTTATGCTCATCAGCAAGTCAGTCCGTAAGACAGTTTCTTTATATGCTGGATTAATTTAGTTTCTGCACTTTTTCTTTAACTAGAGATTAGATACTTACAAATAGTCATATAATAAAAAGATACATATATAATTTGAGTTATGTTTTGGATGGTGTGGTTCGTTGACATAGAAAACTACTAGTACTAAGAAATTTTATTTGGTGCATAACCTTTGACTAAATTGATAAGATATTTGGATTAAAAAGTAAAATCACAAAAATACTGAACTCAGAGGAAAATCAATTTGGAAAGTCCATAATCACATGGCAAAATCAAATAACAAAACGCATCAAAAACGAATGGACAAGAACTGTCATATTCCTGACTTGGTACAGGCATTTTCAAATGTAGAAAATGGTGGATTGAACCTGGTTTTATAGCTAGTTAAACCTCTCACTTGTATGACAGTCGCATCAAATTCCATTGTATTGTCACCGATGCGTGAAAAATAAAGTGTAACAAAAAAAGTTTGAGTTTCGTTCTGGTTGTGTGTTTTTCATCGGAGTTGTCAATGGACTTTCTCATTACTGTGGATTCATTTTTTTTTCGTGGATTGAGGAAAACTTGCATTTTCGTGGATATTTTATTTTCATGCTTTGTCAATCTGTGCATGCAAAACCTATAGAAAATTTGTTCATTTGAATTCATGGTTCCACTGTACCCACGAAACCCACGAAAATCCAACGAATAATGATGAATCCTCAGTAGGAATGATTGTAAATATAATTCACTCGAAATGCTTGGTTTGTTTGTGCAATCAAACAAAAGTTAATATTTTTGGGTAAAAAAAAACTTCAATGAATATAAGGTTGGTATGAATGCCAATGAGACAACTCTCCACGAGAGATCAAATGACACAGAACTTAACAACTATAGGTCACAGTACGACCTTGTAAACCCCATACCGCATAGTCAGCTACAAAAGGCCCCAAAATAACATGTGTAAAACATTTCAAACCAGAAAACTAACGACCTTACTTGTGTACAAAAAAAAAAAAAAAAAACATATATGTAACACATAAATAAAGGACAACTACTGAATTACAGGCTGACTTGTGACAGACATTTAATTGTGGATTTATTTCTTTTACATTAGCTTTATTTGGCAAAACGTTTTGGAATTTTTGGTCCTCCATGCTCTTCAACTTCGTACTCTATTTGGCCTTTTAAATATTTTTTGATTCGAGCGTAACTGATTAGTCTATTTTAGACGAAACGTGCGTCTGACGTAAATATAAATTTTTTATCCTGGTATCTATGATGAGTTTATCTGAAGATGATGAACAATCCGTTACTCATGAAAACAATTAAAAAGTGTTTGTAATTTTGGACAAGCGAGACAATTTTTGTGACAGGGTAGACATTTTCAGCTCTGCACACAATTATTTTTTAACGTAACAATATCTTTATTGCATATTTGCTGTAACAATTTACTAAGTTTACAGCTTATTACTTAGTATCCCTCATGTTAGTTTACCTAATAGCTTAGGGAAGCATCATTTGGAAAGATATAATATTATCTATAACAAATTAATTTCACAAATATATATAATAAATATTGTGAATACACATACAGATTTTTGTTTTTTCTTTCCTTTTTTATACAGATAATTTCCGGAATCCTCTCCATTATCATGCTCTGTACACAATGTCAGCCAAACGATTCCTATGTTACAGTTAAACTAAGAAGCTATGATCATAATAAATTGCAAAAGTTGTAAACGTATGAAAATTATGACGGAATAGAACTATTGAAACAATTACAAACTACCAATTTATAAATTTATAATGGCCTTCGTTGTACCTTTTGGGAGATGAATTCGGTCATTTGATGCTTGCTTTACCCGAAAGGTGAAGTGAGCTCTTTTTCGTCCATTGGCGACGGTCGGCCGTTATAATTCACAAAAATCGTCTACATCATTGTATGATACTAAATTGGGTCACAATAATTTTTAAGGTATCCATTAAAAAAATGTAAAGAAAACTGCAACTAACATGGCAAATTGACAATTGTCGTCTGGTAACATCTTATAATGATAAAATTTGACAAGGATAAATTTTTGTGAAAAGAATGTTAAGATCAGACAACTGTTTATTCACATAAGAAGAAAAAAAAAGACTACACATAGGAGTTCTTGACCTTAAAAGCAACTTTTAATAGCAAAATGATCATCAAAACAAGGTCAACAAAAAAGTCATTACTGCCGAAATTGTCAACCGATACCTCATATGTGTTATTTTCCTTATACGGGGATATTGCAAAGGATTTATAAAGGAGGAATCAGAAAAAAAATGAAAATTGTATGTATTGCAGCATATTCTATTTAGGTTAAGTTCTAGGTTACTATTAAAAGCGCCAAAACCAACCGGTTAAATACCAGCATGACCAGTTTACTTGTTTCCAAAATCTATTAGAATGTCAATAACCAGTTAAAAGTTATATTCCAAAAACAAAATGTCAAATTTGTCAGTTATGTGACGCTTTAAGCGTGATATAAAAAATTAAATTTCAAAATGTTGTAAAACTGTTCTAATGATAAAATTGAGAATGGAAATGGGGAATGTGCCAAAGAGACAACAACCCGACCATAGAGCAGACAACAGCATGCTAATTAAGATAGTTTATAGTTATTCTTCGATATAAAAGAGGAGTGAAAGATAGGGTGCATTTGATATGAGATTTTATAGATCATAGATACATGTATGTGTTATCATTGCGCAAATATCATAACAAGAAATACATAAAGGTATGTGCCAAAGTTAATATATAGTAAGCAAGATTATATAATTTCTAAATTTTAGCGCTTTGATTTCTCTTAAAGAAATTATTTTGTGTAAAATGCGATAGTATTATGTATGCATGTTTGAGTAACCAATTAAGAAATAAATTGACACTCTGAGATTGGATGTTTGGGTAGCCATAAAACCAGACTCAACCCAACATTTTTTTTTATATAGACATAGTGATACACGTTTCTTATATCAGTATAGAAAAACTAAATATTTTCTAAATGAATCTATTGAAACAATTATCTTTTCATTCCAGAAAACAATACATTATTGCAGAAAAGAAGTAATACGAAGACAATTATCCCAGGACATGCTTCAAAAAAAGATTTGAAGAAAGCTAAACAAGAACTTGATTTAAAAGAAAAAATCCAGACAAATCTCCAAGATATAATTCTTTACGTGTTTTTCACATTTATGTTGTTATTTGTTGTTCACAGCCATCGACCAGTGGAGAAATGTTTCATGCAGTCTCAAGATATCAATAATATCTTTATCCAAAATACATTAAAACATGTAAGTAATACAAACAAGAAAGAAATAAACAAAGGATCAATCATAAACCATTAGTCAATAGTTATCAAAGGTACCAGGATTATAATTTAGTACGCCAGACGCGCGTTTCGTCTACATAAGACTCATCAGCGACGCTCATATCAAAATATTTACAAAGCCAAACAAGTCAAAAGGCAAATTAGCTGTATTTGGCATAACTTTTAGGAATTTTGGTCCTTAATGCTCTTCAACTTCGTACTTTATTTGACCTTTTTAACTTTTTTGGATTTGAGCGTCACTGATGAGTCTTTTGAAGACGAAACGCGCGTCTGGCGTATATACAAAATTTAGTCCTGGTATCTATGATGAGTTTATTTAGACTGAACAATCTCATAAATCCATCAATAAGATCCAACTAAATTTTTTTTTAAACAAATGAGAATTTAATAATTTCCATTGGGAGCGAGACAAGATAAGCCAACAAATAAGTTTCTCCTGCTTTTAATGCATCACCCGTCTTGTTACTAAATCTTGTACACAGATAAAATCAGGGGAGACATTTTACAATGTTTTATTGGTTAACTGGTTTTGACAATTTTTTTTTTTTAAATGAAGACCCAGTTTTGTTTTGTAGAGGACACGGGTTTTTTTGTGGGCAACGTGAACATGCATTCTTACATTGTCTGTCGAAAAAAATCCAAATAAATTTCATCGTAAAACAAACTGTTGTCGTGTTAAAATTTATTTTAATCGGGTACTTTTCATAATAAGGAGGACACCTTTTTCGAAAGCGAAACGTATACATTATTAAACTATCTCGAAACTAAGTTTAAATGGAATATAAATACACAATGTACTCTCAATCATACAATGATAACAATTATCTTATAAAATTATACTAGATTTAAAATTAAGAAGATGCAGTATGATTGTGTCATCATAATAATTTAGTAACATTAGTAAATAAAGGCAACAGTAGTATACCGCTGTTCAAACTCATAAATCCATGGACAAACAACAAAATCGGGGTAACAAACTAAACTTAGTAGTAACTCGACGGGTTTCGAATGTGGAGCAGGATCTGCTAACCTTTCCGGAGCACCTGATATCCCCCCTATTTTTGGCGGGGTCCGTGTTCCTTAGTCTTTAGTTTTTCTATGTTTTGTCGTGGGTATTATTATTTGTCTGTTTCCTTTCTTCTTTTTTAGCCAAGGAGTTGTCAATAGTTTCAATTTATGAGTTTGACTGTCCCTCTAATACCTTACACCACTCTTTTATAACAGTAGTAAAGCACGTTTACTTACAGCTTCATGTAAAATATTAACTATCAACTTATTTATTTGTTGACGGACGATCAGGAAAAGAATTTAAACTGATCTGCACTAATTAATCATGCATGCAACCATGTTAGGTATTCTGGTACCATAAGATAATGGTTTCACGTCTTGGTCTCGCATTGCGACGAGACAAAATACCAATTGATGAGAATAAACATGACAACCAAACTCACATACCTTTAATTAAGCGGGTATCTCTGTTTTCTCTTTTTGCATAAAATATAAAGATGGTATTTAAAAGGGTTTTATTGTATCAGTGGCGAATTAAGGGGGCTTATAAAAAGGCAACCCTCCCCCGTTTTATATGATTTTTTTTTTAAATTCATAGCATCCAATCGTGGTTTATATTCCGTGTAATGCAATTACTCAACGTTTAAAACAACATAGATTCGTTCATATATATATAATGTCTAAAAATAGCAACAATCAACATTCAATCTATTTAAGCGTGGATCAGTTTGTGAAAATAAACTGATACAGTTACTGAATTAAAATTATATAAATGTCTAAGAATATAACTTAAACACACTAATTAATACATTAAAAAGTTATATTAGATGTTGCATAGAAATACGCAATATTTCGCTAAACAAATTAGCTTCATCAGGCGTGTGCATCTCTCAAGGTGAAATCGGATGCATGACAAAAAAATATTTTTGTAGCTTAATCTATACAAGAGTTGAGGAAAAGTGTAACATATTGATTGATGTTGCATAAAATATGTTTGTAGCTACAACTACATGAAGTTAGAATAAAAGTTTAACACATTTATAGATGTTCGATTAATTGTATGAATTTCTATAAATTAATTTGTAAGATTTCAAGATAATTATGGTTTTGATTTGTTTTTAAATCTTTTTTCGTCTCTCTCATTGAGTCCATCAGGTTCATGGTGACCACGTGAAAATGTAGATAATGTAAGAAAACAATTGCCACATGCAGTTTGTGCATCAAGTCTTTACCCTCATCCATGAGACGATATTTAATGACAGTCTAGCATTTCTAAATCAACTAATTGGATTTTCAGTGCATTTTTTTTGCGCAAAATGTTGGAATGACAATATTTTTTTTTTGTTGCTTCCCAAAGACACAACCGTTAAATCTCAAATGCTGGCTTGATCTGTCAAGATTGGAGAGTAGGGTACTGACTCGTAATCCTTGGCTAGCGAAGATGTCATGAAAGTTGCAGTCTTTCCTATGATGTTTATAATAAATATTCTGAGCACTCAATTGTTCAGAATATCTTCATCAAACAATTATAGATAAAACTACAAATCTCCCTCCCTTCAAACAACCTGTTATACAAGTAAATCACATATCAAATGTGCGTCCCTTAACTTTCCAGAGCCGTATCATGTTTGAACATTTAAATTTACACAATACATATCAATCAACGTATAGACGAGTTAAGTCTCAAAATTGGTTACACCTTCAACTATCTGTATTTCGCAGTTGAAGTATTTCTATAGATACAAAGCTAAATAAAAATTATTTTTCTTCTTTTCATTGGCTTGTAAACTTGCTTTTAGACTTATAAAGTTATGTTCAACTAGCCATCAAAATCCAATTCAAATTTTCAAAAAATTGAGCTTCGAGCTTGTGGACTCAAAATTTAATAGTGAATGCTGTTTGAAATTTTACTTCTTATATCTAAATATTATTTTGTAGGTTAAGACACGTGGTGATATTTGGACTTATATCAACGAAAGTGTTATTCCTCCATTGAGTAGAACAATACCTTATGACATGTCAAAGAAGATTCCAGAAAATGATTTTCTACTAATAGGAAAATTTCGTCTGCGACAGATAAGGGTTAAAAGAGGTAAACAATATAAGGTCAATGTCAGGAAAATATCAACTTTTTTGTATGAGGCTGAGAAACTGGGGAAGGGCGGGGTTCTAAACTTATTTTCATTCTTTAATGGACCCCTGATTGAGGAGAAAGTGTTCCATGATGAAATTGACATTTTACAAAATATAGCTATGTTACTATTTAACTAGGAAATAAACAATAATAACAAAAATAACATAAACTAGTTCTTTAAATGTAAATATTTGATGCACATTTCTACATTAGTATTATAGTTTCACACAGTTATATTACAGATCAGATTTAGAATTACATACTTTTTATGGAGTAACCTGGTAAAATTATATCTGTCAATTCTTTTTCTAATTAAGATATTTTTTACAACCGAAAGGTTGCGCCATTATCAAACAACCTTTAGCTTGATGAATGTTCATGTAGTCTTGTCACTATTTTCAAAACTTTTAAATTTAAAAAAAAAACTAAGGCTTTTCTACCTCAGGAATAGATTACTTAAGCTGTATTTGGACAAACTTTTAGGAATTTTGTTCCTCAATTCTTTTCAAATTCGTACTTTATTTGGCCTTTTAAACACTTTTTGTGATTCGAGCGTCACTGATGAGTCTTTTGTAGACGAAACACGAGTCTGGCGTATATACAAAATCCTGGTATCTGTGATGAGTTTATTTACTAACATCCGGGTATCTGTTATGAGTTTATTTATATTCACTGTGAATGTTTCTACATAAAAATAGAAAAAGGCATGTTTTCATGAACACCTTTGTTTTTTAGACAGCTGTAATTTCCCAGATAAGTTGAGGAAACTCTTTGGCTTGGACCATCTTGACATGAAATGTACATCTACATTGAACACGGTAAATGATGACAATGACAATTACAACAAGTCGTGGCAGATTCAGTCACAACTAGTGCCAGCCACTGATGAATGGTCCTTCCAAAATGCTTGGGACTTAGAGTCTGTACCATATCTAGGCGAACGGGCAATATATGGTGGGGGTGGCTACTTGGTTGACATGAACACAGGTCCTTCGTCTATTCTAAAGATTTCAGAGTTAATGCTTAAGTCATGGATTGACACAAGAACAAGAGCTTTTTTCATAGAATTTGTCTTGTATAATCCCAATGTTAACATGTATAGTTCAGTTATGATAGTGTTTGAGTATAGCAGTCCTGGTACAGTAACAACATCATTTCAGATATATACAACACCTTTATCCCACTACTCAACTAGTAAAGAAATTACCAGTTTGGTGTTTGAGATAGTATTTTTTCTTTTGACGATTGTCGTGTCTTATATTGAGATCAAAAAGATAAGACTGGTCGGTTTGAAAATGTACTTTAAAAGGTTTTGGAACAAACTTTCCATGTTGATGTTAATATTGTGCTATACTTCAATGGCGATTTTTATAGAGAGATTTAGAATGATAACACACATAATCCAGCAGTATAGAAGTGATGGTAAAGACAGCTACATTAATTTTAGTCTTGCAATCCTTTGGGATTGCATTTTATTTTACATTTTAGCTTTGTTAACCGTTATTATAATGATAAAACTACTGAAACTTTTAATGCTGAATCAGAAATTGAAATACCTATTTTCATTGATGGAACATGTAAAAAAACCTTTAAAATATTTCTTTTTTATCTATGTTATTTCATTGTTAGCGTTTGCGTGTTGTGGGCATTTGTTGCTTGGAGCATCATTAGCTGGTTATAGATCATTCGGAGACAGTTTGATGGTCCTTATAGAATGTACTTTCAGGATTGTCAATTATAATCAATATCTTGAATTTCATCCACAATTAGGTCCTCTTTTTATACTTTTGTTCATATTTATATTTGTGTTTGGTTTAATGAATATGTTTACTGTCATTGTAATGAATGCGCAGAAATCCTTAAGACAAAAAGGAGTAAAACATGATGACCAACTAACATTACTGATTAAGTACTTTGTGCAGAGCATCAGAAGAATGTTTCGATAATATAATAAATCAGTACTGAGTGCAGCATCAGAAGAATGTTTCGATAATATAATAAATCAGTACTCAGTGCAGCATCAGAAGAATGTTTCGATAATATAATTAATCAGTACTCAGTGCAGCATCAGAAGAATTTTTCGATAATATAATAAATCAGTACTCAGTGCAGCATCAGAAGAATGTTTCGATAATATAATAAATCAGTTCTAAGTGAGCCGCATTAGAATAATGTTTCGATAATACAATAAATAAGTTTTAAGTGCAGCATTAGAAGAATGTTCCGATAATATGATAAATCAGTTTTAAGTGAGCCGCATTAGAGGAATGTTCCGATAATATAATAAATTAGTACTAAGTGCAGTATTAGAAGAATGTTCCGATAATATGATAAATCAGTTCTAAGTGAGCCGCATTAGAGGAATGTTCCGATAATATAATAATAAATCAGTACTAAGTGCAGCATTAGAAGAATGTTCAGATAATATGATAAATCAGTTCTAAGTGAGCCGCATTTGAGGAATGCTCCGATAGTACAATAAATCAGTACTAAGTGCACCATTAGAAGAATGTTCCGATAATATGATAAATCAGTACTCAGTGCAGCATCAGAAGAATGTTTCGATAATATAATAAATCAGTTCTCAGTGCAGCATCAGAAGAATGTTTCGATAATATAATAAATCAGTTCTAAGTGAGCCGCATTAGAATAATGTTTCGATCATAAATTGAATCAGTTTTTAGTATAAAAAAACAGGAGAATGTTTCATTATAAATTGAATCAGTTCTTAGTATACAAAAACCAGAAGAATGTTTCGATTATAAATTGAATCAGTTCTTAGTATACAAAACCAGAAGAATGTTTCGATAATATGACAAATTAGTACTTGGTGATCAGCTTCAGATGATATTTTGATAACATAATGTATCAGTACTTAGTGAGCAGCTTCAGATGATATTTTGATAATATAATAAATCAGTACTTAGTGAGCAGCTTCAGATGATATTTTGATAATATAATAAATCAGTACTTAGTAAGCAGCTTAATTTAGATGATATTTTGATAATATAATAAATCAGTTAGCTTGCTAGTTTTAATTTTTATCAAACGCCATACTTTTGTGCTGACATGAAAAATCAAATGCACAGGTATTTGTTGGGACAGGTATTTTTTTTAGGTTTATGTTCATTAAGTATTTCAACTTTCTCTTGTTTGCAATGTTGTATAACTTTGTATCTCATTCTTCTTTCCAATTTTTTTTAGTGTCACTGATTATACTAATCGTTCCTTTAAAGTGGTACTACTGTAAGCACCTTGACTTAAATTGATTTGACTCGTTAAATGTTCATATAATTATTACAAAATATTTTCTTTGACCCTTGATAAAGGTATAAAAATTCAAGGAAATTTAAATCACGGGCTTTATCGGAATAAAATCATGGATATATGTCAGTTTGACAAACACAAATAAAGACATTGAGAAGCTTATCATCTCGATAACAATAGAACGTAATAAAACGTTCAGGTGATTTTTACAGAGTTATCTCCCTGTAGTGTAATGTACAACATTTCAAAAGATTTCATCAAATCTACATGTCTTATGGTTTACTATATCAGACGCGAGCTAACCTGGTGGATCTGATGAGTTCTTTTTGGAAGGAATAAGTTATAACAAAGGCTAAAAAAGCTACTTTAACAGAAACAGGTACATACATCTCATTTGATGACTTTGACATTTGGAATGCAAATATAGTATGGTGAACTGGATATCTATATTGTAAAAGTTATATAACTTACTTTTGTATTTTAAAAAGTAAAATCACAAAAATACTGAACTCAGAGAAAATTCAAAACGGAAAGTCCCTAATCACATGGCAAAATCAAATGACAAAACTTATCAAAAACGAATGGACAACAACTGTCATATTCCTAATTGGTACAGGCTAAACCTCTCACTATGTACGACAGTCTCATCAAATTCTGTTATATTTACAATGATCCGTGACTAAACAGACATACATAAAATAGTCAAAATATGGGTACAGCCGTCATCATCATGTTACAATTTTAAAAAGAAACAAATTCGCGTGTCTGACGTTAGAAAATTTATACGTCACATATTTTTGTCGTTCAATGTGTATACAAACAATTTTAAAATTTCCCATGGGCAATGTTAGCATACAGGGTTAAAAAATCAAAAGTAAGTAAGAATTAATTTTAGAAATAGACCAAGATTTAAAAGATAATGAAACTTTTAATCTAGTTTAACCGGAAAAGAGTGCAATCATTTCTTCTTTACTTTAAATTGGGATATTTTAATACCGGTCCCACATATTTACTTTATATTAAGGGGGTAGACTTTGGTTAAGGGAAATAACTCTTAAAATCATCAGTACGTTTGTGTCAAAAAAAAATTACTAGTGCATTGAAAATGGACGATTAATTTAACATCAAAACATGTAAATAAACTAAAATTATAAAAAACAGGAATGTGTCCTCAGTACACGAATGCCCCACTCGCACTATTATTTTCTATGTTCAGTGGTCCGTGAAATTGGTATAAAATCTCTAATTTGGCATTAAAATTAGAAAGATCATATCATAGGGAACATGTGTACCAAGTTTGAAGTCGATTGGACTTCAACTTCATCAAAAACTACCTCGACCAAAAACTTTAACCTGAAGCGGGACAGACGGACGAACGGACGGACGGACGAACGGACGCACAGACCAGAAACATAATGCCCCTCTACTATCGTAGGTGGGGCATAAAAAAAAACATACAGTACTGACAATGGCTATATACTGCAGACTTTGAATTGGTACAAACAAAATTGCAGCTAGGTTAAAATTGTTCAGATCAGTATTTAGTTGTGAGGGCATTGTATTTCAGATATAAGATACACACTATACACAAAAAGAAAAGTTCAGTGACATATTAATGTTGTATAAGAAAATTGAAATGTAAGTGGCAAAATGTTTTTCCTGTTTTTCTGTTTCCGCAAGACAGCTAGTTTGTAGGTCAAATAGTTAATTACATGTGACCCGGGGGTAACAGTTATCCTACTAGTATCGATTGTTGATTGCTTTCAGGAATAAATTTGATTATCAGGAGATAATCTCGCAGCTGTCTTTTATGTGAAGATTTACATAGAGGAAAATCAGGTTTTCAGGCTTAATGTATGTGTCCTTGTAAATCAAATTTGATTTTTATTATTTTCATCACGGTGGTACCTGTCTTCGTCGACAACATGTATAATCTAAAAGAAACTTTTTAGGAATTGAATCTTGTCCCTTTGGCTTGTTTAACTTCATCACAAAGATTAAAACTACACAGTTGTAACACGTTGTAATGATGTGCAATCCCTCCATCCAATAGTGTTATGGTTTCATATGTACGTATCAGCTTATTAACAGTTTCATACTATATAAAGGCAACAGTAGTAATCCGCTGTTAAAAAAAGTAATAAATCGATTGAGAGAAAACGAATCCAGTTTACAAACTAGTCCCAAGGGTTACACATCAACCATAAGCATGACAAGAGACAAATACCGGAGCACAGAAACACTGAAGAGCAATACAAACAAATGTCAATGCAACATACATTGAAAAGAACTATAAAATAGCAGATGTCATATTCCTGACTTCGTACAGGACGTTTTTAGAAAAAAAATTATAATGACTACAATTAGGATAACATGTTTTTCATCTTTTGATCATTGATAGTACAAAAGTATGTACGACGCGACCATGGGACACCATATCAGAATAAGAAGATGAGATATGATTGCCAATAAAACAGCATTCAACCATGGCTTACATTTCCTTGCTTGAGGGTTGCTGCTCAAAATGAAACTAATAATCAAACCAAAAGTTTCAAGAAGTGAAGTTTAACAAAATGGACGAAAGATACCAAAGGGACAGTCAAACTCATAAATCTAAAACAAACTGACAACGCCATGGCTACAAATGAAAAAGACAAACAGACAGACAATAGTACACATGACATTAAATCATCCCTCAGTTAATTTTACGGACGCCATAACGAATCGGTTGACCGTTATGGAATATCTGTTTCGTAGATGATAGCCGGTATAATCCATATGAGGGACGAAAGACATCAGAGTGACAATCAAACTCATAGTTTGAAAATAAACGGTCAACGCCATGGTTAAAAATAAAAAGACACACAGACAAATAATAGTACAGAAGACACAACATAGAAAACTAAAGACTAAGCAACCCGAACCCCACCAAAAAATGGAAGTGATCTCCCGTATTCTGGAATGGTAATTAATAAGTAGATCCTGCTTCATGTAGCACCCGTCGTGTTGCTTATGTTATTACAAATCCGGTAAATAGTCTCAATCGGTGAGGCACATTGGTGAAAAGAGAAGGGTAATAAAAGTCATAACTGCATTCCACTCTCTTTTTCCCGAATTAGACTTTTTACATATTTCTAAAAACACGAAGAGCAGGATCTGTTTACCTTTCGGTAACACCTGAGATCATCCCCAGTTATTGATGAGGTAGATGTTGCTCAGTCTTTAGTTTTCCATAACACCTCAATAAATCTATTGGAAACATAACTTCAAAATAATTCAGGATTTTCTTGACGCCTAAGATAAAACATGGGAAAAGGTCGAAATGGCCGCTTCGTCAGAAAGGGTCGAAGCACTCAAGTATCTCATAAAACGACGACTGTATAAGTTTTAAAAAGGGTAAATGATCAACCATTGGTGCAAAATAACCAACTGTTTATTATATATAATGACGAGATATAAAAAAGTATATAATATAGTGAAATATAAAAAACAATAATTATAACGCCCGACCGTTTGGGTCTATAAGTCACTTAAAACATTAATGTAAATGGTACGACGAACACAATGAATAAGTTCTTTTGGAAATTGTCAAAAACTTTCAATCATATCTTAATAATGATGAAAAGGATATTGCATAAAGATTTTAATTTAGGTACTAAGTTATATTAGTACAGATCGCTTTTGCACTGTCGTGCTGAATGGCCAAAACAATCCGTTTTTTTTTGGCGGGAATTCGACATTATGGTAGGTACAACACTTGTAGATAAAACCAAAAAGAAAAAAATTGCATTCTAGTTCACTACCGATGAACTGTATGAAATCATATAAATGTTAATATACAAATTGTATGATATATTGATTGTTTTCCCGTACTCACATGACGTAGTATACCCAGTACACCACACAAAATAATATAAAAGATATAGGAAATATGACGCGAGAAACATTGTCTATTGTCTTGGCTTTCTTGTGACCAGTCATTGGTTGTCTTGAAACATTCCTTTCCAACTTTTCCTGTGGTAAGAAATAAATGATGAATAATAATTATAAGGGAACAGTGTTTGTGTTAATAGACGAAATCAAACTCCTGCCGTCTATGTTTTAATCGTCAATATGGAATTTACTCACAACATCGATAACACACTATTATATTATATCTATAATCTTACTGACTATCATAACATGATGCATTAAAACTAGGGGCCTATCAAGGAGGGTGGTAAAGGGTTATTTTCGTGCAACGTGATCGCCGTTTTTTATTTCACGTTCAACGTGTTTTTACTTTTTTATTTGACGTTCAGTCGGTCAAGACGGGTGCCTCGTTCAACGTGTTCTGCTTATTTAATTTTACGTGCATCGTGATTTTCAAAGTCTTATTTTGCGTGCTCGGTATTTTTTAAATAAAATTCAAACACTAGGCAGGGATCGTCAAGAAATACTTTTTTTAAAAGCCGTAAACCAACTCTATCATAAATGTGTATACTAAATCAGGAATATCAAGTAAAACAAAGAGTTAATATATACAAGAAGGCAGTGACTCAGTCACCAAAGGTTCAAATTAAAGTTTTTATTTTTCGTGCAACGTTCATTACAGAAATTATTTCACGTTCAACGTGAACTTATGTCTTATTTCACGTTTTCTTCGTGCAAGCACCCCCACCCCCTTTACCACCCTCATCAAGTGATCAAGTTTTCTTTTGCAGAACTTTCATTGATCTTTACAAAATACAAATGCCAACATAAACAACTTGTTAGCTTTATCTGTGATTTGTGATTCATTTCAATCGTTCATCATCAATCTCTTCGTGTGTTGCAACCTTTCAGATTTTTTTCTCAATACGTTGCACAAGGACTCAATTTGCAGATTACAATTTGGACAGTCTATGGTGAATTGTCGTTGTAAGAGGGGGGCAAGGGGTTTAACTGTTATGCTGTTATGGGGCAATTTAATTCTTTGTTATCTGTTATTTTGAAAATATAATTGCTGTTAGCTGTTATTGTCTTATTCTTTGTTAGCTGTTATTGGGCTTTTAGTTTTTTTGTTATCTGTTATTGTGATAATGTATTTGCTGTTGACTGTTATTGAAAATTGAAATGTTAGCATTTTTTTTTGACAGTCAATATTCGGTATAAATTGAAGATCATTGGACATTGGGGTCTACCACTACTAATATGTTTGTCCCGTATTCAGAAAATGATTCCATTAACATATACCCATCACAGAAGTGAGGTCCAGGACAATTCAAGTATATCTTATATTTATCCTTTGTAATAAATTCCATTTTTTTTATGAATGTGTATTTAGAATTATCTTATTTTTTGTATGAGAATAATGTTCCTTGTTTCCCGTACGAACATATTAAATTAAAACAATTCTTAATATGACAAAAAGGAAAACATATGGCCAGGAATATCTGACAAGGATCTCAATTAAGGACTAGGTCCTAACAACCACTTAACCTTTTATATAATATGGTACATAGACTCAGCTCTGTGATTCTTTTCAAAGCAGAACCAAATGCATTGTACAATGAAAGTTCCAACCATGTACTTGGTTCCGAAGCTGCACATAACTCATAACAAATAAAGATTTATTTCGTTTCAAGCCATTGTTTCCCGACTAAACTATGTATTCTAATTACTAGTACACTTGGTAAAATAAAAAACCTCAGCTGATAAAAAATTGTTCAAATAAGGCCTTTGAAAATAGTGGAATAAATTGCTTTTGGGGTGTCAATATTCGTTCGAAGTACTTGATAAATTGCATGCTTATAATTGGTGCTTTTGATTTTTCTACCCTATATACCACTTTCCCTGATAGTCTTATTAAGATAAATTCAAACACCTCATTAAATGGCCATTTAAAAAAAAGTCAGAATATTCAAACTCTTTTAGGTCATTTTTTTTTTATTAGCAACAAAGGGAGCTTCAGTCAATATATATAAACAATACAACAACGTTTCATGAGAACTGCTGAAAGCATTTTTGAGTTATTTTTGAAAACTAGAAAATATCACCTTTTTCTAATGAAAAAAATCCCTTAACTCAATAACATAAAATCTAAAATTAATAAAAATCGAAAGGGAGTTTACAACAATAGATATAAACATTTCAGCAAAGTTTCATGAGAACTGCTGAACACATTTTTGTGTTAATGTCTGAAAACTGGAAAATCACCCCTTTTTAATTAATAAAACCCGTTAACTCGGAAACGTAAAATCTAAAATTTATAAAAATTGAAAGTTACCTCAAGTTAATAGATATAAACAGTTCACCAAAATTCCTTGCTTTGTGAAAGCATTTTTGAGATATTATCAGAAAACTGAAAAAAAACCACCAATTTTATTGAATAAAAACCCATTACCCAGAAACTTAAAATCTAAAATTTATAAAAAAAACAAAAAGGGAGCTCACGTCAATAGATATAAACAATTTCCAAAGTTTAATGCAAATTGGTTAAAGAGTTTTTGAGTTAATGTCCGACATGTTGACAACAGACGAACAACAGTATACCATAATACGTTCCGTAAACGAGCATATAAAAAATATTATAATATATTGAGTAGTAATTTAAACACATTCTAGATACATAAATTAATACTAAAAACATAGTCATAGAAAATGGAATGCATTACAAAGGATTATATCCGTAATAAGAAATACTGATTTGTCAAAGACCGAATTATTTTAATATTTCATTTACTGTTATCTGTTTTTGTCCATTTTAATTCCTTTTTATCTGTTATGAGCCAAATCAATTTGCTGTTTTGCTGTTATTGGGACCCCCTTGCCCCCCTCTTGTAATAAACGTATCAACCCGGAAGTTTTCGAATAACAAAGTTGTCTCCCATTTGGTCAATTTGATTGAAAAAAGACACGTTTTTCAGAACTTTACATAGCGATTGCTTTCGCTCGGAAATTTGAATATTTTGACCTGAATGAAATGATATTCGAGTAAGGGTGTCGTTGATTGGAAAATCAATGCATGTTTCTGATAGAATTTTATTAGAAATTGAGTGTGTTCGTAAGGTAAAAAGTTAAATAGAAATATTTTTTTAATTAGGATGGGTAAGCCATTCAAATCGGCGACTTAGATCCCTTGAGGATTTTTCAGTATACGGATGTGGATAATACACTGCACATACCAGAAAACAAAGAAATAGTTATGCCATCGTTTAAACCCCAAATAATGTAATACCAACAGACAGGAGATGGAGTGTTGTCTCATTGGCATTCACACCAGATCTTTTATCTGGGAAATACCAAATTAAATAAAAACATTGATAGACGAAATTTTGATCTGCTAACCGATTCCCTAGGCACGTTTGTTTTAACAAACGGACATAACAACGATACTAACGTTAATTGAAATAAATCACGCCTACTAATCCCAGATGAAAGATACATTGTCTCCAATGAAATTGCTTTTAACCAATCATATTCCTAGAAATGTAAAGACTAAGAGGGTAAGATAGTTCGAGATATTGCGCCAAAGACCAGGCTGATATCTTCAGATAGTTCCTCTGAATCAGACTTCATACGCCAATAGATTTTAGAAGAGTCCTTAAACAAACAGGGAGCATTCTTCTTATTCCAACCAGAAGTGGCAAATGCTTGCTGCGAATTCTAACATCGTGTATGTATATGTTCCACGATAAGGTCAAGAAGGTGTGTAGCCAAATTACCCTGACAATGACTAATTATACTTCAAAAGGCAACTTAAAAATAAAGTTTAAAAAAAGCTGTACAGGAAACTAAAAAAGTCATTCTTGCAGTCTTGTCCGAAAACAAAATCTTATTTTCCAAATGTGTATAAAGTATATTCAAATAAGTTAACGTGACGGTACCGAAATTGCACCTATCTTTACAGTTTTTTCAACTACGCCTTTATATGAAAAATTTTCATTTTGTGTTTATTTTGTAGCCGTATCCTTCTTTATTATATAGGTAAACAAATTTGATTTTCAATTCATATGGATTCATAGAAAAAAATGGTGTGAACTGACCTCCAAACCATCAATGATTCTGCAATGAGGAGTACCCACATTGCATCCATGCTTTAATTCGCATCGTCAAAATCCGAATAACAGAGCTTTTGTTTATTTTTTTCTAATATTTTAAACAATTGGATATTTATCCATGCTTACTCTTTTTTTTTAGAAATGAATACTTGGAACATATTGTATTTGCTTATTTTTAAAAAAAAAGACGTTTTGGTGACGTCGCATGGCGACGTTCCGATAGATTTTGCATTTTTAGTAAACTCTTCATCTGTTGATAATTTCTGTCAACGTTTTGTGTATATCTAAATATATTTACCAATTTTGAAAGACGTGCAAAATATCAAATCATAAAAATACAAGTTGTTTAGTCTCTGGGAGATCTTGTAAGATTTCTGCTGCTATTTTTTTTTTTGCTAAATAGGTGCAATTTGGGTACTCGTTCCAATTTGGGTACCGTTACGTTAGACAAACAATATCTCCTTAGTTATATACTGAAATCTCGTCGAAGAATACCTACCAGACAAGGTTTACTTTCTCCATTTCCTTTGAGTCGAACACTTTGAACTCGTCTGATCTGCCGCCGTTCCATTACGTTTACAAACGCAAATTCTAACAGCGCAGCAAATACAAACACTAAACAAGCTCCCATCCAAACGTCTATAGCTTTAATATATGATACTCTCGGAAGTGACGCAGTACCCGCTGATCTCTGTGTCGTCATGGTTAAAACAGTGAGAATACCTAACGAGATTCGTGCCGGAACAGCGTCGATCGTCAACCAGAACGAGACCCAAGAGAGTAAGACAATCATCACGCTAGGTACAAAGAACTGTATCATATAATAACCAATGTTCCTTTTAAAGTGAAGATCCAGTTGTATACAACTAAATGATGCTGTAAAAACATGATCCTGGTTAATAAAATGTTAGTAATGGTAAAAAGTCTCAATCTTAACAAGTAAATGATTATAATGCTGTAAAAAACATAGCTTTGATTGTTAAAATGTAAGTAATGGTAAAAAGTCTCTGTCTTAACATGGAAAATATACATGTTTAACGTTAAGCGGCAAATATAACATGTATAATCCGGACGAGAACATATCATATATATGATGGATTGGGACAGTTAAGCAGATGCCATCATGATTTGTTTGACCGTTAATTAATATATCTATCACAGATTTCTTTCTAATGTCATCTTGAATCGAAGCATCAAACCTGTTCTCATTTCCTTGTTAATGGCCTAAATAGTGAACTTGACATATCACGAGTTTTTAGCATTTCACGAAGGACTCGACTGGCTTGACTTGATGTGCAGGAACAACTCAATCTTGGGTTTTAAGTGCAGTGAATTTGTTTATTACTGTTTGTCTCATTTCCGTTTCTACAAAGACAATGAATGTGTCTGTCTGTTTTCAACGCATGGATTCGTGCACACATTCAGGAACCAAGAAATATTTTTGTCAAGAAATAGCTGAAGCGATTTTTTCGGGTTTTTTTTTACCAAATATTATATTTTTACATTTGTTCTGCGATCAGTAATGGCGTAACTATATTATGGAAGATGGGTTAAAACCATGAACACTCACAACAAGGAACGCTGGGAACCAGAATCACTCAGAAACAGGAACAATCAGAATCAGTAACCTTCAGAACTGGGGATATCAGAATCACTATACGATTACGATAGATTAAAGTAAAAAATGTTGCTTCATTCATTTATAATTAAAGTGTACAGCAGGCATACATTGTACACAACATAGTCTTTAGTTTTCTATGTTGTGTCTTGTGTACTATTATTTGCCTGTTTTTTTTTTTTTTACTTTTTAGCCATGGCGTTGTGATTTTGTTTTCTATGAGTTTGACTGTGCCTCTGGTATCTTTCCCCTCTCTTTTGTTAGGTTAGATATTATATGTTTAATTTGAACCATCAGGATATACGGTTTTGTTCCATACACGTTTCTCTGAAATATTGACAATTGTTCATTGCTCAATAAAGATATCTATTTGACACTATATAACATGCATGATACACGTACCATTCCCGTTTGTTCCATAGCTTTCATTACATTCCAATGTATCATTTCCAACCAATCGAAATTGTGGCAATTCAAATATGTTACTTTTTTGAACCGCCGACTCGTTTTCCCATTTAAATACTATTCCGTTAGTTGTAAATGCAACTGCAAAAATACAATACTAAGAATCAATTTCTTTGTGTAACATTAATTCTTTAAAAAGAAATTATAAATAAAGATTTCATAAAATGAATAATCAAAATCTCAGTATTTTTTTCTGCTCTTAACAATATCAAAAAAAAAGTGATGGTTAATTAACATATAGTCCTTTGATTTCAAGTTTTATGTCATTACATTCATTCTGCAGAAAATGAGAAAACAACACTTAATATTGTTACATTAATGGTATGTTGGTGTTTTGTTTTTATCTTTGAATGTCTTTTCTGTTCATCCATAGGGTTTTTGTACAGATCCATGGAACAGGATGCTTTCAAGTAAATTCTGGGGGGAATATAACCTATTAGATAGGGATATAAATTATAATTACAAAAATGACCTATTAGATTAGGCCATAAATTATAAACACAAAGAAAACCTAATAGATTGGGCCATAGATTATAATCACAAACATAACCTATAAGATTGGGACATAAATTAAAATCACAAAAATAACCTATTAGATTGGGCCATAAATTAAAATCACAAAAATAACCTATTAGATTGGGCCATAAATTATAATCTCAAAAATAACCTATTAGATTGGGCCATAAATTATAATAAAAAAATAACCTTATAGATTGGGAGATTGGGCCATAAATTATAGTCACAAAAATAACCTATTAGATTGGGCCATAAATTATAATCACACAAATAACCCATTAGATTTGGCCATAATTTATAGTCACAAAAATAACCTAATAGATTGGGACATAAATTATAATCACAAAAATAACCTAATAGATTTGGCCATAAATTATAATCACAAAAATAACCTTTTAGATTGGGCCATAAATTATAATCACACAAATAACATATTAGATTTGGCCATAAATTAAGATCAAATAAATAACTTAAAACTAACTTTTACTTAAGGGTATATAATTATCGTAACCATAAAAAAACCAACAACACGGCGGATAACATTTGAAAAGATATATTCAACCTATGCCTACATACAAAGTACAATATACAATTATGGCCCGTTACTTATAAATTTTCATACATATACTTACAGCTTTGAAAATACAACGAACATGTCTGTTCATCCATAGGGTTTTTGTACAGATCCATGGAACAGGATGCTTTCAAGTAAATTCTGCCATTTCCAAAGCCTTATTTCCTCGTCTCCCGATGGGCTGTCAGTGTAACGTGAACGCTGCCATGATGTTTATTTACGTCTGTGACGTCATTTTCATGGGAGGTAACTCGAGTGCAAATCTAGGCACTAAAAAGGTTATTCGCCGGTGAATAATACGGTTATTCACCGCTGGTGTAAATTTAAGGGCTATTCGTCCTCCCTTGCAATTAAACAAAAATTAACCGAATTATTCCATGTCACGTGATAACGTTTCACCCAATAGAATTGTTTAAAATATATGTAAGGTAAAATAATATACAATTATTGCCCGTTGAAGAGGTGAATATCCAAAATTGTCAACACGAGAAGGTTATTTCATTGAGGGCACATTCATCGATTCTAAGGGGCCACAATTGTTTTATTATACCGAACTAACAGTGGAAGGGCATTTCGAACACTTACAGTTACTAGTCTATATTTTTAACATAACACATAGACTGGCGTTTGAAAATACATTTGTGTTCGATTTTCTCGAATTTACAACAAAAGTAGAATCTTTTTGTAAAATATTGATGGCCCTGAAAAGGACCGATTATAAGAGATATCATCGGCTGCTGGCACTCTCAGCTCTATTTATGTCCAATGTCATATTTCCTCGTCTCTCGATGGGCTTCCAGTGTAACGTGAACGCTGCCATTTTGTTTATTTACGTTTGTGACGTCATTTTCATGGGAGGTAACTCAAGTACAAATAAACAAACCAAAAGGTTATTCACCGGTGAATAATAGGGTTATTCACCGCTGGTGTAAATTTTTAGGGTTATTCGTCCTTCCTTGCAATTGAATGAAATTTAACTGAATTATTCCATGTCACGTGATTACGTTTCACCACATAGAATTGTTTGAAATATATATAAGGTATAATAATAGGTGTTATTATAACAATAAGTTATTAATTACATGTGAAATATAGTCAGTATTTAAAAACATTAAAACTTACTCTTTCAAAATAAAACAACAACAGTGAAATACTTATTATAGATATTGATATATGAAAATAAAAATAAAAAATCAATATTACAATAGAACACTCTTGTTTGGTAAAATACTTCCAAAATTTTGTTGTTCTAGTTATAAAATTAATATACTGTATTATATTCACATGGTACTGGCATATCCTGAACATGCATGAAATATTTTTCACTGGACGTTAAGCAACCTTCATCAAATATTTTATCATGTTAATTTCTAATACAAAAGAGACCAGAAACACGTAATGTTGCCTTTTTTAAGACTAGGTATTACAAGTAACAAAAATAGTCTTTTGTATGCTTAACGCCAATTTCAAACTGGTTGTAAAATGATTGCCCTCTAATTATTTTTTGTTTTTATAACACTTAATCTGTTATATTTTATTCAACCTATGCGAAGATTTTTTCATACAATTTTATATATAAATTACAAAATGTTGGCATAGGTTGAATGAACCTAACAGCATGTTAACATACTTTATTGAGTTTACATCCAAACAAGTTCAAACAAACCGGCGGATAACAGCAGATTAACATACTTTATTGAGTTTACATCCAAACAAGTTCAAACAACACGGCGGATAACAGCAGGTTAACATACTTTATTGAGTTTACATCCAAACAAGTTCAAACAACACGGCGGATAACAGCAGATTAACATACTTTAATGAGTTTACATCCAAACGACACGGCGGATAACAGCAGATTAACATACTTTATTGAGTTTACATCCAAACAAGTTCAAACAACACGGCGGATAACAGCAGATTAACATACTTTATTGAGTTTACATCCAAACAAGTTCAAACAACACGGCGGATAACAGCAGATTAACATACTTTATTGAGTTTACATCCAAACAACACGGCGGATAACAGCAGATTAACATACTTTATTGAGTTCACATCCAAACAACACGGCGGATAACAGTAGATTAACATACTTTATTGAGTTTACATCCAAACAACACGGCGGATAACAGCAGCTTTTATTGAGTTTATTTCCAGAGGAACTTCCATTATACACATACATCAGGTTTTTAGTTTAGATAATTTGGTACTGATTTCAGAGCTTCAAACTGGTTCACTAGATAGTCTTCATTTCTAGACATGGGACTAATCTGTTTATATTTTTAAACGTTTATTTGATGTCAAAGATTCTGAATTGGACACTGATATTTGACCTGAAACCAACCAATTTTGAGACGTATACATGTACGGATAAACAATGGTATTTCGAGAATTGAGCGCAAATACATACATGTAACGTTGCTACCTGACTTATGTAATTATGACGTTACGTATAAAGCAATGGCTAGACGTTAGAATAAACACGATCTATACACAACGGATTTTATCTACTTTACATAATATTTATTGTGCCGTGAATGTCGGAAACAATGGAATCAAAGTTAAAAGCAGTACGAAGAGGACACAGAGGGCAAGTTACAAAGTTATTGAAGACATTTGATGAGATTGAAAATAATTCGGACTTAGACAAAGACGATGTGAAATTAATTTCGGATGCAATTGAACAGAAACAGAGGACTATTGTGGATTTGAAGGAAAATATACTGGATTTAACGTCGGAGGAGGATGTAGCAGAGGAAATTTAAGAGTTCGATGAATATATGTTTAATTTAGAGTCCAAACTTCGGAAAATTAGAAAAATATCACATTATGATTCACGTTCTCAAAATGTCGCATCAACGTCTCTAGATCCAAATGCAAACAGTTTTACGCCATCTTACCCCACAAATTCATCGCTTACCAATGTCAATGTTATACGCAGCAATAAAACTGAAATTAATGTACAGCCAACCCATTTTGATAATTTTCGCTCTATGCAAAATACCCATCGTGAATTACAGTCTTCAAATAATTTGTACAACCAAGGCTTTTCTTCGGTATCAAATAGCAGTCAAAACCACAGATTACCTAAACTAGATTTACTGCACTTTGATGGGGAAATTTTACAATGGCAAACCTTTTGGGATTCCTATGAATCAACTATTCATTTCAACAGTACTTTGACCGAGATACAGAAATTTAGTTACTTGAAGGCCCAACTCCATGGTCATGCCGCCCAAACTATTGAAGGTTTCGCACTGACAAATGCCAATTACACCACTGCCGTTAATTTGCTCAAAGAGCGTTTTGGATCGCCTCACAAGATTATTCATGCCTAAATGAAAGCTTTAATGGATCTTCCTTCACCGTCAAATTATTTAAACAGCCTTAGAAGGTATGGAGACCACCTAGAAACGCACGTAAGAGGTCTTAAATGTTTGGGTCAAACACAAGAAATGTATGGCGCGTTACTAGTACCTATAATTAATTGTAAACTACCAGTAGAAACGAGAAAAAGTATTGCCCGTGAATATGATAGCGATCATATAACTTTAAACAACCTCAGAAAAGCCATCACAAAAGAAGCGAGAATTCTTGAAGGGAAAATTTACCCACCGCGACGGTTTACATATTACCGCAACATTTCTGACCGAGGCTCGTAATAATACGCAGCGAAATTTCAATACAAACAATCCACGTTTCAATGACAAAAAAAGTCCATGCATCTACTGCACTGGTGTACATTGCACGATAACTTCTAACGTGAATGAAAGATTGAACATCGTAAAGCAAAAGAATTTTTTTTCATCAACTGTCTAGGAAACCACGGTGTTTCCGAGTGTAAATCGCGTAAACGATGTAAGAAATGCAACAAGAAAAATCACAACTCTTGGTAAAAACAGAAGAACCAGAGACCTCAGTAATGTAAACCTTACAACACTCAAGCGTTTTATTGAAAACAGCTATCGCACCAATATCATACGGAAAACATATCACAGAAGCTAGTATTTTATTTTATTACTCAGAGCATAGCCGAAAAATTACAGATAAGACCAAGCAGAAGGGGCACAATTGAACTGTCAGCTTTTGAAGACAAGGAAAAGAATATACGCGATTTGGATACAGCAACCGTTCAACAACAAACTGACAAAGGTGAGATTGTAAACATTAATGCATTGCTTGTTCCAGATATTGCAGTCCCACTTCAAAACCAGACGAAATACTTTACACGCAATTTGCCATACTTGAAAGATTTAAAGCTCGCACATCTGGCAAATAACGCTGATAGCTTTGAAATTTCACTCTTGATAGGAGCCGATTATTATTGGGGTATAGTTCAAGATCACGTGATTAGAGGGCATGGACCTACAGCCGCAGCATCAAAAATTGGTTACTTGTTATCTGGACCCGTAATAAGAAACGGAAAGAAATCCCTTACTTCATCAGTTCTTTTGAATGTTACTTCACACCATGCAGAGGAAAGCGAAATCGAGAAATTCTGGAATATAGAATTGTTAGAAATACGTTTAACACAACAGGACGATGAGGAGAGTTTTGTAAAGACTTATCAACAAGACTGTATTAAATTTGAAAACGAACGTTATTCTGCCAAGTTGCCATGGAAACTGGATCATCCGGACTTACCTTCAAACATCATGATATCTAAAGCAAAGACCGAAAGCACAACTAGAAGACTAAGTCGTGAACCACATTATTAAGAAAATATTCAGAAATTTTTGAAGACCAAATGGAGAGAGGGTTCATAGAGAAGGTAAACGATAAAACGACAATGGTAAAAACACTCATTATATACCACATCATGTCGTAAAAAAAGATTCGACAACAACACAATTCGTATAGTGTAGGACTGTAGCTGTAAAAAGTCGCATGATCACGCAAGTTTGAATGATTGCCTAATGTCAACTCCGCCAGACTTGAACGACTTGACAAAAATATTAATGGGATTTAGAACCAATAAGTACGCAATAAGCATTGAAAAGGCTTTCTTACATATTGGATAAGATGAGAAAGATCGGGATTTTACACGCTTTTTTTGGTTGAGCGACACAGATAATCCCAGCAGTACTCTTACAGCATATCGATTTAAATCTATTTTGTTTGGTTCAACAAGTTTATCGTTCATTTTAAACGCAACACTGCTTCAACACTTGGATGTATGCAACACAAATATATCAGTAATGATGAAGAATAACCTTTACGTGGATAATATTTTGTCCAGTTTGGAAAATGAAGATGACGCCGCAAAGTATTTTGTACAAGCCAGATCATTGATGTCGGAGGCTGGATTCAGCCTTGGTTCATGGAGTTCAAATTGCTCAAAACTTACAGATTTATCCAAACAGCATAACGTATGTGAAAAAGAAACTTTTGTCAAAATACTTGGACTGAAATGGGATACAGTTAAAGATACGATCACTTTTCAAAAAGTCGACTTATTTGATATTGAACTACCAAATATTACGAAACGTGAAATTCTTAAACAGTCGTCACGTATTTACTATCCGCAATGGATTACTTAGTCCTGTATCCATACGAGCAAAAAATTTAATGCAGACATTGTGGGAACAGAAGCACGGATGGGATGAGCCACTGCCATTAGAAATACAGACATCATGGAAAAAATTAGCCAAGGATTTGAAGAAAACGATTTATACAGAATTGAAAAGACCGTATTTTACCAATTTACCAAATCAGAAAACCCAACTCCATATTTTTGTAGACGATAGTACAACTGCATACGGTGCAACTGTTTACATATGAAACAATCATGAGTGATCTTTAGTTATTGCAAAGAATAGAGTAGCACCGCTTAAATAACTGATACTACAACAGCTGGAACTAATGGCCGCATTGATTGGAGCACGACTAGCCGATCACGTTAAATCAGTTTTACACATAGAAGACATAACGTTTTGGTCAGACAGTCAGATAGTTCTACAGTGGATATCAACTTTAAAGCAATTGAAAAGGTTCATACGAAATAGAGTAACGGAAATACGCAAATTGACTAATACACAAGAATGGAGATATTGCCCAACGAAAGATAATCCGGCTGACCTTCTTACTAGAGGACTCAGTGTGTCACAGTTTGAGAAGAACACACTATGGTTCAACGGACCCGAATGGATAACTGATATATCAAAATGACCGTCGTGGAAGCAAAATGACACAATGTATTAATAACCAGTACAGATATAGAAGATTCAAGTACAGCGGACAATGAAATAGATCATCAACAAGGAATACACCAAATTGTGCAAATTACTAGATATAGTACATTATCAAAAATAATACGAATAACAGCTTATCTATTACGATTTATGCGAAATTGCCGTTCGCCAATATTACAGAGAAATAAGGCAAAATTCGTTTCAAGGAGGGAATTGCAGGATGCAACAGAGTGTTGGATACTAAATTGCCAAAGAACTTCATTTAAGGACGAAATGTTATACTTGAAATTATGAGATACTTAACCTACTGTTTTAGTCAGAAAACTTAGAGTGTACCTGAATAACAAAGAAGCAATTTATTCTGTTCAGCAGCATTACTAATAAAAGTAATGAAAAATTTGAGAACATTCAACATTTTGAAATTATAAAATATATAAGCAAACAGGAAACAGGTGTCAGATACAAAAACGGTAACACATCACAGTTTATCACTATCAAGCAGCTCATCAAATATGAACTCATTCTAATCAGCAGTTTTTGGAAACACAGTAATGAAAATATTTGTTGACCAAAATCCGACAAATTTAGATGATGGACAGACGACAGACAGTGCAAGGAAGCTTACATTCCTACCTCAATGGTATGATGTTTAGTTTTTCACTCTCAACTCGGACTAACTATCTTATATACACATCATGCATATGTCGACATGTACATGCATGACATATTTGCCATTGGACATTATGCCAACATTATACACATTTTTAAGCTGAAGTTACATTGACTAAAACTTGTGTCCCAAATTCAGATTTTCCCATATAACTTCTCTTTCTAAACTAAAACGTTACACTTCTAATAGGGTTACATCTTGAAGCAATAATCATTAAATAGATGAGAACAATACACCATTTTACATCAACTATTTGATTTATTTAGGAATACATTGAAAAAGTCAGTAAATTGTCTTATTTAAAATCACTTGGAATGTCTTCTTGTAGTGTCTTATATTTTTTTCTTGCTGTGCCATGCTTCTGAAAAAAAAAATATGACAATCTTACATTCATATATAAACTTCTTGCGCATTCCTTTATTATAGAACGATTCACGTTGCCAGACGGATGTACATCCCCTCTCCTTTAAAGTTTTTAAATAAATAACGATGTACGTTAGTCTGTCGGTATGGGACGATAAATAGCTGACCTTTTTAAGCAAGAGCAATATACCACGCTGAACCTCATTTAGTTTTAAAAACACACATAAAAATTGATATGTGTGCAGTCCAGAGTGTTATTTCATTATACTCATTAATTGTCATGATTGTTGTTTTTTTCTTCTTTAATTGTTTTGTTTAAATCAGCCTGTTTTTTTTTTTTTTTTTAATTTTATTTTAGTTTTTTCTTATTTTTTTTTTAGTTATCATTAAATACACTGTATGTACATAAGAAGGAGCCTTTAAAAGCCCTGCTACATAAAACATATTAATGTCCCTTTAAAGTGTTTAGCTCTGCAGAGTGACATAGTTTATAATTTTTCATTTGTATCTAAGGGCATAAGATACAATCCTAGTTGTGTACTTTAAGCACATAATAACCTTTCTAAGTGTTACGCATTGTTTTCACAATGATGATAATAATATAACAACTTCCGAGAACACACACAGAGGCAAAAATGGACTTGTGTGCATTCTTTTGATGATAGTGAAGGACAGTTTGTTCTTCACATATATGACTACACAAAATTCCAATGTGTCAGAGACCAATCCTAAGGTTGTGCAGTACATGACATCTGACTGTGTAGAGACAGAATCAAAATTAGTACACAGCATGACATCAATCAACACAGATACTGTCATCACTTCCACTCCCAGTAGGAAGTCACCTGATACCAATGAACTGTTGTTAGATTTTAATACTTTATCTTCAATTAACACCAATCATCATGAAAGTATTAATCTACAGGAAGAAATATTTGAACTGAAGAACAGTTTGCCATCTAATGAATTTGATAAACAATAAACCAATCGTAACTGACAAAGGGACACAAGTTACTACTTGTCATATGCTTGTGATGCTTCTGCACAAACTGATGATTTCCAAATACTGGTAACTACAAAACCTGAAACTAATAGCATCGGAACTCAAATTCATCCTGATTTAAAGGACAGTGCCATGCAAACAACCCCTCCTGAGGTGCATTAAAAAAATGTTGAAAGGTGCATACAATCAACTCCTGATGTTAAAAATATCTCTAAATCCTACTCTCAGCAAAAACAAGAGCAAAAGACTTGGGAATGAATCTCAACAACAGAAAATTAGTAGAAATTTTAATAACAACAACATTCTTGTGATAGGATGTTCCCTTCTGAAAAGCATAAATACAAAAGACCTGACTAACACCCGTGTATCAATAAACAGAGGTGCAAGAATTATTGATATTACCAATATTGTTAAAGATACAGACATAATGCAATATCAATCAATCATTGTCCATATTGATGGGAATGATATAAGCAATGATGCCAGCCTAAATTTGATCCAAGAGAACTATGAAAGTTTCCTGCACCAACATCATTGTGTCAATTGTACCCCGAAGAAAGGATACAGATGTAGAACCGGTTAATAAAATTATAATTGATCTGTGTGACTATTACAATTTACAATATATAGAACATAGCAAATGTTTCTATGATGACTATGGTTATGTCAAAAATACTTTATATTAAAGAGATGGCATTCATCTTACAAAAATGGGAACAATGGTATTTTTACAAAACATTCATCAATATGTAAAAATTCTTAAACTTTCATCAGACAATGATTACTGTCAATACTGTGGTGAAAGAGGTCATGACCTAAATACATGTAGGCATGGTAAACCTGTGTCTTGTTTCTCCTGTCAATCATTTGGTCATAAGGAGAAATTTGTGATTTGTATTGGAGTTAAAACAAATGGCAAAGAAGATATAGCCATTTCATCTTTAAAATGTATTTCTAAAAATTAAAAAACTTCCACAAACTACTTTGATGTTTTAAATCAAATTTGTCAAGAATGTAATACTTACAAATGTATCTGCCGTACAGACAGGAGTCTAAATTATCTTTTTAAGAAAATTGAGAGAAAAAAACACCAAACTTAAAAATTCTTCAAATAGAATGGACAAATCTATTGTCAATTTTTCTAAAACTAATATAAGTGATTTGAACAAAATTAATGCAATCACCAGTATGACTAATGCTGGAAATTTTTACAGTGAATAACAATCTTTCTGTAGCTGTTACAGAATCGGATAATGGTTCTTATGAATCTAATGATGAGGTAATTAATGTGCAATGTACTGATAAAAATGTTTTATTCAATCCCCCCTGAGGCCTTATCACCTGTTGAGTTTAAGTTTTGTTTTTTCAATTGGATTAAGTCTATTAGTGACAGCATGTTTACTTGCTTTACTAAATAATAATTGTTATGAATTACCTAATTTACAATTTATTTTAGGCATTTTTAACATATAGCTCTTCAACGATTTTCGGTACTTATACATCTTCGGATTTCAAATGTTTGGCTTTGAGCGTTCCTGATGAAGGTAAATCCAGAAAAGCGCTTCGGACGCAATAAATTATTAAACGTGTTGTTTTATATTTTTACAAGAAACATCTGAAGGAAAGGATAATGTTGATGACTTTTCTTTAACAAAGGGTTTTAAAAATACTACCATTTCTTACAGAAATTTTAAAAAAATTCAATGAGACAAATTTTCTTAGTGACTTAGCTTTTTGATAAAATTGAACATGAAAGTCACCCAAATACATGTATTCAGATGTGTTATGACATATTTAATGCAGTTCTAGATACACATGCACCAATTGTTACTAAAAGAGTAAAACGAGACAGACAACTTGAATGTTTCAATAATGAAATTGCATATGCCAGAAAAATGAGAGAGAAATACCATAAATTAGGAATGTGGTCCGAGTTCAAATGTTGGCGAAACAGGACAAAACACATAATCGATGAATCAAAAAGAAATTTTTATTCAAAGATGGTAAAAAATTCAAAAGCTTCTAAAGATTTGTGGAAATGAATTCACAGTCTTAACCCATCCCAACAAGAAAAGCCATATGAATTTTAAATGAAGATGGTGTTAAAACTAATAATGTCAGAGACATCTGTAATGTTTTTAATAAGTTTTTTTACATCTTGTGTTGAAAACCTGAGGACTGACAGATGTATGAGCAAAAATCATGATTATACAAATTTAACTCAATTTGTACAAAAGAAATTTACTAAGTCAGAACAAGTAAAATTTTCAATTTCACCAGTCACAATAAATGGTCTATTTAATGAGATGATCAAACTTGACATTAATAAATCCACCGGATCTGATAACATAGGACCACAAATTTTGAAATTGAGTGCTCCTTTCATAACTTCATCTTTAACTTACATTTTTAACAGAATAATAGATACAAGTACATTACCCAGTGTTCTAAAGAATGCAAGAGTAACCCCTGTTTTTAAAGCTGGTGAAAAATTCATGGCAACAAATTATAGACCAATTTCTGTACTTCCCGTTTTATCAAAACTTTTAAAAAAGCATGTTTCAAAACATTTGTATGACTATCTAAAAAGATCTTTTACACCCAGCACAGTCTGGGTTTCGATAAGAACACTCTTGCCAAACTGCCCTTATCAATATCATAGATAAATGGATACAGGATATGAACGATAGTGATATATCATCTTAGCAGTCCTGTTGGATTTTAAAAAAGCTTTTGATGTAGTAGATCATGATATTCTCTGTAAAAAACTTGAAATTTATGGATTTGATAATACTGCTGTTTCATTTTTTAAATCATATTTGAATGAAAGAATTCAACAAGTACAAATTGGTAATGCTCATTCTGAAAAACTTTATATCAATATGGTGTCCCCCAAGGTTCCATATTAGGCCCCTTCTGTTTATATTATACATAAAAGACCTTCCTATTTATATGAAAAATTGTTGCACTGATTTATATGCCGATGATTCAACTTTACATCTTTCTGGTAGTTGTTATCAAACTCTACAGTCAAAGGTACAAGAAGATTTACATGGTGCAATGATAACAATATGTTCATCAATGAAAATAAAACAAAATATATGATTATTGGAACGAAGCAAAGATTAATGCCACATTACAATGAGAGTTGTTTAACTACATTTTGTATTAACAATCAAGTGATACAATCTTCCACATGCGAAAGTCTTTTAGGCATTAAAATTGACCCTTCCCTCACATGGACAAACCAAATTGACGTGATCTGCTCAAAAATTGCATCTAGACTATCATGACTATATCAACTATTAAGGATTAAAAAATTTCTAAATCTAGACTGCAGAAAATTATTCTATAATGGTTATATCTTGCCACTAATTGATTATTGTTGTATAGTGTGGAGTAGTTGTAGCAGTGAGGGTTTAAAAATGATATTAAAATTACAAAAGAGAGCTGCTAGATTAATAGTAGAAACAGACCCTTTCGCTCCTTCTGCGCCCTTATTCAAACACTTAAACTGGATGACAGTTGAACAGAGAATAAAATATCACAAGTTTGTGATGACATTTAAGTGCATTAAAAATGATGCCCAATCATATCTGACTAACAAGTTTCATTATGTTTCAGACAGAAATCCATACCCCTTGAGAAATGCTGTTCAAGGAAACCACGTACTCTCTAAACCAAAAACAGAATTTTTCAAAAAATCTTTTGTGTATTCTGGACCATTCTTGTGGAATAATTTGCCAATACCGTTAAGAAATATTACAAATGTTAATTCTTTCAAATACAAAATAACAGATTATTTATTGAAATCAACCTAGCTGTTTAAATAATATTAAAAACTGATTATGTCATCATCATGATCATGTTTATTTTTTCATCACATTTTATCAAGTTGTATTGAACATTATTATCATACTTGACTTTTTATACTAATGTATGCAATGTATATGTTTGCATTTTGTTTGATATTTCATGATGAGGGCCTCAGGGAAGATTAGTTATATACATGATATAGATAACTGTTTAACCCTCTTAAAATAAAGTATTGTTGTTGTTGTTCAGCTGTTAAGGGAAATTTAATTTATTGTTTTGCAAATACATATGTACACCGATTTTACTATAAAAAAATCTCCATAGTCACATGGTGCTTGCTGTTATTGTTACTTGTTTGTGTGCATCAGAATAAGGTATTGAGTCATCCTTTTTGCAATATTTGTTTTATATAATGTGTATTTAATGTAGACGGTTAGTTGTTATGTTTCAATTGTGTTGAGAAAAAAATGACATTTGTTTGTCAAGGCCTTTTGAAGGCTACATGTAATTTAAAGTGGACTAAATGTTATGGGTTTTCTCAGTGTTGATAGCCATACAGTGACCTATTATTTCTTGTATCCAAGTCATTTGAATTATGATTGATAGCCGTCTCACACACCTTATCGCTATTTCAGTATTTGGAAATCTATCCTGCTTGAACTCTTTTATGTCAGCATACTTCATACAATAATACACCTTATCGCTATTCCCACTTGACCTAAGAATCTGTCCTTCTTGAACTTTTCATGTCAAACAACAATCACTTTTCCATTTTGGCGTCACTCAGATATTTTTTATTTTGACATCAAGTTTTAGGGGATCTTGTGACAGTTGTGTGATGACCAGTAGTGGCGGACAAATAGCAATAATGTGTATCAAATATTTTCTATTATGACGTCAACATTTGACTGGAACTTTTGTGATGTCTATGGCCAGTAATGACGGAATAAGGTGTATTGGCAATCAAACCACATGCACTTGTTTCTATCCATCAAAAGACCCAGTGGGCCACTATCAATGTATAGACTCGTAAATATGCGTGATAGTGCATCTCCCCTTAGATAGAAACAAGTGCCTGTGAATATAGGTGGATAGTGGGTCTTCCCATGCCCATGGATAGAAACAAGTGCCTGTGTATCGCACACAAGCCACATATCCTTATTTTTATAGTTTGTGTACATTGATGCTGGAACATTGACAGATTTAGGACATAGACACCGTTATTGAGCTACATATAAGAATATTTACAAGTATCACTCCTAAGGACCAAACAATTGCTTGCCTTGGGCAGGCCCCCTTTTTTAAAAAACATTGAAACGCACATCTAGAAACAGATGTATACACCTTCTCACTAATCTCTGCTGACCCGGCCACTTGAACTTTTGACGCATACAACAATCACTTTTGCATTGTGGCGTCAGATGTTTTGTTTTATGACGTCAAAATTTTACGGGAACCTGTGTGATATCCAGTAATGGCGGACAAATAGCGATAAGGTGTATTGTTTCCGATTATGATAGAACACACAAAATAAATGCACAAATTTTATCTTAAAAAATTAATCATTCTTACCAAGTGAGTATATATCGCGTAACAAACAATTTTCTTTGCTCTCTGTTGATATTCTGACTTTCCTCTTCAAAATTCAAAATAAAAAATTCATTTCCGGTGATAAAACAAAAGTCGATTCTGGAAAAGATCGGTTTTCCGTAATGCATTCAAGCGGTACGAAAACGGAATTACTACAGTTTGAGTACAGTTACCAGTTTTCATTTCTTTTAATTTCTAAAATAATCACAAACGAAATGAAAAAAAAAAACATTAAAGAAAGATAATTGTTTATTAATACATTATAGCTTAATTTAATGTTGAATCTTTTGAATTTTGATATAAGGAGGAATAAAATCTGACTCCTTCCATCGGATATCATTCAAGGATTACAATGATATAGTACATGTATCTTGGTTGTCATGATATTGATGAAATGTAGTATTATATCTTATATCCTGAAAAAAAACCCGAGCTAATTCCACAATTAAACGATGTGTGTGGGGTTTGGAATAAAGTTTAAATAAAATGTTATTCTTATATCCGTAAAATGTTGAATAAAATATCAGTAAGACAATTAAATAATGTGCATGTCCAAATGTTTTATAGAAAACATTTAGCTAATGTTTTTCCGATGTTTTATGTAAAACATTTAAAATTTACTTTATAAAACATTTTATGCAAATAGCAAAACTATTCTGTTAAACATTTTTGAAGAATGTTTTTGGGATATTTGAAAAATATTTACTTTAAATGCGTAATAATATAAAATACCAATTGAAGAAAATATTATTTTCTTATATTAAAAAAATATCTACAGGATATTTTAGAACAATGTTCGAGAACATGAATAAAAGATATTAGCAAATAATATTTCGTTAATGTCGGGGGCGGTTCCAGGATTATGGAAAGGGCGGCGAAGTTTTTAAAGTTCGCCGAGCGGAGCGAGGCACCGCAAAAACTTTAGGACCTTTTTTGGGCTAAAAAAACATAAAATAAGGGTGCTATGCACTTTTTAAACTGTTTCTGGCGTGGGGCATGTATATTTTATAGATGCTGTAAAGTGTATTTAAGGGTTGGACTTTCGATGCTGTATTCTCCCTATTAATTAGATATAGAAAGATGTGGTATGAGTGCTATCATAAAATTTTAGTATGGATCCAAAGCTATGTACTGATATATTTAATGTGGGACTTGTCAGTAAAACAATAAACATGGAAAAATCTCGCCGGTTTGTTGTAAGTTAATTTATCATAACCTCACACATTTCTTGTTGTGAACAAGGTATACGCAGGGCTTTTCGATGAAATTTACAATACGACCGACAAGAGTTAATAAAAACAAACAAGCAATTTTCATCCAAATGTTTGGTTGATATGTTTCACCCAACACAATTAAGGGAAGTGAGGGGTTCCAAATCAACCAAAGGCTACGAATGAGTCTGAAATGAAAACGAATTTATGAATGACGGTCGACAAATGGAGAGATAAAGGCCACACACAGCAAGCAGGTTGCAGTCTGGTCTTGAAAAAAGTATTCAATATACCAGTTCGGCGAAACAGACATTCCAGTCAGACATGCAAAACCCCGGCCATATAAAAAATACTCCCGTTTTTATTCATCATGTTTATTTAATGCTAAAATAATAGAATTTTTTATTTCTATTAGCAAAAAAGGGGACAAGATTATCGTTTTCAATCCAGATACGGCCAGGATGTTTGTTTCCAAAAAAAATCAGAGTCAAATTCTTTTCTTTCAAATACCTCAGTCTGCCTCCTCAAATCAAATGGTTCGTACCTTCTATGTTTTAAATCTATCTAGAGCTTATACTGACTGGGGATCATTATTCAGCTATGTTATTTTGAAATAAGCTGGGGAGTTTTGGGTTAAACGTGTTTTCGTAAGTAAATATAAAAAAGTATTGCTTTGGAACTTTTTTTTCATGAGAGTGTAAGTCTATAAAGTATTACTTTCTGTTTTGTGGAAAAGGGAAATAGAAGTCAATTCGTTCTTGTTCAATGTGTCGCTTTAAAGGTGTCATGATTGTCATCCTCAGCCTAAGCAAAGTGTTACTGTAATTTAAATTTCAAAATGACTGAGTGACGTTTTTTCGACGCACTGGTCAACTCCAACATAGCGAATCACATGACTTTGACAATCAGTAAAACAAGCGAACAATATATTCATAAGTAAAGAATTGTCGCATAAAAATTAAATACAAGGGAAATGGCAAAGTTCACGAAGTCTATAGATATAGGAAGATGTGGTGTAAGTGCCAATGAGACAACTCTCCATCCAAATAACAATTTAAAAAAAGTAAACCATTATAGGTCAATGTACGGCCTTCAACACGGAGCCTTATACCGAACAACAAGCTATAAAGGGCCCCAAAATTACTAGTGTAAAACCATTCAAACGGGAAAACCAACGGTCTAATCTATATAAAAAAACGAGAAACGAGAAACACGTATAAATTACATAAACAAACGACAACTACTGTACGTCAGATTCCTGACTTAGGACAGGTGCAAACATTTGCAGCGGGATTAAACGTTTTAATGGATCCAAACCTTCTCCCTTTTTCTGTTTAATCATTTTACTTCCAAAAAAAAAGTCCAAGCAAAAAAAGGGGGCATACGCCCTCTACGCCACCCCCCCCCTTCTGGATCCGCCACTGAATGTTGTAAAAACATTTTACTATAATGTTAGAAATAAAACATTTCAAAAACAATAAAATAAACATTTTTTTAATGTTTAAATGATATCTTATTGAAATATTTTGTAAGAGACGTCCATATGACATTTGAAAAATGTTTTTAAAATGTTGTGTGTTTGCTGGGTATACAGCACCTGATCCCGCCACTCCCAAAAGTTCGATTACTGGAAGCGCCGCCTTTTACAATTACCGGCGTCGACTTTACAGGAGCGCTGTACGTTAGAGATAAACATGATACTGAAAACAAGTTTTTCATATGTCTATTTACTTGTGCCTCAACGAGAGCCGTACACCTGGATGTTGTACCGGTCCTGTCAGAAAAATCATTTTAACAAGCCTTTAGTAGATTCGCTAGTCGTAAATCTAGACCACACACTATGATTTCGGATAACACCTCGACATATTTAGTCGCCTCGGAAACATTAAAGAAATTAACCCAATCACCATCGCTAAACGATACGTTGTCAACATATGGAACAAATTGGAGATTTATACCGAAAAGAGCGCCCTGGTATGGTGGATGGTGGGAACGCTTTATAGGAATTACAAAAACTTGTTTGAGGAATACATTAGGTAGATCTTACGTTACCATGGATACACTTCAAACAATTCTGACATAAATAGAAGCCATCATTAATGATAGACCATTGACTTACGTACCACCGGATATTGAGGACAAGGAGCCGTTAACTCCGTCACATTTACTGTACGGAAGAAGAATAATTTTAACGCTGTATCCACAACCGAATATTGAGTACATTGCCGTGAATAGTGGAAAACAAGAACTGCATAAACATTTGAATAAACAGTTGAGTTTAATGGAGCATTTTTGGAACCGGTGGAAATCCGAGTATATAACGACGCTAAGAGAGTTTATCGCCAAACAGGAAACAATTTACAAACTATTCATTTTGGAGATGAAGTGAAAGTCCAAGATGATAAATTACCGAAAAACCGATGGAACATTGCCGTTGTTGATGAATTGATCATCGGAAACGATGGTTTTACACGAGCAGCTATAATACGAACCAGTGCAGGACGTACATCACGTCCTATAGTAAAACTGTACCCGCTCGAAATCCGAACAAACATTAACAATTTAGAAGACAAAAATGATGATACTTCAACAGAGAGATTGACAAGAGTTCTACCAAAACGAGAGGCATCTGTCCGAACTCGAGAGAACATCAAGAAATGGACTACCCAAAAGTGAACTACTAGCTGAAAATTTTATTTTAATAGACTTCGTTAAAAGTGAAAATTTAATAAGTGATTTATTTGAATTTGTTTAAGAAAGACAATTAATTATTTAATTTTCAATAATATCTATTCGATTGACATTTAAAGTAATTAATATATAATTATGGAAAGCCATACGGGACCCCCGACTCCGTGCAAGTTTTACAGTGTAATAATACAGTACTTGTACGGCCGTGTAAGATTACCGAATCCCGTGAATGTTTTTGCCGACTCCCCGAAAGTGTTGGACCGACTCCGTGAAAGTTGTTGACCAATTCCGGGAATGTTTTATACCGACTCCGTGAAAGTTATGAACCGATTCCGTGAAACTTGTTGACCGACTTCGCGTTTTGGAACGACTCCGTGAAAGTTGTTGACCGATTCCACGAATGTTAATTCCGACTCCCTTAAAGATATGAACCGATTCCGTGAAAGTTCTTGACAGACTTCGCGAAAAATGTGAACCGTATGGAAAGCCATACGGGACCCCCCGACTCCGTGCAAGTTTTACATTGTAATAATACAGTACTTGTACGGCCGTGTAAGATTACCGAATCCCGTGAATGTTTTTGCCGACTCCGCGAAAGTTTTGGACCGACTCCGTGAAAGTTGTTGACCGATTCCGCGAATGTTTTATACCGACTCCGTGAAAGTTATGAACCGATTCCGTGAAAGTTGTTGACCGACTTCGCGTTTTGGAACGACTCCGTGAAGTTGTTGACCGATTCCGCGAATGTTTAATTCCGACTACCTTAAGGTTATGAACCGATTCCGTGAAAGTTCTTGACAGACTTCGCGAAAAATGTGAACTGACTTATTGAAATATTTTGTAAATTCCTTTTCGTTATAATGTCTGAATGGATTTTTAACATTCAATTCATTCAAGTACGTAACATGCCAAAATTGAACATTGCAAGAATGCAGCCGGCTCTGGTTATTTTATAAACTACATTAGTGATCTAAATAGTTCTTCTTGAAATGATAAAAAAAATTTAAATGAAGTGTACATGAGTGTTTGGATTAGAGTCTTCATACTTGTTTTCTTTAACTTTTTCGACTTTTTTTCTCTCTATCCCTTTCTATTCTTCATGATTTACCATCCCATTATTTGTTTTATTTTCTAGCACTCCACTATTCTCATTTCTTTTGTATCTGGCGCCAATTATTCTCATTTCTATATTATTTGCATATTATTCTCTATTTTGTAAACCGTATCCATACCCTCATACGGATATTATTGATATCATATTTTAAATTGTGATATGGGGAAAAAATATAATGCCTCAAAATGCTTGAATTGCTCGTCCTGTTAATATAATTCACGTGTAGATATCAACTTAATGAATTGTGATGTGGGAACAAACTTAAATATCATATGTTCCCTCAGCAATCACATGAATACAAATGACCAATTACATGTTAGATATTTCCAAGACAACACCTATAATGTCATATGCATGGGACAGTTTCAAGAGTATGAATTTGTCTATCAATAACTACTAAGTTAAACAAAGTAGTATATTTGGCTAGTATAAAGATGTCTATGGAATTTTCTGTTATTAGATTTATGGAAGATGTGGTATGAGTGCCAATGAGACAACTCTCCATAGAAGTCACCATTATAGGTCAAGGTACGGTCTTCAACACGGAGCATTGGCTCACACCGAACAGCAAGCTATAAAGGGCCCCAAAAAATTACTAGTGTAAAACCATTCAAACGAGAAAACCAACGGTCTAATCTATATAAAAAAAAACGAGAAACGAGAAACACTTATGAACCACATCAACAAACGACAACAACTGAACATCAGATTCCTGACTAAGGACAGGTACAAAAAATTGCAGCGGGATTAAATGTTTTAATGGTACCAAACCTTCTCCCTTATCTGAAACAATAGTGTAACATCACAACATAGAAAGACACACTATAAAATATCAATTGGAATGGCTTAACCCAATCAAAAAACGTAGTAACACAATGAACATACACTGAACGAATAAATTTGATCTATGATACAATGTAAATACAAAGTTAATAAAAATATTAATATTAATAAAGTCAAAGAAACTAAACAGACTCAAAGATCAGTAATACAAGATAAAACAAAATAGAGATTTTTGTCATGAAGTCTATTCTCATCTAAAAGGTTGGAGAGTATATATCTATCCTTTGTTTGATATGCCCATAGATCAAGGTGAGCGACACAGGCTCTTAAGAGTTTTTTTAACGCTATGCCAAAATTCGATATTGACAAAAAGAATAACAACAGTATTAAGACACTACATAAAAGCATAAAGACATATAAATTCACCTCATGAAGTAGGGGATGTTCCCAAGTGCTCCTGGTGGGTAACAAGAATCTGGTCAACACGTGAAGCGTCCGGTGCTACTTTTCGCTCATTGTCAGGGTTTATTCGCTCTCTTTTTGTCGAGCCTTCGACTTTAGTCGAAAAAGCGAGACATAGCGATCCTACATTCCGTCGGCGTCGGCGTCGTCGGCGGCGTCCACAAATATTCACTCTGTGGTTAAAGTTTTTGAAATTTTAATAACTTTCTTAAACTATCCTTGAATTGTACGAAACTTGGACAGAAGCTTGTTTATGTTCATAAGATAGTATCCAGAAGTAAATTTTGTAAAAATAAAATTCCATTTTTTCCGTATTTTACTTATAAATGGACTTAGTTTTTTCTGCAAGGAAACATTACATTCACTCTGTGGTTAAAGTTTTAAAAATTTTAATAACTTTCTTAAACTATCCTGGAAATGTACAAAACTTGGTCAGAAGCTTGTTTATGATCAGGAGATAGTATCCAGAAGTAAATTTTGTAAAAATAAAATTCCATTTTTCCCGTATTTTACTTATAAATGGACTTAGTTTTTCTTCCAGTTAACATTACATACAGTCTGCAGTTAAAGTATTTAAAACATTTTTAAGATTCTTAAACTAGCCTGGATTTTTACCAAACTTGGACAGAAGCTTCTGACAATCAAAAGATAGTATCGAGAGGAATAATTTTATTGATTTTTTTCATCATTTTTGATGAGTGTGTGATTAATAGCAAAAGTAGGCGAGACACTGGGTTCCGCGAAAGCCTTACACATGTTTTTACTGTACGAGCGATATATGTATACCGCGAACCACAATGTGAACCTTTTTTGGGAGTGAGATCAGGATAAAGTTCGAATATATATTTAATTTATATTTTCTTAAATAAAAAACGTCGTATCAACTATCGGAAGCCCTCTCGACCAATCATATTAACGTATTTCCTAATGTGCAAATCATATAAGAATTATTACTGGTCTTTTCCCCCTTCCTAAGACAGTTTTACGCTTGACGAAAGCAAGCTGGATAACGGCTCCTCACACTCGAATCAAGCTTTAGCAAGTCAAGTTTATAAATATAAGCCCATACCGCATAGTCAGCTATAAAAGGCCCAAAAAATGACAAATGTAAAACAATTCAAACGAGAAAACTAACGGTAGGCTAATTTATGTACAAAATAATTTACGAAAATTAAATATGTAACACAGCAACAAATGACAACCACTGAAGAACAGGCTCCCGACTTGGGACATGCAGGCACATACAGAATGTATATGTTCCATCTTCAGACATAAATTCATTTACTCTGTAACCTTTTTTAACATGTTTTTTTTTTTTAAATAATTGAGTTTTTATAAACAAATCTAGCGGAAATTGTCATAACTCATACTTATGTTATATTTCCTATTTTATAACACTTATGTAGCAATGTTACATAATGTTTTCTTATTTACTAGAACCGATTTGTTAAATTTATTATGCACTTTCTCGTAGCTGAATCTGTGAATCAAGAATAACATAAAATAGTTAATTCTAGCTTTATTAAACTCTAAACAATGGAATAATATACTTCCACATTTAAATATCAATTATAATATGGGTTTTATTGATGGGCGATATTTTTTTTGCGCCTAAAATGAACTCATTTGCGCCACAACTTATTTACGCCAATGCTACTTTTGCGCCACTCCAATTTAAAAATTATAGGTATCATTTGCGCCAAAAAAACAACATCTAATTGCGCCAATTTTATCTATTTATTTATTTTTACTTATATATATCAACTAAATAATTAACTTCTCTCCTCCTTCACCCATGCATAGGACCATCAATTTACCGCCTGGCAGAGTTATTTTAAAGTCATTTTAATACATAAAATATGCTGAATCATCTTTGTTTGTTGCAACACCAAATATCATCAAGAATTTGTGAAATTCGGATTGATTTTTTTGTTGAACTGGATGAAGTTTCCTTCTTTCTCTGTTTTATGTATAGTTGAAAGAAGGAGGTTAAACATATTTCAAATATTAATTATTGTAGGAGGTTGCTCAGATAACATACCAGTTGCTTTTTCGTTTGCATGCTTTTCTCAAAATCTGTCTTTCTAGTTTCTGAGTATTAGTTTCATGTAAATAATCTAAAAGCCTAGAACAACTCGAATATCTGTGTATCTCTATCTAATTTTTCTAACAAATGCCTGACGAAATTTATGTTCTTCGACAACGATGACAAGTTTTCCTCTATCAGATTCGTATTTCTCGAACGATATATTATCAGACATCTTTACATGTGAAAAAATATTCTATTGATACTGAACAAGTTATTTCTTGGTGACTTTTCTTAATTTTTATGAGATAGTATTAATGAGTAAAACCATTTACAGGATAAATCAACAGGAACATACTTTTAAAACCTTTGAAATAGTTATATTTTCTAGTAGGAATAATGAATATCTATATATGATATTTGTATCCTCAAAAGAAAAAATGATAGACAGTTCTTTTCGTGAAACTATAACAATTGCTTAACTTGTCTCCTGGTTCTGCTACTAATTGTATGCATGCATTATAAAACAGCAAAAGAAAAAAGATAATCCGCACAAAAAAAAGAACATCTAATATATTGTATTCATGTGGAGCAAGTTATCAAAATTAGGGGCGGTACTGTCAATATAGTAACCTAAAAAAATCCGCATATATTCTCGTTTTATACCGTTTACATAAACAAAGAAACCCCCCCCCCCCCCAACAAAATTCCCTTCTTAATTATTTTAGATTTTAGATCAAATATTAAAAAACTATAAGAGGTAAGAATAAAATTGTCAAATACATATTAATACAATGACAAGTAGCGAATAATACAAAATAATTATGCATTATATAATTATAATGGTTTTAATGATTCCATGGAGATCGCTAATGATATGTATGAAATGGACACAGTCGGCAATAAATTGTATTACACGGCCGCGACCATCACTAATTACTAACGTTTTAATCAAATTAATTACTACAGAGTCGGCATCAATCTTACACGGCCGCGAATGTGCTATGTAATTAAATAAAGTTATCAAAGTCGGCATCAATCTTACACGGCCGCGAATGTGCTATGTAATTGAAATGTCGGCATCTATCTTGCACGGCCGAGTATGTCAACTGGCATTGCGTTTAAAGAGTTTGTTAAATAAGTCGGGCTATATCATTCGCGGAGTCGGTCAGGAACTTTCACGGAATCGGTCCAAAACTTTCACGGAGTCGGTCCAAAAAATTCGCGGAATCGGAAAAAACATTCACGGGTTCGGTAATCTTACACGGCCGTGAAAGTACTATATAAAACATGCACGGAGTCGGGGGTCCCATGTGGCTTTCCATAGAACCGACTTATTGAAAATTTTGTAAATTCCTTTCCGTTATAATGTCTGAATGGATTTTTAACATTCAATTCATTCAAGTACGTAACGATACACACTGAAAAAATACACTAGTCAAACTGACTAGCTTACCTAGTCAAACTGACTGTCCACAGGATGACTATGTCAAAAGTCAAAGTGACTTTAAAAAAGGTCAATTGACTTATTATTTTTGTAAATTAACTAGCTTTTCTAGTCACCCTGACTTTGTTAAAAATAGTATTTGTACTAGACCAATAGTCAAGTCTACTCATCATTCTAGTCAAGTTATCTCTTGCTGCGCACGCAGACTGACTAGCCAGTCCCTAAGATAATGCATGTTCCACATGCATTTCCTCATTCTCAAGAGCGTCCAGTGAAGAGAAAAAAAAATTGACTGCAAAATCTAAACATAGGCTTAACGAAATCAATCAGAAACAAACTTCAGGAAACGACTGACAATAAACCCCATTAAAGAAAACATGTCCTTTGGTGGATAATTGTCTCATATATATTATACCACATTTCTCAATTATGTACTTCTTGTTGATTTTATAAACCTGTTAACATTTGTGTATTTTTTGGGGTTTTTTTTGTGTTATTTTAGAACACTAACATTAAGAATAGTAAATAAAAATACCATAAACAAAGCAAAACATTTAATATCATTTATTTTGATAATTCTGGTCCGAACTCGGCCATCAGTTGTTCTTGGTCCCACCAATACTTCTTGGACTGTTCGAAATGCATCCCTGCTCCCTGGTTCTTCTTCCCATATCTGCAAAATACAGAGATAGAACGTAAGATGTGAATAGAATAGAATAACCGATAGTGAAGTGTGTAATGAAACTTTAGTTTCACAGACTCATTTGGAAAATTTTGCCTATATACTCTGACCTTGAACCAAACGCACTTGTTTGTTATACATGTCCCATGTTCACATATTCTGAAATATTTAACTTTTTGGTTGTTTCTTTTAAAGTACATGCATGTACACATATACATGTACATGAGCAGCAATGAATTATAGACAACAAATAATTATTATGGATTTTTTTGAAATATACAACACAAGTTCACTTCTCAGCAGAAGAACTGGCTCAAGACAACAGATGCATCTTTCCAATCCTAAAGGAACGAAGATTCCTTGTGTCGTAAAAATATGAGTTGTTTCAGTTTGAATTTTGCATTTAAAAAAGTAAAGGTTAACTGAATTCATTTTTCGGTTCTTTATTCTTAAATGTACAAATGTCCTTTTAATTTTACTTCAGTTTTGTTTTCAATATTTTCTGTTCTTTGACCATACACTTTTTTCATTCATTTTTTGTACATAAATAAGGCCGTTAGTTTTCTCGTTTGAATTGTTTTACATTTGTCATTTCGGGGCCCTTTACAGCTGACGATGCGGTATGGGCTTTGCTTATTGTTGAAGGCTTTATGGTGACCTATAGTTATTAATTTCTGTGTCATTTGGTCTCTTGTGGAGAGTTGTCTCATTGGCAAATATACCACATCTTCTTTTTCATATTTATAGTAATACACTTACCAAAATTTTGCCATATCAGTCTGTTTCTTTCTATTTTTAAGTAACTGATATTCTTGAAATCTTATGTACAATTGATTTAGGTCAACTTTGTCTCCAGGTCAGGTTTTTCAATTTTTTTGTTTACTGACTAAATAACTTGGTTATCAGAGGATTTTTCAGAATCGTGAGAATAAACACTTTTCTGAGGTGGGTTGCTAATTGTCATGATTGTCTGCGAACAGGTGTCAACTGTACGGTCAGTTTCTGAAGAAGACGAACTTGGGGCAAAGCAGCAGGATGACCTTGCACATGAACAATAGCCTGAAATATTCACAGATTTCTTTTCCTTTTGTTGATTTTGTTCTCTCTTCTTTCTTTTGTATTTTAGCTTTGAATTTAAGGAATGTCTACCCATATAATTGCTGTAAATAAAATAATATAATTGATTAAGCATATATAACCCTTAAATTTTAACTCCTTTAAGTTTTCTTAATGTACCCAACACCTGTAGACTTTATTATAGTTTATATAGCAACTGTAAGAATTAGGAAAAGAAAAGAGATATATGTATGCAGCTTAAAATATAAGCAACACAGAAAAAAAATTATACTCAAGTCCTTTTAATCTTGAACAAAGCTTTTACACCTAAACCAAGCGACTTAAAAGATGAGAACAAATAGGTGTAGCTGGTAGAATGAATATAGCCATAGGATAAGGGGGAATTCAGGGGTACCTCCCCCAAAAAACAAATCATTAATCAGTGGCAGATCAAGAACGTTATGTAAGGGGGCTCACTTACTGACCTAAAGGGGGACGCTACAGTTTTGTTCAGTGATTCCCTATATAAGCAACCAATATAATTTATTATATTTCCCACAAAGCCCCCCCCCCTCCCCCTTTCCCCCATCTGGATCCCCCTATGTTAATTAATACCTCCAATAGTACGCAATCATGTACACATTTGATATAGACATGTTGTTGAAAAGTAGAATTCAGATATTTGATTTAAATTCATACCGATTTAATTTAGACAAAAAACAAATAACGAATGATATAGCTGTGTGTCATTTTCATGTGAAAAAAAAATGGATTGAACGGGCGCAGCCATGTTTATTTCAGTGTATCCTCATTGTAACCGTTTGCCAGCACATGGGCAATGTTGTCTTTATAGTTATATTTACCATGTTTACCTGTTTACGATTTCTTAAAAAAAAATAGGTGTTAATTATAACATTAAAAAATTACAAACTTTGCAGAACATAAGAAATATTTACCTTTTTTCTAAGGAAACGATGTGAACTTCTTGTCCCTTTTCTTTGTTATGAAAGCACGTGTTGAGGCGCGAGAAGATGTGCGTCGGCTATCCAGATGTATAAGATAAGACGTCATAGCGGGCATCATCAAATTTCACTATGCATGCTGAGTAAAGGTACTAGGTTAAACAGTAGCGATTTTATCTACTAGACATCTAACTGAGATTACTAGACAGACTAGTCATTCTGACTAGGTATTTTTTTCAGTGCATGCCAAAATTGAACATTGCAAGAATGCAGCCGGCTCTGGTTATTTTATAAACTACATTAGTGATCTAAATAGTTCTTCTTGAAATGATAAAAAAAAATTTAAATGAAGTGAACATGAGTGTTTGGATTAGAGTCTTCATACTTGATTTACTTGTTTTCTTTAATTTTTAGGACTTTTTTTTCTCTATCCTTTACTATTCTTCAAGATTTACCCCCCCCCCATTATTCGTTTTATTTTCTAGCACTCCACTATTCTCATTTCTTTTGTATCTGGCGCCAATTGTTCTCATTTCTATATTATTTGCATATTATTCTCTATTTTGTAAACCGTATCCACACCCTCATACGGATATTATTGATATCATGCTTTAAATTGTGATAAGGGTGGAAAATATAATGCCTTAAAATGCTTGAATGGCTCGTCCTGGTAATATCATACACGTGTAGATATCAACTTAATGAATTGTGATGTGGGAAAAAACTTAAATATCATATGTTCGCTTGAAGCCTCGGTCACACCTTACCGGATAGCATGAACGGACGCCTAACGGATGAAAATAAAAGTTGTCCGTTGGGAGTTCGTTGATGTATTGACCGAATAAAACGGACGTGCAACGAATGCATAACGGACACAAACCGGATATGCAACGTACGAGAAACGGTAACGTACCGGACAGAACGGATGTAGAACGTACACCCAACGGACGAGTACCGCATAAAACGGACACCTAACGGAAGCGTATCGGATAAAACGGATGAACAATATATACGAAAATTAAAGACGACAATAAGAATGCATGTAAATCGCATCAATATTCAAAATGTTTCTGTGTAACTGATTTTGGTTTGTTCTTCAAAATGCCGCCAAAGGGCAGTGTCTGGCCTGAATAAGACCTGCTTGATTGTGAAGACGTGCCTTTACTCTAAGATCGATTATGAATAAGAAGAATTCACGAACCTTCAGAAATATGACACACCAATAATTGGCATTTCTGACGCGAAATTTTCAATTGGCATTTATCCGTTTCAGATCCGTTCATCATCCGTTTTATCCGTTATACGTCCGGTAGAAGTCCGTTTCTCATTCGTTCAACATCCGTTTTATCCGTTAAACGTCCGGTAGAAGTCCGTTGGTGAATTAATCTTCCTGACCTCCAACGGATGTACAACGGACACGTAACGGATACAAAAACGGAAACGAAACGGACGAGTACCGTACAAAACGGACGCCTAACCGACGTTCAACGGACATTTTATCCGTTGGACGTCTATTCAAAGTTTTGAACATGCTCAAAATTTTCTACCGGACAGAACGGATGTCGACGGATAAAACGTACGCTAAAACGGACATGCAACGGATATTGACGGACGTCTAACGGATACGAACGGACGTCTAACGGACATGAACGGATTGAAAAAAGTTATCCGTTAGGCGTCCGTTCGAGCTATCCGGTAAGGTCGAGGCTTCAGCAATCACATGAATACAAATGACCAATTACATGTTAGATGTTTCCAAGACAACACCTATAATGTCATATGCATGGGACAGTTTCAAGAGTATGAATTTGTCTAACAATAACTACTAACAAAGTAGTATATTTGGCGAGTATAAAAATGTCTGGAATTTTCTGTTATTAGATTTATGGAAGATGTGGTATGAGTGCCAATGAGACAACTCTCCATCGAAGTCACAATTTATAAAGTAAACCATTATAGTTCAATGTACGGTCTTCAACAGGGAGCCTTGGCTCACACCGAACAGCAAGCTATAAAGGGCCCCAAAAATTACTAGTGTAAAATCGTTCAAATGAGAAAACCAACGGTCTAATCTATATAAAAAACGAGAAACGAGAAACACTATATGAACCACATCAACAAACGATAACTACTGAACATCAGATTCCTGACTTAGGACAGGTACAAACAATTTCAGCGGTATTAAATTTTTTAATGGTACCAAACCTTCTCCTTTATCTGAAACAATAATGTAACATCACAACATAGAAAGACACACTATAAAATATCAATTGGAATGGCTTAACTCAATCAAAAAACGTAGTAATACAATGAACATACACTGAAGGAATAAATTTGATCTATTATACAATGTAAATACAAAGTTAATAAAAATATCAATATTAATAAAGTCAAAGAAACTAAACAGACTCAAAGATCAGTAATACAAGATAAACAAAATAGAGATTTTGGTCATGAAGTCTTTTCTCATCTAAAAGGTTGGAGAGTATATATCCTTTGTTTGATATGCCCATACATCAAGGTGAGCGACACAGGCTCGTAAGAGGTTTTTTTTAACGCTATGCTAAAATCCGATATAGTCAAAAAGAATAACAACAGTATTAAGACACTACATAAAAGCATAAAGACATATAAATTCACCTCTTGAAGTAGGGGATGTTCTCATGTGCTCCTGGTGGGTAACAAGATTCTGGTCAACACGTGAAGCGTCCGGTGCTACTTTTCGCTCATTGTCAGGGTTTATTCGCCCTCTTTATTTACTGTACCAGCTATATATGTATACTCGATTATCAGGTTTTCGACACATTGATACCGTAAAATCTCAACCGCGAACCACAATGTGAACCTTTTTTGGGAGTGAGATCAGGATAAAGTTCAAATATCACGGCCCAGGCCGCGTGTAAGTTTCCAACAAATCTATGGCTTCCATGAATTATTTCTTAAATAAAAAACGTCAAGATCCACTATCGGAAGCCCTCTCGACAATCATATTAACGTATTTCCTAATATGCAAATCATATAAGAATTATTACTGGTCTTTTCCCCCTTCCTAAGACAGTTTTACGCTTGACGAAAGCAAGCTGGATAACGGCTCCTCACACTCGAATCAAGCTTAAGCAAGTCATGTTTATAAATATAAGCCCATACCGCATAGTCAGCTATAAAAGGCCCAGAAATGACAAATGTAAAACAATTCAAACGAGAAAACTAACGGCAGGCTAATATTTTATGTACAAAATAATTAACGAAAATTAAATATGTAACACAGCAACAAATGACAACCACTGAAGAACAGGCTCCTGACTTGGGACAGGCACATACAGAATGTATACGTTCTTCAGACATAAATTCATTTACTCTGTAACCTTTTTTAACATGTTTTTTTTAAATAATTGAGTTTTTATAAACAAATCTAGCGGAAATTGTCATAACTCATACTTATGTAGCAATGTTACATAATGTTTTCTTATTTACTAGAACCGATTTGTTAAATTTACTATGCATTAATTTTTCTCATAACTAAATCTGTGTGTCAAGAATAATATAAAATAGTTAATTCTAGCTTTATCAAACTCTAAACAATGGAATAATATACTTCCAAATTTAAATATCAATTAAAATATGGGTTTTATTAATGGGCGATATCTTTTTTGCGCCAAAAATGAACTCATTTGCGCCACAACGTATTTGCGCCAATGCTACTTTTGCACCACTCCAATTCTAAAATTATAGGTATCATTTGCGCCAAAAAAACAACAACATCCAATTGCGCCAATTTTATGAATTTATTTATTTTTACTTATATATATCAACTAAATAATTGACTTCTCTCTTCCTTCATCCATGCTTAGGACCAAAGCCTGGCAGAGTTATTTTAAAGTCATTTTAATACATAAAATATGCTGAATCATCTTTGTTTGTTGCAACACCAAATATCATCAAGAATTTGTGAAATTCGGATTGATTTTTTTGTTGAACTGGATGAAGTTTCCTTCTTTCTCTGTTTTTATGTATTATAGTTGAAAGAAGAGGGTTAATATTTCAAATATTAATTATTGTAGGAGGTTGCTCAGATAGCACACCAGTTGCTTTTTCGTTTGCATGCTTTTCTCAAAATCTGTCTTTCTAGTTTCTGAGTATTATTTTCATGTAAATAATCTAAAAGCCTAGCACAACTCGAATATCTCCATCTAATTTCTCTAACAAATGCCTGACGAAATTTATGTTCTTCGACAACGATGACAAGTTTTCCACTATCAGACTCGTATTTCTCGAACGATATATTATCAGACATCTTTACATGTGAAAAAATATTCTATTGATACTGAACAATTTATTTCTTGGTGACTTTTCTTAATTTTTATGAGATAGTATTAATGAGTAAAACCATTTACAGGATAAATCAACAGGAACATACTTTTAAAACCTTTGAAATAGTTATATTTTCTAGTAGGAATAATGAATATCTATATATGATATTTGTATCCTCAAAATAAAATTGATAGACAGTTCTTTTCGTGAAACTATAACAATTGCTAAACTTGGTCTCCTGGTTCTGCTACTAACTCTATGCATGATTATAAAACAGCAAAAAAAAAAAAGATAATCCGTACTAAAAAAAAGAACATCTAATATATTGTATTCATGTGGAGCAAGTTATCAAAATTAGGGGCGGTACTGTCAATATAGTAATATAACAAAATCTGAATATATTTTCGTTTTATACCGTTTACATAAACAAAGAAAAAAAACCTCCCCCCAACAAAATTCCCTTCTAAATTATTTTAGATTTTAGATCAAATATTAAAAACTATAAGAGGTAAGAATAAAATTGTCAAATACATATTAATACAATGACAAGTAGCGAATTAGTTGGGGGAAGAAACCTGCTTAATACAAAATAATTATGCAATATATAATTATAATGGTTTTAATGATTCCATGGAGATCGCTAATGATATATATGAAATGGACACAGTCGGCAATAAATTGTATTACACGGCCGCGACCATCACTAATTACTAACGTTTCACATTAATTACTACAGTGTCGGCATCAATCTTTTACACGGCCGCGAATGTGCTATGTTATGTAATTGAAATAAAGTTATCAAAGTCGACATCTATCTTGCACGGCCGAGTATGTCAACTGGCATTGCGTTTGAAGAGTTTGTTAAATAAGTCGAGCTATATCATTCACGGAGTCGGTCAGGAACTTTCACGGCATCAGTCCAAAATTCTAATGCAACAACCTTTGTAACGTTCATTTTGATTGGATAACGTCACTTTCTTACATGGCATCAATTGACAATTGATGCAATGGGACGTACGCGCAAGCGCAGACGGCATATGACAGATTTTAAATACATGTTTTAACGTTGTATTCTGTCAGTTTCATTAGAATGGAGATAACAATGTTGTATTTTAAGCTCCGACGGCATCAATTTGGGATTTGATGGTCGCAAATACCCGTTTACTGTCTCCGCTAACGCGTCGCCAGTAAACTTAATTTGCGACCATCAAATCCCCAATTGATGCCGTCGGAGCTTAAAATACAATACAGTTATCTCCTAACTTTCACGGAGTCGGTCCAAAACATTCGCGGAATCGGAAAAAAACATTCCCGGGTTCGATAATCTTACATGGCCGTGAAAGTACTATAGAAAACATGCACGGAGTCGGGGGGTCCCATGTGGCTTTCCATAAATAATTCTATATTTTAACTTTTGCCGGCCCCGAGAATGTCGGGAATTTAGTGCGAATATATACATGTTAACATTGCTACCTGACTTATGTAATTATGACGTTACTTATATAACAATGGCTAGACAAATAAGAATAAGAATAAGAATAAGAATTTTATTAGTATAAAATCCAAACAATAGGATTGTTACTAAAATATATGACAAAAACAAACCAACAGACAGTGGCATATTAAATACAAAACGATAGTCATTAAACACTACAAACATGTAGCATTGAAAGAAAAACAAAAACATAGATTATTAGTATTAATTATAATACTATTTTTGACAGCATGCCTCCTCTTTAAAATTATCATCAATTAGAATATTATGCTTACAAAAAATATGTTATAATATATATAACATTATAAGTTGAGCCATCAATTACACAGTTCATATATTATCACTAGACGTGATAAACACACTCAGTCGGAAAGCAAGCCCTTAGAAACGACCGTTGTTGCTACTTCTTAAGACAACAATGGGACTGATATTAAAACCCGCCATTCTGAAATTGCGCTAATTTCGCGGAAAAAATAATTTGGCGCCGATTTGGAATTTTTTCTTTTGTCTGTTTTTAAATTGCCTATTGATTTTTTTGCGAAAAAAAGTTTGTTTCCAATTTTTGGATGAAAAATAATTTGTTTTTGACCCTAAGAAAAAAAAATGATTGTTTTACCCTCAGCTGCCATTAAATGAAATGCTATACTTGAAAGAGAAGAATTGTTTTCAACTTGTCGCCAAAAAACTGATTGACTTAACTAAAACAAGGTAAGGAAATCTTATACTGTCTTTGCACAACCCTAACTGCTTTAGATGACTGACACAAAACCCATTCATTGTTTTTTGAATATCTTTATATCTACCGGATGTTGTTTGAGCTTAATGGCCGCAAAAAATAAGCTCCAGGAAAAAATCAGAAATATGCTATTTATTGGAAGTTTCCAGTTCTGAAAAGTGATAAAATGTGTTTCTCTAATGTTTTTGCACATGTTTTCAGTATCAAAATATATTTAATAAGATTATTTTAATAATATCCACATGTAAATAACAGCATATGGTGCTTGATATAACAATAGTTTGTTTATGATAGTGTCAAACAAAGGGACGTAACTCGTGAATTACCGTCGGCCCCGCTTCGTCAGAAACATCGACACATCGAAGTGGCACATTTGCGTATCTTAGCGTATCAAGTGGCACAAATTTGACATATCATAGTACAAGTTATGTTACATAACATAATTTAAATTCAACATAGCTTCCCGAGAAGTTAAGAAAGAAAATTACGATTTTAATTTTCTGTGACCAATTTTTTTCGTCAACACCTTGACTTTGAAGACACATTTAAAAAAAAAAATTAGTTTAATCCATAATTGAGTTGAGTAATTTATTTCTTATATACTCAAAAATGTTCACTTAAAAGGAAATTAGTTTTAATTCATGCAAAAAACTACAAATTCCAAAAAACGGACTTTACTTTCTTTGGTAAAAAAAATGCCCATATATGGTAATCACATGACGTCCATTGTTGCTTTAAGAAATGGGGCCAAACCGGGGTCAGCTTTCCGACTGAACACGATCTATACACAACGCATTTATCTACTTTACACAACATGCAAACATGTCAGGACTATGGTTCTAATAATCAACATTCGGTTAAGCAATCTACACCACCGCCAAGTTATTCATCTCTACACCAGTTCCAGTCGGAAACTAATTGACACATCATAGTTAAATTCATAATAACGTAGTTCTTCCAGTTCTTGGACAGTTAAAGAGTTGATTGTATAATGTTTGAAGAGAGAAAACATAAATATGTGTGTGGCTCGTTATCCATAGTCATTATTGAGCAACCTGTATTTCTTTGTATCGCAAGTGTAAACTGAGTAGTTCTCCTCTGTATAATATACTGCATATGCATGAAATAATGCTCTGTATATGGTAATGAATAAGCATGAAATAAATGTATGGCTGTTGCAGACCTTCTAAAATTCAAACTGACCATTATTCCGTGCGTTCATCGTGTATCGTGCGTGTTGCGTGCGTGCATCGTGCGTGTATCGTGCGTGTACCAATCGTGCGTTCATCATTCATCGTTCCGTGTATTTTCCGTGTAACGTGCGTGCATCGTGTATTCTTAATCGTGTATCGTGCGTGTATCGTCCGCTCATCAAACATTCATTCTTAACCGTGTATCGTGCGTGTATCGTGCGTTCATCAATCATTCATTCTTAACCGTGTATCGTGCGTTCGTCAATCGTGTATAATTGTGTAGATCAGATAACGTGCATTTGTGAAACGTTCATCTCTAATTGTGTAACGTTCATACATTGCGGTTTTTATATGATAGTCGGTTATAAAATTTACAGTCATACTTTCTTTCTTGTAGACTCTTAATTAACTTCATCGTACATAACGTTCATACAGATTCATGACTTTTTGTGTAAATATTTTATCATCTGTAAAGATTTTGTGGTTATTCGGTGAATCTTGGCTGGGACTGACACATTTTGATATAATGATACATGTTGTACATACAAACAATAACATGATATCGACATTTCTACGACAGAAGAGTTAAAATTGGAATTTCTATTCAACTGAGCGAAAATGGACTTAAAAATATACTGTTGGCCAACTGGTATTTGTTAAAAATATTCTGTCAATTAAAAACAAATGTGTTTTTGCAAAATTTAAATGTGGGGTAGCTCCACTAAAAAAATAGAAACTGGAAAGTATGAAAGAAAAGAAGTCCACGAGATGACATGTGTTGTAGCTCTACTATTGAAGATGAACTTCATGCCATTCTAAAAGGTAAACGGACAGAAAGTCACAGGACAAAAAGTCTTAACAATTATTTGATCATCTTTGATATTTTTTTGATAAATTTTGCTTAAAAAGTTGGTTAATATACAATACATCAAGAAAAACACAAAAATATTTTTGTAAAAATAAGCATTTTTTATTCAAAGAAAATAATCAGAAAAAATGAATTGTGACTTTTTGTCCTCTGACTTTTTGTCCGTGACTTTTTGTCCTGTGACTTTCTGTCCTACATTCTTCTAAAATGCCCTTTATAGTATAATATTATACATTTTAATGAACATTTTAACCCGCGGCTATAATTATCAGATAGCGAAAATTTAATATTTTTATTTAATAACGGCAATGTTGCTGCTATAGTCGCAAAACACACCAACAATATTTTATTGAAAAGAAACTATACAAATCCTTGGTTGTAAAAGAAGTCCACGAGATGACATGTGTTGTAGCTCTACTATTGAAGATGAACTTCATGCCATTCTAAAAGGTAAACGGACAGAAAGTCACAGGACAAAAAGTCTTAACAATTATTTGATCATCTTTGATATTTTTTTGATAAATTTTGCTTAAAAAGTTGGTTAATATACAATACATCAAGAAAAACACAAAAATATTTTTGTAAAAATAAGCATTTTTTATTCAAAGAAAATAATCAGAAAAAATGAATTGTGACTTTTTGTCCTCTGACTTTTTGTCCGTGACTTTTTGTCCTGTGACTTTCTGTCCTACATTCTTCTAAAATGCCCTTTATAGTATAATATTATACATTTTAATGAACATTTTAACCCGCGGCTATAATTATCAGATAGCGAAAATTTAATATTTTTATTTAATAACGGCAATGTTGCTGCTATAGTCGCAAAACACACCAACAATATTTTATTGAAAAGAAACTATACAAATCCTTGGTTGTAAATCCTAGGTAGATTATAATTCTTCGCTTATTTGGCAAATTCCTATGCTACTAAGATATTTCGAAATATTTAAGTTTTGATAAATACCATTATAAATATCATTTTTGTCTTAGTTTCTGATGGTCACATATGCACGTTATGTTATTTCATTGAGAAAATACAATATACACGATTGTCGGGTAAATGTGGATTGCGGATTAAAATGTTAAATGTCAAACATGAATTAACAAATTAAACTGAGGCGAATTAACACGAATATGTATATTCTCTTCAACAGTGTTTGAATTCTCTGTTCTGAATTTCTTTAAAACTAAGCTAAAACGTTTGTGGAAAATTGAATAAAAATAAACATTACATGTATTTGAAGGCATTATTTTAATTAAACAAATATAAGTTCACGCAAATATATCATACATATTATTTTAAATTGAGGAACTTTTAAAACTTGAAATTGGATTTACAAGTTTAAGGTTTAATCTTGTTTTTTTTTTTTTTTTTTTTTTTTTTTTTATATAAATTAGTTAAATATATGGTATTATCATAACAAGTCTTTACTTGAATGGAATAAACATGGAACACTTTCACGGATTCATTTTTCATTGTGTTCATGGTTGCCTATCAATGACACCGTTTTTAATGTATGTCTAAAAGATTATTACGTTGTTACTGACTAGGTTGGTCCCCTCCGTAAAACATTCAGTATGCCTTCGGAACATACAAATATTAAGGTATTGTCAAGAATTTCAATAACGGCCGGGAAACAAACTAGTTGTTAACCTTCTATGATTATTAAAGAATGACGGATGTTGGTTTTTTTCTTCGATACGTCTTAACACTGCTAAGGAATCCTTAGTGCTCTAAGGCTTTGACTATACAATGCCACTAAGGAATAGAAGGAGTGCTGTAATATGTATTATTTTTATATATCACGTTAGAGATTGATATTTAATGCATAAATTTCAAATTTTACAGAAAAATAGTCATAAATAAACGAGATATTCAACATTATTTAGACACGTGCCAGTTTTTCTTTGATATGCCGAAAATCAATGAACCGTTTGACACGTGCCAAATAACATATATATATATATATAGCAACTGATTAAACAATGACGATCTTTTTTATTTTAAGTGATTTAAAACAATTGTATCGAAAAGATTTATGCTTCAAATATTTAATTAATGTGTTGTTCTTATTTAAAATGATGAAAAGGACAAATAATTTTGCTGTTGTTTCATTTCGTTTGCAACAAAATTGTTTGCCATAGGAGCACGACTTTGATGTGCGCCAACTTATAAATAAGAGTGATCAACTTGTTAAAATGTTTATGTAAAGATATACGGAGACAAAAGGAATATATATATTTATAAGTGTTTTGTTTTTATTTTAATTCCGACAAAGATGCGTGTAAATACAAATGGTTTCACTAAAAATAAGAGTAAATTCCGAAAACCATCATAAGAAACAACTATGTTAAGTTTCATGAAATGGATAAGCGGTTCTCAAGTTACAGTGCGACATGCGGACGGACGGACGCCGGACATTTGTATACCATTAAACGTCCCGTCAAAATGTTGACGGGCGTATAAAAAAGCGTAGTGCGCCCGGATGTCAGAAAGAAATCTGATTTCTATGTTTTTTGTCGAGTCTTCGACTTTAGTCGAAAAAGCGAGACTAAGCGATCCTACATTCCGTCGGCGTCTTTGAAATTTTAATGACCGTTTCTTAAACTATCCTGGATTTCTATTAAACTTGGACAGAAGCTTGTTAATAATCATAAGATAGTATCAAGAAGTTTTAAAACACTTATTAGATTGATAAACTGTCCTGGGTTTTTATCAAACTTGGACAGAAGCTTTTTTCATTCAAAAGATAGTATCAACAGGAATATTTTATTGATTTATTTCCTCATTTTTTTTTAACAAATTGTCTGCTTAACATATTGTATGAGATAATTTATGAAATAATTACTGTGGTGTGTTCATTACTCACTGTTGAAGGCCGTGGGGTGACTTATGGTGAAAACTTTTGTGTCATTTTATTTCTTGCGATGAGTTGTCTCATCCCCAATCATACCACATCTTTTTCTTGTTATCAAAACTTCAACACGTATTTTCAAAAATTTTAAGAACGATTGTACGAATATGTATTGAAACCTCGTAACCAGCTTCAACATGTTCATGTTTGGACAAGTATCATTTAAATATATAAATATTTAAAACACGTATTCAAAATGGCGATTAACTGGAAACAACAAAGTATTAATACCAGAATTTGTGAAAACGCTCCACGTACAATAAAGCATTTTTTTTAATTTGTTTTTTAGGGATGCACCCAGTTGCACCTTTTCATTTAAGATATATTTCCGTGACGTAAAACAAATTGCCTAAAAATATAGAATACAGAAATACTGAATCCCCATTCAGACCCTCATGATCTGACATTTAAAGCTTTAGGACATTTATGGGCATGCAATACAGTTTAAGACCGACAGTGATTTTTTTTTACAAAATCAATTTGTACATGTGTATATGTGCTAAAAATTATATCTTCATGTGCTAAATTTAAGAGACAAATGGGTTTGAATTATTCGACATTAATTTTCCTTAATATTTCGGTTTCTTGGACATTTCTGCCTTTGAGCAGACACCCTTAACATTTTATGTTTCAAAATATAAAGATATGCAGATTTCGGTAAAGAGATAAGGAATATCTTTGTTACAAAATTGGGTTCTTCCTACATTTGTGTAACAATTCTATTTTTGTTAAAAGAAATTGATTTAAGAAAAAACGGTATTTTTGTTGAATATTTATTTAGTTAAAAAAAGTCGTTAATTTCTTCATAAAAGTTGGAACAAAAATCTCCATACGGTATCAAGCCAAATTTCTAAAAAGAAGGGAAATATGCTCTTAAGCTAATGGTTAAATCTCGAAAAAATGTTAAAATGCTAAAAGTTTTAAAAAGAAAGAGTTTAATGTCTGCTATTTTAGATTAATTCTGCGAATTGTTTTTGTCTGCAAAAACATAAAACAGAGAGATAAAGAGAATCACAACTAATTGAATAAAATGGAGGATTGAAATGGAGAATGTGTCAAAGAGCAGAAAATGGTGCGTCTAAACACGGCTAAGGACTCATAAGTGCACTAATATGTTATAATATGCTACTAAGGACTAAAAGAGTGATGTGTAGTGTAAACAAATTTCTTATCTAGATTGAGATTGATATTTAATGCATATATTCAAATTTAATCAATAAAAGATCACTGATAATAATTGAACAATGCCTGTGCCGGTTTTCGTTAATTTTTCCGAAAATCATACAGAGTATACATGAATAAGGCAAAAGAATAATGATTTGCATAGATACATAGATACAAACATTTTTTTTTTTTTACATACAGTTACAATACAATTACTAACTCATATTCACTTCAATAAATTTACCAACAGCATTAAGGACCTGATTGTCTTCACAGTTTAATAAATAAATAAATTTATGCTGATTATCAAGTATTGAAAAATTTGGAATTCTTTGACAAACAAAGTCAAAGAGAGCATCTCTATCTGATTTAAAATTTTCACAGTTAGTTAAAAAATGGATTTCATCTTCAACACAGCCAGAGGAGCATTTTTTGCAAATTCTTTCATTTCGTGGAATATTTGAAAAACGACCAACTTCAATTTGAAGCTTATGAGCAGAAATACGTAATTTGCATATAGATCTTCTAAAATCAAAGTTCTTAATTAAAGAAAGATAATTTTCATAACCAAAATTCTGCTTAAATTTCACATAATTAAACAGTTTTCCATCAGAAGCTTGATTTTGGCTAGCATACCAATTGCTAATATATTTAGTGTAAATTAATTTACTAGATATGTTCAAAAATTTATATTGTCCGAAATGTTTTACTTCTTGTTTAATTTCAAAAACTTCTGATACTTTTTTAACAAATGAGAACCAAGAAGTTATGTTAGATTTGTGAAGCTCTTGGCTGCATTTATAAGCATCTTTCAATAGACTGAATTCAGTTGTAAGATTTTCAAATCTATACCAGTATTTTACAATTGACTTTACAATATCATAATGTAAGGGGAAACGTCCCAGTTCTGATAATACAGCAAAATTGACACTCCTTTTGTGTACATCAAGTATAAATTTAGAAAATTTAAGATGGAGATTCTCACACTTAAGATTTTTAAAAATATTTTCAAGATTAAATAAGGAAGACTGTAATTTATTACAAGAGACATTATAACCTCCCCATACCTCTGAATTATATAACAGAATGGGTTTAAGGGTATGATCAAAAATATGAACACAAGATTTTATTCCAGGAGACAAATTGATAAAATCCTTTCTAAGTTTATAGTAGGCCTTAAGAGCCTTATTATAAAGTTCAGTTTTAGCTAGATGAAAACTTCCAGAAGCAGTAAAGTGAACACCTAAATATTTGTAATGAGCGACACAGTCAATCAAGTTATTCTGCAGTCGAAAATTCTCCTGAATTTTCCTTCCAGCCTTATTAAAAATTATGACTTTAGTCTTTCTAATATTAACTTTCAGGCACCAGTCAGCACAATATTTTTCTAGCTGATCAAGTCTACTTTGAAGCCCTGTGGCTGATGTTGACATAATCACAATATCATCCGCATACATCAAACAATTTAATTTCTCTGAGTGCAGGGAAACTGCATCCAGACAGGAGTCAAGATAAGATGGGAAGTCATTTATAAAAATTTTAAATAATGAAGGACTCAAGTTGTCTCCTTGTCTTACACCTAATTTAATGCTAAAAGGGTCAGTGAGAGAAGCTCCAACTCTTACACATGCTTTACTATTATTATACATATCTGATATAATATTATAAAATAAAGTACCAACTTTCATATTAATAAGCTTCAGTTTAAGACCTATATGAATTACACTGTCGAATGCTTTGCGAAAGTCTACAAAACAAGTATATAGTCTACCCTCTTTACTGTGACAATATTTGTCTATCAGTGTTTTCAAAATAAATATATGATCTGAAGTTCTGGCATTTTTTGTAAAGCCAATCTGAGAATTATGAATTAAGTTGTTTTGGTACAAAAATTTGTCAAGTCTAGTATTCAAAATATTGTTAAAAAGTTTACCAATGGTACTAGTAATTGTTATACCTCTATAGTTAGATGGATCACAAGGATCATCTGATTTAAAAATTGGCGAAATAAAACCATCAGCCCAAATCTTTGGGTACACACTATTCTTGAGGCACAAATTAAATAATTTATATAAGCAACCTATCAAATATGACTGACTATATTTTAACATTTCATTTGAAATCAAATCAGGTCCACAGGCCTTGCCTGATTTTAAGCTCGCAATAGCATCAGAAATTTCTTTTTTACTAATATCATTATCTAAATCATTAAAAACTAAAGATTTTTCTTTGTCATTCAGGATCATTTCCAACTGGTTAAGTTAAACAAACAACAGACACCGATTGTGTCTTATATTGTTGAAGTCATTTTTACTGAGAGCAAAATTTGATTAATTGATTATTCAGTGGTTGTTTAAACGTCCAGTGGCAAACATTTCATGCATATTCAGGACGAAAAGTCGTTTCAGAAGTATATAATGAAGTACTTGATATTACAAGTGTTAATTTTCTAATTATTAAGTAAATGTCATTTTCTTAGCTAGTTCTAATTAATTTGTACGAATCAAATTTTTCTGACAAAATAATATCTTTTGCTCTCAAACACATACGATTCTGATAACAATGGATAATATAAGGAACTTTGTAACTTAAAAAAAGAAATCATGATTGTTTAATCAGGTGTCATGTCAGTTCGCTTGTGTCAGTCGGATCGCTGATTTTCAGGAATATCAAGGAAAAACCGACACGTTCTAAAGATTGTTCAACTACTCATTTATTGGTGAAATTATAACCTAATATGTCCTGTTGATAAGTATATATGTACAGAACTACAAAAATTTGCAGTGAATGTTAACATAAAAGAATCAAATAATTTCTGCTATGCTTGTAGTGAAAACGAAAACAGCTTACAATATTTTTTAGATATATACATATATAATCGTTTATAAAATGTATCCGTCAAAGTGAAAAAATATATAACATGTAAAAATACATAGATCATACATTTATTGCAATCAATTATATCAAACATGTTAGTTAAAATAATTTCTAGAACCAGTCACTCTCTGTAGATATAATGCGTCGGACATTGTATGCATAAAAATAAAATCTCGATTTTTAACTGTATGAAATAAAATTAGTAAGAGTTTCGCGGAACACAATGTTTCGCCTTTGTTTACCGTAAACTTGAACTCTCAGGGTGAGGCTGAACAAAATCAAGACACTATATTTTGATTGTTATGAGCTTCTGTCCAAGTTCACAAATATTTCCGGTGCCTATAAAATAGCCGACTTTAATAAAGTTATTTGAATCTGAGCTGGCAAAATAGCATATTATCTATTATGGTGGTATCGGCAAAACAGCTACAAGTATTGCCTTTAATGAAAATGGATATCAATTTTAAATACTATTCTAAATAAAATAGCTTTGAGAATCGTGTAAAAAGCGTTCGTTGTTCAGTCGTCAATGAATCATCCAACGTGCGTGTATCGTGCGTGTATCGTGTATTTATCATTCATCGTGCACCGTGCGTGTATCGTGCGTGTATCGTGCGTTCATCATTCATCATTCATTTTGCGTTAATCCTCCGTGTAACGTTCATCGCTCATCGTGCGTGTATCGTGTATCGTGCGTGTACCGTGCGTGTATCGTGCATTCACCGTGCGTGTATCGTGCGTGCGTGTGGTCATTTTGAATTTTAGAATCTGTAAGTAGTTCTCCCCTGTATATTGTTATGAATATGCATGAAATATATGTATGGCTGTAAAGTAGTTCTCGCCTGTATATTGTTATGAATATGCATGAAATATATGTATTGCTTGCTGTTCGGTATGAACCAAGGCTCCGTGATGAAGGCCGTACTTTGACCTATAATTGTTAACTTTTTATCCATTGTGACTTGGATAGAGAGTTGTCTCATTGGCACTCATACCACATCTTCTTATTACTATAATGGCTTGTTAAGTAGTTCTCCTCTGTATATTGTTATGAATATGCATGAAATATATGTACGGCTGTTAAGTATAGTTATCCTCTGTTTATTGTCATAAACATGCACGAAATATATGTATGGCTGTTAAGTAGTTCTCCTCTGTTTATTGTTATGAATATGCACGAAATATATGTATGACTGTTAAGTAGTTCTCCTCTGTTTATTGTTATGAATATGCATGAAATATATGTATGGCTGATAATTCGTTTTATTTGTACATGTTGTATGTATTTTTCTTCTATGAGAAAAACAAGGGCATGCACCCATGCATATAGTTGTAAAACCTTATGAAGAACCCGAGTTCAAGGTTTTTGATGATTTTTGTGTTTTTGAATCTTTGGTTTTCTATGAAGGGTATTCAGGACCGTTGTTGGTCTTATTATCTTAGGTCGGACCACAGTGGTCGGAAAGCAGAAATATAATCAAACAAAAGGATTTTTCTGTAAAAAATATTTATATTTCGTTAATAGATGAGGGGCCGGATGGGTTATTTTCGTTCTTTGTGATCGGCGCATTTTCGCTATCGTGATCCGTTTTTCTACAGATGTATTACTCTTTTTATATTTTCGTGATCCGTGATCATGGAAATTTATTTTCTGTGAATCGTAATTGACAAAAAATCAACTCGTGAATCGTGATGAGACACAGGTCATAGGTTTGAACAGTCATTACATTTATGGAATTATATGCAACGTATGAGCACCAATGAGCAGGGATGCGTACCCAAAGTTAGCTAAATATTTATATTTTAAACGGTCGTGAATGAAAAAATACTTGCATGGTTTCAATTCAAAAGGATTTCAAGTAAATCCTCGCATCTCACAAAAAACGCAATTTAATATTTTACAGTAATCACAAGTGTGGACACAGATGAGTGTGGATAGTATGTTTGGATGTTTGACAGTGTCTTATGACAAAAGGAGATCTTTGTTTTTCCTATATGGTGTTATTAACTGTGTTGCACGATGACAACCAATCTGAGCATTGGAAGTGTTATTTATTAAATTATTTTTTTTTATGTTCAAGATGGGCATGGAGGAGACAGTAATTACACTAGTTACCAAATGATTATGATAGAATATGTTCTACATCTTTGATTTTGGATACATTTTGTAGCTACATTGTAGGAGAGCAACACATAATTTGTTCTTTTTTCATACAATAATCATAACAAAATTTAATTACTATCATAATATAAATAGTTTGTACTGTTTTAGTATGGATTTATAAGTCTCTGTTTATGTTTTGTACAGCAATAATTATATTCATATAGTGGAATGTTAGACTTTAAAAAGATATTGATTTCATAAATAAAATGTCCATCCGTAAATACTTGACGTTTGTGTTTATTGATATTATATTCTAAATTTTCTAAAACAATTCACTAACAGGAATGTATTTTAATTATCAAATTTCAATTCTTTTTTTGTTTGTTTGTCTTAATAGTTCAACCTTATAGCATCTAAATATTTGTACTATGGAACGATTTTGAAAATTGTATTCATTGTGTTGACCATGCATGCAGTTATCCTACACGTCTTGATTCATTTACATTATACATCACCCTATTCACACGCACACTTTCAGTTTGCGTTCACAAAAATTCCTAACTCGAATAATTATAGCGCCCCCTTACGGTCATTGTCACTGGCGATGTAGTGATCGATAGGGAGCGTAATATAACGACTGGATTATTCGGGTTAAAAAATTCCGGATAAAAGTCAATGAATCCGTAGTCAAACACTTGAGGTGGGTAGTTTGACATCCGAATTCAACTATTAGATTAATATATATGATGTGATGACGCAAATGCGTATTCTTATCCAGAGTGTCAGTGCGTATGCTTTCTATTTACTATTTCTTGCGCAAAAATACCACGTGTATGCATAAATATTAATTTCATTGGTGAATGCGAATTTTCGCTTTTCTTATCTTAATTCACGGCAGTAAGAGCTTAACATGTGCCTTTCAAACACAGTCATCATTACTTACGGTATTCTGACCTCAAGCTGTTTCTCTTTTGTTTTGTTTTTTGAGTCACTGTCCTATTATAAACTTTGACATTTTCGAAATGCTGAGGATTTCCTACCCAAGGAATTATAGAATACTTAACTTCGTACTTTATTTGGCCTTTTTAACTTTTTTTATTCGAGCGTTACTGATGATTCTTTGTAGACTTAACTCGCGTCTGTTCAGGTATTCATAAAATTTCTGAAAATAAGATATTCTTCAAAACCAAGTATTTCTGTAGAATATTTGGATAGCTTTAAGTAAAATCAGGAAATCTTTAAAATTTGAGATGTTTTATGAGACCAAAATAAGTCTCTATATAAGAGGCTCTAATGAAGCTGATGTGTTACTTTCAAGAAAAATATACGAAACCTTCTTAAGTTGCATGCCACAGGGTTTCACTTCACATGGAAATTGAACTTTAAATTTATCTATACAACATCTACTATGAGTACAGACAACTTTAATAACGAGTTGAGAATAATTGAAGGCATCCAGGCAACAAAATATGAAGATATGATAGATAAAAAAAAAATGCATCCAGATTATAAAGCAAACTCAGTGCTTAAATTCATATTGCGATTGGTTTGTGCGATTTGCATTAGACATCCGGTTTGTAGAAACCGGAATTGCAAAAGGGTTATGAAAAAATGATGTACACTCCCAAGAAATAAATAAAATATTCGAGCCTTGAAATGTATATTTAAAATAGTAGCTGTATATATACACTTATCTATTCACAACTATCCAACATTGCTTTCAACTGACTTGTGCAAGAATCTACACACAATTACATATTTTTAATAATGTGTTTTAACACCATCATTATCTTATTATATTCACAGTCAATTATTTCAATTCAAAAGCAAACAAAAATTCAACAAAAAATTTTCGGTGACCAATCAGCGGTCTATGATTTACGTATTGCTTTTTTTTATTTTAAAGAAAGCAACTTGTTTCTTTTTTTGTACATTATTTTGTCTGTTTCTTATGACACAATTTGATTTTCCCTTTTCTCTTGTTATTTGATTGTTAGTCATGTATATCGCCCGATCGACAGTAAATCAACGTTTCGGTTTCTGGACAATATCTTTGGAACCGTAAGCAATACATTTACCAAACGTGCCACATGGGGTGAAGATTGATTGATTGATTGTTGGTTGCTTAACGTCCAGGGGTAAATATTTCATGCATGTTCAGGACGAACATGGGGTGAAGAAGATCCTTATCGAGTTTAAAGTCATTAAGTGATTAGACATGCAAATGCTCAAGGAACGACCATTTAACTTCCAGGGGGGGGGGGAGGGAAGGGGGGGGGGGGGGGGCTGGGGGTGTTATTTTTTTTCTTTCTAAAAAAATATTCTGATCCCCAATTTGATAAAAAAAATATTCTGGTCAAACAGATAACAAAAAAAATTATTCTGAATGCAAATTCCCCCCATACCTTATAAGTGTTAAATTTTGAAAAAAAAAATAATCTGATTGATTGCATCAAAAAACTAAATAAAGAGGTAGAGCCAATTTTCCGGCGATTTGTTTCATTCGATTAGATAGGTAAATCGTGCTTTAAATAGCCCGATAGATGTTAATTATAGTACATGAAAATACGTCACATCATCTATTTTCATACCTTGAACAGGTATTCCTACAAAAACAAGGCCAAGGCTATTGATTTTTCAATATTGATTTTATTTTATTTTTAACATCCTTAATGCAAGGTGCCATACCACGTAACATGCCAAGGAGCCAAATAACATGGAACAAATTCAAATCTTGATTTTCTCATTCTAAATATATGTATATCTGTACTTTTCCTGGTCTTTTAAGGTTTTATCGTCTATAAGATAAGATAAGATGCTACATGTATATATTTTAACCCGAGAACATCTTACATGTACACATGTTATATTGCCTTTTCTGTCATTTTAACAAATCGGACCTTCGTTGTGATACAGATGCAACAGCTTCTTGATGTTTTACCTACAATCACGATTTGTAGTGTAATTGATTGTTCTGTTGTGTTGTTTTATTTTCTGATGACTTAGGTACCGGTGTAGGGACGGTGGTAAAAATTTCAGTACTAGTATCTAAACAGTTTGTGAATTGGCGACAACATTGTTGTTGACTGCATTTGTTACATATAATACCATGTTCAAAAAAGGTTTCGAAAAATAGTTTGTGCTGTTTTGAAACTTGTATACAATGGCCTTATTTTAAGTTATGTGTATATAACACCCGCAACATGTTACAGTAGGTTTCATTGCTATATAATTAATTCTCGTGTTATTGGTTATGTACAGGCCCTTACATAAGTTTGACGGCAGTTGGTCCTTGAATATATGTAATAAATGTAACCACATGAATAGAAAGAAAGTCAAGAGTATGGATAGTCTAGGAATACACACAATAAGCAATACATTATTTTTTTCTTTGATACATGTAAAATGATAAACTAGTAAACTATATAGTCAAAATGAACCAGAATGACTCTATGAATTAAGCAAACATCCGATAAAATATGATAGAAACATTAAAATTTAATATAACAATACAAAAAATGCAAATATTCTGAGCGAGATTCGAACCCTTTCTTTAAAACCATCATTTATTAGTAGTTCTGTGCTCTACTTAAGAAGCTACGGCGATGCTTATACATATCTCTCTTATTTAGAAGCTATATCGGTACAATTTATCGATGTTACAATTTTTTCTTTAAAAAGTTGTTTTTTATGTAATAAGGACACTCTAAACCAATTTCATTTTTGAGAAAACAAGTAGTATGAATAACAACAGTCATAAAAAGCATAACTTTTTTTTGGTTTGAAATGTCCTTCTGATGGGATTCCCTGTTTTTCTCACCTAAAAACCCCTGAAAATCCGCATATTGGACTTTCATCCTTTTTTAGGGTCAAATTAACTTTTGATCACACATGTCATAATATATGTAAATCGAGATATTGATCAAAAAGCATTTTTATTTTTTGTTTTTTTTGTAAATTTTATTCTTTCGGCACTTTTTAAAATTGGCCCTTCTGTGAAAAAAATCATCGGCAAATTGGCCCTACCTCAAATTTGCGATTTTTTTTCTAAATAAGAAAAAATACCATAACCCCCCGTTGAAGTTAAATGGTTGCTCCCTAAACTGATAGTGGCAAAAATATTGATTTTATATAACCGTAGTCCAATTTATAAAACTTAGCTTGCGAATGCCCCTTATATAAATAAATAAGTAATGAAGCTTCCTATTGATCTTCGGTAAAATAGGTTAAAGATCAAAATCACAGAGTATATAAGAAGATCTGGATTGGGGGTCCTACTTTTCTTTTTTCCGTTATTTTTTTTTGTGGCCTTTTTCTTAATCTTTTAATTGCCGCTGTGACATTGACCTTTGAACCACATTAAGGGTCTATTCCACTCAAAGATGAATTATCGATGTAAAATTGTGAAAGATGTCTATTTAAATGAGGGTCTGGACGGGGTTTACAGAATAATGAATAATGTCAAAAAAAAAGGAATCGAGAAAAATGAGCAAAAAAAAAAAAAAAATTGAGATGAAGAATAATGGGGTGCAAAAGAATAAAAAAAACCTGTAAAATAGGATTATAGGTAATAAAACACTGATTACAGAATTGATCCATGTACAGAATAAAAAAGTCATGTGATAACACATAAATCTAATAGAAAAATGAGCTTCGAAGTTTACTGAAGAAGCATTATTTTTAAAGGTAACGCAGATTTTATTTTTTCCAATGATTACACCATCTGTTGATATATATGTGAACGTTTTGTGTATTTTTAAATAAATCTACCTATGTTAAAAGATGTGTATAATGTCAAATGTAAAGTGTTTAGTCTCAAAGAAAACTTGTAAGATTCCCGCTGCTATATTTGTTAAATATGTGCAATTTGGGTACTCCGGTGCAATTTGGGTACTGTGACGTTACTTAAATATTAATGAGGGGCGGACAGGGGGGTACCTTACTCCCTTCTCTCGCCCCCTTTTCTCCTTCCTCCCGCCCCTCTTCTCCTTTCTCCCGCCTCATTTCTCTTGACTCCCTAAAACATGAAAAACTAATGTATTATAGGAAGCTCATTTTAAAAGAAATTGATTAAATGTCTTGTTTTTTATGGCTCGTCCCTGTCTTATCCTTTCACAAGATAGAAGTGTTGTTTCTTCTACTTCAAGAACCTCAATAAATTTTTCACTGACTTATATAATTTTAAGCTGTCTGTTGGCATTGAATTTGTAAGTCTGATGCACGCCGTTTTCAGATGATTTTTTTAAAGTATAAATCCAAATTATAGAAACGCAGGGGAATTTTTGTGCCACTATTGGTGCAATTTCGTTAAGAACTCATTCGTTTTAAAATGGTGGTCGAAAAACGCTGCTTGCAAAATAGAAAAGTAAAATTCATTTGGAAAAGAATATGGGATATAATTTGACGAATATGCATAGTACAAGCAGCCGCGGAAAATCAGGCAGAAAATGGTTTGACATTGTTGGAATGGAATTAACAAAGAAGAATAATTAAATTGTCTTTGAACTTGGTTATATTGCCGCACAACTTTCTCTATGTTCCAAGTGTAACCAGTTTCTGAATGTTATAGGACTGTACAAAAAATATGGTTGCGGAAGCTTGTAAAAAATAAATTGCCAACCCTGTAATCGTATAAGCGCAGTTTACACGGGACAGCAACATCGGAATGAGGAAAAAGTTAACAAAGGCTTCAAATTCTGGGATGTCAACACTTAATGTGCACCCGTTGGGATGATATAAAATTAGTTTATTCAGATCCCGCTACATATTTTTCTTTCAATTCCGTATTTCAAAACAAATTATCATCTCGAAATTTACAATCACACGATTCATTAAAAAAACAGTGGCCAACAATAAATGAATAGCCGGTGCTTTGATGAAGGTAAACTAGAAAAGCGCCCCGAACGCTAAAAAATAAATAAAATTAAAGAGATTTTTGTTTACCTTTATTTCTTAAAACGACAGAAACAAACTGAAAATACTGACATTTTAACATCATTTTGATTTAGATTCATGTTAATTTACCCTTGGGTGTACAGGGATGGGTGTGTTTTGTTGTTTGAATTGAACATGATGTACAATTGAGATTACATTCCACTATGAACTGCTTATTCAATCAAAAATATATTTTGTCACCAAATGCCTTGTAAAATAGTCAGAACATAATCATATACGGTTAATATATATTTTGGTCCCTCGGCAAAATGCCCGGAGCATACTGTTTTACCCGTGTAAATTTGACCGCCTGTCCCTCACTTGGTATATAGCTAAGGGTTCATACAATTTATTTCTTAGTGCTATATTTTTTTTACCTTCGACTTTACATTATGTATCTGGTGTTAATATATATATATATATACCAAAAGTGTGCATATTGTCAGGATTTTTTTTATGTACGTCTGTCTGTCTGTCCATCTGTCAGTCCGGCAAATCAGTTTTCCACACTTTTTTTTCTTCATGCTTGAAGATATTGATTTGATATTTGGTTTATTGTTTTATCATGACAAGTTACAGGTCAAGTTCAATTTTCACGATTTTAGCTTTTCTCTTTGTTCAGTTAAAGCCCTTTCCCTAGGATTAAATTTTTGATGAAATACTTATTAATTATAGTAGATTTCTGTTCAAAAGGAAATAACTCATTTAAAAAAAAAATGAAAGACAAAATGCATATGACATTTTGGATTTTTTTCCTTTTCTTTGGTAAATTGTTTTAAGGATTTAGTGGTAGGTTTGTTTGTCATTCTTGAAGATATTGATTTGATTATTAGTATATATTTTTATCATGACAAGTTACAGATCAAGTTGGAATTTTGTTCCGGTCTGATGATTTTGTGCAGAGTTATGGTCTTTGGACATAGAAAATTCACTTAAATAATCAGTTTTCAACAATTTTTTCCGTCATGCTTGAAGATTTTGACTTTATATTTTTATGTAGTTTACACCATGACAAGTTTTAGATCAAGTTAGAATTTCGTTCCATTACAATGAATTTTTAACCGGTAGGGGACTATGTATTGCCATGCAATACTCACAGAATGCTTGTTATTGTATAATTTTCTCGAATGACAGAATGTTGAACTTTGTCTTTTCAAATGTATTTTTGAAATACAGTTTGCAAGGTTTGTCCGCACACAACCCACACGTTTACATCATACAGAGTATATACTATCTTAAAAATATGTCTTCTTCTTCTTCTTCTTCTTCTTCTTCTTCTTCTTCTTCTTCTTCTTCTTCTTCTTCTTCTTCTTCTTCTTCTTCTTCTTCTTCTTCTTCTTCTTCTTCTTCTTCTTCTTCTTCTTCTTCTTCTTCTTCTTCTTCTTCTTCTTCTTCTTCTTCTTCTTCTTCTTCTTCTTCTTCTTCTTCTTCTTCTTCTTCTTCTTCTTCTTCTTCTTTAAGACACAACTAGACACAACTATTTCAAATTGTATTGTATCGTCCTGAACATGCCTGCAATATTTGCCACTTTACTGAATCAAATTTGTGAAGCACTTTATCCATGCATGGAAGTAGCGATGGCATTATCTTTGTCTAGTTTGGTAGGATTAAGTTGAAGATAATTTTTTTCTAAGCTGAATGTGCACCCAGTTAGTTCGAAATAAAATTAAATCAGTAGAATTAATAGGAAATTTACGAAACGTACAGACAGGGAAGTAAAAACAAAATAACAAACACGATTCAGATCCCGTTAGATATTTTTTCAATACCTCTGAGTAAAAATAACTTTATATTCAGAAACGTCATCCTTTATCTGCCAAATTCTATGCATATTGGTCAACTTTGAAGCAATTTATCAAAAAAAAAAAACAAAAAACAAGGGTGGTGACATGTGTCTCTATACTTGCAAGGACTCACTATAAAATCCTGGAAATTGTTAGTTTAAAAGTCTTTCTCCGTAAATGAGAGATCGTTATAAAATCCTGGAAATTGTTAGTTTTTAGTCTTTCTCCGTATATGAGAGATCGTAATTAATTAGTGAGCTACCATTTGATTTTTATGGGGGCGGGGGCAGGACAGGAGTTTTAAGTAAAAAAAAGGAAGGATGAGCAACTTGGCAAAAAAAAAAAAAAGGTAGGATGAAAATTTATGTAAAAAAGTCAGGATAAACTAAGAAGAAAAAAAGGCAGGACCGAATAGAGTGAAAAATAAAAAGGCAGGACAGAGATTACAACTAAAAAAAATGCAGGACAAAATTTTTCATCCTAACCCCCAATAATAATCAAATGGTAGCTCCCTTAGTGACGACGCTCGTAGTATTTATGAGGTCGCTTTCGTTACTATGACATTTTATGAAATTTTATGCGACTGTCATACCAGTGAGAGGTTTAGCTAGCTATAAAGCCAGGTTTAATCCACCATTTTCTACATAAGAAAATGTATGTACCAAGTCAGGAATATGACAGTTGTTATCTATTCGTTTGATGTGTGTTGAGCTTTTGATTTTGCCATTTGTTTACGGACTTTCCGTTTTTAATTTTCCTCGGAGTTCGTTTTTTTGTTATTTTACTTTTATTAGCACTTTCTTGAAGCTTTTTATTAGCTAATTTAATAAGATAATTGTTTTCCAGCTAAACTTAAATAATTTTCATATACATTTTTGATTTCATTTTTGTCTCTTTTTTTTACCCCTTTTCCCCTTTCTCTTGCCCCTTCTCTCCTTTCTCCCGCCCCCTCTCTCCTTTCTCCCACCCCTCTCTCCCTGTCTCCTTTTACCCTGTCCGCCTCCTCATTAATAATTTACTTGGCTTGTTTAGAACTTTTTTCATGTATTGTTTGTTTCTTGTTTATATATATGTCTATTATGTTTGGATTTTAACCAGTCAGGGTATTACTTTTTGCAATACAGTTATATTGAAGACCCTACCTTCTAGCAAACGAAAAGGTCAACTGTACTGTAGCTAACATGCACCCCACGGGACGTATTCTTTTTTACTTTTTTTATATCCTAGTCCTCTGTAAATATAGTCCTGTAAATATAATCTGAGTCTTGAAGCTTTAACCGATTCTGAAAAAAAGTGCTCCTTTGAAGGAGGGAATTCCTTTTACAGATAAGCCTTCCATTATAAAGACGTCACAAAGTGTTTCACCATATGTATATGTGACGTCATAGAAAATGGAAAGTACGGTGCTTTGACGACACAGAAGAAAAATTTGGACGGTAATTCAATAAAGTCGGTAAGACATCTCTGTTTTATGACATTTGTTGAAATGCACAGGCGGCTGTCTTTTTTTCAGGCTAGCGTTTCACAAAAGTCATACGGTAATTTCACTTTTGTACACAAGTACTTGAAGTAGATCCGCAAACATCCTGCATTTATATGTCTATCCAGTCATGCCAGTGCTAAGTATTTTTGTTCATTCTTACCTGGTCATGTTATTCATTTTCAACATCCTCCTGCCCCACCCCCACCCATTCCTTTCTGTTATGTAACAACACACGCATTGTAGGATTCGTGAAAATTGAAAGGTCATGGGACGATCATTTTATTATGTTTTGGGAGAGGGGGGGGGGGGAGATTTTGAAAATAGAATCCTGTCCAGGTAATACAAGACATACAATGTAGCATTAAATAAATGAATAATTTATTATTTTGCCCTTGTCCAAATGATTATGACGTTTTCAAAGGCTATTTTAATCACGTGATTTTAATGTTTTGCTGGGTCTTCCTACTCCTACAGTATATTAGATTTATTCGTCAAATAATCAAGATAACATATTTTGAAAAGTTTGGAGTGGAACCGGTAAAAAGTCTGGATTAACAATAAATTTAGCTCCATAAGGGGGGCCTAAATCCGACTCTGATTACAGTAAAATCAACGGTAAAATAAATTTATGAAAATTTTAAAGAATGACCAATATTTTTAAAAAGATATATATTATATAAGGAAAAATGCCAGAAAAATTAAAACAATACAGAAATAGACGTATTTACACTTGTATGCAAATTTGTCCACCATTACTTAAAATCACACAAGTTCCCGTAAAATTTGACATCACAATTTAAAAAAAATTGACGTCATAATTGATAATTAAAAAGTGATTGTTGCTTGACGTCAGGTTATTCGGCAGTGTGGCGTAGCTTGCCCCCCTCCCCCCCCCCCCCCCAATAAGCTAAACAGTTTTTGCTATTTGAACACAAGAATAATCTATTAAAAAATGACAGTCTTCAAACTCAAATAATTTTCATAGCTCAGGCCAGGGGGCCCTGTACATTCTGAAATCCGCAGCCCCCCCACCCTGAAATTTTACAGGCCCAAATTTTAAACGGTCAAAACTCACTAAATCTGAATACAGGTTAGCTCCTAATTACTTCTGACTGCAATAATTGGATGTTTATTAGTGGGTGTCAGATAATCAAATCATTGTATTTTCATTTTTTTTTTATTCATTTCAATTTTTAATCTCTGCTAAATGATAATATCATGCTGTCCACAATATTTTCTGGTATTTTACAGTCTGATTCATCATTGTCACAGTCACTATAGTCGTCATCATCATCATCATCATCACCATCTATCACCACCACCACCAATGATAGTGGTTGTTTAAATCTACATTATAATAATGTTAATATTAATAAAATGCCTTACACTGAGATATACTAGAGATGAAAGGGGGGGGGGGGTAGTCGGAGGGGTTCTGATCCCGAAATCCCGGGCTTATTAAAAAACATGAAATCCCGTTTCATTTTCATTTTCAATTCGTAAAAAGAATTCCCGGATCCCGAAAGGATCAATGCCGAAATCCCGAGCTTAAAAACACCCGATCCCGGAGTCCCGATAAAGGTCCGACCCCCCCCTCACAGATGTTAGTTGATAACTGGTACACACGTCATTTTCAATGTTCAGATGAGTTTTGTTCACAAAACATTTATCTCTTTTTCAAATCGAATCCTTTCAGTGAACTTCCAAGATTTTAAATTCATTGCGAATAAAAGATGGATATGAGATATACGTTAATGACACAGCAAGCCAACAATACAACAAAATTAAAAGTCATCTACAGGTTGACATACGGTCTCAGACAATATATTTACAATATATCAATCTCCGAAGTTGTCGTCATACGGTCTCAGACAATATATATACAATATATTAAGCTCAGAAATTGGCGACATACGGTCTCAAACAATATATATACAATATCAAGCTCCAAAGTTACTTTTTTCTTTTCTCTTTGTTCCTGAAAGCCAATAAGAATACCTAAATCTGCTGATATTTTTCCATATCATCATATACTCTAATATTGGTGGCTGTACCTTATTGTAACATTAGCGTTAACGTCATACAAGAAGGGAGACGAGATCTTGTTCGATGGCTAGAAGAAACCTGTTACTGTACAAAATTTTGAATGCACAAAAACGAACGAAACGGTTATTAGGTTTACTTATTTAAAATAATTTTTGTGATGATTATTTATTCATTTATTCGTTTTCCACGAATATAGGAAATAATCACATGCTAAATGTAAAGTGCACCACGGCACTTTTATTGGTTTTGTTTCGCCCTGCTATTTCTTGGAAGGTCTTCAAATTACGGAAGCCGATAAGGGCCATTCAAAAAAAAAAATTATGTCGTAATTACGACATAGAATGTCGTAATTTCGACATAACATGTCATTATTACGACATCGCTGTGTCGTAATTTCGACATAACATGTCGTTACAACGACATCGCTATGTCGTATGTCGTAATAACGACATCGCTATATATAAAAGAATATGTATTATGATTGCCAAGAAACTAAATGGCACAGAAATTAACAACTATAGGTCATCATAATGCCCCCAATAATTAGAAAAGCCCCCGCATAGTCAGCTATAAAAGAGGGAGGAAAGATACCAGAGGGAGAGTCCCCAAATGCTGTGTGGCAGACAGTGTTATTAATTAATTATTAGCTCCCTTGGTTAAACTCCAAATTTCATATTTGATGTATTTCATTGTTAAATAATTTACATGAAGCTTAATAAGTATATATTTGTTAATTGCATAGCTTTTGCTATTTGAATTCATTGGTTAAAGATATTTATTTATATTGTAAAGTTTGATATTTGCATCGTCGCACAATCTTTGGTTACCCTCTTTGGATACCTTCAGTGAGAAACTTATATATTTTATAGATCCCATCGAAGTTTAATAAGTGACCGGTCGTGGAAGAGCCGTACAGACAGAGAATAAAGATAAAGAAAATAAAGCTGTATGTGTGGAAGCATTTCATTCCTTTAAGACCCAAATATGTAGGTAATAAGAAAAGAATCTTGACATTCTTTACTCTGCGTGTATCTAACTTTTGTTTTAATCAATTATAAATAAATTTGGTGTTTTTTCTGTCTTCTGATGAATAAAAAGAGTAAGACAATAATAATATCTAACAAAAGTACAAATATTTGCCTCATGTGAGTTCAAATATTGCTGATTCAATAAAATCTTCTCTACACAGTCGTTTTTCAAACGGTAGCCATTTTGTCCAAGTTGATATTTCATTTTTCAAAGCAGTTAACGCGTATTTTTTATTTAATGAATGGCTATTATCTATTTTGAATTTATTGAACCATAAAACTAATTTTTGACTCTTCACATTGAATAATCCGCGAAGCGGATTATGTTAAATGTGAAGAGTCAAAAATTAGTTTTATGGTTCAATAAAATCAAATATGTTTTAAATTAAGATTTTACAGTGAAGCAGTTAACGCGTATTTTTTATAATTGATCAAAACAAAAGTTAGATACACGAAGAGTAAAAAATGCCAAGATTCTTTTCTTAATAACTACATATTTGGGTCTTAAAGGAATGAAATGCTTCCACACACTACAAAACGGTAGCCAATTTGTCCAAACGTCTGAAAACGTCTAAAATCCTAAAGACGCTAATTTCCGACGTTAAATGTGATAAATTTTCAATTAAATGTTCATGATAATTAAAACAAATCGTGTTATGAAATTTTGAAAAAGAGGTTGATGATTGCTGCCGAAAAAAAAGAATTATATTATATATTATAGTGCAAATTGCTATAGATTCCTCCCGGGGACATAGGTTCGACACAGGTTAAATTTTTATTAATCGTTTATAGCTTTTAACGATTTAATTAAAAGAATTGGGAAATGGGGAAAATATCCCATTACATGAACTTCGTCAAACTTTTGCAAAGACAAATTGGAGACACCAAGACAGTCCTCTAAATGTAAAATGCGAATTAAAATTTATGTAACGGAAGTACTCCAAAATAGATCATTCAAAGTCGTCACTTCAGTAAGGTGCAATCACCAATATCAAAACACTTAATACCAGTTCACGGAATGTTTTACTTCGCGATTTGTCCTGCTATTCATGTTATAACTGTCGTGATGAAAGTAATTCCTGTACTAGCGAAGCCGAAACTTTTCGTCAATATAAACTTGTGCATGAAATGGAGGTAATAGAAAGAAGAATCCCAAACAGCGACGAAAACCGTTTCATCGAATTAATAAAAACTCGGGATTATATTTGCCGTTTTCGCGGACGATCCAGGAGTAGATTACTATATTTTAAAATGTATATCAGAAGTTAAACACTATAGATGACTTGGGAAATAATTCTCAAGCCAAGGTTCAAGTAATTGAAGGGGTGTATTTCGACAACTTATGTGCCAGGGAAAATACAATTCTATTCAAATTTAACCAAGGGTAAAAATGTTCGAATTACTTGCAGAGTATTAGATATATTTGTATTGGGGTTGAATCAAGATATAGAAACTTTACAATGACAGATGATATGCACCTTGAAAGTTAAACATCCTATGATAAAAAAAAATATGGAAAACCGTAAACATCTACTTCCGTCCCATCTTTCCTTCCTACATTACTTGCGACAGAACTGCATTTTTAGTTGAAATAACTTAAACATTATTAAATCGATTTCCAGAACTCGAGGTAATTTTTGATAAAATGACATCACAAAACGAACAGAACCAGAATCAACCAACAATATGAAAAACCGAATAAAACTTGCAAAAATTAATCGAAGTCAAACACCCTTTTCGACGCCGCAATTCACCCTTATTACAAGAAGCCATGAAGTTTGCGCTTATTTAAAGGGAGATGGAATGCTTAGCTTGCAATGTCAGTCCTCATATAATTCCACATATTATTCTTCCAACAAATGGAAGTTTATATCAACCTTGTCTGGTTGTACAGCCCTTCCACGGCCGGTACCTTATTAAACTTAGAAGGGATCTATAAAATATATAAGCAAATATTAAACTTTACAATATAAATAAAAATCTTTAACCAATGAATTCAAATAGCAAAATTTATATGCAATTAACAAATATGTACTTATTAAGCTTCATGTAAATTATTTAACATGAAATACATTAAATATGAAATTTGGATTTTACTAAGGGAGCTAATAATTAATAAATAACTCTGTCTGCCACACAGCATTTCGGGGACTCTCCCTCTGGTATCTTTCCTCCCTCTTTTATAGCTGACTATGCGGGGGCTTTTCTAATTATTGGGGGCATTATGATGACCTAAAGTTGTTAATTTCTGTGTCATTTAGTCTCTTGGCAATCAAAATACATATTATTTTATATATAGCGATGTCGTTATAACGACATAGTGAAGTCGTTATTACGACATAGCTATGTCGTTTTAACGACATAGCTATGTCGTTTTAACGACATAGTGATGTCGTTATTACGACATGATATGTTGAAATTACGACATAGCGATGTCGTTATAACGACATGTTATGTCGAAATTACGATTACGATATAATTTTTTTTTTTAATGGCCCTTATCGGCTTCCGTACTGATCGAACCAGACTTTTAAAAGCCTCTGTTGGAAGATGAGATAAATCATGGAAAATAATTTTTACTCGATTAAAATACGAATAAAAAGATGAAGAATATTGTCTCATCTTTCAAAATCACTTTTCTGTTAAATAAAAAAGCTCGGAGATGTAACAACACGGGTTTTTATGAACCGTACTATTTATAGACTCAGCTGTCAATTTTGTCAATATCCGGTTCTATTTTAAATAAAAGTGGACTTTCGTTTTGTCGACCTTCATACTGCAAAACAGCTTTTCAATGAAAAGAAATAAAACCCGTAGCAACAAAGACTCCCAAGAGTGTCTAAAACGATAGTAAAAAACTCTGATCCACTCGGTAATGAAAGGTTGAGTGTCAAACGGCAGCGAGAAATAATAAGTTACAGTCGTGCACCTGCTGACGACGAGGGTTTCTTATCGTCGAGTTGCAAGTTGCGAGTTAAGAAAGTCGAGTTGCGAGTTACAAAAGTCGAGTTGCAAGTTGTGAGTTAAGAAAGTCGAGTTGCGAGTTAAGAAAGTGTAGTTGCGAGTTAAGAATGTCGAGCTGCCAGTTAAGAAAGTCGAGTTGCGAGTTACAAAAGTCGAGTTGCGAGTTACAAAAGTCGAGTTGCGAGTTACAAAAGTCGAGTTGCGAGTTATAAAAGTCGAGTTGCGAGTTAAGAAAGTCGAGTTGCGAGTTAAGAAAGTCGAGTTGCGAGTTAAGAAAGTCGAGTTGCGAGTTGAGAAAGTCGAGTTGCGAGTTACAAAAATATTTTTGACCCCGAATTTCCAGGTTTGAACAAAGCATGCATGTACCCGAACTTAGTTATTCCCGCGATTGCGGGATTTGAAAGAGTTATATGTGATACTTATTTACATGTATAAGATATAATGTATAAGTTAAATTTTGGAAGTATTTGAAAAAAAATAAAAAAATACTGTATCCCAAAAAGATGAGATCGATCTTATTTAATCCAGTGCGTTTTCAATACAACATAAAAAAAACCCGGTCTGATTATAAATTACCTTATAACCTTGTCAACCTTATATATCGTAAACAAATAATTCTAAAAATAGAATAGTAAATTAAATTCTGCATCTCGCGCGGACTATAACACACGGAAAGTCATCACCGTGTATCATCGTACAGCCGATATAGGTACTAACCAAGCGGGCGTGAGCGATTTTGATCTTAAACGCGGGTAACGAAAAATCTTTGTTTTGTTCACATAATATCAATGTGTACTTCAATCTAAACATAATTGTTGTTTTAAGAAATGATTTGATCGTAGGTTGATGATTAGAGATGTCTCATTATTTTCCCAAAACAAGAGGGATTACTAAAAGCATGTGCAAATACTTGTAAAAGAAGTTGGCCCTCGTCTCATCCGATATAATTCTATATTCATTTCAACTCTTTTTCTGATAGAAGGTCAATGTGTGTGTGTAATAAGTATAGCTGTTTCAATAATTAGCATTGAAATCTTTCATACATATGTTATTTTTCGATATTTTATCCCTAAAGAAGCGTTGTGTACGGTGTTTAGCTGACCACACAAATCCTTATGTACGGTGCATAGTTAAGTTGTTGTACACCGTACACAAAAACTTTATTTTATACTCGTTTATAACCCAAACAGTTTCAAAGAATGAGTAATCACAGGTAGGTTTATGATTGGTAACCATTACTGTTGCCCTGTATTAGGTTTCTTTCAGATAAAACATGTAAATGTCTCAACAACTGTATCGAAATTGAAATTGGGTGTTGACTTTCACAACTATTTGCGCATGAACAAGTTAATTGTTCTTATTTGAATATCAAAGTTGATTTATGAATAGGAAAAAATCGATGCAAAAATTATTTGTGAGCAGGAATTTCAGATGTTGAGAAATGTACATTGAATATTGATAAAGCAAGACAAAGATCTTCGTTACCTTGTAAGATCAAAATCGATCATGCCCGCTTGGTTAGTACCTATATCCGGTGTACTGATGATACACGGTGGTCATGGAGACAATAGTTTGCTCATTGGAATTTCGTATTGATTTATTAATCTTATTTTTGGTTCATTCATCACACAGACTTGTGTGTAGACTATCGCTAAATAACGAACGGTCAATGCGGCCGCGTTTGAAGATGAGGATTTGCAGCAAAGGAATAGAACTTATCGATTAAGAAGATAATCCCAAAAGTAGAGGAATCTATGTTTACTTTTCTTATTCAATCCATCATTTTAAAACACGCTGAAGATGCACAGATTTATTTTCATATCTAAAAATAGGTGGCCTCGGTGGCCGAGTGGTCTAAGTAGTTGCGACTGTAATCACTGAGGTTGTGAGTTCGAACCCCGCTCGGGAGGGTCCACTCGACTCCTATCTTAATTGACTAGGATTGTCAGTTTTTCTATCGAAGGTCGGTGGTTTTCTCCGGGCACTCCGGCTTCCTCCACCAATAAAAACTGGCCGGCACGAAATAGCCTAAATACGGTGCTTAAAAGTGGCGTTTAAACACTAACAATCAAATCAAATCATATCTAAATATAACATTCACCTGAAAAAAGATCGATCTTTTTAAAACCACATCAGGAAGTGGACTTTTTAAGATTGGCAATGAGGCACTATCAAGGTCAAATGAAGTGTTATAAAGCCACCATAGACAACCGTATGGCCTTCAAAATCAATTCTTAGTAGTCTGCTATAAACGGCCCAAACATGAAAAATGTGAAACAATCCAAATTGAAAACTCTAGAAAACTAACGGAAACCGTTTTACTAGCTCATAATTGACAATCTCAAACATGTGAGCACTATATAATTTTACACCTAAGTAACTCAGTAAGTTTTATAAGTTACCCAATACCCAGGAGGAATACTTTAAAAAAATCTTATTCACGTATAGCAATACACATTTTAAACTTTCCAATGAAATCGTACGTGTAAAATGGCGCAAAAGTAGTTTTTACAATAGTATCTTTGGCATCTACATGTATAGACTAAAGAATAATAATCTGCTATCACACGCTTTTTTGTAATTTCAATAATGCAAATGTTGAAATTAAAATAGCAACACTTTTGAAATGTAAGGTTTGCAAATATCCAAAGTTAATGAACCATGACTGAAGGAACAAGGCAAAACAATCTCTTTTGAAATGAGATGTGCCAATATTAATACAATTGCATACCAAATATCATTGACTTACCACAAGTAGTTTACCATAAACTAGACCTTATTACAAACTAATACATTAATTGTTGACGCAGCCGCTGCCGTCGCCGCTCGGACGCTGGAAACAGCATACCTATGTCTAGCTTTTTGACTCCGTCAAGAGACACAAAAACGGGGAATGAGTCAAAGAGACAGAAACCCAACCAAAATATACAAATCAACCAAAGGCCATTGGGTCTTCAACACAGCAAGAAATCACACACCTAGAGGGAGCCCCGAGCAGGCCCCGAAACACAATATTCATTAGATCAAGAATATGGACGCCATTCTATGCTCCTAAATATAAAGATGAACCTAAATTGATAGATATATACAAGAGCAACAACGGCTAAAGGTTCAGACACAAACAATGTGGCGGGTTTAAACTGATTGTATGTACGTCCATTATGTCCCCTTCATCTCTAGCCAATGTAGACATATTGCACTCACACCACATCTTCCTATATCTATATATAATTTTAACGACCACAATTTTGAGTGTCACTGCCTAAGAATAAATTTTGCGGTCCCAAACAAATATACCGGGCTCTGTAGCTGCCCCAAAAAGCACACATTAAACGAAATCTGCAGAAGGGGTCTCTTACATATGTACTATAGTTTGGTTGCTATCTATACCTTTACGTTTAATATGACGGTGCTAGCTATGAAATTAAATAATAACTAATTTGCAAGCCATCCGCTGTATTTCAAAAGGCTATCTGCTTCTTCAGAAAATACTATACGTAGTGATTATGTAAGCAATCCATTTTATTTTTACAAGAAACTCATATTAAGTCTAAACAACAAAAATAATCAACTATACTGTATACAATTCTATAAGCAAACATCGTTCCAAATTGTTAAACAATTACACCAAAAAAAAACCCAAATTGTTTCGTTTCCACATTTTTATGTAATTACGCAACTCGACTTTCTTAACTCGCAACTCGACTTTCGTAACTCGCAACTCGATTTTCTTAACTCGCAACTCGACTTTCGTAACTCGCAACTCGATTTTCTTAACTCGCAACTCGACTTTCGTAACTCGCAACTCGACTTTCTTAACTCGCAACTCGACTTTCTTAACTCGCAACTCGACTTTCTTAACTCGCAACTCGACTTTCGTAACTCGCAACTCGATTTTCTTAACTCGCAACTCGACTTTCGTAACTCGCAACTCGACTTTCTTAACTCGCAACTCGACTTTCTTAACTCCCAACTCGACTTTCTTAACTCGCAACTCGACTTTCGTAACTCGCAACTCAACTTTCGTAACTCGCAACTCGATACATGCAACTCGCAACTCGATACTCGACAACAAGTGAATCTTGCTGACGACAATCAAAGTATCGATTTCAGGTTGTTTTACAAATATCCTTCTCACAACTCCAAAATATACGTACATACATTATTAATTACTTTTGTACAAGTTAAACGACTTTCATGACCGCAGGTTAAGTTTTCTAAATGTTTCAACTCGAAATAAAACTCCTTACCGCGATTGTTTTTGATTCCGACGTTTTGTTTTCCACGAGTTTTTATTCTCAACAATCTTTGAAAAAACATTTTTTGACAGCGTTTTTACGCCCGATACATATATATCGAATGCATTTGGTGTTTATCATAATATCTATGGACCAACTGGGCCAAGGAACATGTTAAAACGTTATTTTTACTGTTTGCACTATGACCGTCTAAAAATAGAAATTTATGTATCCTTAATGCCCGCGTCACACTGTCCCGATTTTTATATACGATGGACACCCGAATGCGAAAATTGTAAGTTCGTACGAAGTTGGTCCCGATCTCGTTAAAATACCAAAAAGTGACCGAAGCAAGTACGATGAATAACGAAGTCTATACGATGGTGCCGAAATTATATACGATAGCAAAAGATGGACATATGAAGGTTAACCGAAGACGGGTATTTAAGCTTCATATCTCAGCCGGAGCCTACACGATGGATCACGAAGGCTACACGATGGATTACGAAGGCTACAAGATGGATTACGATGATGGCGCGATGGATTACGATGATGGCGCGATGGCCATACGATGTCTAAAAGATACGAACAGAATTTCGACAACATATCGTTTCTGTACAAGTCTGCCATGCATGGCGGGAAATCGATCTTTTAGTCTCATTCATATAAAACTTAGTTTATTATCCCCTCGCCTACTACATGTAAGTTGCGTGTAGATAAAATTGTTATGGACACTCTAGAACCAAAATGCTCAAAACCTGGTATGGTGTTACTCGTTAAGAATATCTTAAGCGCTATTGACTTTAAAGTTCAAAGGTCAAGGTCACAGTGGTAGTTGTAATACAAGGCAATATCACCCTTGTGGACACTCTAAACGCAATATGCTTCAAAAGATTTTAACCACATTTGGCATATTGTTCCTCCTTGTAATGATCTGACATTTTTTACGTTCAAGGCCAAAGGTCAAGGTCATGCAGATGGACTTGTTTTTTCTCCTTGACATTGCATAATACACTGGCAATTGGTTACTCATTTTTTTAACTGGTGATTCTAAGACAATATTAAAGGTATTTCCAGTTACTGAATGTTTTGGTTGATTTCTAAAAAAATAGTTTATGTATCAAATATGCATATTCAATTTACCATTTTCTGCATGTGTCATATACAAATATAGTGTCCATATTTGTCCCCAATATGTTACATACGAGGGGATGCCATGCTCGGCATTGCCTTGTTTGAACTGTAAAATGTGTGCACTAGTCTGAATAATCACCCATAATTATGCCCATGTTTACTGATCTATATTAAAGGTAAGGTAATGGGTTTGTTGATCCCTTTTATTCAAAAAGAGTTCTTTCCAGGAGAATATCATAATAATATAGACAAAAGGAAGGATGTGGGGAAAGCAACAAATGCGGCAAAATATGACATATAGAAAACAAAATGGTTATGGAGTAAACATTCGTGTGACAACAACTCAGACGATACATAAAAAATCAGAATAATGAAGAAAAAGTTGGTTTCCCTATATACGTGTACCTGCAGTGTTGGTGTACGAGGCGCGTTTATGATTTTCATTGTGTTACTTGATATGAAAAATTGACAAAAAATAATATTTTACTTATAAAAGTAAATCCTGAGCCTGTAATAGCTGCTCTTCTTGTTCCATTTGAATTAATAGAAACAACGCTGTCGCCTTTCTTGTTCTCATAGAATCATATGATATGAGCTCCATGTTTTGTGAACGTCTTTCTTAATTGTCGTATTAGACTGACCATTGCATATCGCTCATGGCACTTTAAATGTATTTTAGCGCGAAAATTAACTTACATTTAGCTGGATTTATTACCGTCGTAGTTCCATCTTGTCGCCTTCGTACTTTTATTCGATGGCAACACGACGGGATTACGAGGTCTTCACGAAGTCGTGTTGCCATCGTAAGACCTTAGGATATCTTCGTGATTCATTCGTGTAGACATCGTAATGTCAAAACTGCCCGATGGAAACGATGGAAACACGAATGCAATACGATGTGCAAAGATGCATTCCCGGTGACATTACGATGGTGAGGTAGTCCAGCCCTGGCCTCAGTGACTCATTTTTTTTTTTTTTTTTTTTTTTTTTTGTTGTCACTGAGGCCAGGGCTGGACTAGATGGTGAGGATGGTGATACGAACTCAATACGAACCCTCAACATCGGATGCACCTTCGGGGATTTTTTAACATGTTAAAAAATTTAGAACCCTTCCCGAAGTTGTCCCCGAAGGCTAGAAAAAGTGGCAGATGGTTAAAGAAGGCACTACGAATAGCCCGATCTGGATACGATCAGCCCCGATTTTGAAAATTTCCATTATCGTGTTGCCATCGGCGTAAAAATCGGGACAGTGTGACGCGGGCATAAGAATCGATACATTCGGCATCTACACCGGTGTGCCAAAAGGATACATTCGGCATGCGCATGAGGGTACCAAAAGAATACATTCGGCATGAAAGGGTTAATTAATAGTTCTTCCTTCAAAGACACTGTTCTCAAAATTTTAAATTTTTATCATTTTTTTCCTGTTATCCTGAGATATAAAGGGATCTGCAAACTGACTTTAATCATACTCTCATCATTCTAGTCCTAAGCTTATAATCTTTTATTGTTCTTATTAGATTTTTAGCTTCAAGAATTCTTTGCTTTAATTCATTTGATAACATGATGTCTAGTTTATTCAAAACATCGCGTTTAAATTCACTCTTTTTAAGTTTAGAACTTTTTTTTTTATTGTTTGGGATAAAATATGTGTTTTAGATTGGTCAAAGGGAGATAACTTTAATTGTTTTTTCTTTGTCGCAGGGATTGCTGTTTCGGCGTCGACGTCGACGGCGTCAACAATTGTTAAGTTTTCTGCTTTAAGTTAGTTTGATAGGACCTGCTTGTGATATATCATTGATATCTAATATAAAGTTGTATTACTATCAGTACATCAGTTTGACGACTATTTTGAGGACCAGTCCCCTAGGACATGGTCCATCCACTTTGAATTAATTAGCAAATTTTTAATGTTAAGTTTTCTACTTGATCAATGACGTTGCATTACTATAAGTTCATATAAGTTTGACGGCTTTTTCGAGGCCCTGTGACCTACACGACCTTGGTCATGGTCCAGCCACTTTCAATTACTACACCAATGTTTAATGTTAATTTTTTTGCTTAAGGTGGCGCGGGTGTCTACCTCCATCTTGGATTTTGAAGTAGCAGATAACGTTGGTCTAGATCTTTGAAGAAATGTGCAAATTTTGAGAGTAGCATGTAATTTATGTGTAAGACTTTTGATGAAAATATAGAAAATTGTGTGTTTTATCATAATTATGGCTGCAATTTCTCAAAAACACCTTATTTGTGTTTTTTTTCAACTTTGCCAAATAAGGGGAGATAACTCAGATAAAGTAATTTTTATAATAGAAAGTGTTGTGAATTTACCTATTTTAATCTGTAGCAAGAAAACAAGTTCGGTGACCCCATTTTTTCTTTTTCTTATCTGAAAGCATGTTATAAGAGCTATTTTCTCACATTTTATCTCAAAATTCTATCATGTAGTTTTCTTTTTATCACACAAAATTTGATTTTCCATGCATAATCTATACAAAATCTGACAATTTTGCACAACCTGTAGCGTGAAAAAAAAGTCCGGTGACAGCATGTTTGTGTGTTCCTTCCTACATCATGTTTGTGTGTACCTTCCTACAACATGTTTGTGTGTACCTTCCAGCAGCATGCATGTTTGCGTGTTCCTTCCTACAGCATGTTTGTGCGTTCCGTCCTACAGCATGTTTGTGTGTACCTTTCAACAGCATGTTTGAGTGAAACTTCCAGCAGCATGTTTGTGTGTACCTTCCAGCAGCATGTTTGTGTGTACCTTCCTACAGCATGTTTGTGTGAAACTTCCAGCAGCATGTTTGTGTGAACCTTCCAGCAGCATGTTTGTGTGAAACTTCCAGCAGCATGTTTGTGTGAAACTTCCAGCAGCATGTTTGTGTGTACCTTCCTACAGCATGTTTGTGTGTACCTTCCAACAGCATGTTTGTGTGTACCTGCCAGCAGCATGTTTGTGTGAAACTTCCAGCAGCATGTTTGTGTGTACCTTCCAGCAGCATGTTTGTGTGTACCTTCCAGCAGCATGCATGTTTGTTTGTACCTTCTAGTAGCATGTGTGTGTGAACCTTCCAACAACATGTTTGTGTGTTCCTTTACTTGTTTGAGTTTATTCAAGTTCATGTTTCTGTATACCTTTAATTAGTATAAAATTGAGAATGGAAATGGGGAATGTGTCAAAGAGACAACAACCCGACCAAATAAAAAAACAACAGCAGAAGGTCACCAACAGGTCTTCAATGTAGCGAGAAATTCCCGCACCCGGAGGCGTCCTTCATCTGGCCCCTAAACAAATATATACTAGATCAGTGATATGTTATGTTTGTATTCCAGCAATATGTCTGCGTGCACATTCGAGCAGCATCTTTGGTTGTTCCTTCCAACAACAGGTGCGTGTGTATATTTCAGCAGCATGTATGCGTTATTTTAAGCAGCATGTGTGTGTGTGTACCTTCCAGCAGCATGTTGTGTGTACCTCCCAGCAGCATGTTTGTGTGTACCTTCCAACAGCATGTTTGTGTGTACCTCCCAACAGCATGTTTGTGTGTACCTCCCAACAGCATTTAGTGTGTACCTCCCAATAACATGTTGTGTGTACCTTCCAACAGACTGTTTGTGTGTATCTCCCAACAGCATGTAGTGTGTACCTCCCAACGGCATGTATCTCCCAACAGCATGTTTGTGTGTACCTTCCAGCAGCATGTAGTGTGTACCTCCCAACAGCATGTTTGTGTGTACCCTCCAGCAACATGTTTGTGTGTACCTTCCAACAGCGTGTTTGTGTGTACCTCCCAACACCATGTTTGTGTGTACCTTCCAACAGCATGAAGTGTGTCCTTCCAGCAGCATGTAGCACTGTGTACATTCCAACAGCATGTTTGTGTGTACATTCCATCATCATATATGTGTGTACCTTTCGACAAAATATTTGTGTGTTTATTCAAGAGGCTTGTTTGTACGATAAGCAGCATGTTTGTGTGTACATTCCAGCGACATGTTTGTGTGTATATTCCAGCGACACGTCTGTGTGTATATTCCAGCCACATTTTTGTGTTAACAGTAATGAAGCATGCTTGCGCGTAATTCATGAGGTATGTTGATGTGAACAAACCAGCAACATGTGTGTGTGTGTGTGTACTTTCCAGTAGCATGTTTGTGTGTATTTTCCAGCAGCATGTGTATTTGTACATTCAACGACCTGGTTTGTGTGTACCTTCCAGTAGCATATTGTTTGTGCCTTCCAGTGACACGTTTGTGTGTACCTTTCAGCAGCATGTGTGTATATATATGCCAGTTGTTGTTGTTGTTGTTGTTCTGTATCTTTCCTCCACTGTCTGGAGAACTGTAGTGTTGAATATGGTTAAACAACACTTCATTATATATATATGCACTGTCCCACTTTTACTGCAATACTTACAATATAAAGAGAAGTCTATGTACACACTATGAGCGGGGTGGTCCCTACTATATTTCAATCACTCAATCATGAAAATATGATAAATCTCAAAAATCAAATGAGCTTTAGCACATTATTAAAAAGGTTACTTGTAATGATATTCCAGAGCTGTATTGCGTGCTATGTAGGGCATAGCATAGTCCTCAACTTTCACAATTTTCAGGGCATCCATAAACGGTTGTCTGACTGTAGTGAGATGCTTACATAGGACAAGAAAGTGAGTTCTGTCCTCTGGTCCTTGTTTACACATCGGACAAGATGGGTCTACTTCGAACTGGTTAAAACGATGTCTATTTAAGTTGGAAGCAAAAACCAAGTCATCTTTAAAATACATAGACATTGACCGTCTTTCAATTGGCAAACACATCTGATTTGGAGTAGTGCTGGTTCCGATACCTATATGCTATAACAAAAGCGTCTGTAAAATGTAGAATGTTACTTGGAGTATACACAGAAGATCTGTTTCACAGGTGACGACGGACATGTTCTAGTTGTCGTAACGACAACCCCGTCATCTTTTCCTCGAATGTGAACTACCAAATAAAACCAAATCACTGGATTTGAACTTTATGGATTTATATTACCCAGTAATACTGATCTATTGAGTTAAGCCAATTGAAACTGTTTTTTACTTTTTTTTCTTATGTTGTGCTGTTACACTACAATCCGAGGTTAGGTTAGGGTTTAGAGCTCCAAAAAGTTTTTTTTTCAATTAGTGCGATGTATATCAGAGAATTTAATTTATAAAAATAAAAGATTGATATTCTTATCTGTTCAAATGATCATACACGATAGAAAAAATCAGAGAATTCATATTTTATAGAATTGATGCTTTGTCGCTTAGTCCGATCCCCCCATTTCCCTGTAACTTTAGTGTGAGTTGATTTAAAGTGTCTCATTGTTGACAATAATGTACAATTCTTTTGATTTGTGTCAAGCTTGTGACATTCATGTAGCGGCAGTGAGACACACCAAACCTGTATTCCGTTGTCGGTAGTGGCGTCGGCGTCTTCATCATTTAGATTAAGTTTCTCGTTTGAGTTGTTTTTTTACATTTTTCATTTCGGGACCTTTTATAGCTTACTATGTGGTATGGGTTTTGCACATATAGTTGTTAACTTCTACGTCATGTGGTTAAGAGTTGTCTCATTGGCAATCATACCACATTTTCTAATTTCTTTATACGGTTTTTATTTTGTATTAAATATTAAACTGTTTTGACATGATCAATTTGTAAACCTCAATGGATTGTTATAAAACTTGTATAGGAGTTATTCTTCAAGATCACGATAAAGCATCTACAGAAAAACTTTTGTTTTTACTAATAAATATAGTCAACATTACGCTTTTACTCTGACAATAGCAATATCAGGCGAGACAAGGATTCCGTGGAATCTTTTACGAATGTATTATATAACACTGCTTCCAATTGAGAGCTAGGGAAAAAAACTGCAGGACCAAGTGGTTGGGGATATCCCCCGTATGTCCGAAAGACTGTAAATGTTTTAGTACTTTTTTCTTATTTTTGTCTGCCGTAATTCCCTCTTTCGTACCAATTAACTCTGACCAACAACTCGAACTTTAATTTGAACTTTACCTCAATGGATAGCGAAACTCATCCAAAGTACATTAAACAAACGACATATGGAAATCGGTTTAAAAATAGAACATATTTTTTTCCGAAATGGTCACGTGGTTTTACCTCATCACGTAATGTGATAACCACATCAAAGAATGAAAGGACCACATCAAATACTGAAAAAAACACATCATGTAGTGTAAAATCGTCAAATTTTGAAACATCATTACGTAATGATAAAGTCATATAAAGAATTAGTTTAAACATATTTATTTATAGTGGATTGGGAAACAAGTTTTGCAACTTATATTAATCCCTTTCCACTTTGCGTAGCGGCATTAGCCTACTCTTTTTCGAAATCTACAAAGGTGTCTTTAACGTGCAAGAGATATGGCTCTCTCTTAACACGGGTCAGCCATTTATCGTCCCCTTCCGACGGACTATCATCGTTTCCTCAAGACCATACTCGCAAATGGTGTCAAGGGAGAGCCGAAAATTGAGTTCCTGAAATTTTCATCCCGAACGGGAATCGAACCAGGAACCTTTGTGTTAGTAGTCCGATGCACTAACCACTACAACAAGGATATAAAGAATTGGCAAATCATCATTACGAAATTACAAAACCACATCATGGAATGAATCAACTACATTACGTTAAGTCACATACCCATCAAGTAACATAAAAACCACATTTCCTAATGAAAAAAAACCCACATTAAATAATAGTGAAACCACATCGAGTAATGACAAAACCATATCATGTAATGACAAAACTATATCAAGTCAATACGAAACCATATCGTGAAATATCGAAATATATAGGAATATACAAATTTCGGAGAGTTCATCAACAGTTTCCCGGTAGTCGGTGTCAGCATCAGTTGTGTACATTTAAAAAACATGTTTGTATATGTACCTTCACACTGGAAGTTAAGCCAGCACCTATTTCTAGACGTAAGATTGCACTAAAATTACGGAACAAGTTAAAAAGAAAATCTTTCTTTTATTTTTCAGGTTGCAAGAATGAGAACATTTATACATACCATTTTGCTGATCATTCTTTATCTACAAGGTAAGTTTATAATGTAAAGTTATATCTAAAAATGAATAGACGTGGCATTATTGCCAATGACACAAATCTCCATCACTGAATAAATGATAAGGATGTTAACAACTATAAGTCAACGTACGGTCTTCAACAATGAGTAAAAACCATGCCGTACAGTAAGCTATAATAGGCCCGACATGACAACAATATACTATGAAAACTCAGAAATTTTTTTGGAAGTACACAATGTTGTGTCTGAAACTATCCCAGCAATGTCATTTCAAGCAAAACAGATTCCATTTCAATATTGTGCATCCATTTGTGGTACTGATAGTGGCGAAACATTATTTATTTTTCTTCTTCAAAGTTCAAGTTAACATACGAGTTCGAGTTATGATTTTAACTGTAGTCATACGATAACGACATCTTTATTTACGAAATAATGTTGTAAATTTATCAGCTTTTGCCTAAAACGGTTATGAAATTCTGAATGATCTTTATGAATACAGATTGTACATGTATATGACACTGATGTCTGTGAGTTTGCAATGTTATTACATAGGCATTTATAATAAAGTATTCAAGTATGACGTAAGTTTTATTTCCCCTAAATTATCATTTTCAAGTTTTTGATTTTTAATCAACGTTCGAGTTATGCTTGTCTTAGAATTAGATTAGAATAATGTTCGAGTTAAATGTCTTTTCAAATAAAAGTTTGAGTACGAGATTGCGAGGATTTTTCAGTATCAGTTCGAGATAGTACGACAGCTAAAATTGATACAGTGCATTGATCCAAATATTCGTCACCTTCAATTTTAACGCTGTATATTTCAGAAGACAAACATTAAAATAAGGATGATGTGGGCTGATTTCTGTTCAGATTTTCATTAACACTTACCATGCGGTGACCGTCATATGACGGGCTTACCAAAATAACCGTTATTTGGCTCCAATGGCTCTCCATACTTTAAGAGGTCAACTGCATGATATCTATTTCGAAATTGATGCATGTTCCCTCAACCTGAGGCTATTTATTGTCATGTTTCTCATGTTTAAGGTGCATTTTGAGCTCAAATACGAACTTGGAAAATTGAAATCGGATAAAAGTGGTTTTTATACGCCCGGGACGGGACGTATTATGGTATACCGTTGTCCGTCCGTCCGTCTGCCCGTCCGTCCGTCCGTCCGTCGTCCACACTTCGGACAATAACTCAAAAACACTTTCACCAATTTCCATGAAACTTGAGTGAATTGTTTATATCTATTGACGTAAGCTCCCTTTCGTTTTTTTTTAATTTCAAATTTTAAGTTTTGGATTTATGTGGCTTTATTCATAAAAAAGGGGGGATTTTCAACACTTCGGACAATAACTCAAAAAGGCTTTCACCAATGTCCTTGAAACTTTGATGAATTGTTTATATCTATTGACGTAAGCTCCCTTTCGTTTTTTTTTAATTTCAGATTTTAAGTTTTGGATTTATGGGGCTTTATTCATAAAAAAAGGGGGGATTTTAAACACTTCGGACAATAACTCCAAAAGGCTTTCATCAATGTCCATGAAACTTTGGTGAATGTTTATATCTATTGATGTAAGCTCCCTTTCAATTTTTATAAATTTCAGAATTTAAGTTTTGGATTTATAGGGCTTTATTAAAAAAAAAAGGGGGATTTTTAACACTTCGGACAGTTACTCAAAAAGGCTTTCACCAACGTCCATGAAACTTTGGTGAATTGTTTATATCTATTGATGTAAGCTCCCTTTCAATTTTTATAAATTTCAGATTTTACATTTCCGTGTTATGAATTTTTATGCTTAAAAAAGGGGGGATTTTCCAATTTTGGGACAATAACTAACACTTTCACAAAATTTATGCAACTTTGATAAATTGTTTATATCTATTGACCTTAAAAGTGCCAATTGGGGGGGGGGGGGGTAACCAAAAAGTGGGGGGGGGGGGGTATTTGACAGGGCTCACACTATTTCTAGTTGATCATATAAATTCATTTAAAGCATAAAAGACAAGTTAAAAGAGCAACGGGCGTATCATGCGCTAAAGCGCAGCCCTTTATTCTGGAGAGGTGGGCTTCCCTTCGGTGTCTGACAAAGGCAGTTCAGTATGGCATGGTATTGGTTGCAAAAATTGATATTTTTCATTTAAATGCAATATTTTTTATTTAATTGGTATATTTCTTCATCTAAATGCAATATTTTTTTATTTGAATGGTATATTTTTTTCATTTAAATGCAATATTTTTTATTTAAATGGTATAATTTGTCATTCAAATGCAATATTTTTTTTATTTGAATGGTATATTTTTTCATTTAAATGCAATATTTTTTATTTAAATGGTATAATTTGTCATTCAATTGCAATATTTTTTATTCAATTGGTATATATAGTAGTTTTTTTTATTTATATGCAATAATTGCATTATTGGAAATTCTTTGACGTCATAAGGTCAAATTTGCAACAACATTTGTGATTTGGATTTCCCCCCTTTCTTTCTAAACATGAGTGACCAAGTATTAAAAAACGCGTCAGAATATCGCCCCCTAACTAAATCTTGCGTTCGTGCGAGTCCTGCACTGGTTGTTAAAATCTTATGGTCCTTACTATTATTTCTATTGCAAAATTTCGATGGTCAATACGTTCGGACCACCACTTTTTAAAAACTTTCTTTGTACATGGATCTATATGCAAGTATTATTATTATTAGTATATCGTTTTTTTAAATAGATTAGGCACCGTTGGTTTTCCCGTTTGAATGGTTTTACACTGTCATTTTTGGGGGGCCCTTTATAGCTTGCTGTTCGGTGTGAGTCAAGGCTCTGTGTTGAAGACCTTACTTTGACCTATAATATATATATACATTTACAAATTATGACTTGGATGGAGAGTTGTCTCATTGGCACTCATACCTCATCTTCTTATATCTATATACAACGTACACCAGACGTTTCTCAGACTGTTTTCTTTTTTGATAAATCCTTTGCAGCGCGTTGTGAACTGATTGATACTTCAGTCTGGGAGAACAAGATTTATTTCAGTATTAGTTGTAATAGCTTTAAGGAAGCTGGCTTGTCATGTTTTGGATTTTTTGACAGATTTTCGGAATCCTCTGGTTTTATCCATTTGAATGCCTGGAAAAAATTTGCCCGGTGACCCCCATTTTTCTTTTTATAAATCTTTTACATGTATAATGATAAGCAATCTGTAAAAGTCTTATAAAATTTTAATTACTTTTTAACAGTTTTTGAGAACTTCAACTTGTCAATGATAAAGCTAGGAAAAGTCAAGAGAGAATATTTTCCCGCCAAAATTTCAATGGCATATATCTCGAAAACAAGCACGGCGACCTATATATTTGTTTTGCTCTTTGGATTCCTTTAATAACCCCCTATCTATATAAACTAGTGTTTTGAAAAGTTAATTACTTTGAAACTGAGAAGCGAACTCCCTTAAGCAAACTTCCAGTAATTGCAAATATTATTATGTCGGTGCTTTGTGTCTATTGTCTTAATGTTATTTTTTTTTATGTGTCTCATACCGATCTTTTGAGTTAATCTAATTGCAACTGATTAGTGCAGGTTGTGCTTTGATGATACTGTTACACCACTGTCCCAGCTTCGGGATGGGTTGAGTGCTAACAAACATGTTGTTGTACTGTTAGACCACTATCCCAGGTTAGGGGAAGGATTGGAATCCCGCTAACATGTTTAACTTCGCTACATTCTGTATGTATGTGCTTGTCTCAAGTCAGGAGCCTGTAATTCAGTGGTTGCCGTGTGTTGTTGTGTTATACATATTTGTGTTTCGTTCATTTTTTGTACATTAATTCGGCCGTTAGTTTTCTTGTTTAAATTGTTTTACATTTGTGATTTCGGGGCCTTTTATAGCTGACTATGCGGTAGGCTTTGCTTATTGTGGAAGGCCGTACGGAGACTTATAGCTGTTGATTTCTGTTTAATTTGGTCTCTTGTGGAGAGTTGTCTCATCTGCAATCATACTGTACTACATCTTCGTTTTTGTACCAACCCTGCCATTTTCTTTATTTGCCTGTCCCAGGTCAGGAGCCTGTAGTTTAGTGGTTGTCGTTGGTTCATGTCTCGACTCATATTTGATATTTTGTAAATTGTTTTGTTATGTATAATAAGCCGTTAGTTTTTTCGTTTGAATTGTTCACACTTTTCATGTCGGGCCTTTTATAGACGACTTTACAGTATAAGGTTTTTGTCATTGTTGAAGGCCTTACGATTGTCTATAATTGCTTACATCCACTTCATATTTGAACTCCGGTGGATAGTTGCCTTATTAGCAATCATATCCCATCCCTTCGTTTTTATATTATATACCTGACTTCTAAACTCGTGTTTTATGAACAAGCATGAAATATTTGTCACTGGGCGTTAAAAATTAGCAGCAAACAATCAACCAATTTAAACTTGTGTTAAATAAGAGGAAAACCATTTAATATTTATTTATTTATTGGGGTGGGGGACAGAAGGATTTCATATATGAATATGGTTGCCTGGTAAGAGCTGAAAAATAGGCATGATAAGCGACAGATTAAAATGAATAATACTGTCCTCTCTTCCCTTCCCCATCCTTCATCTATAAATTTAAACTGACCACCACGGAATAGCCCAATAGTATTGAAAATAACGTTAAATACCAATCAATCAAAATCCCTTCCCTAGAATATCAAATAATCGTCCCTTAACTGTTATTGTCCGTGTAGTTCTTATATTTATCCAGCTTATCGTCCTACAGGGATGTCTTACTAAGGTTGTCATACCATAAAAACGTTTATAACACAGCCGCATTCATAAACGTATTAATGTTATTTAGACTAAACGACGCCATGTTTGTTATGTGCCTCTGCCGTCTAAAGAACCTATAAAAAAAGAAGAGGTGGAAGAAAGCCAGAAGATCTTCCCAATGCAAAAATGCAGAAATGGACTTCTTCTGGCTCACTACCGAAGAACAAAAAAACGCTCCCAATCAATATGTTTTAAAAACGCCTTGCTCCTACCCTTTTTTCCAAAAAAAATGGCATTGTTAAATATATATACATATATATAATCATCATTAAAATGCTTTTGTATTTTTATAAGACCTACTTTATTACATGATCTGGGACTAATGACATCTATCTATAAGTCCAAGCATACATTAAATTATTATAATATGAATATGTTTCTTTTAATATCCACATATGATGCTATGCATGAGTCACCATTTATCAGGACATAAATTGGGTTTACATAGAGAGAATAGTGTGCAAAAATAGATAAGGGGCGGGACCAAACCTATAGATCACATAATAAAGAAATGATGAAATATAAAGAATACGTTGATTGTTTTTTTTGTTTACTTATGTCCAGTGGCAAATATTTCACGCATGTTTAGGACAAATATAATAGAGATCAAAGGATAAAGAATAGAGTGAAAAGGTCAAAACTAAAAGATATAGAATTATAGAAACAATCTTTGATCTGAACCCCCTCTCCCTCCCCTCACACACACACACCATAACCATTACTGCCAATACTTGCATATATACATCTCTAAACAAATATCTAAATCTGAACCCCCTCTCCCCTAGACACCTAGGTTCTGGATCCGCCCCTGTTAAATGTATCTTATTACATATGTAGGACTCTAAAGTACGATGGGGACGCTAAAGTACGATGGTCACGCTAAAGTGCGATGGTTTACGCTAAAGTCCGATGCTTCCATACGCTTAAGTCCGATGGTCCGCGAAAATATAGACGTTAGAAACGTACTTTGATAATGACGTTAAAAGTCGTTTATAGATACAAACCAAAAATGAACATGCGGGAAGATAAATTAAGAATATTTGATTAACAACTTTTACACCAAATGTCCATGACTTACTAGTAATTCATTTAAACTGAACCGTTCTTTGTCGGCTGAAGCACAATGTTTTTTTTTCGAGTGATGAAAGACGGACTTGCATCCTACAGTCAACCATTTTACTTAAAAATGTATAGATACAAAATATAATACGCATACGTATCCTGTATCCTGCTTCTATTTGAAGCGATCGGATACATTTTAATCATTGTTTATGTGGCAGTTTCCTTTGCATGCGATCACCGTTAAAGTACTGTCGATTTTAATGAAAAGTAACGTCGGTATAATAGAGGTACATGTTTTCATGCGTAAATTAAAAATTGTCTGCTAAAGCTTATACAAATAAAAGTTGTATATTCCGACAATGAACGAATTTTGTCATTGTAATTTTCAATGACGACTGTAAGGGAGGTTGTCACATTAGTGTGAACGGCAAGATACACCAATTATCCAAATATTGAATCGCTCCGAATTGTTACAATTTCATTTTACAGGATATATAGTATAATGTGACACTTAAATACCTTTTTAGCAATTATAACGTGGTCGGTCTTCCAAATTTAGAAACAATCACTTAAGCCTTTCTGTAATCATAAATGCTATCACATATGTTTTTCCTTAACATACTAGCTTTTGATAAAAGACTATTTTTAACCTCGGTGTACTTTAACGTTTTAATCCCACGAATCTTACCCTTTTGGTCCATCGCACTTTAGCGTGATATACCATTGTGCTTTAGCGAACAAACAAGCATCGCACTTTAGCGTGATACACCATCGTACTTTAGCCTAGACCATCGCACTTTAGCGTGACCATCGCACTTTAGAGTACCATCGCACTTTAGAGTCCTACATATACATTTTGTACTGGTCTAGATAATAGTTAAACGTACAATCCTATAATTTGTGGGATACAAATCATTAGAGATTTGTATCTTATTATATTATATACTGAGTCAAAAAATAAACTTGTATACCCTCCCCCCCCCCGTTTTTCCAAATGCAGTATTGAAAAGTAAATCGTTTAAAAGTCCTGAAGAAAAAATATGTTTTGAAAAATGCCCTGCATACTTATTTATGCAAAGACATATAGTAATTATTGAACAGCTGTGGGGCTTGAAAAAAATTTCTATTTAAGAGATTCGGAGATGGTAACAGTAAAAAAAGCTCAGCAACGAATCCTAAATGTAAAATGATTTGCGGCATAAGACATGAGAGTACATATTATAGATAGTCCAAAATATGAAGTTCACGCCTTATACAGTGTACGTCCTATGTCATAGGACTATTGTTGTAACATGTGTTAGTTACTGGTTCCAATTTATTCCGAATTGTCTTTATTAAAGAATTAGTTTGGGAGTATCACGGGCTCAGGTCTCTTCTTGTGGGTCTCTGGTTCTGCTGTCGTAATTAGGGGATTTTTTTCTACATGAAGCAAAAAAGTCCAAATAATTATAACGTCCTGGAAGGTTTTTATTCTTTTTTATGTTTGCCTTCCTGCAACGTCTCTGCGGATCAAGAAAAGTAAAAAATAGTATAGCATCAAAGAACGTCATGATTACATGTATCTGGACTTAGAGGGGAGGAGGGCTAGCTATGTATTTTTTTTAATTTCAATGTGTAGACTGTAGGGGAGTTTCTTCAGAAAGGGTTTTCATTGGAGGTGTTTTGCCATGCACGCAGGCATCTGTCTCTATCAGTGTTGACATGAATATCAATTATGTGGTCATTTTTATAAATTTCCTGTTTACAAAACTTTGAATTTTTAGAAAAATTAAGGATTTTCTTATCCCCGGAATAAATTACCTGTAGTTAGCCGTATTTGGCACAACTTTTTGGAATTTTGGATCCTCAATGCTCTTCAACTTTGTATTTGTTTGGCTTTACAACTATTTTGATATAATTGTCACTGATGAGTCTTATGTAGACGAAAAGCGAATCTGGCGTACTAAATTATAATCCTGGTACCTTTGATAACTATTTACACCACTGGGTCGATGCCACTGCTGGTGGACGTTTCGTCCCCGAGGGTATCACCAGCCCAGTAGTCAGCACTTCAGTGTTGACATGAATATCAATTATGTGGTCATTTTTTTAAATTTCCTGTTTACAAAACTTTGAATTTTTAGAAAACTAAGGATTTTCTTATCCCAGGAATAAATTACCTTAGCCGTACTTGGCACAACTTTTTGGAATTTTGGATCCTCAATACTCTTCAACTTTGTATTTGTTTGGCTTTACAACTATTTTGATATGAGCGTCACCGATGAGTCATATGAAGACGAAACGCGCGTCTGGCGTACTAAAATATAATCCTGGTACCTTTGATAACTATTTACACCACTGGGTCGATGCCACTGCTGGTGGACGTTTCGTCCCCGAGGGTATCACCAGCCCAGTAGTCAGCACTTCAGTGTTGACATGAATATCAATTATATGGTCATTTTTATAAATTTCCTGTTTACAAAACTTTGAATTTTTTAGAAAAACTAAGGATTTTCTTATCCCAGGAATAGATTACCTTAGTCGTATTTGGCACAACTTTTTTGAATTTTAGATCCTCAATGCTCTTCAACTTTGTATTTGTTTGGCTTTACAACTATTTTGATATAATTGTCACTGATGAGACTTATGACTTATGTAGACGAAACGCGAATCTGGCGTACTAAATTATAATCATGGTACCTTTGATAACTATTGACACCACTGGGTCGATGCCACTGCTGTTGGACGTTTCGTCCCCGAGGGTATCACCAGCCCAGTAGTCAGCACTTCAGTGTTGACATGAATATCAATTATGTGGTCATTTTTATAAATTTCCTGTTTACAAAACTTTGAATTTTAAAAAAAAAATTAGGAATTTCTTATCACAGGAATAGATTACCTTAGCCGTACTTGGCACAACTTTTTTTGGAATTTGGATCCTCAATGCTCTTCAACTTTGTATTTGTTTGGCTTTATAACTATTTTGATATGAGCGTCACCGATGAGTCTTATGTAGACGAAACGCGCGTCTGGCGTACTAAATTATAATCCTGGTACCTTTGATAACTATTTACACCACTGGGTCGATGCCACTGCTGGTGGACGTTTCGTCCCCGAGGGTATTACCAACCCAGTAGTCAGCACTTCAGTGTTGACATGCATATCAATTATGTGGTCATTTTAATAAATTTCCTGTTTACAAAACTTTGAATTTTTAGAAAAACTAAGGATTTTCTTATCCCAGGAATAGATTACCTTAGCCGTATTTGGCACAACTTTTTGGAATTTTGGATTCTCAATGCTCTTCAACTTTGAATTTGTTTGGCTTTACAACTATTTTGATATGAGCGTCACTGATGAGTCTTATGTAGACGAAACGCGCGTCTGGCGTACTAAATCATAATCCTGGTACCTTTGATAATTATTTACACCACTGGGTCGATGCCACTACTGGTGGACGTTTCGTCCCCGAGGGTATCACCAGCCCAGTACTCGGCACTTCAGTGTTGACATGAATATCAATTATGTGGTCATTTTTATAAATTTCCTGTTTACAAAACTTTGAATTTTTAAACTATCCATGAACAGGTTGTGTGTCAAAATAATTATAAGGACTTGTCACTCGCATTTTATGCTCGACCTGGCCATTATCACGGTAGGTATAGTGTCCGGCTAGGATCGTGGTTTTTCGAGTGATTCGGTCCATTTTTTTCGAGTGTAGTTCGGGCTTTTTCGAGTGATAAAACATGCGATAAGTTCAATTAACGGATATTTCGTACTTCTAGTAGTTTCTAACATTACTACCCATCTTATATTGAAGACTATACATGTTTTGATCAACAAAGAAGCACAATTTCCTTGTATTTAAACCAAAAAAATCAGTGTTTGTTATTGTCCGGGTTTTTTCGAGAGCAACTGTGAAATCGTCCGGGTTTTTAGACAAATGGTCCGGGTTTTTTACAGAAAATTTGAATAACAAAAAAGGTATTCTAGACTTTGAAAATGACTTTTTCTAGTTTTTAACTGTAATTAAGTGAAGGAAAATATCATATATTCCAAATAAATTGTCAAAAAATATTACTTCGTTTATCAAAATGAAGCTTTTTTTTCAATTAAATGCAAATTTTCTGTTCGGAAAGCGTTCTACAACTACGTTCCAGTGTTCATATAGCAATTACTTGTCTTGATCCCTTCAAAACGGTCTTGAGAACACAGTGCAGAGGACTCGTATTCATTTTAACTTCATTTCATGCTACATTTGATTTTACAGTTAATGATATTTCTTGTGGTTAAACCCGGAGATTAAAAAAAGGAGAAGGAAACCTAATAGACAGCAGTGAAGAATCAGAAAAATGCTATGTAATAAAAGATATTCTACAAAAAGAGGCCTGCACCCGTCCCCATATAGAATCCATTAATAAAAATTAAATACACACACATTCCAAGTATTGTTCGTTGTATCAAATGACTTTAATATGTATTCCAACATTGGTAATAACACACCTGGTTTCATTACTTTTTGGTAAAGCGGACGGTGTCGATAAAAGTACTGTCTTATTTGGAACGACAAAGTTTATTTTTGAGTTAATTGGGTCACAATTACCCCTGTCTTCTGTTTGTTTTTTTACCAGGCCCTGGTTTCCTAGACCTCTCATGAAATTAAGAAATTTTCCATGAAACAATCTGAATCCAACTTGCCAAAAATTTCTTGTAATTGTTGTGTACCTCATTTGACAAGTATTTTCAACCGAAAACCACTTAACGACGTCTAGAAACAGCAAAAAGGAAATGTTATTCGTGGGGAACTTGTCCTGTTTCAAAAGTTTAAAGAAACATTCTAGATTTTCTCGTCTATCATCAGAGGTCGGAACATGAGTCAGTAGTGAAGAAATTGCGTTGTCACTATACCTTGAAATCTGTTTAATATGTTGGTTGGTTATCTCTTTTTTATTATTCTCTTCAGAGTTTTGATGTATTTCCAATGTTTCATTTTCAGCTGGCAAAATACATACCATATAATCCTTTGGTCGTAACCAGATAGATTGATAGATATCCATATTGTCCATTTCTTAATCACTTTTCTCTTATTGAAAGGAAGTTCTCATGGTGTTTTATTGCTGTATGACCAATTATGAGATATGCGTAATCAGACTCCTCCTCGCAGTAATATAGCATTTAAACATTCTCCCATTCTACTATTTAGTCAGACGTCAGTCGCTACCCTGATATACCCTATCTTTTGTTTTATTTTTCGGGTAATTAATGACTGATAGCGTTTGACATCTTTAGCCGAACAGAATTATCATTTTTACATAATTTAATTGATTGTATGCTGGTTCATATTCTGGACGCCAGTCTTTGCTCCTTTCTAATAAAAAATAAAATTAAAAAAAAAAGGACATCGGACTCGGACTTCTCTTGAACTGACTTTTAATGTGCGTATTGTTATGCGTTTACTTTTCTACATTGGCTAGAGGTATAGGGGGAGGGTTGAGATCTCATTAACATGTTTAACCCCGCCGCATTTTTTGAGCCTGTCCCAAGTCAGGAGCCTCTGGCCTTTGTTAGTCTTGTTTTATTTTTACTTTTAGTTTCTTGTGTATAATTTGGAGTTTATTATGACGTCCATTATCGCTGAACTAGTATATATATTTATTTAGGGGCCAGCTGAAGGACGCCTCCGGGTGCGGGAATTTCTCGCTGCATTGAAGACCTATTGTTTACCTTCTGTTGTTGTCTGTTCTGTGGTCGGGTTGTTGTCTCTTTGACACATTCCCCATTTCTATTCTCAATTTTATTATCGCTTTCCATTTTTCTAAAACAATAAAATAAAGTATACAAGACACGAGACAGATAGTTAATAAAATATTTAGGATGCATACTCTTTTAAAAACAAACATATATGTCTCACCTCACACAATATATGTGTGTACGTCTCAATCTGATTTTTATATGCTTACATTAGACTGTTGACACCACGAATATATACTGTACATGCAATTTATAAGATATGAGAAACAACAATATATACAAATGAACGATACTTGTTTATAAAATGTGTGTGTTAATACACCATGTGCCTTGAAAGTACTTGATTTGACATTTTTATCTATAGTTTTTAAACGTAAATACACCAACACATAACATTTTTCGCTATAAGAAATGTGAATAATCACTCGATAAAAAACGGACGCACTCGAAAAAGTCCGGACTGCTCTCGAAAAAGCCCGGACATAACAAAATGAATTTAGTCTCAAAATGTCGTTTTCAATGCAATAAGAATAGTTTTTGTAAAGTGTCTGTATATCTAAGGATATATAGATTCCATGTATGTATTTCCTTCGACATTTACATTGGTATGTGTATATGGTTTATTCTGTATTTTTGAATAAAAGCATTGTAAGGCTAAATTTAACTTTTAAACGAAAAACAATGTCAGAATGATGATAACTTTTTATCTAAAATACTAACATACCTTGTATAACCTTGTATATTAACCTCAAGCTTGTATATCAGTTCTTGTCAGAAAGGAAGTCTGTTTGTTTACATTTTTGATCACAATCACTCTAACAAAGTGGTCACACTCGAAAAAGCCCGAACAAATCACTCGAAAAACCACGATCCTAGCCGGACACTATACCTACCGTGATTATTGGCATTAACAGCCAGTGCACGAACTCGCACCAACTCGCACGAACGCCAAATTTAGTTAGAGGAGTGATATTCCGACGCGTTTTTTTAATTCTTGGTCACTCATGTTTAGAAAGAAATGGGAGAAATCCTAACAATTACCGACTAATCACAAACGTTGTTGCAAATTTGACCTTGTAACGTCGAAGAATTTCCCATAATGCAATTATTGCATATAAATAAAAAAACTACTATACCAATTGAATAAAAAATATTGCATAAATATGACAAGTTATACCAATTGAATAAAAAATATTGCAATTGAATGACAAATTATATCATTTGAATAAAAAATATCGCATTTGAATGACAAATTATACCATTTGAATAAAAAATATTGCATTTAAATGAAAAAATATACCATTCAAATAAAAAAATATTGCATTTAAATGAAGAAATATACCAATTAAATAAAAAATATTGCATTTAAATGAAAAATATCAAATTTATGCAACCAATACCATGCCATAGTTCAGAGGCTTAAAACTTTCAAAAATAGTGTAAACCCGCAGGGTTACAACTACTGATCGTGTTTATTATTGAAATCCACTGAGGGAACGACTTATTCCGGTTGCAGATCCAGTTGAAGCCAAAAATTGGGAAAAATCGAGAAATTTCGGATTTTTGGTGCAAATGACCTTCTTTCGACTGCTGTACCAAGATCAGTTTGACTCTGACCTAATCTTTACTGTGTGTTCACTAGGGTCCACTCTACATGCATATTACAGCAAGATACATATCTATCAGCATCCCTAGGTCTTACTGGTCAAGAAAAAGGACGAAAAATCGTCAAAATTGACGCTTTTGCAGTTGATGAGCAATTTTGGGGCAAATTCCCGCCCACACACCCCCGCCTCCTCGCCCCAAACATCCCACCCGTGATCCCTATCTTTGATTTAAAGGAATCAATATGCATCAGCAGCAGGGTAAAGCGCATTTGCATGTTATTTGCATATTTTTGCAAATAAACGAAAATTATACATTTTCTGAAAACAATTCAGCATGGTAAGAGTTAAGATAAAAAAAATCGTTAAAGATTATCAATACTTCGTTAACATCATAACTTATACATGTAATAAGCTGAATTCCATGACGATATACCAATAAAGTTTCGAATTTAAAGGTGGGCTGGATGATTTTTTTTTTTAGAATAGATTATAAAAGCAATAAAAATAAAAAAAGAGAAAAAACCTGGTTTTATAGCTAGCTAAATCTCTCAAAAATACAAAATTGAAGACCCCTTTTTAGGCCATGGGTATTCAAAAAACTTTTCAAATACTACTATAATTAAAGTCAAACTCGCGGATTGGATGGTACACCTCATTCCACTTGTCTGTCCGTCGGTCTGTCTGTTTGTCCTTCCGTCTGTCCGTCCGAAATTATTGTTGCATATTATTTCGTTTCTATATCATGGGAAAGCTTGATTTATTTACAAGTTGTAATTAGCTTTGAACTAACTTTTAATAACTGTGAGTACTCTCAGATCTGTATTGGGTGTCTTGTCTTTTCTTTGCAGCCTTTACGAAATTTCATTTATATGACAGGCCGAAAATAAGATTTTAACAAAATTTCTTTAAAACTTATTTTTCTTGTGGGCCTCGGTTTCTGGAAAATTGCACTGACCCGTCAACATTTTACAGATAATTGCTTGAATAAGTATTCTAATTAATTGGGTAACGTATACATTATGAATGCACGTGTGATACCAAGAATCAACAGATAGAAATAAATTTAGAAACATTCAAAATCTGAGACGTTCATTTTCACTTTATCATTAAATATTAAAAAAACCCGCACTTTAATGCATCCCTTTCAGAAGCCGTAATGCTAAGTAAACAAATATCTTCATTTGAGTACATTAAAACCCTTTCATCCCCAACAAGGCATCGTTTTTTTCGGTATTTTAAAAATAAGTTTCACAACAATATAACAGGGCGTATGAACTAGAAAATTAACCCATTCATAAAGCGCATAGGGCCCGGTCCCCCTGCCCCTCCTAAATCCGCCTCTGAGTTTCTATGCATCGTTTTGTGCATAGGAAAAATACAATTGAAACGGCGGGTAAAAATTAATGGAAGCCTCCGATGAGCAACGTTGGTACAACAGCCGTTTATTTCAATGTTTTACGTTAACGTTTGAACAAGTGTCTTTTCCGGTGAAAATCACAAACATTTATTCCGTGACCTCATTTGCTATCATTTGCATATTACTGCGGATATGAAGGGGGCATTTAATTCAACATTTCATTGAAAGTTGTCGGTTTCTGATTCGGATGCTCTTAGCTTTTCTTTGCTTCATTATTTCTTCCTTTTGCCTGCAAACGGCCACGGAAAACATTTTATTCAGTCCAAAAATGAGACCGCATGTAAATCACCATTTGTTTTATTCATTTTTTTATTCTATCCTATAAATAAATTGACCTTTGACGACGGCCGTCAGTTGACCAATAAAAATTGGGATTCCGTTTCTTACGTCGTAATATCATGTGATATGCCATGTGCTTAAGAAAAAGAAATGTGTACATTTAGAAAACTATGCACACAAAATATATTTGAAAAGACTGATAATTAATTTTTGGTGAATGGGACAAGGTATATAATGCTTCTTATTGTATTTCTTCAAATAGTTAGGAACATTCAAGTCTTTGGACTGGCATTTTCAAATATGCAGATCACAAGTAAAGTAACAGGCTACTTCAAAATAAATACACTAGCTAAAATAAATACACATATATATGTCCAGTCCTGTAACTTGGTTATATCATAGAAGTATTATATTAACTTTCATCTTCTTTCCATGATCATATGTTGGAGTAAAATGGATTAGGAGTTGAAAAGATTGCTAATTAAAATAAGATTGTGGGCATACATATGCATTATCACAATTTTAATGTAAATGGAAAGGAACATTTTCAATCTCTGTTTTATGTATGTTTAACATTTAAAACAAAAATATTTAAAGGAAAGAACTTGCATGACTTATTGATATCTTAGTAATTTTTTTTATGGAAAGCTTCAGGAAAAGCAATACATTTTCTGAAGTTATATACCAAATAAAACCCATATGCCCTAGTTAATCTTGGCCTAAAAACTTTACATATAACATTTAAGGGTACTGTGGATTCATTATTATTCGTTGGATACCAATTTTCATGGATTTCGTGGGCACAGTCAAACCACGAAATTCAATATTCAACGAATGATAATTTTCTATAGGTTTGAATGCAGACTTCAGCAAAACCACGAAATTAAATATCCACGAATATGCAAGTTTTTCTAAATCCACGAAAATTGGTACCAACGAAAATAAATGAATCCACAGTATACTAAATACATCAAATGGAGTAATGTGACTAATATATATACTTCTTTACTTTTGAACCTTTTCACTTTCAAACCATATAAATTAGTATTATAAGTGACATATGAGGCAGGCATTACCTGTAAATGGGGACGAAGTCTGTATGAATTATTTTTTTGTAACTTAAGTATTTGTTAAAAAAAAAGAAACGGAAATACCGTAACGTTTCCGATTTTGGTTCTGTTGTTAGGGATTTTAGTTGTGACGTTATTTAAATTATGACGTCATATGCAATGTAAACAAAAAAAAAAAACGCTATCATCAGGTAACGTTTTTTCATATCAAGGAATTATTAAAAATGAAATTGGTATTGCGCGTTCCTTCCTATTTTATACTAGACTGATAAATATATATTTTACTCAAAGTTTCATACAAACGAGACCGGAAAAAGGAAGTACATTGTACATTTCTGCGCCGGTCCGGGATTAACAGATAAAACAAAAAGAAAAATATACAATGCAAAAAGAAAGTCTTTCATTTCAATATGAAACTTTGAGACAACCCAGAATATACCAGATTCTAATATTTTCCAAAATTGGTCAACAAATAATCTGTTTTAAGGTAGTTCAGGGGTATAGAAAAAAAAATGACAGAATTTTCTTATACTTTGTGAACTTAAACTTTGTAGCATTGTAATTGAAAAAATGCAAAAAAAATTGGGGGTCACCGGCCATTCAAGAGATTTTTTTACCTCTGAAAATGAGTGCAAATAGGCTTATTTATCAATGGATATATAGGGGAAATGTATCTTGATATCAATATCTTTAACGGGAAGCTTAATACCAAAATTTATGATAAAAGAGATGATTTTTCACTTCCTTTTGTTAATTATTCATTATTAGATGGTGACGTTCCCTTGTCTCCATCTTATGGTGTTTATATATCTCAACTTGTTCGATTCCCTTGTGTATGTAACAAAGTATTTGATTTTTACGAATGAAATCTCTGTATTACTGAAAAATTATTACACCAGGGTTTTCGATATCACAAACTAGTCAAAACATTTACTAAATTTTATCATCAGTACAAGGACATCCTTCGTAAATATAAATCAACATGCAGACTTCTTACACGTTCAGGTATTTCACGTCCAATCCTTTATGGCAATATTCTATACAAAGCACAAAAATGTCGACATTCACGTCAAAAGCTAACCAAACCTTTAAACAGACTTATTCAGAAGGGATATAGTGACGATACTGTTGTCAGGTTATTAAAAATGGCATATTTTGGTATTAATATTGATTCACTCATAGGGTCTTTGCTTCGGAAATAAACACATTTATTATAAAACCAGTTGTTGGCATGATACGGGTTATGTTCTTCTCATATATTTTATGATGGTATGATACTAAACCCCTAACAGGAGGGATAGTGCTTGATTTTATTATGATGAAGACATAATTTTTCAATCAGTTTAATTGAGGTCTGGAGCTGGCATGTCAGTAACTGCCAGTAGTCCTTTGTTAATTTTTGTATCATTATAATTTTGCTTAGTTTATTTTGTTACATATTCTGACATCGGACTGGGACTTCTTTTAAACTGAGTTTTACTGTGCGTATAGCTGTGTGTTTGTTTATTCTTCATTGACTAGAGGTATAGGGGAGGGTTGAGATCTCACAAAACATGTTTAACCCCGCCGCATTTTTGCGCCTGTCCCAAGTCAGGAGCCTCTGGCCTTTCTTAGTCTTGTATATAATTTTATTTTTAGTTGATTAATATGTTTTGGATTAAAGTGTGACGTCCATTTTCATTGAACTAGTACATATTTTTTTTTTAGGGGCCAGCTGAAGCCCACCTCCGGGTGCGGTATTTTCTCGCTGTGTTGAAGACCCATTGGTGGCTTTCTGCTGTTTTCTCCTCTTTGGTCGGGTTGTTGTCTCTTTGACAAATTCCCCATTTCTATTCTCAATTTTATTTGCTATAAAATATTGCACAAAGGGGAGTAAATATGTCACATATTTCCCCAAAATTTGGCTAAAAGTAGAATTTCAATCCCTTGGAGTGATAGCTTTTCTGAAACTGGTTACTTTTATCTATCAAGAGATCAAATAAAAATCATGTCTTTCGTTTCATTTTTTGTAAAATTGCGTCAAAAAGATCATGTGAAAAAAAATGTTCTGGAAAGATTAAAAAAAATATCTGGACATATGGCCGGTCTTGCTATGAAAATAGGACAATCAAACAGAAAATAGCCCATAAATCATCTAAAAAATAATCTTGATGTTCCTATGAACCCACTTTGAAGGCTAAAGTAGTCATTAGCTGTCTAAAAATGAATTTTATTGCACAATAACTTTCATATTTTAAAAAATCCACCAGGGCCAAAATGCGAAACTATACAGTCCTAACTGCGTATTGCTACCTAACAAAAACTTTGTTGTTATTGTTAAGTTTCAGCGTAATCGTAGTCGGTGCCATGATTTTATTCAACCAACATCCAAAAATGTCCTTTAACCAAAAATGTTTCAATTTTTATACTGTATCACTAGACATAACAATTTTCTGGATAAGGGTTGTGACCAAAGTTATTAATGCTCAAAACTGTTATATGAATTATGAAAAGTATCACCAAAACTGACATTACAACATAAATAATTTTTATAAATAAGTTATAGATCATAGCTTCATAATTCAGAATGTGATATACCAAAAAAAATAATAAGTTATTCTGCATAAATTACTTCTTTTATCACAACTATTTCTTCCCAAAACCGCAGTATTTTACGCAAATTAAAAAAAAAATTGATGATCTATGTGGGCCTATTTCTATCCTTCGTGAAACTTCTTCTTTGCATGTTTTTTTACAGCGTAGATGTCTGAACTTTTTAAAAATTTGTATAAAATGAAAAGCCAATTAATTTTAAAACTAAATGCAAATTGTATTTTTATTATTTTTTGTAGGTTTGGCGATGTTTGGAGAGCGATGTCAATATAGTATATGTTCTTCTCCTTTTGTTTGTAATAATGCACTTTGTAGTTGTCCAAATCAGGAATCCCATTATTTTGATCTAAGAGTACAACGTTGTAAACTAAAAGGTAAGTTGATAAGGCCATTATGAAAATATTCCCGTACCTCAACCCCTCCCCCGATTTATTTCAGAAGCACCCTAACATTTTTTCATTCTGGCTTTTCCACTTTCAGTTTGATAGAAGTTTTCACAAATAATAATAAAAAGGTAAAAAAAAAAAAAAAAAAAAAAAAGAAAAGAAAACCTTGATTTTCGCTACCCAAAGGTTACGATCCGGATCATTAATCCAAACCATTTGCAGTTTAGGAAGTACACCACTAATTCATGGCCCCTTTGCATTCTATGTTAAATTCCTCAATTTCAAGCAGGCACAGCTCTTTTGTTTTCAGTTCAAATAAAGTGGCAATCATTGCATGTCAAAAAAAAAAGTAAAACTACAAAAATACTGAACTCCGAGGAAAATTCAATCGGAAAGTCCCTAATCACATGGCAAAATCAAATGACAAAACACATCAAAAACGAATGGACAACAACTGTCAAAGCTACACCTTATAGTGTCTTGTACCGTAAACATCAACACACCTTCAATTGCATATAAGAGAGAACAGGTTGCTGGAATTTCGGATGTACCAAAAAACAGTTACTTCAGATCTGTAAAATATGGCCGTGTCCAGTGTTCTCATATTTTTGAGTGAAGACTTATCAATCAACAAACCTCGGGTGACTCCGCTTCTATCCATGTTAGATTGAGGTACTTAATCAGCTGAGTTGTGACGAATGAAGACTTATGGCACAATATGCATGTCACAATACACCAGTTTCACATAAGCGACTTACCAACCCTGATCTTGAAATCATATGCGCGTTTATGTTTAAATCCCGCGACAATTAACGATATCATACGTGACAGCGGGTCATCCGATTTACCCTAATATTTGGCAACTCAATAGTAAACCAATCGAACAGATAATACACATCACTCTCTCTTGGTGTGTGCCTATTTTTTAGTATACGAATATGGATAGTAAACTGCACATTGCTAGAAAAAAAAGGAAATATTGATACCATCGTTAAAAAAGTTAATAAAATAATACAAATAGATAGGAAATACTAAAAATAAAAACAACATTGATTAAATCATCGGTCTAAACTTAGGGTCTAACACTCCTCTCCTGTCCATTTCTTGGAATATGTCGCGTAAGTTAAATGTTGAATAAGGTTTTTTTTGCGCTCCTTATAATGATTATAAGTCTTTTATGTAATGAAAAGCAAACGAATACGACTGTTACAGAAAGAGAGTAATTTACTGAAACTGCTTTACGAGTTGATTAAAAGGATAAACGAAACTTTTAATTTTCATTACGTTTATCAATTGTTATTAAATACTAAGTAACTACATGCTAACCTTCGATGAAAATTTGAAGAAAAAAAGAAGAAAAAAAAAGAAAAGATATATTCGTCTTTTGGTTTACACCAATAATATGTTTATCTATTTAAAGGTTAAGTAGAAACTCAGATCCATCAAAGACAACTCGAAGTACAGAAGTTAATCTTACTTAACGATCTTGCTGATAGCTTAAGTTACACAAAACCAAAGTATTTTATCAGATTAAATTAAAAAGCTCAAGACATCGAAATTCATTTAAATTCCTTTTTTTTTATTTTGCTGTTTCCGAATGAAATTAACTCGCATAAATTGTTACTGTGATGATAAACGATGATTTTGTTGTCTTCGAAAAAAAAATTATTTCATTATGTCAACAGGTAATTCCAGTAGCTGTTTTCTGTACGGGAATCAAAATTTTTAGACAAAAAATATTCTTATTGTGACAAAATGATATATATCATAAATAGTTCTTAATTAAACGTTTAACTTATATTATGTTTCAATAGTCTGAATAAAAGGAGATGTCACTTCAATGAGACAGTAACCCAGCAATAGACAAACCTAAAAGACATCTAGAAATCGATAAACGCCTGGGTTTTTACAATAGTTGTAGCAGGATTCTGACTGTAGCTGTATGCATAACAACACCAACTTGTAGGCAAAGAATGAAGAAATACTCCCTAACAAAACAAACAAAACCAAAAAAGATAAAACGAAAACAAAAACAAAAACGTATGGAAATCAAGTAAAAAAGATAACATCAACACTTACGAAATATTTCATCCTGAAATCGGTGGAATTAAATTTGCTTGTTGGTTGTTTATATATGTTACAGGCATTTTCTAAATTTAGGCATTTTGTAAAATGACTGAATTTTCAGGCAATTTACAAAATGCATAAATTTGACAGGCATTATATAAAATGACTAAACATACTTAGTCATTTTGTAAAATGACTGGAATTTTGAAACACAATTCAACCAATTGCCTATTCAGTTTCAGTTAATTTGTAAATAAATAACATCAGTGAGATATCACCAAAAACACAATATCGTGCAAAGAAAATACCTAATGGTACGGTAAAATTAAGTTTATTCTTTAATTACCAGCTAGGAAAGTTTGTATGTCTGTATTAGGTTCTTTTTAGTTAAAATACGTTTGTACTAACTTTGTATTTCAGATAGTAATTTTATGATAATCTTGTCATTGTGAACGAAGGACAAATTGACCTTACAATGAAACAAAATATACAAACAAATATTTAGACAATCTAGAAATACATGTGTGGGAAAACATACAGCGTTTTGTATTTTATTTTCAAAATCACTGTTGTAAAATCTTTTCAAACAAAATCTGTTACGTCAATGAAACAGCAACCCAACCACAATGCGTAGTAACTAAGAATAAACAAAGACAATATTCCCGACAAAGTACATTTGATGTTTCGAGAAAAGAGGGGCACTTATCTCCAACTTTTCTTTCTCGATTAGTCGAATAACAAATTAGGTCACGAGTCTATTCATGGTTTCAATCATATTTTACATACTGCTATTAGACTTAAAAACAACCGTTGATGCTGTAAATTCTTCTAACATTCAGTGATATTTGTATATGATACAGATTGTAATTTATAATATTTTTTAATGAAGCAATCAAGATTTTATTGTTCAAAATTTAAGCAGCAGGATGTTTGATCTCAGGATTCCGAGTTTACATATTCTGAATGTGGCAGCCTATTAGTAATGACCACCATTCTAGCTAAACGTTCGAGTCTGACATTATTTTACAACGATGATACAAAGATACATATCTAATAACGATCTGCAGAGACAAAAACGACCAATGTTTTCAAATAAAGCACCACTTTTACCCGTTAATGCCAAACAACCAATTGAAAGACACCAAGTAGACCTTGTGGACATGCGTAAGCTCATAGTAGAGAAAGACGCTGTTTCGTATAAATCTATTGTCAACAATGGATGTGTTCAAAAGATTTTTTTGGTTGCGACCATTGTCTGATAAGAGCTCGGAGAAAGTTGCTGCTAAGCTACTTGGAGATATACGCGGAATTTGGAAACCCTATAATATTACAAAGTGACCAAGGTTCAGAGTTCAAAGGTGTTGTTACACGCCTCTGCAAAGATATGAACATCAAATTGATATACAGTTCAAGTTGCCATCCGCAAAGTAAGGGGAAAATAGAAAGATCTCATGGGACCTGGAAAGACAAATTCGTTTTGATCTTAAAAATTCAAAATTCGGAGGCATTTGCGATTGGTTGACGAATCTTCCCAATTCACAAAGTATTTACAATAACGCAGTTCACTCATCTTTGGGAATAACTCCTTATGAATGTTTATTAGGAATCAAACCAAATTCTGTAACACAAAAATGTAATTTCACAAATACAAACATAGAAGACATAAAAATAGAATTTGCAAACGAGTCAAATATGACATTCAAACCGAGTAAAGACTCAGCAGAAAGAATAAGGCAAACTGAAAAAGTAAGAAGTCAGGCATTTAACATTTAAAAAAAAGCCAGCGCAAATATACAGAAACATGGTTTGGCAAAATTTCCACCATCAGAATATAGTATTGGCGATGAAGTATATGTTAAATTTATAGGCAAAGACAAAAGAGTATATAGAGGAGGGGCATCGATTGCAGCGCCACGAGTCTTAGACGGAATAGTCATTGCAACAAAAAAAGATCTCAATAAATATATGGTTAAGTTGGAGAAAACGATTTCCAGTGATTGGTTTAGGGTTATTATGATCACTTCTAAAATAGCAAGTCAAGAAAGACAAAAATAACGGACAGCAAAAGAAAACGCTAAAAAAGAAAACAAACTTTGCAGGGCGAAAACTAACGAGTTTTTGAAATCCTTCAGTAGTTAAATGATATAATTACCGAAAGTAGAGTAATGACAACGTCACACAAGGAAGCCTTGCATGATAAAATGATCTGACTTCAACAAAATGCAGCGAAAGATGATCTTCCTGTCGACAGAGATATACAATCGGATGGTAACTATGTTTCATGCGCTGTACTTGCAACTATCACGAGAAGGGGTCCACATTTCTTATACATTACAAGATTACGTCATATGATAGTTGACTTTTTACGTAATAACCCTGTCCTTGATTTTTCTGAAGGAACTTGATTTTCGTGATTTTATGGTCGATGTAGACCGGCATGGTTATTTGGAAAGGATGGAACGTGATTGATGGAGAATGGGGCGATACTACCGTGCTTGTTGCTGCAGCATGTCTGTTCCGCGTTCCAATTCTAATATTATCAAGTTTACCAAACTCTCAACTAATAAGAATAATACCAGAATAAAAAGAGATGTTGCACTGGAGCAGACTATATGCTTAGGTCATATAGCTGGATATCATTATTTAAGTTTGATACCCGATCAAGCACAATCCATTGGGAACATGTTAATTGAGCAGACCATACTCTTTTGTGCGAAGTATGCGGAACCTTTACTTGTAATACGTGTAATTGCTTGAATAACACAAATGAAATGTTATGCCATCGTTGTGGAATAATCCACACCAAAAATCAATATTTAATCAATTCCTCTGAAGATATTAAGCAAATTAACTTCAATAAAGACCACGATCAAAAGCCTGATTTTGATCTGGACTCAAATACCACCCTTGGCAGTATGCTAGAAGAAAACTTTGAAGCCGATGATGACAATGAAATAAGCGTTGGTAAGCCACATAAAGGACCATATGAATCAACGGATACGCTTCCTAAAAATGATAATCTTTTGTCAAATGACCACAACTTCGATATGATTTACAAGTGGCTCCAGCATAAGTTATTTGAATTTGAAGATCAATCATTCGGCAATGGAATTCTACTGTCAAGAGATGAACGGTCAATGATGTTTTATCACTTTTTGAAATTACATGGATTTGTTTTACCATTTAAACAAGAGATTGACGAAGAATTCATACTAGTAAACCACCCGTTTATGGTCTTATATGCCGACTTTCGGTCATATATGGCAATAATCTCCAGTGGACTATGTTGTATACCTCACCAATGATGTTCGTCGATGGGTTTCGTTGTTCAATCACACATTTATGTCTAATAGCAATTCTATAATGACTTTGAATGAAGACAGTAATTATGATCTTGTTCAATATCCACGCAGGATAAGAAATCCGGACCAAGACGACGACTAAAATTCAGATGAAGCAGAGGAATAGATTTTGTATATTGGAATCATACTGTCCACACGAAAGTAAAGAATATTGGGTATCTATCAATGACACAAAATCAGAATGTGAACAGGAATAGCGCTTTTATTGTTGTTCTTCATCTCAAAGTCACAGTGAGGTTTCAACAAGTAGCAAAAAAAAAAAAAGAAAAGAAAAAAAAGAGCGTATACATATTTTCTCTTTATAAAATATTTCCTGGACAAGGATACCGACATATTAAGTAGAAATGCTAGCTAAATTTTTCAGATCAATTTCGATAAAGGAATAAACAAAACAAAACAGTATAGCATTGTTTAATCTCCCCCGCCCCCTTGTTATTTCTGTTGTATGTTAACCAGTCTTGCAAACCTACTCGGGCATACAGGAACATCCTGTTTGCTCGACTGTCCGTTTGAATCATTCAAAATATATTTTGAGTATGATGGGAGCAGTTTGTATAGAACGTAAGAAACAAAATTGTTTCATTTTGGAAAGAAAGGAGAGGCAACTGAAGGAATTTACTAACCCTTGCAACACATATTTTCCCTTCATAACATTTTTTTCCGGGATAAGGGTAAGCCATTAAAAGTAAAATTGAGAGCTAAATTTTTCAGACCAACTTACACTGTAAAATGACGCTTAGAATTTAAACGTAAGTGTTACATGTTTAGGTCTAAACATGTTTAGGATTGTGTTTAAATTCTATACAGATGGCTCCCTAAACGTGTTTTTGATCATTACATGTTTATATTTTAAACATGTAATGCCTATCTATTGTGTTTATGTCTTAAACGTGTAATGTCTATTGTTCTTAGGATTTTTACCCATGATTCATCTACCTTGAACAGGTGGCGCTGCTAATAATTAATATTTGAAATCAAACAGAGGAAAAAATGAGGTTCTGTTGGCATATATTGATGCCGATACCAATGTGACAGAGTTATACAATATAAGTCGTCATAATCATATGAGGAGTGAGTCCAAAATCCTCTAGGAAATTTCAATGGGTTTATGTTTTGAAACACTAGAAAATGTTTAAGTGCAAACGGAGACAATTCATCACAAACAGACTCCAAATGATTATCAAAAGGGACACCTGAAATCAAAACAATATCTACCTAAGCGCGAAAATTCCTAAACATTAAAAATCTAAGTCCCTAAATCCCTAGGCACATAAATTTAGTCATTATGGGGCTGATATTGATTGGTCTATTTTTTTTAAGTATCCTATCTGGTCCTGGAGATTAATCAACCTTCAGACCCCTCAGTATCTTAAATACACCTTCCTTTTTTTTCATATGTGGCACTTTACTAGTAGCATCTCTTATCGGTTAAATAGGAACATCACCTTTATTTTATTTTGTAAAAACGCTATTGAAAAATAGTGTTGCTATATTTTCATCCTTTTCTTTGTCATCTTCTGTTTTTCTAGATGTTTCATCACTATGGTCGGTTTAACAGTTCTCTAATTCCTGTTCTTGTTTTTATACCTCTACTTAACATATTAACCCCAAAGTTACGTTATAGTTATACTAATAGTGCTTAGAAACAGGTGACGTAATCGCGTGAAAGAGTTATTTGTATGTCGATAACTTCAAAAATATATATATAGATTCTATCAGTATCGAGTCTGATTCGATATTTCTCCTGTCGAAAAAGTTAAAATTTAAAACGCGAGGCTTGCAGAGCTTTTCGATTATTTCAAATTTATATACCGATATGGAGCTATTTTCTTTCAGAACGATAGGTCATTCTTCTGAAGAATCAACCTGGACGATACCAAGTTACAATGAAATGTACTTCAAGGCATAAACTAATAACCTGTGTAAGTCATTATTTTTCCAGATTAAAATGCAAACGACAGTTTGTTAAAACATTTAGTTCATTTGATGTTGCCAACTGGAGTTTTACTATACAATTTCGATCTCTACTAATCTTTTTACGTTTTTGTCAGAAACAATTCTTTCCTCCGTTTATTATACTGAAATACAACAACAAAAAGTAGAGTTAAATTTTCAAAACAATTAGCCTAAATATTTTTTTAATTCGTCGCTACAATAAAGGGACTATATGCGAGATAAATTCAATAATGCAAAGCTTTTCATAACACTTTAAAAGCAAGCTAACTTGTACCACATGCATGTGTCTAATTATTAAAAAAAACAAAAAATAAAAGTATTCATTCTTGTTGTTTAACACCGTATTGGAAATTGTACTATGACCTATGGATGGTTAATTCACACCGTATTGGAAATCGTACTATGACCTATGGATGTCTTGTTGATTTACACCGTATTGGAAATCGTTCTATGACCTACATGGATGTGCGTTTTTCGTGTTCAATGTACACTACGATTTTGTGCTCTTCGTAAATTTTACAATTATATATACTCTTTTCTTTTACCCTATCAAATTTATATCAAATATTCTCATTTCTAAAGGTGAACAGTCACGTAATTTAATGGGGAGGGGGTAGTATTATATTTTATCCTGATTCTTATTTAAAAACAAGACTAAAGGATGAAAACAATTAACAATTTTCTGAATATTTCATACAAAATTGTAAAAAAAAATCTCCTTTTCTGTGGTAAAAATGTCATGAACCAAGAGAAAAAAATAATAGCACCATGCTTCAATATAATAAATTACTTACCAAGTGACTTGTATTTTTTTATTCACCGTATTATAACAATTAATTTCCTTCTTGCTTCATGCATTTATTGCAACATTTTAAAATGTAACTTGACAGTGATTACTTACGTTTATATCTAGAGTAATGAGTATCATTTCACCTTATTATTCATTCGTTGGGCGTGGTTATACCTGATCATAATAGAAAAAGAATATCCAACTTTAATTTGATCGGTCAAATGGGATACAATTTCAAGCAAATCACTGCAATTCTGACACCCCTTGGTGTGTTATACGACAAGAAAAAAATCGATGGTGGAATCTGTTTCTCTAATACTGTTTAGACGACATGTAGACAAACTTTATCTTTCCTTTCAATGATCTGCAAAGAGATCATATGTGTTCTTGACGTCATCAGATATGGTTGCCTTTTTTTCATGACTTCACAAAAGGAGATTCAGATGGATGCAAGAAAATTTAAGCAGTATCTTTTACCCTTCCGGCGCACCTGTGATCACCCCATGTTTTTGTTGGGTTTCATGTTGCTCAGTCATTAGTTTTCTATGTTGTGTTTTGTGTACTGTTTGTCTGTTTTTCTTTTTACTCTTATAGTCATGGCGTTGTCCGTTTTTTTTCGACTTATGAGTTGAAATCTTTCGCCTCTATTTAACTTCATAATTGAATTTTGACCAATGAAGAACTGAGATCAAACTAACCTCACGTAACAAAAGGGAAGAGGGAAGAGGGAATTTAATATAATATTCGATCCAAATTTAAATGAAAAAAATAATGATGATGCTAATTATTAGTTATTTAAACCTAAAAGAAAAATTTATACGAATGCATGATTTATATGTATTTTTTCATTCGTTTGTTTATGGTTGGTTCTGTTGGCCATTGTCCCATACTGACATAAAGGGCTTCACTAAATTAAGTTATGTTGAATTTCAGATTTTGTTAGCATTGCAAAAGGAAAGCCCACCTCAATGTCTGCTCCACCATATATCCAGGATGCGTATTCTTGGAAAGCTAATGATGGAAATTACTGGTCAAAAAATGCAAAATGTGCATACCCACATATAAATACGTTTCCTAGGTGGTGGAAAGTTAATCTACTAGCTTATTACGAGATTCATCGGGTAATCATGTATAGTAACCATCCAGGTAAGTACAAAAGATTTACTTTATTAGAGACATCTATGATATATAATTTACTTAAGGGAGTAGACCTGGGTTTATCAATGTGAGTAAAGAAGGTTTATTAAAAGAGGGGCGAAAGATACCAAAGGGACATTCAAACTCATAAGTCGAAAATTAACTGACAACGCTATTGCTAAAAAAGAAAAAGACCTATCAACTTTATTAGAGACATCTATATGGGTGGAATCAGAAAAAATGAAGATTTTAACATATTGGGGCATATTGTTTCCCCCATTATATTTAGGAAAGTAAATTAAATGTCAAACCAACAAGTTCAATACCAGCTAACTTGCAGCCAAATTTCATTTAGATATCTTGTACCAGCCAAAAGTTTTATTAAAAAAACATGTCAAATTTGTCAGGAGTGTGACGCTTTTTGTGTGACAGGATTTTTTTTTAATAATTTACATGTTGAGTAAAAATTATTATGATGAATGCATGTATATGAAGATGGTTTATAATCATTCTTCAATACTAGGTTTTGTAGATTATAGATTGGTGTTATCATTGCACAAATATTATGTAAATAAATATACATTGTGAAAAGGTATGTACCAAAAATTAATATTGGCAAAATTTGATAATTTCTAAATTAAAGTGTTATGGTTGTATTTTAAAGGAGTATTTGTGTGTAAAACTGGTAAGTATTTATTGTATACATGTATAAGCTATCCATAAAAGGCTATACAGACATCCTGAGGTGCATAATTCACATATTGGATTAACTTCTATACAAGCACCCAAAAATGTCAGGAGTGTGACAACTGTCTTTAAACATGTACCAAAGAATACATAGGACTTAAATATGTTCTTCTTCTTTATTTTTCAGTAGTGGCTATTCCAAAGAGAAGAAAAAAATTTATTACAACTGTGATATGTTTATATCATAGATGTGGGAGTGCATTATATATGTCAGGAGTGTGACGCTTTTTTTAAGGCATTTTCTGTCAATTCATAATTTCACAAGGACAAGTTCAACAGGTTTCTTTGTGTTAGAAATGTTAAAACAAAGTTATATTCCTATCATTTACCTCTTAAATGTGTTATTTATCATGATTGTTTTGACACAATAAGTTTTAATTAGTCATTTTTCTATTTTTTGTGCACAGTAATGCAAATTTATCAAAGGAAATAAGTGTGTACAACTATAAAATCATATAGGAAAGTGAGGAAATGAATTTTGTACAAAATAGAACAATCATTTTGAATTTAAATGGTATATTTAAAGATGTTTCAAGGATTAACCATTCAGATGTAATTCGTCACACTCCTGACATGAAGTTAACAATTTAAGAAAATATGAAAATTAGCTTTATTTTTAGGACAGATAGTTGAAAGACAGCTAGTAATTTAGAAACTTTTGGTAAATCTTCCATTCCTTAAAACATTCACTAGACTTGCTGACATAAGCCAGGCAAAATTATCTGGAAGAAATGATTCAAAGAAAGAGACTTGGAAAGAGAAAACCCGCAAATATTGGCTGAATATAAAATTAAAAAATTATCAGAGGAAGTTGGACAATCTTAAACAAAATAAAAAACTACAAAACCATGCTAACAAAAAAAGGCTTAAAGAAAGAAGAACTTTGAATTCCAAATTTGATAAACAATATAAAGAAAAACAAAGGCAGTAGCAGAAAAACAGTAGAAAAAAAGGAAGAAAGATAAAAAAAGAAGTTGGGTTGAATAAGGACTTAGAATCGAACAAAAACAGCTCAAAAATTCAAATGAGAACAGATCTGTAACTGTGTCAGATTCCAGATCTACAGTGAGAAAACCTGCACAACACAAGAAAACAACTGCCACAAAACCCAAATGCTTGGACGAGTTCTTTGAAACACATCATAAAAAATGCTACACCCAGAAGGGCCTTCTAGAAGGGATCATTTATAAGCATCTTTGTTTTGTGGCAATTGTTTTCTTGTTTGTTGTGCAGGTTTTCTCACTGTAGATCTGGAATCTGACACAGTCACAGATCTGTTCTCATTTTAATTTTTGAGCTGTTTTTGTTCGATTCTAAGTCCTTATTCAACCCAACTTCTTTTTTATCTTTCTTCCTTTTTTTCTACTGTTTCTCTGCCACTGCCTTTGTTTTTCTTTATATTGTTTATAAAATTTGGAATTTGAAGTTCTTCTTTCTTTAAGCTTTTTTTTGTTAGCTTGGTTTTATAGGTTTTTATTTTAAGATGGTCCAACTTCCGCTGATCAATTTTTAATTTCAGATTCAGCCAGTATTTGCGAGTTCTCTCATTCGAAGTCTCTTTCTTTGAATCATTTCTTCTAGAAAATTTTGCCCTGCTTATTTCAGCAAATCTGGTAGATGTTTTAAGGAATGGAAGGTTTACCAAAAGTTTCTTCATTTTACTAGCTGTCTTTCAATTATCTGTCCTAAAAATAAAGCTAATTTTCATATTTTTCTTAAATTGTTAAATTCATGTCAGGAGTGTGACGAATTACATCTGAATGGTTAATCCTTGAAACATCTTTAAATATACCATTTTAAATCAAAATAATTGTTCTATTTTGTACAAAATTCATTTCCTCACTTTCCTATATGATATTATAGTTGTACACACTTATTTCCTTTGATAAATTTGCATTACTCAGTGCACAAAAAATAGAAAAATGACTAATTAAAACTGATTGTGCCAAAACAATCATGATAAATAACACATTTAAGAGGTAAATGGTATGAATATTACTTGGTTTTAACATTTCTTACACAAAGAAACTTGTGGAACTTGTTCTTGTGAAATTATGAATTGACAGAAAATGCCTTAAAAAAGCGTCACACTCCTGACATATATAATGCACTCCCACATCTATGATATAAACATATCACAGTGGTAATGATTTTTTTTCTTCTCTTTGGAATAGCCACTTCTGAAAAATAAAAAAAATAAAACATTTAAGTCCTTTGTATTCTTTGGTAGATGTTTAAAGACAGTTGTCACACTCCTGACATTTTGGGGTGCCTCTCTTTGTGTTTTTTTTAAATGGTCCTAAAAAGAAAGTCCTGTTCTATGGGTAAAGATATCAGAAATTGAAATCAATGATATAGCAATGTGTTTAATGATTTTTTGTGAAAGTTTAAAGCATTTTTCAATCTTTATAAAATATGTCAGGAGTGTGACAAAATACTGAAGATAGAAGGCTTTTTCTACATACAATTACATTACAACGGTACAATGAAATGACATTTTGTTTTTTGCAAATGATCACAAAATCTCAGGGCTTTCAAAGTTTACTATTGTAACTGAAATATATTAAGATTCTTTTTATTGGCAAAAACTTCAATCACTAGTTACTATTATTTTTTTCAAATTAAGCTATTCAATTTGATTGTTATTATATGATTTAGCAGAAAAGATGGAAATTTTGGTTTTAAAATTTTCCTTTTTATATTGACTTTCATTTGGAAAAGGTCTGAGCAATGTTTTCTTGACTGTTTTATTACCAAACTTGTTTTTAAGTAGTATGGTTTCTGTTAAATATTTTTGAGATGTATGCTATTAAAATTTAAGATTATTCAATGTGTCTGTTTCGTTCGGCCTGAAACTTTGGAATTATAAAATTTAAAGTATTGGTAATAGGGCAAGACAAAAAGAAATACAAAATATTAAGTTTGAAATTGGACCCCCCTTGTCACACTTTTGCTTCATTTTTTCTGATTCCACCCATATGTTATACTTTACTTAAGGGAGTAGACCTGGGTCTATCAATGTAAGTAAAGAAGATTTATTAACATTGTTAAAGACATTATAAGTTATACTTTACCTAAGGGAGTAGACCTGAGCTAAAGGAGACACCTCTTTATTAGAGACATCTATAAGTTATACTTTACTTAAGGGAGTAGATCTGGGTTAAAGGAGACACCTCTTTATTAGAAACATCCATAAGTTATACTTTACTTTAGGAAGTAGACTTAGGTTAATTTAAACGGTTAAAGGAGAACACTCTTTATTAGAGACATCTATAAGTTATACTGAAAGGGTAGACCTGGGTCTATCATTGTAAGTAAAGAAGATGTATTAACTTTATTAGAAACATATATAAGTTGTACTCAGTGGCGGATCCAGAAATTTCCATAAAGGGGGCCCACTGACTGCCTAAGAGGGGGCCTGCTCTAGTCATGCTTCAGTGATTCCCTATATAATCAACAAAATTTATTCTAAAAAAGGTGGGCCCTGGCATCCTGCAATCCCCCACCCCCACCCCCACCCCAACCACCCCCCAAATTCGCCTTTGATACTTAACTTAACGGAGTAAACCTAGATTAAGGGGGACAACTCTAGTAGAGTTCCCCAAGGGTGACTGGGGAATAGAAATATGGTCACTACAGGTCTTCTTCCGACCGGCAGTAAAAACCCTTGCCAAAGTGGGGCGTCCGTTTGGCTGTGCGGGATGTATAAAGTACGCAGCCACGTCCGGTCAGAATTGGGACGCTAAATCCGATGCCTAGTGTGGAGAGAATGTCACGCTCTCTGCACGTAAAGAAACTTTGCATCAACTCTTTGAGGGGTCCGTAGGTGTAACAAGGCAAAATTTATGTCCCTATCCAATATATCCTCATTTTCCAGTGGCAGTCGAAATTTTCCCGACCTTATCCCGGACGACCTCAATTACAACACCTACCTATTGTATATTTTGTTAATGTGTCCTCGTCCTAAACATGCATGAAATATTTGCCACTGGACGTTAATCAACCAGCAATCAACCAATCTTTAGTAGAGATATCCAAAAGTTATAATTTACTTTAAAGGTAGACCTGGGTCTATCAATGTTAGTAAAGGAGATGTATTAACCTTATTAAAGACATTTATAAATTATACTTTACTTAAGGGAGTAGACATGGGTTAAAGGAGGCAACTCTTTATTATACCCCACGCAACAAAGTTGCGGAAGGTATAATGTTTTTGACCCGTCCGTCCGTCCGTCTGTCCGTCTGTCCGTCCTTCTGTCCGTCTGTCAGTCCGTCAGTCCGGTTTCTTGTCATCGCAACTCCTCTCAAACCACACAACAGAATTTCATGAAACCTCTTTAGATAATAAGGACATAATATGTAGATGTGCATATCGACAGGAAATTACGATTCATTATTTCTTGGAGTTACGCCCCTTTGAACTTATTTGCTTCAATATACATTTTTTTGTACTACTGCAACAGTTTGTCATCGCAACTCCTCTGAAACCACACAACAGAATTTCATGAAACTTTGTAGATAATAAGGACATATACTATGTAGATGTGCATATCGACAGGCAATTATGATTCATTTTTTTTTTTCTTAAAGTTATTTTATTTCTCCAGTGACAATGTGTGGACGTGGGGTATGTGAGCGCGCTCACTAAGGTTCTTTAATTAGAGACATCAATAAGCTTTGCTTTACTTACGGGAGTAGATCTTGGTCTATCAATATAAATAAAGATGATATATTAACTTCATTAGAGACATCTATATGTTATACGTAACTTAAGGGAGTAGACCTGGGTTAAAGGAGACAAATCTTTATTAGATACATCTGTAAGTTATACTTTACTTAAAAGGTAGACCTGGGTCTATCAATGTAAGTAGTGAAGTTGTATTAACTTTATTAGAGACATCTATAAGTTATATTTTACTTAATTAACCCTCCCATACCCAACGATGCCTTGAGGCATTGCCCGGCGCGTGCTCAACGATGCCCCAAGGCATCGCCTCCCGCTGGCATGTTTTTTTCGGTATTTTTTGAATTAGTATCTAAACAAAATAACAAGGCGAATGAACGAGAAAATTGACCAAGTCGCTGAGCGTATTATGAAATTTGTTTATATGCTTCGTTTAATGCAATCGTACGGTTTAAAATAAGAAAAATACAGTTGACATATCGTTCAATGTGGTGGAAAATTAATGGCTTTCTCCGTGGAGCAACGTGGGTTCAACAGTGGAGATGCCTGGCCTATATGATTACAGGGAATATATTGTATTATTTGCATTATTTGGGAAGATCTTGTATCCAATGTAGGGTTACAAAGTTATGAACAATTTAGGGGTTGTCGTTCCTGTGGTCCCCCTTTTTTCTCCAAGATGGCCGCCACTAAAATTGTGTTGATTTAAGATTTTATATGCATATTTTGAGGCAAGTAGCAAGCACTGTGCCCTAAAATACTCTAATCTGGCAGAACACACTTCATTCTTTAGGGAAAACCATTAATATTCAGCAAGCTATGTCATTAAAAGATTTTTTATCAGCATCAAACAACCCAGAATCCTCCCTTCTGATATTACCATAAGGTATTGATAGCCACGTTGAAGCATAATTTTCTACTAAATGACCCACACAAGTACAGAATTGTACTTAATTAACTATATTAATTTACCTGTTTTGTTTAAATCTGAAATCTTGGTATGACAAAGTAGAAAAAAAGATTAATTTCATGGTCTCTTAATATGCTATCGCACTAATTTTTGCTAATAAATCTGAATGGTACCAATTAACTAAGTCTGAATTAGCTTTTTTTTTTTTTTACCAAAAAACAACAAAATCTATCATTTCTCTTAAATTGTGCAAGGTATCAAGATGAAATTTGAGATACAACATTGTGAAATGTCACTAGATATGATTTTGATAAATGTATATGTTTGAAAGGAAAAATAGCCGACATTTTGACATTTTTTTTCCTCGTAAAATCACATTTTCCCTCACTACTTATTTCTCAACCGATTTTAAAAATCTTGGTACCAAAATAATTGTCTTAAATCCACCTTTTTATTTTTCTGATTACATCTATTAAAATAGATCATTTTGTTGCGATATGAATATATGTTGTACCAAGTCTAAATAACCTGATCTTTTTAATATGTTAATTCACAAGATAGCACTTCACACAACTTTTAGACACTCTTCTCCAATACTTCAATATCTGACTGGGTCAACAATCCTTTGCTCTTAATATTGAAAATACAGTGTTCAAACTAAATCTTATTATAGAACAGCTAATACCAATTTTCAAGTCTAAGATTTGACATGTCTATTTGATCCAACCAAAGACATCTTGCACTTTTGATGAGCACATTCAATGAGACTTCCAAGATGGACACTTTATTTATATTTACAAATAAATAAAAATAAAACGAATTCCTGAATCTTGCTTCATATTTTTATTAACAAGAAACCGTCACCAAGTTAGACCTTTACAATACATGTACATGCAACTACAAAATACAAAGTTGAGTACCATAGCCGCATAAAACATGCAACAAGTAAATACAAAGTTATGAGTAACATCACCACAAGAAACGTGCAACAAGTAAAAACAAAGTTATGAGAACCATATCACCACATAAAACGTGCAACATTTAAATACAAAGTTATGAGTACCATCACCACAAAACATGCAACATGTAAATACAAATTTATGAGTACCATCACCACAAAACATGTAACATGTAAAAACAAAGTTATGAGTACCATATCACCACATAAAACATGCAACAAACAAATACAAAGTTATGAGTACCATCACCACAAAACATGCAACATGTAAATACAAATTTATGAGTACCATCACCACAAAACATGCAACATGTAAATACAAAGTTATGAGTACCATATCACCACATAAAACATGCAACAAACAAATACAAAGTTATGAGTACCATCACCACAAAACATGCAACATGTAAATACAAATTTATGAGTACCATCACCACAAAACATGCAACATGTAAATACAAAGTTATGAGTACCATATCACCACATAAAACATGCAACAAACAAATACAAAGTTATGAGTACCATCACCACAAAACATGCAACATGTAAATACAAATTTATGAGTACCATCACCACAAAACATGCAACATGTAAATACAAAGTTATGAGTACCATATCACCACATAAAACATTCAACAAACAAATACAAAGTTATGAGTACCATCACCACAAAACATGCAACATGTAAATACAAATTTATGAGTACCATCACCACAAAACATGCAACATGTAAATACAAAGTTATGAGTACCATATCACCACATAAAACGTGCAACAAGCAAATACAAAGTTATGAGTACCATCACCACAACACATGCAACATGTAAATACAAAGTTATGAGTACCATCACCACATAAAACGTGCAACAAGCATTGTTTGTATCGCTCAAATATCGATTTATGAAAACAATAGAGGACATCATTAATGATTTATATAAATTATGAGCATCTTTCTCAAATTTGTAAAGGCACAAGAAAACATTTTTGACTATATTGAAGAAAATATGAACTTCAAAAGTTAAAGGTTGATTCTTGATCTGGATAACTTATTCTTGCAAAAAACGATGAATGCAAAGTGAAGTGTTAGAAGTTCATACATGCATTGTTAAATGCTGCTATGCTGCTTTTAGACTAATTTATTTAGTAATTTGTCAAAATATTTTCTACAGTACTGTTCGTACTTAGATTGAAGTTTGTGATAATTTGTTAAATACCATGTTCTACCACCAGAGTTAAAAAAAAAAAATCTAAATTTAAATTAAAAATAAACATTTCATCAATTTCACTGATATCTTCTCGTTCAGGCCATTTAAAAAGATTCATTACAGATTTTGCAGGATGCAAAAAAATTATTTTTAAAATATTGTTTTCCTTAGCAATAACTTGTCCAGGATACCATGTATCCATATAGGCCACAACAACATTTTTACCAACTTGACATTTATTTAATCCAGTCATATTCATATCAGAAGACTGAGAAGAACTTTCAACATTCATAATAATATCAGAGGTATTTTCAACAGTTTTCTTTGAAGTGTTTTCTACTACAGTTTTCTTCCTTTTAGGAACTGGTTCTTTGAAAACTTTGTTAGCTTTAATACATTTTTTGGATTTAATATTTTCTATTTTTTTCAATACAATTTCCCTCTGATTTTGCATAATTTCATCTCTTTCATTTTTGGATTTAATAACAAAAGTCACCATACTTTTAGGGGGGACTGATTGTGTATTGTCAGCTGAGAACAAAACTTCAAGATGTGAAATAAGTTCATGCAAGGGAAACAGAATACCATTGGCAGAAAATTGCGGTAAAAATTTGTCTTCTGGATTGCATTTTAATACTTTTTTTTCTAAATTTTAACTGTAATTTTACTGCTTCCATTTTTTCGGTTTCATTAAGTTTTTTTTTAGTGTTTTTTAATATCTTGTGAAGTTACCAATAAACCTCCTATTTTTTTAATGTCCTTGTTTAAAGATTGGAGTTCTTGTTGCTTTGATTTTTCTTTTCTGATTTTTTCCTCTCTTTTATTTTTTAATAATAAAATGTGTTGATTTTTAATGTGTTTTTTTCTCAGTTTCAATTGTTTTAACATTGCAGGTGCCCTTTCTCTTGCTATTCTAAACATTTCTGTTTTCTTTTCTGTCTCCATTTGATCAAGCCAATGTAATGTTTTGTTGTTGGTGAATAAAATCAAACCTTCCAATGCTATTATGTAAGCGTTTGGTTCTTCCCTTTTTAATCGGTCTAAATTTTCGAAATCTCGCTCTGAAACCATGTTTGTAGGTTTAACAGTAGAGGATTCGTCTCTGAGTTCTTTCTCATTAACCCCTTCTGTTTCTTCATTTAAACTGCCCCCTGTCAAATTATCAAAGAGTTGCCTTTCTATTATCATACAAAAATTTAACAAAACAATTTGCAAAGCTTCAGTTGTTTAAATGTTTAATTCTTCATCATCATTTAAAAATAAACTTTCAAAAACTTTATCTGGAACAGTATATTCAGGATATAAGACTTTCCCTTCAACAAGTTCTGTGGCATCTACTGAATATTTCTCTAAAATATGTTTAAAATCTAACAATACTTTATTCAAATTTAAATTATGCGTGGTGCTTTCAATTATACGCCAAATAGGACCTGTTAAAATTTTCTCATCAATGCCAAATGCCCTACAACCAGCAAGATAGACTGGATTATCTACATAGTAAGAGACTGTAGTTATTAATGAATTTCTTTCTGTTATGGTGAAAAATGAATCAATAAATTCTTTGATGTGTTCTCTATGAAAAAAAAAACTGCTGCTCCCATCGGAAATAATACATTTATTCTGTGACCATGACAAGTGCTCATTTTTAAATCTATTGGACGTTCAAGCTGTTTTAAAAAAGTTAAAAAAGGTTGACCGTACCCAGATTTTTCATCAGCTCCTGGCACACACAGCTTAGTACTTGCACAAATAAAATCAGTAGTGTTTTGGTTATATGTGAACTGATGAAAATTTTCAGATTCCAGCACAATCTGTTCCCATAATTTAAAGCCAGATTCAGCCTGTGATGCTAAATTAACTAAAATGTGCAGGTTACATTTAAACCATTAAATTTGGATATTTTTTTAAGTATTTCTTCTTAATTGTCAGACCTGTTCGGTATACATTCTAATTTAATTTTCTCAAGTGATGTTTTAAGACATGTATTTACTATGTGTCTGTCTGTCATCGTATTTTTTATTGACAATAATAATTCATTTTTCTTTTCAATGTAATTTTCATGCAAAAGATTAGCCATATCTGTAATTACTAAGTCGATTATTTCTAAAAAGTTTTCTGTATCACCACGCAACATTTCAACTAAGCCAGTACTATATTGACCACTATCTGTACCTATTTGCAGCCCCCCCCCCCCCAATTCACGACCATCTCTTTTTGTGCCATCTATGTGTAATGTGTTGTTTTTGCTAGTTAGCATTGCCTCCGATGCCTGCAATTGTGCTATTATTTTTGCTCCTATTAACATAGTTTCTGCAAATGTTTTTTTTGGTAAACGTTCAAACTTTAACCCCCCTATTTTTTCTAGAACAGTGCGAACGATTTTTTCTACATTACATACCCCAACGTTCATTGATAGAAGTGATGCATATACCTCCCTTATAGAGTCATCATATTTCCTCCCATGAAATGTTTTTACGATTTGTGACTTCATTAAGTCTTCAATATTTTCTTTCAATATTTCATTGTCATTTTCCAAATATTTCACTTTGTTTACCATTTCTAAATCTATCCTTATTCCTGATTTTTCTATTCTGTCAACAGTTTCATTACTTTTTTGTTTTTTTAAAGTTTTTGTTTCGGTAATATCTCAGAAGTGCTGATTGCCCTTTATACTTTCTTTTTATATTCTCATTTCTTTGTCGTAAATATTTCATGTCTTTTTCGTGTTTTTTTTCTGATGTAAGTTGTGTATAACGTATTTGTTTAGGCTTCAGCCTTTCGTTTACATTTCTTGTCGATAGTAGAGACTTTTTGGAAGACTATCAGTATATTTAGCTGTTAATTTTTTATGTTCATTTCTTATATTAAATAACCTCAAGTTTGCACTAAATTTCTATTGTCTTGTTTTTTGCAGGTTTTTTTTTCCAGGTCGGTTATAATACTTTTTTGTTCGGCACACTTAAGAGATGTGTTATCGATGTAGTCATGAAACCTTTTATTGTCAACCGTTCCAGAACTATTTCTTTTTTCATTTAAGGCAAAATTACATATGGTATTTCTTTTCTGAGGGGGGATATATTGCTCTTTCAAGTAGGAACTGAGATTTTGCCTGTCATTTCAAGAAAACTTTGACAGCTTTTTGTATTCTTATTCAATATTACGTTTTAACCCGTCAGAATCAGGGATGTAATTTAAATTACATAAAAACTATACCCACAATGCAACTGTTTTGTTTATAATATTATGTTGCATTTTTAATTTTCTTAACACAGCAATAAGACCATTTGTAACATGGATTTGTTTTGGTATAGGAGCCGGATTTATTAACCAATCTAAACTTATACCCTCTTTTTCACATATTGGACCAACATCTTTGAAAACAATCCCTATGGCTTGCTCTTTACCAACAGATAGCTCTTTTTTCTTAAAAACTGACTTCATTTTGTTTCGAATGTTTCTAAGAAATACAGATACATTTACACTAATAAAATTAAGATTTTCAAAATAATGTGCATATTTGTCTTAAATGAGAGTTCTACATGATCTTCAACTACTGCTTTAACACAATGCCAAAAACAGATATTCATGCCATACATTCTGCTTCAACTTGTCTAAACTCCAATCAACTTAATAAAAAGGGACCAACATTTCGTGAGTTTTAAATGTGACTTTGGTGTGATTCTTATCATTTGTTTGAAACGCTGACCAGCAACATTTAAATAATAAGGGACTTTTGAGTTGACTGCATTTCTGATAAAGTTTTTTTTAATTACACATCATTATATGCATCAAACTCAATAGTCATCTATTCAGTTGGCATTTATTTTTAAATGGCCTTAGTGGTTAAAATAAAACATAAGAGGAAAACTACTTGTTTTTTTTTCAAAACATCATAAACATATAGGATTAGGCATCAACATATTGTTCCATATGTACACAATCGTCCAGCGATGTCTTCAAATGTCCATCTCACCACTGACCAGCAATGTACATAGATCATATACTGAAAAGAGGGACCACAAAGAAACAGTTCTAGTTAACATGTTGAAATATTGTGTATATTTACACATTTATATATGACGTAATGAATCTGCATATTACTAAATACCAATAAATTTAAAAAATAAAAGAGATGTTGAATAGTACGGTATTTATTGCTCTTTTCTTTTCATGGAATCTCTTGTGTCTTTATAGTGAAAGCATTTTTTCTTCGAGTTAATTTTTGCAAATATCAAAATGTTTCTTGTGAATATGTGTACATGGTGTATACATGTGATGAAAATTGTTATTGATTATAAATATAAAAAAATAAAAATATAATATATATTTGAAGCTAATAATGTTTTCAGTATAATGCTGTCATTTACCGACTGATATATCTGATTACGAAATGCAATTACTGATGGATTTATATAGGCGAGTGACATATTTCAAAAAGACGCTTAGTTAACGACTTTAATGCACCCACCTAACACACGGCTGTATTTCATGTCATTCGAAAGCTTATTATCTGTACTTTCTGTTTTGCCCGGTCGTAAAAAAATCGCACGGTGCATTTTCTGTTAAATTAAGGTCAAAGGTCATGAATAAACATTCAAATTTTTTGCGATAATTGATCAAAAAGCCATTTTCTAGTTCTTGTACATTATTTCAAAATCAAACAAAAATTAAAAGGTAAGTTGCGCAATATTTACCGAAATTTTAAATTTATTTCAAATCCTAAAAAAAAATCAAAAAATTGTTTTAAAAGCAAAACATATCTTGGGGGATCGATATTTGTATGCTAAAAAATAAATAAATGTATATTGTTTTAGGTCAAGGAATATTTGTTGTATAATTTTAAGATGCAATTATTAGCTATTGTTCATAGAACAGCCTTCTATTGAAGTGTTTGAAGTTGCCCAAAAATCTTCCATCTGCAAATAGCGATCATTTTGTTATTCTATGTTAAGACAGCACATCGCGAATTGTCAATATCAGCGAGGAGAATAATTTTCCATAATAAAAAAAGGGGTATTTAAAGTTCGAAAAGAAACATACGAGTTAATTGAGGTAAAAATATGAGGGGTTTTTCAGTGTCAAACTTATTTACCTTTTGTAACATTGTGACTAAATCGTATGCACAATTGAAATAAGTAACCATCGTTAACACTTGGTTGTCTTAAGCGGGATGTAAACGAACCAAATATAATGCTGCTGATTTTTATTGTGTTTAAAAACGTGTAAGCCATGTTAAATGTGTTTAGAAGTTTAATCTCTTCAACTATTCGAATGAAAAATGTTTTGAGTGTTTTCAAAATATGCTTGTTATATACAAATGCAGGACATTGTGTTTGTAAAACATTATAAGCAGTTGTGTTATTACAAGATGAAAAGGTTGAATACCCTTCTAGACCTCATAAGAACAGTCGCTGTTTTAGGTACCGCTTTCATGCTGTGCTGTATTTTGTGAACTGTTGTTCGTCTCTTGGACTTTAATTTTATATTGTTCATGGTTTTATTAAAGCTCCTTTGATTCATGGTTTGAGATTGATTGTCCCTTTGGTATATATCATTTTACTTTCAAGACATTAAGTTGCAGTAATGAACATATAAAACTACAGACTGAGTAACACAAACCCTCAAAAATATTTGGGGTGAAATCAGGGGCTCCCAAAGGGTAACCGGATCCTGTTCCACATGTGACACACGTCTCGTGGCTCATGTAATTCCTTCATCGGTAATAAACCTTATTCGATAAGTGACATTCAAGGCAGAGATGACGGTATTTTGGTTACGTCGATTGGAACTGATCCGTCGTCATCTGGCGAATCAGATATTGCATAATTGTCAACTAACTTGTAGTTGGGTCCAACAAAATCCGAAGGGATGTTTTCAACTTTGCATTTGAACTCTGTTTAAAACCATGTTCAAACCACCATTTTCTTCAAATGTTCTGTACCAAGTCAGGCATATGGCAGTTGTTATCAAATAGTCTGTTTCTATGTATGTTGGCGTTTGTTTTTGTAGCAGTTCAGGTTTCTGTTATTCTGTTGTTGATGCGTTTCTCTCGGTTTTGGTTTGTGACCCGGATTTGTTTCAGTTAAATCAAATTATGACTATTAAATAGCGGTTTACTATAGTTGCCTTTATTTAATAGCTCCATTGTGAGCAGTAACCCACTATCAAGGAAATCGTGAAAGTAAATGCATGCTCTTGAACATTGTATCAACTTGGAGATATATACCGCTCAAGAAGACGCCGCGAAATCGCGTTACAGTTGTGCAAGTGTTGAAACAAAGAGTTTTAAAAATTTTGCGGGCAGAACGTCGACTGAGCATGCAAAGACAAATTTAGGAAATAAAAAACACTACATTTATACGTCATAACATAAATATTTTTGACTTTTTATACGCCCGTCAAAATTTTGACGGGACGTATTATGGTATACAAATGTCCGGTGTCCGTCCGTCTGTCCGTCTGTCCGGCGTAAACATGTCGCACCGTAACTTGAGAACGACTTATTCAAATTTCATGAAACTTAATATAGTTGTTTCTTATGATAGTCAAATGATCTGTATACTTTTTGGTGAAAATAAGATTTAAACTTTTTGAGTTACGGCACTTTGTAACTAAAACAGGGGTGTGTTTTTTTCACATGTCGCACCGTATCTCAAAAACGTTTCTTGATTATTGCTTAAAACTTTACACACTTCTTAGTTATATTAATCTTAATATCTGTATACTTTTTGGTGATGATTCAAAATTTCATTTTTGAGTTTTTGAGTATTTTGTAAAAAAGGGGGAGGGTTTTTTTACATGTCGCGCCGTATCTCAAAAACGATTTATGATTATTGCTTAAAACTTTACACACTTCTTTGTTATACTAATTTAAAGATCTGTATACTTTTTGGTTTGATTCCAAATTTTATTTTAGTGATATTTGTAAAAAAAAAAAAAACCAGGGTGGGGGGTTTCACATGTCCCGCCGTGTCTCAAAAACAATAAATGGTTATTGCTTAAAACTTCCTCAGAAACTATTTATGATTATTGCATAAAACTTCCACACAAGACGTCGGGCGTATCATGCGCTCATGGCGCAGCTGTTTATTATAGTTTTAGAGGTGTTGCAGCTCAATGAAATCGGTCTCTATCTTTAGTAATATAGATATGCAGGCGTTGCTGTAATGTTGCTACATAGAAATAAAAAAGTTTACAATTGGGTAGCTGAACTCATCTCTTTTGTCGTAAAATGTGTTCTCAACCGCCCCTCATCGTCGATATGTGATAGAGTTAACTGTATCTGTTGAGTCTTTTATTTTCAATTTCAATGGAATACGCGTTCAACATTGTTACAAACTTAGTACTATGCAGTGAGAGGACATCATCTATATAGTGGAAAGTGAAGTTTCAAGATAATGGTAGCTTCTTTTCAATCGTAATAAGAAGCTCTTGCATGAAGTCAGCCTCTTATAAAAAAAGAGCAAGTCATTCAAGCTATTCAGGAAGTCTAGTTGTAACTAGAATCGTTGCGTATTTATGGTATATTTTCTTCAAAATTATTCGTTTTTGATGAATTTAGGCATTTCATCAATGACCAACGCAATTTAAGCAATCAAGAAGTCAATTTTTATAATGTGTTTATTGTTTTTTGAATTCTTTGATATTTCAATTTTCATCAATTTATTTTTCATCAATTTATTTTTGTCTATATTTTCAATTTCTTTTTTATGGTTCACATTATATAAATAAAAGGTCTTTTCACGACGTCGATGTTTATAATGAAACTACAAATCAAACAGTAAGACAGTTGCAAGATGTTTATTTCAGTCTGGTAGTTACAATGCAGATTACAATCTCACAGTTTCGCCCCCTTTATTTCAAGCAATAGTATGATGCTCGCACATATTTTTTTACTATAAATTTTTCAGATTCTGAAGAATTAGTTTATTAAATCTTATATTGACCACATACAATGTTTAAAAAGGAAGAAGAGCTTAAAAGCTATGATTCCGCAGATGGCGGTATTTTAGGCAACCGTGTGAGTTGTTATGATTTGCTGTTGGATTAGAAGTAAGCATGATTATAGGAAATTGATGATGTCAAAAACTTCTTTAATAGTTCTTACAGGGTTTTACTTAGTTTTAACTGATAAGCAGTTGCATCAGAAAGAAAAAAAAAAGTTTTCACCCATTTTGTTAACTTTTACTCGAATTTCAGGAAACATGTGCTGTCTATCAAAAACACGCTTTAAATATTTAAAAAGGCGTTTGATTAATGACTGTTAATCTCTCTGCTAAAAGTTTAAATTGTTTGCATACGTGAATTTATTATATATAAGTCATAATATGCAATCAAGCTGACATCTTGTAAAATATGCACTTATTCGTCCTTGACCTTTGATCTTGATTTGACAGAAATTGCACTGTACGATTTTTTTACGACCGGGCATATCAAATAGTACAGATGAGTAGCTTTCGAATGATATATAATTTAGCCGTGTGTTAGGTTGGTGCATTAAAAATTTAATTTTATGGTTAAAGTCACTCCACTAATAATGCAATGTAGTCAATCTTACTATATAAAATACTAACCGGTATACATGCAATTGATGAGCAGAGAATGAATCATGTGTCTATCAACTCCCATGCAGGATAAATAATTCCAAACATCTGTCTCTTCTATCAGCTGTGCCACAGGAGATGGGGATCCTGAATTTAAATTAAAAAAGTCTTTAAAAAGAAGTCGGTAATAAAAATCCAATAGGTTTGTTGGTCTTCAGCCATCAGGGAGAGTTTGGGTCACATTTACTATTTCTCATTTATTTAATTATGACAAATTATATCAAAAGATTGCATGTTCGAAATGAACGATCCATACATGTATAGTATGGTATGAATGAAAATAAAGAGTATTCAAACACTTCAAGTCTTAGTCTGATGTTGATTTTATCAATATCCCAATTTAATTAACCATTATTTTTTTTCTGATATAAAAGTGAGTCTTTCTTTAAGAAAATTGGTTATCACAATTCATAAATCATGAATTACACGATTAATTGAACATATGATTTGTTGATAATTTGATTTGACATTAGTTAAGCTTGAAAAGGGTGGGGTCTTACAAATCATGTATATTTGCGATTGTATGCAAGTCAAACGCTAGAGACATATAGAATAACCTTAAATTTCAATTAAACCAATCTCAGATATACGGTAATAATATTTATTCTAACCGATGTTAACACGATCGCTGCTTTCGAACGATGTCTGTTAACGCTGCACTGTCATGGTGAAGGACAGTTAAAAATGCCTGAAAATAAATATGTTCCTGGTCATAAATCGTTTTAAAAAAAGTTTAACGCCAAAATGCCAACGAGGAATTTAAAAATCGTAGTCGTTTAAAAAAAATCTCAATATTTCTACTTGAAAATTATCTTTGAGGTTTTGTCAAATTCGCTTGCAGGTGAGCGTAAACAGGAAACGGAAAGCGACTTCGATTTTGCACTAAATGGGAATCTCTGCTTTCGTTGGATAATAATTATATAAACGTATGACGTCAGGAACATATTTATTTTTGACTCCAAACTAAACATCCCCCCCCAAAAAAAAACCGTGCCGCGCAGTTCAAAAGTCGGACACGTAGGTTTTATTTCGACTCGATAAAATACAAACGAAAATATGAAAAGAAAAATTTATAATTTATTACAAAAGAAATGCTACAAATGAAAGATAACAGATTAGTAAAAGGGGGAAATCTAACAATAACAATGGTAATTTTCCAGTAATATCAGTCACCGGAAAACAAAATGGCGGCCAATATAACGTAAACTGGCATCTCTATCAACAGCCGTTTATTTCAATGTTTTACGTTTCAACAAAGGTCTTCTCCGGTGAATATCACAAATAATCATTCCGTGACCTCATTTGCGATCACTTGCCTATTGAGGGGGCTTTTGAGATTCGGATTGGCTAACCTTTTCGTTGTTTCATTATTTCTTCAATTGTGCCTGCAAATAGCCACGACAAACATTTTATGCCGTCCTAAATCGCATGCAAATCTCCATTTGTGTTTTGTTTCTTAATTATATCTTACAAATAAATTGATCTTTGAAGACGGATTTCAGTTGACCAATAAAAATCGGGATTCTGTTTCGTACGTCGTAATATCATGTGAGATGTCATGTGCTTGAAGTAAAAGAAATGTGCACGTTTTTGAAGCTTCGAACACAAAATATACTTAAAAAAGAAAACACAAAATATTCTGAAAAAAAAAATCACCAATTCACCAACATTCCAACTGACTCCATTTTCAGAAAACGACATCTGTAACAAACATAAACTTTACGGCTTTACAAGCAGAGCCAAATACAATGAAAGTCCCAACTATGTATTGGCTTCCGAAGCTACACAAAACACCTTACAAATATAGATTTATTTCGTCTTCAAGCCATTGCTCCACTACTAAACTGTCTATTCTTCTTACCAGCACACTTAGTACAATTAAAAACCTGATAATAAATTGTTCAAATAAGGCCTTCGAAAATAGTGGAATTAATTATTTTTGGAGTGTCAAGAACTCGTTGGAAGAACTTGATAAATTGCATGCTGTCATTTTGTTTATTTTCTTTGGTTACATCTTCTGACATCAGACTCGGATTTCTCTTGAACTGAATTTTAATGTGCGTATTGTTATGCGTTTACTTTACTACATTGGTTAGAGGTATAGGGGGAGGGTTGAGATCTCACAAACATGTTTAACCCCGCCGCATTTTTGCGCCTGTCCCAAGTCAGGAGCCTCTGGCCTTTGTTAGTCTTGTATTATTTTAATTTTAGTTTCTTGTGTACAATTTGGAAATTAGTATGGCGTTCATTATCACTGGACTAGTATATATTTATTTAGGGGCCAGCTGAAGGACGCCTCCGGGTGCGGGAATTTCTCGCTACATTAAAGACCTGTTGGTGACCCTCTGCTGTTGTTGTTTTTTATTTGGTCGGGTTGTTGTCTCTTTGACACATTCCCCATTTCCATTCTCAATTTTATTATATTGGTGATTTTGAATCTGTTCAAAGTTTTGATTTTTCTACCCTGTATACCACATTGCCTCACATTCTCATTAAGAAAAAATTCACACACCTAATCAAATGGGCATTTAAAAAATCAGAATGTGAATATGTATGTTCAAACTCTTTTAGGTCATTTTTTAGTAGCAATAAACAAAAAAACTATGTCAATTGGACATGCTTTGATACTATATATGCCCTTGAATTTTTACTAGATAACATTTTTGTTCGCTTTGGTGATTCCGTATATCGTTTATGACAAAAATAAGCAAAGACCCATCGAAACAACATCTGATAAACAAATACTTTTAGATATTTGGATGATATTTTGGCTCTCAATAATGACGACTTCAGTATGTATATTAAAGAAATTTTTCCTGTTGAACTAACTTTAAATAAAGCTAATACTAACAATGACCACTGCCCTTTCCTCACTCTTGATATCTATATCACTAACGGAAAGCTTAATACCAAAATTTATGGTAAAAGAGATGATTTTTCACTTCCTTTTGTTAATTGTTCATTATTAGATGGTGACGTTCCCTTGTCTCCATCTTACGGTGTTTATATATCTCAACTTGTACGATTCGCTCGTGTATGTAACAATGTTTTAGATTTTAACGAGAGAAATTTATGTATTACTGAAAAATTATTACACCAGGGTTTTCGATATCACAAACTAGTCAAAACATTTACTAAATTTTATCATCGTTATAAGGACATCATTCGTAAATATAGCTCAACATGCAGACGTCTTATACGTTCAGGTATTCCACATCCAATTTTTTATGGACATATTCTTTATAAAGCACAAAGGTGTCAGTATTCACCTCAGAAACTAACAAAACCTTTGAATAGACTTACTAAGAAGGGATATAGTTACGATACTGTTGTCAGGTCATTAAAGATTGCATATTTTGGCGTTAATATTGATACACTTATAGGGTCTTTGCATCGGAACTAAACACATTTAATCAAAAACCAGTTGTTGGCATGACACGGGTTATGTTCTTCTCATATATGTTATGATGGTATGATACTAAACCCCTATCGGGAAGGATTGTGCCTGATGTTCATATGATGAAATCATAATCTTTCAGTAAGTTTAATTGAAGTCTGGAGCTGGCATGTCAGTTAACTGCTAGTAGTCTGTTGTTATTTATGTATTATTGTCATTTTGTTTATTTTCTTTGGTTACATCTTCTGACATCAGACTTGGACTTCTCTTGAACTGAATTTTAATGTGCGTATTGTTATGCGTTTACTGTTCTACATTGGCTAGAGGTATAGGGGGAGGGTTGAGATCTCACAAACATGTTTAACCCCGCCGCATTTTTGCGCCTGTCCCAAGTCAGGAGCCTATCGACTTCGTTAGTCTTGTATTATTTTAATTTTAGTTTCTTGTGTACAATTTGGAAATTAGTATGGCGTTCATTATCACTGAACTAGTATATATTTGTGTAGAGGCCAGCTGAAGGACGCCTCCAGGTGCGGAAATTTCTCGCTACATTGAAGACCTGTTGGTGACCTTCTGATCTGCTGTTTTTTCTATGGTTGGGTTGTTGTCTCTTTGACACATTCCCCATTTCCATTCTCAACTTTATTAAGACTGAGAGAACTGTTCTTGATGAATGGGAGAAGGTATTCAATGCTTCTTATTGTATTTCTTAAAATAATTAAGACCGTGCAAGTATTTGCACTTGCATTCCCAAGTATGCAGATCACAATAAAGTCCAGTCATAGCAGGCTGAATAAAAATAAAACACACAAGCTAAATAATACACATATATATGTCCAGTCCTGTCACTTGATTATATATTAGAATGAAATGGAAAAGGATTTGATATTTTAACAGATAAATTATAAAGATTGTGGTCAAACTAAATGATGTGGCCAAGGGTTCATTGCCAAGCAGCCAAAGACAAGAATAATTTAATGTAAATGGAAAAGAACATTTTTAAGCCCCAGTTTTATGTATGTTTTTTTTAATTAAAACCAAGACATTAAAAGGAAACAACTTATTGATATCTTGATAAATTTTTTTGATGGAGAGCCCTAGGTAATATTGGCTTAAAAACTTTACATTTCACATTTTAGGGTACCCTAAATACACCAAAGGAGTAATGTGACTAATATGTACGTCTGAACTATTGAGTCTTTTTACTTTCAAACCATATGAATTAGTATAACAAGTGACACATTATATGATGTTTCATGAGTCTTTTTACTTTCAAACCATATGAATTAGTATTGCAAGTGACACATTATATGATGTTTCATAATGAAAAAAAAAATTAAAAAAAAAATAGATTTTTAAATGTAAAACGAAAGACTTTCATTTCTATATAAAACTTTAAGACAACCCTGATAATACCAGATTCTTATATTTTCCAAAATTTGTCAACACATAGACTGTTTTTTTTCATAAAATATATATGCAACCAACTGAAGGTATGTGAAATGCCAGTCATACATACTACTAATTGTATAATAGCTTGTGTAAATATACATGAAAGCAGATGTTGGGACAGGGTATACAATATTTAGACAAACAACCCAACGGCACATCCAACCCATAAGATATTCAGTTGTCACCTACAGAGACGATTAAGGCATGATACTGTAGTATTACATTGATGTTTACTGGGTGTAATTCAACGAAGATTAATTTGTTCTGTTTCCTATACCAAATTAAAGGAAGAAAAAAAATATTGGTACTTGAAAATTAGCTGTCATTTTCTTTTATCAGTCCAAACTGACCAGTCTGACAATGTTAAATTTGTGCAAAACCAAGGATGTTTAAGTATCGTAATTATTTGCAGAAATGATTAGAAAACATTTTCCAAACTCAGTGTCATCTGGGACCTCGTATATATTAGGTTCCAGGTATCAATTAGATTTAATCAGAGACATGTAATACGTCTCTGATTTAAGGTCAAAAATAAAATATTGTTTGTTTCCCCTCCCCCGACCGACCCGGTAAAATCACCGCGACTCGAAAAATTTTATTGGCCATTCTTGTCCAAAATTATTTATTTTGCTATGTTGGTTTTTGGTGTCAGATATCTTTCCGATGCTGTAGTAAACGTGCGTTGGTTTTTTGTCATACCTTTCCGATGCTGTAATCAACAAGCGTTTTAAATCAAGGCATTTTTTGCATTGAAGCGTCTATATGATTCGGAATCAAGGAAAACAAACTGCCTTGCTACACGATTTGTGTTGTGTGCAAGGGTGATTTTTGAAAATAAAAAATCTGAAGCATCTTTCAACCCACTGAGTGCACCTTGATTGGCTTTGTCTTTTACCTCTGTTCCTGTTTAAAGGATAAAATCTTTGAGTAAAAATGGTCTGAATCGTGCTTTGAAATCAATCTACTTTGTCTTCGACTTCGAACAGGTTGGGCACAAGTCAGAAAATGTTAGATACGTGAATTCCCTGCTTTCACCTCTTGTGCAAACAAGACCAGTTTAAATGTGTTTTTTTTTTAATTTATGGCATGAAATTTACAAAAGGGCACGTTTTACGTTATAACTGAATCAGTTGAACTTGTAAATACTTAAAGTATTCTAGGAACAACAAAACATATAAGTGAAGCCTTGTTTTTCTAGAACTCGAAAAAACATACAAATATTTTGTTTAGGAATTAATTGACCAAGCTGCATGATCCAGGTGCAACTGAACATAACTGAATTATGTTCACTTCTATTGAAAATTTTTATTCATTAAATTTTAATTCCCAAGTCATTAACATATCTTTTTGTCATCTCATAATTGATGATCAAGGTATGAATTGGTGAACACAGGAATTGTTTTGTTGTGAGTTATGCATCAAATTAGACTTGAAATAAGCTTGATTTTTAACTAATTAAACACTTGCTTTCATTACACATTGTTATCACATGAAGGATGTGTGCTTTTGTAGATTTCATATCAATAAAATGAATAGGAAAAAGGAGGTCCCTGTATACTGTTTTTGACATCAGAAAACTGGGGTGTACACTGAATACAGGGAATACCCCACTTTTCTTGACTTATCTTACCTGTTGAATTTTGTAAAAATTTAATATAGAAAAATTATATCAAGAAATAAAATAAAATAATTTGCCTACCTACCTACCCATACCCTGATAACCTAAGTCGGGGAGAGGAAACAAAGATATTTTTAATGTTGGCCTAATGCTATATTAGGAAATCATAAGTTTTACAAATCAAATCAAATCAAATCATTTTATTCCTAATTAAAGGGTCCTTTAGGGCATATCAATTACAAAAAAGAAACAAGAAAATAATAAAAAGGCATACATATATTATACTTTCATTTTAGACAAAAACGTTCATTAAACATTATTTTATGATTTATATAACTTAGAAAAATAATTTTTGAGAGAGCCAGCTGGTCGAAAGAAAGATAACTCCATCTATATAATGTCACTAAAATCCTTCAGTTAGTTGTGTCATTTTGGTAAATTTATTTTCCTATTTTTAGTTTTCTAGTTTAAGAAATTGTTCAGGTATTTGCATAAAGATGTTATAAAGCTTTTGTCGTCATTTCACATAATCCAAATGAATAAATTCTCTAAGTTTAGTATTCTCAAATTTGGATATTTAATAAATAGACTATCTAGTAAAAAAAAAATTGCTGCTGCATATAAAGGACATTCCTATACAAAATAGAGCTCATCCTCAATCACATTCAAATTGCAATAATTACAAAGTCTTTCACATCTTGGAATATATTCCAATTTACATGAAGAGTTAAATTTGAGTTCATGACGGCTAGTTTCAATTCTTAATTTATGATTACTCAATCTCAATTTTGTGAGAATTATCCAATCATCAGGATTTGAAAAGGATAAATAGTTCTCTCTAACAAAGGAGAATTTGAGTTTGAAATATGTACTGAATTTGCCTTTATCATGTGAATAAGAAGACCTTATTTCCTTCCAAGTCTCTAGGAAGCTGTTTTTGAGACAGAATTGAAGTGATTTCTTAAATTCCAGTTTACTCCAGTTTTTACAAATGGTTAATAAGGGGGATATTGAATTATAATATAATGCTCAAAGTGAATGTCATAGGCAGTAAATATCTGGTATGTCTGGTAGAGACATCTTTAGAGACATCCATACGTTATACTTTACTTAAGGGAGTAAACATGAATTAAGTGAGATAACTCTTTAGAGACATCCATACGTTATACTTTACTTAAGGGAATATACCTGAATTGAGAGAGATAACTCTTTAGAGACATCGATACGTTATACTTCACCTAAGTGAATATAACTGGATTAAGGGAGACAACTCTTTGAAGACATTCATAAGTTAGGCTTTAATCAAAGGAGTAGACCTTGGTTTAGGTAGATAACTTGATAAGAGACATCTATAAATTAAACTTTACGTAAGGGAGATAACTCGATTAGATAACTACATAAGTTATACTTTACTCAAGAGAGTAGACCTGAGTTAATGGAGATAAACTCTCAAAATCAATAATGCGTTTGTTATAGTCAGTTTCATCTAGTAGATGCTTTTTGAAATTCATGTGAAAGAAAAATAAAATAATCTGTATTACGTTCCATTGATTTTTAAGATTTTGACCGTTAAGCTAGATCTACCTCCTTAAGTTTTGAGTATTTGTAATGGGCTATAAAAAATAATACATTTCAGGTAATATGAGACAGGTATTACCTGTGACAGAGGACGAAGTCCGTAACACGAATTTTCTTTTTTTAGTATTGTCAGTATTCTTTTTGGTAATCAGATATACAAAATTTCGGGAAATCGTATTACAGAGTCCGCCAATAGAACAGGAACATGGTAATGCGCAAGCGCATTGCTAGAAAAAAAGAGAACGATTTTGGGTTCATCAGTATGTTGATTTTGATTTTGATTTTTCTTTTAATGGAATTTCTTACTGTTATAATACATAATATGTTAGTTGTTAAAACCCATGTTGCGAGCGGTAAGAAATTTAACCCTTTTTTATTCAGAAGTTCTAGACATCTATCGACATTTCAATAATAAGTCAATTCTGATTGGATAAAACATTACGTCACAATCCTTGATAATCGGCTTTCAAGGACAAAACATTTACTTTGAAGTTTTAAGGGGTTGAATACGGTCAGAATTTGTAATGAAAATATACTAATCTATAGCATGGAGAACTCAAAATTTAACGAGCAATTCACTATTCATATGAACTTCCTTCGGAAAACGTTATTTTTGGTAGAAAATATTTCGACCTATAGTATACTGCCAGTCAATCTGATTTTGATTAGGACATTTCTTTTAAGGTAATACTGTGTACTATAGAGCGAGTTATTCAATTTTTTTTGGCAAAATGCGAGCCCAATTTTGAACATTAACATTGTCTTTAGTATATTAAAAAATATGTGATATCTTATTATTGTTCGTTTCTTTTTTTTCCTTATTATGGCACCCTCAACTGAGTTAGGGTGACATATTGTAACGAAAACCGAGCGGTCGAGCCTTAGTGTAAGATTGTGTTTTTGTAATAAAATACAAATATAACTTAAAGGAATAAAAGTTTACATCCAGTAACTCGTTCTTTGGTAGCGTGGTACTCTGGTATTCCGTATGCACCCTAGTATGGTTGGTTCCTCTGGTAATGTAACACCTCGGATAAAAAGGGGTAGATTTGGCTATAGACTTTTTGTCTGTGAAAGTATGTGGTTTTGTATAATGGCAACTCTCCGCATTGATGTTTGAATGAGTAACAGACTCGTTAAATCAAATCAATTGCTATTAACTTTAATATGCATTAATATTAACAATGTATATATATATATTAATATATATATATCAAATATCTTAACCGCGTTCAAATCCAATAAATAGACATGTAATCAACCTTCTTTCGTAAATACAGAAAATGAATAGCGGAAAAATATACCCAGAAAGTTCACTAATTGTAATTTAGTAATCGGCAAATGGTAAAACTCAACACCAAAAAAATTTGCTATAAAGTTTAACTTACCAGTTGTTTTCTAGGTGTAACTTATAAAGGAATTAACAAACCCGCATCATACGAACCTAGTCTCCTCGGGCATTGTAATATGCTGTCTGCCTTGTTACTACTTGGTCTTGTAACTGTATCTATAATTATATTAAAAGTTGAGAGTTATTTGCACAGGGGAAAATCGTGCTGAAGACTTATTTGAATTCTCCATCGTATTTAAACTTAGGTTAACCAATTTACCGATTCAGTTTACCATTTACCATTATGGAAATACCAAAATTACCCTATACCGGAACTGATAATTACAAAAATTGGTAAAACGTTATTGTACCTCAATTGAAATAAACAGTTCAGAGGTGTTCTGAATGTAAAAACAAAGGAAAGGATAATAAAAGTTTTAGAGTTAACAATGTTTAAACATACTTATACAAGAAATATATAATAACAAAAGTCATTTATCGGTTCGATTAAAACAACGTCAACACACAATTTTAGGGGAAACAATGTTCCATTTCAGGGAACCAACAGTTCGTCCCAATATTGTTATTGTTCGTTTCTTTTTAAGTCGGCAAAACGGAGTTTAGGCGACTTTATGTTTTGTCCCATATCTTCTTCTCCTTCTTATTATTATTATGGCACCCTCAACGGAGTTGGGGTGTCATCTTATCATTCTACAGTTCTTTTTATTATGGCACCCTCAACGGAGTTGGGGTAACATATTGTTATTATGGCACCCTCAACGGAGTTGGGGTGACGTATTATTATTTTACGTTTCTGTTTTCTTATTTTTTTTCTTCTTTTTTTTTTGTCCAGCTTATATCTTAGGATTCTATGAACCAATTGTTATGGAACTATACCATAATGTTAACCAGCATGTGCAAATTTGCAATCTGGGTATGGCATTTTCAAGATGGCTGCCGTTACCATGGAAACCGCAAAAATGCGAAAAAAATCAAATTGCTTCAAACTGCAGAAAACTTCATGGAATTAGTGACTGACATTTGCTGATTTGCAGTTTGACGTTGGAATTTTCAAAATGGCCGCCGTTACCATGGAAACCGCAAAAATGTCCAAAATTGAAAATGCTCCAAACTTAATGAAACTGTACAAAAATGTTAATTTGGATGTGTAGATGCACTTTTTGACTTTTGAATTTCAAGATGGCGGTCGTTTCCCTGGCAATGGGGGAAGGGTGCCATCCGTTATTGCTAGCAATTACAAATCTAGTTCTACGTTTCTTTTTCGTCTTATCATTATTTTTCTCCCACTTTTTTGTCCAGCTTATAACTCGGAATTGTATGAACCAATTGTAATGGAACTATACCATAATGTTAACCAGCAGATTTGCAAACGGGCTATGGCTTTTGCAGATAGCCACCGTTGCCATAGAAACAGCAAAAATGTACCAAATTTTAAAATGCTCCGAAGTAAACGAAATTTCATGCAAATGTTAATTGGCATATGCAGATGTTCAATTTGACTTTGGAATTTCCAAAATGGCCGCCGTTACCATATAAATATTAACTGGCAATTAAAGATAAGACTTTTGAATTTCTAAAATGGCCGCCGTTGCCATGCAAATAGGTAAAATGTGAAAAATTTCAAAATGATCCGAACTTACTGATGGTGGACCAGGTGACATCCGCTAATGCTTGCAATGGCAATTCTAGTTCTATTTCTATTCTCTTTTGCTGTTATGTTGAATATATATGGGAAACCTCCCCAGTCACTCTTTGGTGCTTTATTTTTTATTCATTGCAAATAGTACGCAATAGTGACAGGAAAGTTATGCCATTTTTGATTCTAAGTGTGGAGCAATTATCTGATTTTGCCGACCACATAATCCGTTTTACCAAGTCAGCAACATCCGTACACCCTTTTAAAGTATTAGCTAACTGTAAAACGAGGTTTTGCCCTCAAGTTTCTCGGAAAATGCCTGTACCAAGTCTTGAATATGACAGTTGTTTTCCAGTTGTTCCGTTGATATAGTCGAGCGTTTGGTTTTGTCGGTTTTAATGGACTTGTCCTGTTTGAATTAGCATTCCAGTTTGGTATTTTTGTTACTACATCTTTTATGCACTGATTCTAGCTAGGTGTCGTTAGTCGTTTAAATTTTCAAGACTATGCTTTTGCGGCTTTGATAATGGATTTTTTGGGCGGCAAAATCAGAAAATTGTTCCGGAATATTGCTCAATAATAGAAGCAATTGACACGAATTAACAAATCACAGCAAGACTAAGGAGTAGCCAAAGAAAAAACTGATGAGATAGCAAATAAGCAAATAACGAAAAAGGAAGGGCTTATGGCAGATTCCATATAAGAAAGTGAAACAACTCCCATAAGCATGTTAAGCAAAAATCAGAAGCAATGAACTTCTGTTTTTGAATACATGCTTTACTAATAAAGATAAAGACAATTTGACCCCAAAAAAAAATCATGAGCATCATCCTTTTTAAATAAACGAAGCCTTAGATATTATGTTTCTGACATAAGATTTGACAGACTTTATTGTTTCTGACATAAGATTTGACAGACTTTATTATTTCTGACATAAGATTTGACAGACTTTATTTTTTCTGACATTAGATATGACAGACTTTATTATTTCTGACATAAGATTTGACAGACAAATTGAGTTTCTGACATAAGATTTTGACAGACTTGATTTTGACATAAGATTTTTCATACATAAGATATTTGACAGACAATATATATATATATTTTTTTTACTGACATTGGAAATCAAATTCTAGTTGAAAGTCATTTTTAAAACTCATGGAAAATACTGCAGCCTAACATCAAGATTTCACCACAGCTCAAATAACTCTAACTGTTAGCACATTCAAATGTTTTAGAAATAAGAAAACAAGTTTGACAGATCTTATGTAGGAAACATATAAGTTATAACTATTGCTTGAATAAAGTTAATGAAAGAATCAACATGTGTTTTTTCTTATGCACAGCATGATTTACAGTTTTAACTGGCATATATTGGAACCTACAATGATTTTGAAAGTTTTTACAGAGATGTTCCTGACATAAGATTTATTGACAGACACTGAGCTATAAAGCAAGATATTTGAAAGTGAAAAAAATTTATATATCACAGATGTTTTTGACTAAAAAAAGTAACAGATTTTAGAACAGGGATGTTTGAATAACCAGACTACACTAGTAAATACCAGTATACATAAACATTGTGTAAAAAAGTGGGAGTTAATTCTGTCAAAATTTTTGCATTTTTTCAACTTGTTTTAATAATGGATTTTTTGGGCGGCAGTAAAATATACAGAAGATGATATTATCAAAATGCTGGACTTTTTGATCGACAATATATTTGTTGAGTTAGGAGGATTTATTTTTCAACAGACAGTCGGTATTCCAATGGGTACTAATTGTGCACCCCTGCTGGCTGATTTGTTTTTGTACTCGTATGAAGCAGAATTCATTCAGAACCTTCTAAAAGACAAAAAGAAAAAGCACCTTGCGAAATTCTTTAATTTTACTTTCCGATATATTGATGATGTTCTATCATTGAATAACCCATATTTCAGCCAATACTTACATCTCATATATCCAAGTGAACTTGAAATTAAGGATACCACTGATACTAGAAGGACTGCTTCATACCTGGATCTTTTCCTCAATATTGACGTAGATGGACGACTTCACACGAAAATCTATGATAAACGGGACGATTTCAACTTCCCAATTATCAATTTCCCATTTCTCAGCAGTAACATACCCTCTGCCCCTTCGTATGGTGTTTACATATCACAATTGATACGTTATTCCCGTGCTTGTTCACACTATACGGACTTCATATACAGGAGTGTGCTCCTTACGCAGAAACTGCTCCAACAAAGTTATGAGGAGGACAGATTAAAATTGACACTCCGTAAATTTTATGGACACCATCACGATTTGGTGGATCCATACGATGTTTCGTTGACCAAACTAGCTAAGGACATTTTTACCACATGGTAGATTGTGTTTTGTCATAATGTCGTCTAATCTTTTAATTACCAAACGTGACTTATTCCCGATTGTGACTGTTTTGCCGAGTGTGAACTCGCATTACTATAAGACGTGGTACGGTACTTATCCAACCCAAATTCATGTATTTAGTTTAAATGTTTAATGTTATATTTGTAATTCTCATCGGATTTTGTCAAATGTGTTGACGTCTTTTCTATTATATTTATGTGTTATGGTAAAGAAAATTAATCACCGCCTTCATTTATCAGATTTGATTTCGTTCAAAGTAATCAGTACGATATTTTACGTTTGAAGTTAGATTCATAACAAACCTGACATAGTTTTATAATATAGTTAATTGCTACCTCAGTTTTATATTAATAAGAATTAAAATGTGCTTTGTTATCAAATGCAATATCAGTATTTAGTTCAAATATATAATCTTAAATTAATCCTAATTCTATCTTATTCATTCTTATGTGACGTCATTTTTCATTTTTTGATGCTCTGTTTTACTAATTCAAATGACGTCATTTTTTCGTCATTTTTCAGTTTCAAATAGGACGTCACTTGGCGTAGAGGTTTAAACGTATTCGGATGTGTCTATTTTTGTGTTTCAAATGTCTGGTTATGTAAATGTATTTCAGTTGTTTCCTGTAATTAGTTAATACTTCAGCTTTATCATGTACATCTTTTGAATATTCATTTTATTAAATTTACTGTTTGCAAAAGTATAAATTACTCTAAATTATAGGGATTTTCTGGTAACTTAACAGAAAACCCTTGCCGTTTTTGGCACAACCTTTTTGATCTTTTGGTCCTCGATGCTGTTCAACTTTGTACTCGTTTCGGCTTTCAAACTTTTGTATCTGTGCGTCACACATAGGTCTTGTGTGGACAAAATACACTTCTGGCGTATTAAAATTTTGAACTTGTTGCCTTTTAGTTGGCTGTTGTTCGTGTGATTCTTTATCAATTGTGTTCTCCAATTTATTTATATTGTAGTCCTGTGTTGTCATTTTGATGTTATATTTCACATGGCCATAAAAGTGCGAGGTTTGGCATGCCACAAAACCAGGTTCAACCCACCATTTTTTCCTTTAAAAATGCCCTGTACCAAGTCAGGAATATGGTCATTGTTATATTATAGTTCGTTTCTGTGTGTATTACATTATAACGTTGTGTCGTTTGTTTTCTCTTATTTTTGAGTGTAAATTCACATTGCGATAAGACGTGTCACGGTACTTGTCTATCCCAAATTCATGTATTTGGTTTTGATGTTATATATATATGTTATATTTGTTATTCTCGTGGGATTTTGTCTATATGTGTTACATTTTAGTGTTATGTCGTTGTTCTCCTCTTATATTTAATGCGTTTCCCTCGGTTTTAGTTTGTTATCCCGATTTTGTTTTTTGTCCATGGATTTATGAGTTTTGAACAGCGGTATACTACTGTTGCCTTTATTTAATCATTTCTACTTTAAACGGAAACAATCATATCCAAAAACTATTTTTATAATTTCATCTAACATCATTATTCATCAAAACATTCACAGATTATCTTTCAAATAACAGTAATTATTATTTTTATTTATTTATTCATTTTGACAGACATTTCCATTTTTTATATGGAATCTGCCTTATCTTCATCATCTTATATTTAAAATCTTTGTAAAAACAATTGCAAAGATAATAACATTTTTAGAGTTAACAATGTTTAAACATACGAAAACAATAATATATAATAACAAAAGTCATTTATCGGTACGATTAAAACAACATGAACACACAATTTTAGGGGAAACAAGTTCCATTTCAGGGAACCGACATTTGGCACACTATTGTTATTGTTCGTTTCTTTTTAAGTCACAAAACGGAGTTTATGTTTTGTCCCATATCTTCTTCTTCTTCTTCTTCTTCTTCTTCTTCTTCTTCTTCTTCTTCTTCTTCTTCTTCTTCTTCTTCTTCTTCTTCTTCTTCTTCTTCTTCTTCTTCTTCTTCTTTTGCACACTATTGTTATTGTTCGTTTCTTTTTAAGTCACTAAAACGGAGTTTATGTCTTCTTCTTCTTCTTCTTCTTCTTCTTCTTCTTCTTCTTCTTCTTCTTCTTCTTCTTCTTCTTCTTCTTCTTCTTCTTCATCATCATCATAAGTTACAACAGTAATTATCAGTTTTCAGTCAAAGAGTCCATTATTTTGATGATATCATCTTCAGTGTAAGTGTTGTTGGGATCAGTGGGAATCTTCACAGCGTTAGATTTTTCATGACCTAAAATATTGAAATAGAAAAAAACAATTCTGATCAGAATTATTAGCTTGATGATGATAGTAAACTAAACGGATTTATGTATTTATTCTGTTTGAACACCAAAAAAAATAAGTAAAAATGTAGCAGTTCCAAACGTTCATCCTAAAATTAAAAGTTTTTTTTGTGTACTTTTTATTTGCTACTGGACGTAGAACAAACAACAATCAACCAATCAATCTATTATGTATGATATCTACCTTGTTTGTGAAACTGGTGCATTCTGATTTCATGTATAACATTTGTCCACATTCTCATTCTCATGTCACTGCTAAGTTTGATCTGAATTTATATTAGTCATCACCTAAGCATTTTTGGCTTCAAATTAGTTCACGACATTATTGAACTTTTTAACATAAAATATGTCTTTAACCAGAATTTCAGTTTTTTTTCATTTGTAAAATTACGATGTAAAATGGATGTTGGATGTACTGATTGATATTTTAGTCTGAGATGCATGATTTTTTATTAGTTGTTATTGGCTTTAAACTAGCTGTCAGTAACTGCGAGTACTCTCAGATCTGTACTTAATGTCTTTTTGTTGTCGGGATGAATAAGTATATTTCACGTCCACACGATCTGATGAGTTAAGCCCTTTTCAACTGATTTTTATAGTTTGTTCTTATGTGGTACTTTTGCACCACTGTCCCAGGTTAGGGGAGGATTGGTGCGCCTTCAAACTAATTTAACCCCGCCACATTCTGTATGTGCCTGTCCCAAATCAGGAACCTGTAATTCAGTGGTTGTCGTTTGTTGCTGTATATATTATTTGTTTTTCGTTATTTATTTGGTACATAAATCAGGCTGTTATTTTTCTCGTTTGAATTGTTTTACATTTGTCATTTCCGGGCCTTTTATAGCTATGCTAGACTATGCGGTATTGGTTTTACTCACTGTTAACAGCCGTACGGTGACCTATAGTTGTTAGTATTCAACGATATCTTTCAAATTTAATAAGCTTTTGTACTTTTTCCTTATGGCCCAGTTGATATGTTGCTATAGGTTGAACCTGATCTCTAAGCTGTTCAAATCAGCTTGTACCTTTATGATGTTAAGCACCCATCGAGATATTCTTTACAGCCATGACAACAAACCGTAAATAAACTCATCATGGTTACCAGGAATGAAATTTTGTATTTGCGCCAGACGCACGTTTTGTTCACAAAAGACTCATCAGTGACGCTGGAATAAAAAGGTTAAGTGGAGTGTCCTTTACAAATGTATTAGCAGCTATATTTCTGTCATGTGGATGGATTTTTATGAAAGCATCTTTATTTTCCAATTTCTCATTCATTTTTAGCTTTCAAATTCTTTCCTGTATCCGTGCAACATTATTTTGTAACTTTGTACCACTGATCTTTTTCTTCTAATGCTACAACAGTGGTGTACAGGGAATTTTTCCTCCAACCGTATCATGCATCTGTTAAGATATTGATTCCAATTAGAAAATCACATGAACATTGTGACATAGGAAATTTAAGGGAAAGTGCACGAATTCGAAAATCGTCTATACGACCAAAAGACCACAAAAGAATAGCCAAATCCATCTGAGGTCAACTTTGCGTGAGTGAGTTGGAAATTTAGTTTTTAACAATTTCTATAACGGAAAATTATGTTATAAATCATTTCAGTACCGAAACAGTGACTACTGAGCTGAAAGAAAAGCAGTTAAGATCCTGTGATTCGCCAAAAACTAATGATTTGGAATGTATGACGACGACCACCATAAATAAGAATGTGATTTTGCATTCGTACACATCAGCCTGAAGGATGATTAATGTCCTTTCATTGTTCTTTCATCACTTTCAGCTTTCCATTACCAATACGTATATGTGTTTCAAATACCTCTCAATAGGAAGTTTTTGCAGTAACAAAAAGTCCTTGGCCAGCCTGGTGTCCCTTTTCATTATAATTAGATGAGAAGGAATTTCTTTAGAACGGTCATTTGCAAGATTTTTATTTAAAAACAAAACTATTTTACATGCTTATTTAAATTTAAAGCTGATGTGTAACTTCAACTTGCTGAAGTTTTCCCAGAATTCTTTTTTTTTGCCACTAAATCACTCATAAATCTTTTGAGTACGAATATCGTACTCACAGTATGAAATCAACCGATCAAATGAATAGAATTTGTTTTCGAGTACAAAGGAGTTTGTTCACTAACTTAATATTAATAAACTCATCATAGATACCCGAATTAAACTTTTGTACGCCGGACGCGTGTTTTGTCTACAAAGGACGACTCAGTTTTGACCGTTAAAATCTGATTTTTTTTTACGTGCGATAATGTTATTAAGATTTGATAAAAGCATGTGTTGAAGTGCTGAATACTTTCAGTTAAATAAGATTTTCACCGAGTCTTTAGTGATGTGTTTGTTGTGACGTCATAAATGTAGGTGAATTTCATTAAAACCAGTTTATTGAATAATTTGGCAAAATTTACGACATATTTCTGGTAGATAAAAAATGCCCAACGCCTCGGCCACAAATACTTGTGATGAAATTCTCTTTATATGCCATATTCTTTACTTTTCAACCAAAATTTCAATAGGCGAGAGGTGGCGTTATAAATGAAATCATGAAAATAGGTCGAAAAAGACAGTCTTTGCGCGCAACCACAGGCCCACCAGCCCAGGCTGGTAAAATTTCTTTTAGGCCTATAAAAATCATCTCCTCAGGCCAATATAATCTAACTAAAATGTTCTTGAAATTCAGCTGCGGGCCTTTAGATTCAAAAGTCTATTGTGAAGACTGAAAGGGGACACATTTCAAGAAACATGGACTAACATGGAGTCTATTCCTAGTTATTATTATTATTATTAGGCCTTTCACATATCCTGTGGAAAATCATTTTGATTTTATTCTGATTTTTTTTTCGTCCGCCACTTTTTGATGTTGAGAATATTTTTTTGTTTCCCAAGATATCGAGAAGATTTTTGGCACATGATATCGATCAATAAAAACACTTTCACAGTTGTTGACCCTGTGTAACCGTACTCTTTCTCCTGTGAAAGTCATATCACTATACAATTTTTTTCTTGTTCTTTCTACTCCTTTGCAACCGTAAAAGAAATCGACAAATTTAATTTTCAAAATTGCTCATTATATCCTCAGGATGCTCTGTTCAATTTTGACCCAAGCATTACGGAGACTCCAAATGAGAGTTATTTATGTATTTCACATAGTGATATAAATGTAAATCGTGAACTGTAAAGTTATACAGACCCAGGGTATTTTGATTTTTTGTCTTTGGTCCACCAAAAGAAATGTTAAGGTCAAGATCAAAGTTAAAGGTAAAGGTCATGATCTAAATTTTAACTTTTGATTGGTTTCGCTTTTCCTCACAAACTGTAATAAATAATGACGGGAATTTTTACCAAATTGTTCGCTGTGACATGTTCTAGTTTTAACACTTTGGTCGAAAGAGTGCCGTGCCTTTTGATAGGAGTTTTCTTCCCTGGAAAGTTTAAAATAAGTTGTATGGAAATATTAATCATTAACCATATATAGTACAGATAAAGGCAACAGTAGTATACCGCTGTTCGAAAGTCATAAATCGATTAAGAGAAAACAAATCGGAGACATAGACCTAGGGTATATTGATTTGAAACCCTCCATTTATGGCCCTGAAATTGAGGTCAATGTCAAATGAAAATTTGACTTTTTGAATTTTGATCTTTGCTATAACTTCATACTGGTTCTTGGTAAAGCCATATGATGATTTGCATTCGGTTTGGAAAAATATAACCTTGAAAAATGTCAATCGAAAGTGATCTTAAGTAAACTGGAAATTGCAATTCTTGCGATTCTCTCACGGAAAAGTACATAGAAACCATATATTTGTTTAATCGGCATGGATAAACCTATCATTTGAGACCGGACGTGACCTTCTGAAAACCGGAAGTATCAAATTATCTCTCTTAATTTTGGCAAAGGTATATCGAAACCATATATTTTATGGGATCAGTGTGAATAAAGCTATTTTATTAGACCAGAAATGAAATGTTCTTAACTGGAAGTAGCAAATTATCTACCTTATTTCAGACAAAAAACATATAAATCATACATTTTTGAAATCAGTACATGAAACCTATGATTTAACCCCATTAGTAACTTAGAATAAACCGGAAGTAAATTCTTATCAATGATTTAAAAATTCAATGGTGATAAGACCTTCAATAGTTATCTGAACTAATGGCTTTTAATTCTTATATGATTTGCATATCTACAAATAATTGAATGTGATTTGTCCTTATTTAGGCTTGTGAGATAACCAATCAAGTAAACACATCAATAACCTCAAGGGAAAATGTGTTTAAATCTATAATATATCCCTACACCAAAGGACAATGGATATTTTATTCCCTTTTTACATCCTGAAAATAGAAAATTCATTTCCATGAATTTTTTCTTCTCCGCATGCTTTTTCTAAATAAACATGACGTATAGGCGACACATCAATAACTAATGATTCATCGATGTATATGTTTTTTTCTTTTTTGATTTTACATCTGAATTAAGTTTGATAATAGAGTTAAATAAACCGTGCGTAACGTCACACAAGATAATTATATATAGTCCGATGTTTAAGATGGATTTGACATGATTCTCAGAGGGGAATGTTTAAGTTTTGTTCAATATCATGTAGGATAGTCTCACCCAATAAAATATTGATGTAGCTATCAATATTAACATACAGTGGAATAATACAAAAAAAGTTTTGACTATGATTCTAATTGTGAGTGAAATAGTGAAATGTATTTGAAGGCAGATGATATGACAAGGGTCCTAAGAAAGCAACGATATGACTGGCACAAGAGAGAAATTATGTGAAAGTGTGTTGGTCATTGGTTTCACTTTTGGATTCTGCACATCGGACACATATGGGAATACTATCTGTATTCTGCAGCATTATGACGATGAGAAGATGTGGTATGATTGCCTATGACAACAAACCACCGGAGACCTAATAACGTGGATGTAAAAAGAATTTATTGTGCATACCGTATATAAAAATACATGAAGAGATGAAGTGTGATTGCCAATGAGAAAAATCCATACCGTATAGTCGGCTTATAAAAGGTCACGACATGACAAATATGAAATAATTCAATTGAGAAAACTTACTGCCTAACTCATAACAAAACAATTAACGAAAAACAAATATGATAAACATGAACCAACGACAACAACAGAACTACAGGCTCCTGACCTGGGACAGGTACATAAAGAATGTTGCGGGGTTAAACATGTTTGTGAGCGCTCAACCCTTCCCTAACCTAGGACAATGGTGTAGCAGCACAACATAAGAACAAACTATAAAAATCAGTTGAAAAAGGCTTAACTCATCAGATCAATACAAAGCATTAAAAACATCAATTATAAACATATATACGGACGTGGCAGGGTATTTATCCATCCCTCATCCTAAACAACAAAGGGGACACTAAGTACAGATCTGAGAGTACTTCCTGACTTGTGTAGAAAATGTTCGATTAAACCTGGTTTTATAGCTAGCTAAACCTCTCACTTGTATGACAGTCGCATTGAATTCCATTATATTGACAACTGTGTGTGAGCAAAAAAAACCCAGACATAATAGGTCAAAACGTCAAAAATTGGAGTACAGCATTCAACATTGTAATTTAATCTTAATCACTATAAAAAAAAATAACTGTTTCAACAAAGAAACACAAAATGGCATATAGACAAAGTACATAAGCAAAAATGAAAGACAAGATTCAAAATTGACCATAGCACAATAACACACTGGCGGGATGTATAAGTACCTAACTACGTCATGCGTATATTCAAAAAATGACAAGGACAAATAATTTGAAACTTTAACACGTAATTAATATGATTAACAACGTCAGTACCTAAATCTATACCTGAAGACCATCAAGTAATATGTGTTAAGTTGATACGGAATATTTATCAACAAGGTCTTGGTATCTTCCGATGAACTTTTTCAGAAAAAGGACGAGACGTTCTTTGACATAACATTGGCTCATCAGCTTTCTGCTCAGACACTTGTGACGTTTTGTAAAGTCTGAGTATCAGCTGCAAGCTCTTGAATACCGAAAACTATTAGTATGATTTGAATTCATGGATAACTAAATCAATATTTATACCAATATACACAATATTCAAAGATCTAATTACAGTGTTGAATTGATAACCTGTTATAATTTTATTTAAAGGATTGAAAAGTTTACCCGGATCGTATATAAATTCCAGGGCTCGGTTAACAACATCACCGTAAAATTTAGGATGTGCTGTTCCGTCTGAAACAAGTTTTTTACAGGTACAGCCAAACTTGCAAACCAAATCTTTGTGTCTATGAAAGAATTTAGTAAAGATTTTAAGTAAGTTGTGGTAACGAAATCCCTGACTTAATTATTTACCAGTAATACATAGATCGTGTAGATTACGCTAATTGAAATCCGAAACGTCACTACAGACACGGTCATAACGAACGAGTTGGGATATATAAACACCGTAAGATGATGCCAGAGGAACATCACCGTCCAAAAAATGAAAATTAATAATAGGGAAAGAAAAATTATCCCTTTTGTCGTAAATTTTTGTGTAGAGTTTCTGGTGTAAAACTGAAATATCTAAATCTTGGAAAGAAATGTATTGCTATTAATATTTGATTTATTTAAAGTAAGTTGCTGTAGGTAAATTTCGGCAGTATATTTAGAGAATTCTTGATTATTTAACGAAAAAATAACATCAGGATAACTGTAAGTGTTGTTGAATTTATCAATTAAATGGAATTACTGAGTTTGGCCATAAACTGTGATTCATAACAGTACAGGAACAAGTCTGCTTTAAAGGGGCACAATTGGTGCCAAAAGGAATACCTACATTCTGTCGATGAAATTTTATTTATGTTGTGTCTTGTGTATTGTTGTTTATCTGTTGGTCTTTTTCTTTTATAGCCATGGCACTGTCAATTTTTTTTTCGACTTATGTCCCTTTTGTATCTTTCACCTCTTGTTTCCAGAGATTTTGTTTGTTTGAATAAGTGGTTTTTACAAAGTTTGATTTAACCCTTCCTAAAACAACATATTTTTTTTCAAAGTGGTCATTCTTTAAAGATGCTTGTGGATCATGGTTATTTTTATTAAAATGAATAATGGGAGTTCTGAAATAAATGTATGCAACGTTTTACTAAAATGTTTGTAATTTATATCAGTTTGAATTGATACGGGAATAACTTTCCCGTGCGTTTGAATAGACTTGTAGTTGACACTCTGGTCTGGACTTTTTATTCCCTTCTTAACAAGGTAACAGTCCGCAGGGAGAAATGTCACCCTACCAGAACACATTATTCTGACCCCGACGAGTCATTGCTATTATTCCGTAATGCCGCGTGATTAGTGGAAAAAAGCATCAGATACAAATTTCCTAGTCTTTGGTTTGCAACAGCCGCGAATCGAACTCGTGATCATAATCGTGTGGGAACGTGCTTAAGCTCTTCATATTGTAATACGTGAAAAACTGGCTTACCGACCTGGTTTTTAGAAAAGCTTTTATTTTTAAGACTACATTTCAATTTACCCGAGGGGATCACTTATGTGGCAGCAATCAATTATTGCTTAGTCATTGTATATTTTGAATGCAGTTCAAAATGTTTGGTGATCTATTGACTTGAAGTTGTCTTTTTTAGTTTTCGCCATGTTGTTATACGTCCTTCTTTGAGGTGTTGTTTCTAACTAGCAACTTTCTTTTACAGGTCCGTTTAGATTAGTTACAGTCGAAGTCCTTTCCGGATCAAAAGTATTATTTTGTGACATTACTCCCGTGGAAAAACACGTTTACCGTATAGCAACTTGTGCTAGCAATGCAGTAGGAAAAGAAGTGAGGATTAGCACCGGCTACAGGTTTATTCTGTGTGAAGTAGATATTGATGGGACATTAGCCAATCCATGTAAGACAGATTTTATTTTGCCACATCTTTTTTTCTATTTCGAAGAAATCAGAAAGAGGAGACAATAAATAAATCCTTGAAAACCTTCTATTTCCTAAAGTAGCGAGTCGCTATAATAGATGTACCAAATACATTTTTATCAAATAATTTACTCTTCTATGTAGACATTTAAAAAAAGACAAGTTCGATAAAATCATAAGACGGATTGTTAATTTTTCCCTCATCTTGTGAGCTATTCTTATCACCTGGCGTCCGTACTCCGTCGTCCGTCAACCGTTAACTTTTCAAAAATCTTCTCAGAAACTCCTTTGTGAATAAAATCTCAAAATAAGTCCGATGATCCCGCCTGCAAACTAACATGGCCACGGAGACTAAAAATGGAAATCCGAGACAATATGGAACTAGTGACTATTATTTTGAACGTTATAGTTACAGAAAATCTGACAGGGGAAATATTAATATTAAGAATGTCAAGATCTACATATTGTCTATTTTGACCGGAATTGTCAAACAACTCCGTATAATTATGAGTTATTGTTCTTTGATGACGATATTTATCATTGTTTGTAGTTTTTGACTTTTGTCTTAAAAACAATTATAGAAAGAGAAAAACATAGGTAGCAGAAACTATCAACAACAAAAAAAGATTTACAGATAGATCAACATGACAGAAATTGTCAACATATTTCTTATTTGGGCTTAATTTTGCCCCTAAAGAACGATTTGTACCAAATTTAATGTTTTTGCCTATTATCTTGAAATCTTATAAAATATGATAGGTAGAGAGAATCTTTAACAACAAAAATTATCAGCAATCTATCAATCTATAAAAAAGCCCGAAATGGTCTGTCGACTCTGAACAGGAGTTTTCTCTTAATTGATGATTTTACTCATTTTTAAGATAAACTGTACACAGCAAAAACAAGGACTCCACATAAATCGTCCAACAATTGTTATTGTATAAGTTATTACCCTTAAATGACGATTTTAATCACTTTTTTTTGTTTTGATCAAAAGAAAGAAACTGTAAAGGAAAAGAAATTTCAGTTATGAATTATATAATAGTCTATAATGTTGAACAGTGGCAATTGTTAAAGATGCGAATTGTTATTGATCAAGGTGAGCGATACACGCTGTTTAGAGCCTCTAGTTATATGTATGTTTAGAAATGAAATGAAAACGACATTTCCGAGATAATGGCCGTTTTAACGTGGATGTGAAGAAATTTGTTTCACGTGACATTTTTCTAGGCATCTGCCTGGCCTTGCGGTCATAAAAATTTCTAGTACGATAATTGTACTCAGACTCTGAAATCAACCAATCAAAACACTGGATTTGTTGTTTCGAGCACAGATTTTGAACTCCGAGTACTCAGTAAAGTTTAATGAACGAGAGCCCTGGTCTTTCTCATAGGTAATTCATAGGTGATTCAGAAAACGGGTTGTTTTTGTCAAATTTCCACTTGTAATAATCGACCAATTTCCTACAGTCGACTCTCGTTGTCTCTAACTCAGTTGACTCGAAATTTCGGTTGAGTCGAAGTTTTCTCGAGGTCCCGAACTTTGTTTCATATAAATATAAATGTATTCTGACTCCTGATGAGTCGAAATTGGATGAGTCGAAATTCGGTTGACTCGAACTAAATTTACGGTCCCAAGGTTAACAAATGCATTCAAAATTCATTATTTATCTCAAACTAATACACTTCATGACCTTGGAGATTTAAATGAATGAAGAGTTAATCTGACAATACACGTATAATTAAATATTTGGTCACTTACCCGTTACCATATTATCGATTTATGAGATTCCTTTTCCACGAGTGTTGTACGTAAGATTATTTTGATCACTGTGATACATTGTTATAGTTCATGAAGAATTATTTAAAATGTTTAAAAACAATTAACCGTAATCATACACTAATGAGCTTGGTTGCGTATAAAGTAGGGATTAAAACTTCCAAACACATTCAAATTTGGCGCCGTTTAATGAAAAAAAAAAAAAAAAAAAAAAAATACCGATCTCCAGGGAAAATTCAAAACGGAAAAATAAATGATAAAGACAACAGTCAGGGAAATTAACTCTTTGAATTACTGCAGTTTTTGACAACACTTGTAATGAACATATATAAAAAAAGTTAGTTACACCGATCCTAATTCTTGCATTTCACGTTAAAAGTCGAACTGTTTCAGGCGTATTGCTATTACAGTTCTAAAAAATACCGAACGCTAAATGAAATGGTAGTTATCTCTTATTTTAAAGTTTTGAGAGCCCTACGCTTTAGCCTTCATTTTAGTGTTTTTAGTTGATTAACCAATGTTTGTGCAAATTTTTTTATCGAATATGTTTGTTGACAGATAAAGCAAACTGTTTGACGGACATTAAACCTGAAGAGTGTATCACTCCGCTGAATTGTTCGGTAGATGGTTTTTGTGATTGTGAATCGCCAGCAACCCAGTTTTACGCAAGAAAAAGTAACACTTGCATTGAAAGTAGGTATTTATAGTAAATGACTTGAGAGGTTGAGGGCCAAATGGCAGTTTATTGACCGGTCGGTCCATAACCTGTCATTTGTTCTGAAGTGGCATGAGCTATATGTTATGTTATTCTGAATATAACATTGTTCAAAAAGTTCTACAAAGTTGATCAAACGCATTCATGTGTTTCAATATTATAACTACTGTTCAATGAAAAATCACAATAAAAATCTTAACGGCAATTGTTGTATGTTGAAACATAAGAAGAAATAAGAGAAATTCCAACATACTGATATAATTTGTGACTATAATATCTTTCTTGTCAATATTACTAAAATTAAATTTTGAATACTTTGTTTATGTTTTAAAATTCATGACGTTTGATATTACAACCAAATGCCTGCTGTCTGGGTCTATATATAATATATGACCTTGAGGATGGTCTAAAGTAAAATAGGAAAAACAGGCGTACCTATATGTGAGGCACGATACAACACTTTTTTCAAATATTGTTAGGGATGGGGAAAAGTGTAAAAACGATGGATTGTTTATTATGTTTGAAATACTCTTTTATTGCATGAACCCCGAGTACAACTCTGCTTAGAAAATAATCAATAAAATCCAACAAATGATAAAAAAAGGTTTGTGACTGTCTTTTTTTTAAACACGTTGTTTATGGATTAACGGATGCTCAAAAAATCAATAGATACCTCGGATAATAAGTTTCCGATGTAAATAAACTCATAGATATCAGGATTTAAACGGTACGCCAGAAGTACGTTTCGCCTACAAAACAATCATCAGTGACGCTCGAATAAAAAAATGTGAAAAATGCCAAAAAAGTACGAAGTTGAAGAGCATTTAGGAATCAAATTAAATACTATTCATTACATGGACAGTCATTCCTGATAAAGCATATTATGTTATCCAAAATATCTATTTTTTGGTATTTATCATAAACAATTCATATTTTTGGTGTTTCACGCTTTGTAGACATATATGTTCAACTATGTATGATATTACTATTCATGGAAAATTAATTCTACCATCTTTAGAAATAGGAACAAAAGCGAAGATCGTCGAGCTTTTCTCCTATTTTGTAGCGAGAATAAATACATTTTGACAATGTTCTTATATTGCTTTTATTCTACAATTTAACATTGACGCTTTGATAGAGAAGCAGGAAAATATATCTGTATATTATGCAATTCAAATAGATACTTATTTGTAGAGAGTTATTTGTTCCAAATATGGCTGATTGCAAGACAAATTGTATTCATTTATTGTGTACTGTATCGTTTGTTTAAATGAGTATCTAGAAAACACAAACCCTTAAAAATGTAAAGATGAAAGAAAAGCGTGCGTATTCAAAACTAAAAGCTTTTTTGATCATACATAATTTTGATTTTCGTGGTTTGTGAAGTGATCAGTTGACAATTGAGGTGTTTATACGTTCAAATATCTGATTTAAAATTAACAAAATAAATTAGATATGTCTTCTTTACAGTAAGAATTAATAAAAAAGAATGATTGTCCATAATACATATGAGTTACAGATAACAATGTAGACTTTACATAGATAAATTCAGCCGTATAAGAAAAGCAAAATGAGAATGTTTGCCTTTTTGTGCTACTTTGTTACATTTGTTGTTTATGTAGTGATATTAAGATGATAACACAATATTGACTGTTGTACCCCTATTTTTGACATTTTTACTCTTTGAGTATGTTTGTTTTGTTCATGCATCGTTGACAATGTAATGGAATTTGATGCGACTGTCATACAAGTGAGAGGTTTAGCTAGCTATAAAACCAGGTTAAATCCACAATTTTCTACATTAGAAAATGCCTGTACCAAGTCAGGAATATGACAGTTGTTATCCATTCGTTTGAATTGTTTGGACTTTTGATTTTGCCTTTTAATTTTTGATTTTCCTTTTTGATATTTCCACGGAGTTCAGTATTTTTGTGTTTTTACTTTTTGCATATATCAATTATTAGGAAAAACATACAAGGAGAACTGCTCATTAATACCCGAAGATTCGACATGTTACAATAAAATGGTTTGTGTTTCTGGTATTTGTGATTGTGAGATTCCCGCCATGCAGTATTACGATCCCTATGATACAAGTTGTAAAGCAAGTACGTATTCATGGTATATAATTGTAATCTCAATTTGAATAAAAAAACTAAGAAAACATTATATGGTATATAATTTATCTTTTTAATTTATGTCTGTATTGACTGTATCTCAAAATGGCTACTTCAGAAACATTTGTCGAAGGAAGAAAAACACATTAAATAAAACAGACGGTCGACTTATCACTGGGGTTCGAATCAAATACTAAAGATTCATTAGACGCAGTTTTGCACCACCGCAAAATCAAAAATTTACATCAAAGAAACTCCTTGAACAGGAATGATCTCACGTGTTCGTGAAGGATCATAGTTTCAGTGTAATTTGTGAAACCAACTTGTAACTTTTATTGAAATCAGAAACAGGTACTATTAGATTCAACCAAGATTTTGAGAGGGAAGACGGGAAAAGTGTTTTCACATGGCTGGTCATTCATTGTGTTTTTCACTTACAAGATCAGACGCAACAGTAGTTTATCGGTAGTAAAATCTCGTAAATCATTGCAAAAAAGATAAAAAATAAAACTGCAAATCCTTTAGCAACAATCAACGCGAGATCGGGTTCTCGTACCTTTGTATGCATACACCGTTTGCCAAAGGCATTTATTATTTGTTATCAACGTATTTCAAAGGAGATACCAGACGTGTGTCACATGAGTAATATTATTTATCAACCTATCCGGAGCACCTGGGATCATCATTTTTTAGTTTTTCTATTTTAAGTTTTGTGACTTTTGTTCATCTTTTCGTCGTTTTTATTACATGGCGTTGTCAGCTTGATTTCGACTAATGAGTTTGAATGTCCTATTGGTTATCTCCGCCTTTCTTTTTTAGTCTAGATATTTTCAATTGAGAGTATACTTAATCTTCATGTTCAAATTTTGATCTGCTATTTTTCTTCGTTCATAATTTTGATCCATGAAACCATGTTGCAAAATCTTTCATCAAAAGGGTAAATGCTTTATACAACACACAGGCTATAGATACAAGTTTAATTTGAAACATTTAGTTTTTGTATTAAAATTTAAATTGAGTATCACAACAGAGTTTTTACTGACAAAACACATGTTTAGATGTGTTTCAACTGACGAGGGACAATTTGAAGTGTTCTTACATGAACAAAATGAACAAAACGACAGGTGCCACCGTGCCACACGTGGAGCAGGATCTGCTTATCCTTCCGGAGCACATGGGATCACCTCTGGTTCTTGGTGGGGTTCGACTTGCTCAGTCTTTGATGTTCTATGTTGTGTTTTTTTGCACTTTTGTTTGCCTGTTTGTCTTTTTTGCATTTGTCGCTATGCATGCTATGGCGTTGTCACTTTATTTTCAACTTTGAATGTTTCTTTAGTATCTTTCACCTCTCTTTTCAATCAAAAGGTTCCAGAACGTTCATGAAATTAGTAAATGACTATTGGTCCAATTACATATCGTGACATTTTGACCTTTTCTTGATTCTTCTGGTAGGTGAAGATGCCTTAATGTCAGAGCACGCTTATACCTTGTCGACTCATCTGCTCTAAATCTTCTGAAGTTCTAGGTTTCCCCGCAGTTTTCTCATGTAGGTTTTGTCATGCCTTGACAGAGTAAAAAAAACGAGCATAGAAATGCTACTTCCAGCAGCAGCGGCGGCGTCATCAACAATTTGATAGTTTGTGATTAGGTCAGTTTATAGGGAACCAGTAGTGGTAGGTCAGTGATATTTTAAATTCAGTTGTATATATGCATTGGCACATCTCATTTCCATACAGATTATTTGGCCCTGCCCACTCAGTCATGGTCTATCTTTTGCTTAGTTAACATGAATTAATTTTCTTCATCACTTGGAACTCTTGGTTTAAAAACTTCCTTATGAGCAGCAACCGTCTACCAAGGAAATTATGATAGGAAACAAAAGCCCTGGAATATCGTATCAACTGGGAGATATATATTCCCTATGCAGGCGCTGCTAGAAGGTTGCTACATAGAAATGGAAAGTTCACAATTGGGAAGCTGAAATCATCTCGTTTGTCGTAAAGTTTTGTTTTGTTTTCAACCGACCATCATTGTCAATTTCTAGATGTAAGTCAAGGTATGAGGCAGACTTAACTGTGTCTGTTGTATCCTTTATATCAAGTTTGATTGGTTAGACCTAGTCACCAAATGTTTAATTATTTAGTGAGATAACATAGCGGAGAGTAAAGTTAAAGGATACTGCTAACTTCTTTTTTTTCTTCTGAAGAAGTTCCTGTATAGATAAAGTTAGCCTCATATTAATAAAGGGAAAAGTCGGCAAGAAGAGGAGAACAGTTGGTTCCCATGGGAATGCAGATTGCTTGTTGAAAAACACGTCGTCCAAGCGTAACAAATATGTTGCCAATCAAGAAATCAAGCATCTTGATAATGTCAGTTTCAGAGAATTTTTCGTTTGAATCAGATTTTTTTTTTACAAAGACTTGTATCTATTAAGACATTCTTTTTTATGAAACAAAGCATGACCAACTCTTTCAATTTGTCTTTTAGTTTGGAATGGGGAATACTTGTGTAAAGTGTAGAAAAGTCAAATGTTCTGATACTATTGCAAGATGAAAAAGTCTTAGATTGTGTGTACTGATTGCTGGACATTATGTTGTTTAGGTATCCAATACAGTGAAGGAAGATCCAGTTCTTTATCTTTGGTTGAAACTCTAAAGGAACATAGAACGTATCTATGATTATCCAGGATTTCCTCCTTGGTATGTGTCGTGGGGGTATATGTTGAATTTCGAAGTGAATGGTCAATACCTAATTAATTTGTCAAGTAGTTTATGTGATGTGATTTACACACTAAAAAGATGTTGTTTGGGGCTTATCTGCGGGGACAAAACAACATATTGGTCATAGGTAGGACAGGTATTTTGCAACATTTGGGTCTTTAAAGATTAATGTAGCATTTGTGTTCTTAGACCCATTCAGTTTTTTTAATTCTGATTTGTATCAACGACATCACAGCCTTAATTCATGCGGCTCGGTACTTACACATCCCGCCATTGTGTTATTCAATGTGCTATGGTCATTTTTTGTATTCTTGTCTTTCATTTTTGCTTTTGTGCTTTGGCTGTATGCCATTTTGTTTTTCTTTGTTATCATATTTGTTTGTTTATATAGCGATAATGATAATAACACAATATGTGTACCCATATTTTTAACATTTTACCTATTAATATGTCTGTTTGTTTTGCTCACACATTGTTGTCAATATAATGAAATTTTATGCGACTGTCATACAAGTGAGAGGTTTAGCTAGCTAGTTTGAAGTATGATTTATATGATTCGGATCTATTCAGTTTAACAAAACACTCTGGATAATTGTATATTTAAGGGGGTACCCAACACTTTGACTAAAATAGATTTGGCTCTTTTAATTTTCATAAAATTTTGACAAAATATTTACTTTAAATTGTGGACAAAATATGAAATTTTCAAGAAATTTGAACCACTCATTTTACAGGAATAATTTCATTGGATATAGAGCAGTTTGAAAAAACTCTAATTTTTCTTTCTGATAGTATGTCTATAATAGTTATCAAAAGTACCAGGATTATAATTTTATACGCCAGACGCGCGTTTCGTCTACATAAGACTCATCAGTGACGCTCAGATCAAAATAGTTAAAAAGCCAAACAAATACAAAGTTGAAGAGCATTGAAGACTCAAAATTCCAAAAAGTTGTGCCAAATACGGCTAAGGTAATCTACTCCTGGGGTAAGAAAATCCTTAGTTTTTCGAATAATTCAAAGTTTTAAAAAGTTATAAAACATTCAACTGTTTTTTAAAGAGTTAACTTTTTTTTAGGTGTTCTGTACCCCTTTAAACCATTTGTAAACAATTTTAGGGGAAATATTAGATATTACTTACCTGATGATATGATGTACTTAGTCTTATTAAAACTTTTGTCTAAAAGGTACCACAACGTTATTGTTCAAAATTAAAATGTATTACATATTATAACAAATTTGCATCAATTTTTTTATGTTTATTGTTAGAAAGAACATACAAAGAGAACTGTTCAACACTGCCTGAAGATTCGACATGTTTAAATGATATGATTTGTGCTGCTGGTATTTGTGGGTGTCCGATTCCCGACATGCAGTATCACGATCCCTATAATAAAAGTTGTAAAGCAAGTACGTATGAATGGTATATAATTGTAATCTAGATTAAATCCAAAAAAAAATAGGCAACATTATGTGATATATAATTGATCATTTTATTTTATTTCTGTAACTCAGCAGGCTTATTGGAACGTCAGACGTGCGTTTCGTCTACATGAGAGTCATCAAAGGGGTTCGAATCAAATATTAAAGATTCGTTACTTCAAATTTGCATTACACATTGTAATAACTTATATTTCTCAGTTATTGGACAGAGGTCTTTCAAGTTCAAAAGATGAACTGGCAACCCCAGGGCAAAAACGAAAAATTGCGGAAAGACTGACTTCATTCTACAAAACACAACTAAGACAATACAAATCATCCAAAAAAACCGGGATAAGATCAGATGCTCCGGAAAGGTCAGCAGATCCTCTTGCACATGTAGCACCCGTTCCGATGCTATTGTAAGTAATAATTCAGTGATGCCACATTTGAAGAATTGCGGACAGGATTCAGCTTAAGACAGTTGGAACATATTCGTGGTCATATGTGACATATACATGTATGCGACATAACAGTTACCAAATTCGAAGGCGCCCGTAAAATTTCGAAGGGTGAGTTCTATTTAACCATTTGGAACGCTTGGTTTACTAGCTTCTTTGTTAGCAGCAACCCTTCATCAAGGAAAACATGATAGGACATGCATGCTCTGGGATATCGTATCAACTGGGAGATATATATTTAGATATGCAGGCGCTGCTGGAATGTTGCTACATAGAAATGGAAAGTTCACAATAGGGAAGCAAAATTAATCTCCTTTGGCATTCTTTTTTGTTCTTAACGGATCCTTATTGTCAATTTCTATATATAAATCAGGTATGATACCGACTTCATTAGATCTGTTGTAGCATTTATTTCAAATTCAATGGGATAAATAAGGTCAACTTCAACCCCAAACTTTGAATTATATATTGATAACTTCATCCATATAGCGGAACGTGAAGTTAACTGATAATGCTAGCTTATTTTCATTTTTCTTGAAAACCTTCAAAATAAAGTCTTATCACCTAGTAAAGAAATACGGAGTTAAATGATTTTCACTGAGTAAAGAAATAAGGAAGTAACGTATTACCACAAAGTAAAACAATAAGAAGTTAAAGTATTATTACAGAGTAAAAATATAAGGAGGTATAGTTATATCACTAGGCAAAGGAATAAGGAGGTGTAGTATTATCACAAAATAAAGAAATATGGAGGTCAAGTATTTTCACTTAGTAAAGAAACGAGGAGGTAAATTATTATCACAAAGTTAAGAAATAGGAGGTCAAGTATTATCACTTAGTAAAAAAATAAGGAGGTAAAGTATTATCACTTAGTAAAGAAATAAGGAGGTCAAGTATTACTACAAAGTAAAGAAATAAGGAGGTCAAGTGTATAATCACCAAGTAAAGAAATAGGAGGTCAAGTATTATCACAAAGTAAAGAAATAAGGAGGTCAAGTATTATCACTTAGTGAAGAAATAAGGAGGTAAAGTAGTATTACAAAGTAAAGAAATAAGAAAGTAAAGTCTTATCATTTAGTACAAAAAAAAGGAGGTCAAGTGTATTATCACAAAGTAAAGAAATAGGAGGTCAAGTGTATTATCACAAAGTAAAGAAATAGGAGGTCAAGTATTATCACAAAGTAAAGAAATAAGGAGGTCAAGTATTATCACTTAGTGAAGACATAAGGAGGTAAAGTAGTATTACAAAGTAAAGAAATAAGAAAGTAAAGTCTTATCATTTAGTACAAAAATAAGGAGGACAAGTGTATTATCACAAAGTAAAGAAATAGGAGGTCAAGTATTATCACAAAGTAAAGAAATAAGGAGGTCAAGTATTATCACTTAGTGAAGAAATAAATAGGTCAAGTATTATTACAAAGTAAAGAAATAAGAAAGTAAAGTCTCATCATTTAGTAAGAAAAATAAGGAGGTGAAGTGTATTATCACAAAGTAAAGAAATAGGAGGTCAATATTTTTACAAAGTAAAGAAATAAGAAAGTAAAGTCTTATCATTTAGTAAAGAAATAAGGAGGTAAAGTATAACTGCAAAGTAAAAAAAATAAGGAGTTAAAGTATCGTTTACTAAAGAATCAAGGTCAAGTATTATCACTAAGTAAAGACACAAGGAGGTAAAGTATTACCACAAAGTAAAGAAATAAGGAGGTCAAGTATAATCACTCAGTAAAGAAATATGGAGGTAAAGTTTTATCACCTAGTAAAGAAATAAGGAGGTAAAGTATAATCACTTAGTAAAGAAATAAGGAGGTAAAGTATTATCACAAAGTAAAGAAATAAGGAGGTAAAGTATTATCGCAAAGTAAAGAAGTAAGGAGGTAAAGTGGTTTCAATTAGTAAAGAAATAAATAGGTCAAGTATTATTACAAAGTAAAGAAATAAGAAAGTAAAGTCTCATCATTTAGTAAAAAAAATAAGGAGGTCAAGTGTATTATCACAAAGTAAAGAAATAGGAGGTCAAGTATTTTCACTTAGTAAAGAAACGAGGAGGTAAATTATTATCACAAAGTTAAGAAAGGTCAAGTATTATCACTTAGTAAAAAAATAAGGAGGTAAAGTATTATCACTTAATAAAGAAATAAGGAGGTCAAGTATTACTACAAAGTAAAGAAATAGGAGGTCAAGTGTATAATCACAAAGTAAAGAAATAGGAGGTCAAGTATTATCACAAAGTAAAGAAATAAGGAGGTCAAGTATTATCACTTAGTGAAGAAATAAGGAGGTAAAGTAGTATTACAAAGTAAAGAAATAAGAAAGTAAAGTCTTATCATTTAGTACAAAAATAAGGAGGTCAAGTGTATTATCACAAAGTAAAGAAATAGGAGGTCAAGTATTATCACAAAGTAAAGAAATAAGGAGGTCAAGTATTACTACAAAGTAAAGAAATAGGAGGTCAAGTGTATTATCACAAAGTAAAGAAATAGGAGGTCAAGTATTATCACAAAGTAAAGAAATAAGGAGGTCAAGTATTATCACTTAGTGAAGAAATAAATAGGTCAAGTATTATTACAAAGTAAAGAAATAAGAAAGTAAAGTCTCATCATTTAGTAAAAAAAATAAGGAGGTCAAGTGTATTATCACAAAGTAAAGAAATAGGAGGTCAAGTATTTTTACAAAGTAAAGAAATAAGAAAGTAAAGTCTTATCATTTAGTAAAGAAATAAGGAGGTAAAGTATAACTGCAAAGTAAAAAAAATAAGGAGTTAAAGTATCGTTTACTAAAGAATCAAGGTCAAGTATTATCACTAAGTAAAGACACAAGGAGGTAAAGTATTACCACAAAGTAAAGAAATAAGGAGGTCAAGTATAATCACTCAGTAAAGAAATATGGAGGTAAAGTTTTATCACCTAGTAAAGAAATAAGGAGGTAAAGTATAATCACTTAGTAAAGAAATAAGGAGGTAAAGTATTATCACAAAGTAAAGAAATAAGGAGGTAAAGTATTATCGCAAAGTAAAGAAGTAAGGAGGTAAAGTGTTTCCAATTTGTAAAGAAATAAATAGGTCAAGTATTATTACAAAGTAAAGAAATAAGAAAGTAAAGTCTCATCATTTAGTAAAAAAATAAGGAGGTCAAGTGTATTATCACAAAGTAAAGAAATAGGAGGTCAAGTATTTTTACAAAGTAAAGAAATAAGAAAGTAAAGTCTTATCATTTAGTAAAGAAATAAGGAGGTCAAGTATAACTACAAAGTAAAAAAATAAGGAGTTAAAGTATAAATACAAAGTAAAAATATAAGGATGTTTGGTTATATCACAAATTTAAGAAATGAGGAGGAATAGTATTATCGCTTGCAAAAGAAATAAGGTGGTTAAGTATTATCAGTTGGTTAAAAAATAAGAAAGTATAGTATTCGGCTGTTGTCTGCTCTTTGGTCGGGTTGTTGTCTCTTTGACACATTCCCCATTTCCATTCTTAATTTTATTACCATAAAGTAAAATTATAAAGAGGTAAAGTATTATCACCTAGTAAAGAAATAAAAAGGTAAAGTATTATCACAAAGTAAAGAAATTAGGACGTAAAGTATCGTTAACTAAAGAATCAAGGTCAAGTATTATCACTAAGTAAAAAAACAAGGAGGTAAATTATTACCACAAAGTAAAGAAATAAGGAGGTCAAGTATAATCACTTAGTAAAGAAATATGGAGGTAAAGTTTTATCACCTAGTAAAGAAATAAGGAGGTACAGTATAATCACTTAGTAAAGAAGTAAGGAGGTAAATTATTACCAATTAGTAAAGAAATAAATAGGTCAAGTATTATCACAAAGTAAAGAAATAAGGAGGTTAAGTAGTATCAACTAGTAAAAAAATAAGGAGGTAAAGTTTTATCACCTAGTAAAGAAATAAATAGGTAAAGTATTATCACAAAGTGAAGAAACAAGGATTATCACACAGTAAATATATGAGGAGTTATAGTATTAACACAAAGTAAAGGAATAAGGAGGTCGCGTATTATCACAAAGTAAAGAAATAAGGAGGTAAAGTATTATCGCAAAGTAAAGAAATAAGGAGGTAAAGTATTACAACTTAGTAAAGAAATAAATAGGTCAAGTATTATCACAAAGTTAAGAAATAAGGAGGTAAAGTATTACTACAGATAAAAGAAATAAGGTGGTTAAGTATTATCAATTAGTAAAGAAATAAGGAGGTAAAGTTTTATCACCTAGTAAAGAAATAAATAGGTTAAGTATTATCACAAAGTAAGGAAACAAGGATTATCACACAGTTAATATATCAGGAGTTATAGTATTAACACAAAGAAAAGGAATAAGAAGGTCAAGTATTATCGCTTACAAAAGAAATAAGGTAGTTTAGTATTATCGCTTACTAAAGAAATAAGGTGGTTAAGTATTATCAGTTTGTTAAAAAAGAAGAACTATAGTATTACCATAGAGTAAAAATATAAAGAGGTAAAGTATTATCACCTAGTTAAGAAATAAAAAGTTAAAGTATTATCAAAAAGTAAAGAACGAAATAGGTCAAATATTGTCACTTAGTAAAGAAATAAGGAGGTAAAGTATTATCACAAAGTAAAGAAATAAGGAGGTCAAGTTTATCAACTAGTAAAAAAAATAAATTGGAAAAGTATTATCATAAAGTGAAGAAATGAGGAGTTAAAGTATTATCACACAGTAAATATATGACTAGGTATAATATTACCACAAAGAAAAGGAATTAGGAGGTCAAGTATTATCGCTTACAAAAGAAGTAAGGTGGTTAAGTATTATCACTTTATTTAGAAATAAGGAGGTAAAGTATTACCACAAAGTAAAAAAATATGGAGGTCAAGTATTATCATCTAGTAAAGAAATAAAGAGGTACAGTATTATCACAAAGTAAAGAAATAAGGAGGTCAAGTATTATCACTTAGTAAAGAAATAAGGAGGTAAAGTATTATCATAAAGGGAAGAAATAAGGAGGTAAAGTATTACCACAAAGTACAGAATTAAGGAGGTAAAGTATTACCACAAAATAAAGAAATATGGAGGTCAAGTATTATCATCTAGTAAAGAAATAAGGAGGTACAGTATTATCACAAAGTAAAGAAATAAGGAGGTAAAGTATTACCGCAAAGTAAAGAAATAAAAAGGTCAAGTATTATCACCTAGTAAAGGAATAAGGAGGTAAAGTTCTATCACTTTGTTTAAAAATAAGGAGGTACAGTATTATCACAAAGTAAAGAAATAAGGAGATATAGTATCATCAGAAAGTTAAGACATAAGGAGGTGTTGTATTATCTCCTATTAGAGAGAGAATGAGGTAAAGTCCTATCAATTGGTAAAGAACAAGATTGTTAAGTATTGCAGCCTTATTATTTTGTTGACAAAAGACGCATCAAACATCTTGTGACAACATATTTGTTTGTTTGCACTATAGTTCTTAATAGATCTGTAATATTGACAAAATTGTTGGAAACAATTAAAAACAAAACTGTCTTAAAAAGTCAAACAAATTTACAAATATATATCTGAGCCAAAACTGTGTACACATACATCACTGACATATAAATTTGACTGACATAAGATTTCAAACAAACATAAATATACCCGAAAAAGAATAAAAAAAAGAGATTTTGCATGACTGTTGTTACATAGAAATGAAAAGTCCACAATTGGAAAGATGAAATCATCTTTTTCGTTTTGATCATAACCGATCCTCCTTCTTAATTTCTAGACACAATGCTAGATGTAAGTCAGTCAAGATATGAGTCATACTTAACTGTATTTGTTGTATCCTTTATTGCAAGTCCGATGGGATAGATGCGTCCAACATAGTCATCAAACTGTAACGGTCTTTTTTAACGTAAAGTTAAAGGATAATGGTAGCTTCTTTTTATTCTTTCTTAAATGCTCCTGTATGAAGTCTGCCTCATATGAATACATTTATTCTAAAACCAGTTGTTGCCAGGATACGGGTTATGTTCTTCTCGCATATTTAATGATGGTATGATACTAAACCCTGAACGGGAGGGATTGTGCTTGATTTTTCATATGATGAAGACATAATCTTTCAATCAGTTTAATTGAGGTCTGGAACTGGGAATTATAGTCATTTCGTACCCTAACCATTTCGTACCCCCCAATTCGTACTCTGGCAAAAACCATTTCGTACCCTGACCTTTTCGTACCTTGACCATTTCGTACCTCATGGAAGTTTATTTGTATGCCATTTCATACCTCATGTAAGATTTATATGTATGTATTTATATGTTTATGATTTCTTGGTAAAGCTGTCGCATTGATGTGCGCCATTTCGTACCTTATAGCAGATATATATGTATACCATTTCGTACCTCATTGAAGATTTGTATGTATACCATTTCGTACCTCATGAAAGATTTGTATGTATACCATTCTAACCTCATGGGATGTTCGTATGTATGCCACTTCGTACCTCGTGGAAGATATTTATGTGTTTCATTTCTCGGTTAAAACAGTCTCAATGGCTGTTTACTGTAAGGTGGTAGAGGCCAAGAGAAACGCCTAAAATTCAAAATTAAAGCACCTATGTGATATTAAATAGGAATAAAGTCAATAAAAGAAATTTTTGGAAATCTGTAAAACTTCGTAACGTAAGATATTTATTTCAAATATTAGCTAGCGCTTTAGTAACAGTTCACATTTCTGCCGGTAAAAGTGATTTTTTTTACTTTGGTATAAACTTATAAATAAAGACACGCGCCACGTACTGTCGTGTTGTTTTAAAAAAATAGGTAGCGGTCTATTTAATTGGATTAAAAATGTTTATTAAATACACGGGCCATTTAAAATTGCGACGTGTGCCTAAATATTGAGATATAATCATTTGATTATCGTAAGGTGTAGTAGAACCTAAATGTATATATCATATGCATGGATTTTTTTTGAATAATACTTATAGAAAATATGCAATACACACTAAAAAAGATATCTACCAAACCTTTTTAAAATGTAGAAGTTTAGATATAATTAAGGATACAAAATAAATGAACTTGTTATTTCTCAAATTGAAAAAGCCATTACAAGTTCTTTGATTAGTTACATAAGGTGCAAATTCTTATGCAAACATTTTTAATCATGACCTTCTTCTTGGGTAAATATCAGCTTGTGTCTCTTTTCACTGCATTTCCTGACAGAAACAACTGTTAATAACTATAAAAACAGTTGCAGATAATTATTCCTTTGTTGGTTAATTAACCTTATATTTTTTTTAGATGAAAAATTAATAAAGGATAAATCCAGCAAACACACAAAGTGTAGTTTAAACTATGTAAGTTTCGAAGTGCTGCTTAATCAAACCAATCATCGGTCTTTATAAAATTTCTACGGCTGGATGCATTTTAGTTATGTTATATTGAAGAAAAAAAAATCATCTCAAAATGTTTTATATCTTAAACAAATGAGAACTTTTACAAATATATGATACGAAGTAGTAAAAATGTATTTAGTCCATGAGGTACGAAATGGTAGATGCATTTAGCCCATAGGGTACGAAATGGCAGAGGTACGAAATGGTCAAGGTACGAAATGACCTTAGTCAGTAACTGCTAGTAGTCCTTTGTTAATTTATGTATCATTGTCATTTTGCTTTCTTTCTTTTGTTACCTATTCTGACATCGGACTTCTTTTAAACTGAGCGTATTGTAGTGTGTTTGTTTATTCTAAATTGGCTAGATGTATAGGGGAGGGTTGAGATCTCACAAAACATGTTTAACCCCGCAGAATTTTTGCGTCCGTCCCAAATCAGGAGCCTCTGGCCTTTGTTAGTCTTGTATGTTTTTTTAATTTTAGTTTATGTATATGTTTCGGAGTGCGACGTCGATTCTCACTGAACTAATACACATCTTTGTTTAGGGGCCAGCTGAAGCCCGCCTCCGGGTGCGGGAGTTTCTCGCTGTGTAGAAGACCCATTGGTGGCCTTCGGATGTTTTCTCTCTTTGGTCGGGTTGTTGTCTCTTTGACACATTCCCCATTTCCATTCTCAATTTTACATGATAAAGTCAGCAGGAAGAGGAGCACATTTGGTTTCAATGAGTATGCCGATTCTTTGTTGAAAAACACGTCCTCCAAACGTAACATGTATATTGTCCATCAAGGAAATCATGCATCTTGATAAAGTCAGTTTCTTAGAATTTGATTTAATCAGAGTGGTCTATTTTTACAAATTGCGATGTTTACCTCCCTAAAATAAGACGTTGGTATCCATGTTGTCCAAAGCAGAACCAAATCGTTCATTTTGAGTTTTAGTTTGAAATGGGGAGTACTTCTGTAAAGGTTAGAACAGTCTAATATTTTAATACTATGACAAAAAAAAAAAAAAAAAAAGATTTTATGTACTCTAACAGATCTTTGAATTTTCTTTCTGGTATCAACTTCTGATTCACAGCGCCCTTAGACTAGAAAGTTTCACAATAACTCGGAAGGCTGGCTCTGATATCTGATAAAATTGAAGTTGATAATATAGAATGAGGTTTTTTAGAGCAATTAGAAGACCCAGTAATATGATGTAATGTTATAACTGTATAGCCTAAACCATTAATTGTTAATGTAATCGTCGAATAAATATTTGCTATTGTCTATTGTCTAAACAAAGTCACTCCGTAATTGGCCAGTAGCTTGACGAGGATAATTTGTTACACGTGATGACGTTTCTGACCAGATGGACACCTACTTCCTGTTAACCCATACTTTAGCTTACGAGCGGGAACATGGAAGGAACAGCACAAGATAAAATTGGGAAAATCAATTGCCAAGCGCTTGTCATGGTTCATGAGCGAACTCATAACTATTTGTTATTGAACAATGAGAGCAATCAACCAACGAAAAATCTCTAATAACAACATACAGAAACAAATATCACAAAGTTTAAAAAAAAACAAAAAAAACAGACAGCAATATTTTCATGCGGGGGCATATAGGTCCCAAGGACACATTCTTCTTTTATTTCATTAACACAACAAGACATGTCTTTATTTGAATAATAATCAATAAGCCCAAGCTCTTTCTGAAGTTTGAAAAGTATTTACAATACTATTCCAAAGTGTTATACTTTCTCTTGGTAAACTCTCTATAGCATAGACAATATAGATTAATTTTGTTTAAATTCTTATCAGATAAATAAAAGAAATATCCAATTATAGTTTATTAGTTATAAGAACGTAACCCCCTCCCCCCCCCAACACACACACACAACAATAAATCATATCAAACGCTATAGATATTAACAACTACATGTATATAATTATACAATTATTTAAAATCTGTTAAGGTTCATGTGGATCTTTTGGATAAAATGACTGTATTTACACCTCAAAAAGTACTCTAATTACAAACAAACCTGTGCATCCGAAATAGTTTTAAGGCATAGCATGACTTAGATAAATAAAATTTCAATGCATTTTATGCTTTAGAAAATAATAAACTTAATTGGATTTTGCTGTGCATTGTTTTTCGGCAGAATATGTAAAGTTAACAAACACTTGAGTTTTTGATATGGTCACCTCAACCACGTAGTTTAAACACCCAGAGTTGTCATATGTATATTGCTCTTCTCTTTTCCATGTCAATCAATAAAGTTCATTTCAATTATTACCTATGGGGAAGTTTTCAAATCTCTTTCCGAACTTTCTGCATTTAGGCTGAGCCTCCTTAAGAACGATAAAAAGTGGAAAGCAAAATCCAATTAATATTTCAATTTTCTGAAATATAAAATTCATTTCAGTTTAGTTTATCTAGATCATGCTGTGTCTTAAAATTATTCTAGATGCACAGGTTTGACTGTACTCAAAGTAAATTTTGAAGTGTAACCACAGTCATTTTAGCTAAACGGTCCACATGTACCTTAGATCCGAAAAAAAAATGACACAAGCAATCAAGCTGCTTTTGGAATTCCTATTAATCCCTCAGTGGTTTTCAATGGGTTTGAATAATCAATTTGAACATCGGTTTACTACTGATATCATTAACTTAAAGTAAAATGACATTAACTTTTAAGGTTCGTAACTTTTCCGAAAAAACTTGGTGCGAGATTTTACCGAAAATCGACTTATGGATCATCTCTCTGCATCACATTTTAATAAGTTATAACAGTACATGTATGTATATTCATTAATAGGAGGAAAATACAAAGAATCGTGTTACACAATAGAGGATGGTTCAACTTGTTACAGCAATATGATTTGTGTGAATGGTGTTTGTGGTTGTAATGCCACCCAGTATCACAACCCACATGTTCATAGTTGTAATACAAGTAAGTATCTTTAAGTCAGTTTTTGTTCAAAGTAGTTCCGACAGTTATTTATGTCTTCAAAGTAGAAGAACTATATTAAGGAATATAACTCTATAACTAAGTAAAAGTAATACTTTTGCAATAAAAAGTATAATCAATACCTTAAGGGTTACTAAGGAAAAAAGTTATGAAAATTGGAAAAAATAAACATCTTTGATTTCTAAAGTTATTTAGGTAGCATGTCCCGTATCGATGCACACAAACAACTACATCTCAATTATTGGAGATTATCTTCAGCGATTTGGAACAACTATTATTTTATTTTTTCAAACCAGTATTCAGTTATGGCTGAAACTGAACCAACATCTGCCCGATATAAACAGTTTATTAGCTCATTATATCTTTTACAACATGTCTGTCTTCCTCTCAAAATGATATATTATCTGAAGCTTTTTGAGATAAAACAGGAGCAATTTTTTTTAAATTTAATTCATTGTCTGAAAGAAATGCACAATGAAAAAAACTATGTACCCGGGCCAATTAACTACAGTTTTTATTAGAATTCTTCGACTGCACTACCTACTCCCGTAATTATGATCTCAATTCAATGCTTTGACTTTCGGCCTCTTTTACTTGTCTACTTTTCAACTTTATGATATCATGATTTTAAGTAAAAAAACAAAAAACCTCTCAACACTTCGAAAACCACGTTCATAATCTAAATTCCACTGCCGCTAATCGAAATGCATCTTCAAAATGTAGCACATTTCACAATTGTGTTAAAGAAAGCAATGCCTCTGCAGCTAGATTTTTCAACGAAAACGCATGTGGATATCCACAAAACTTTTTCTCTTTCCTTTCATATGACATTACTTGAAAAACCCAAAACATCATATATCTTGTAACATGAACAAAACCGAAATGTAGTATTAAATATGTAGGGCAAACTGGACGTGGATTTTTCAAACGAACACAAGAATATCTATACCGCTTCCGCAGACCCAAGAAATTCAACCGTTTAATATACCAACATTTAGAAAAACACAAACACAATATTAAACCAGAACAGACACATCAACAGTTTGAAGATTCCCGTAAACTTTGCGAACTTTCTAGGATTAACGACTACAGACAGCGTATCCCCGAGGTCTAAATGACAATATCATGGGCCAAGGGAACATATTTATAACTTCCTCTATTGATATCATGACTATTGTTGATAAATAAAGGCAACAGTAGTATACCGCTGTTCAATAGTCATAATTCGATTAGGCAAGAAACAAATCCGGGTAACAAATTAAAAGACAACGTAAGCATAGGTCTCATGGCAAACGATTTAACCGCAATCAACGAAATAAACATCGTTCTAATTTTACACTTGATGATTTTTTATTTATATTTGAAAACAATGGTAGACATCAATAAATATGTAAACTGGGTCAAATACCAATAAGTAAATTGCATAATATTTATAATGAGTGTGAAATAGTATAGTTTTTCATTCCAAAATATGAGTGTACACGAATTATTGCAGCCTTTTGTCACTATAGACTGTTATCTCAAATTGCCAAACCTGAAGATCATAAAAAGTATTTCATAAAAATAAACTACATTAATAGAGGTATTGATTTTATCAATTTGTCTAGTAATTTTGCAAGACTCTACCATTCAAAACGTTATACCTCCATATTTTGATAACATAAAGCCACCTATAATTTCTCATTCGTATAAAAAACCAAGTAGAAGTTTGAATTTTAATTGTACGTCAGTTACATCAAACGTCAGAATAGAAAATAATGCTCATTCGACATGAGTTTGAGAAACATCAAAGTTAAGATATGATACCGATGGCCATGTAATTATAGGGGACCTCAATATCGTCTAGACCGAGAGATTATAAACTTTCTGAAAAAGGACCAAAACAATTGGAGAAGGTCGTCAGGTTATTAAAGATGATCTTTCATCCTATCGTAAAAAATGGTATGAACAGGAGAAATCCGACAAAAAGTCACTTGGTTCCTTTTTGAATAAATGTCTAAATATTGTTGATATTCGCATATCACATTTCGGAAATAGTTTAGAAATATATAAATAAATTAATAATACGCCCGTTTCTAGGATTAAAAACAAAATTCAAGTACTCGCAAAGCGTTTTGTGTTCGTATCGTTTGACAAAGCAGCTAACAATGTGGTGGCGGTATGACGTAAATACTACACGGAAGTCTTTAAGAATGAAATTATACATTCAACTACATTCAAGACAGTATGCTCCACAGAGAGTCATATAGTAAATAGTCATGTCACACAACCATAGCTCAGCTTAAGGCCTCTTCTGGACATTTGAAGGTCCCAACTATGTATTGTTTAACTCCTTTAATACACAAGAAAGGCGTAAAACATCGTTTGATCCCGGCCTCTAGTAAGTTTTCTACTACTAGAATTTCAGTGCTTTTAACGTGTTTCTTATAACTAACTAATATCAAAAAATTGATCATTAGCTTTTGTAATAAAACATATGAAAATAGTGGAATCAACTAGTTTTGATATGTAAAAAACTCTTCTGATGTTTTAGATAAATAACGTAATGATGATGGTCCTTTTGATTCGGTTGACAGTTTTGACCTTTGAACTCTTTACAGTACATTTCCACACAATCTTATCAAACAACAGTTTTCCCATTTAATTAAATGGTCGTTCGATAAATCTAATTGCAAATTTATTTGCTGCAACTCATATAAAGCCTTTTTTTCTAAAACGAGAAAGATAAATATGCTAGATATACTTACCATGCTTACTGGAGGTGTGATGAGATAATAACAACCACAATTTTTTTCCCTTGATAACATTTATGTACGTTCCGGCAAAAAAATTTATCGACATATTGTAGGTAGTCCTATGGGCACCAATTATACCCCTTTAATAGCATACTTGTTCCTTTACTGTTATGAATCACAGTTAATGGCCAAACTCAATAAAGACCTGTCTATATTCAATTTAATTGATAAATTTAACAACACTTACCATTATCTTGATGATATTTTTTTCGTTAAATAAGCAAGAATTCTCTAAATATACTGCCGAAATTCACCCACAGAAACTTACTTTAAATAAATCAAATATTAACAGCAATAAGTGTCCTTTCCTAAATTTAGATATTTCAGTTTAAAACTAGAACATTTACGACAAAAGGGATGATTTTTTTTCCTATTGTTAATTTTCCTATTTTGGACGGTGATGTTCCTCTGAAACCATCTTACGGTGTTTATATATCCCAACTCGTTCGTTATGCTCTTGTCTGAAGTGACGTTTTGGATTTCAATGAGCGTATTCTATGTATTACTGGTAAATTATTAAGTCAGGGATTTCGTTACCACAAATTAGTTAAAACCTTTCATAAATTCTTCCATAGATACAAATATTTGGTTTGCAAGTTTGGCTGTACCTGTAAAAAAAGTTATTTCAGACGGAATAGCAGATCCCAAACTTTACGGTGATGTTATTTACCGAGCCCTGAAATGTATATACAATCAGGGTAAACTTATTAATCCTTGAAATAACTTATTCTAATAGGTTTCCATTTCAACACTGTAATTAGATCTTTAACCCTGCCACATTCTATATGTGCCTGTCCCAAGTCAAGAACCTGTAGAGTTCAGTGGTTGTCGTTGGTTCATGTCTGTCATATTTGTTGTTTGTTAATTGTTTTGTTATAAATTAGACCGTTAGTTTTCTCAATTGAATTGTTTCATATTTTTCATGTTAGGGCCTTTTATAATTGTATAAAGTTCGAGATTGCATGTTCGTTACGTAAGCGCGTCACTGTTTTTGATATCATGTGGTGTTTTTCGTTGATGGAATATGTTCGTTGTTGTTCTGTGGTTTGCATGTTGTGTCGACTTTTATATTATTTTATTGTGCGTTTCTCTGTTATGGATGTTCTTGCGTGTGTTTGAGCTGTATTTCTGTCACGCAGTGTTTAAGCGAAATATATTTTTAACATTGTCATAAAGCGGGAGGTTTGGCATGCTATGAAACCAGGTTCAACCCACCATTTTTTCTTAAAATGTCCTGTACCAAGTCAGGAATACGGCAGTTGTTATCAAATAGTTCGTTTCTATGTGTGTTGAACTTTGTTTTTGTTGCACTTTGGTGTTCATGTTGTTCGTTTGTTTTCCTCTTATAGTTGATATATGTTTCCCTCGGTTTTGGTTTGTAACCCGAGTTGTTTTCTCTCAATCGATTTATGACTTTTGAACACCGGTATACTACTGTTGCCTTTATTTATAGCTATGAGTTTTTGTCATTGTTGAATACCGAACAGTTGCCTATAATTGCTTGCATCCACTTTATTTGAACTTTGGTGGATAGTTTTCTCATTGGCAATCAAATTTCATCTCCTTTTTTATTTATATATTCAATAGGTTTTATAACGAGTGAGAATTGGATATCAAGTGATATCGAGTCGAGTTTATCTACTATAAGTTTAATAATAAATGAGCATGTGGCGAATTTATTATTGCTATTTAAATTAAAAAGTGAGAGTTGATATCAAGCCATATCAAATTCTCACTAGTTGATATACCTATTTCTTTTAAGGTTAATATTCTCATTGAGCTTAATAGAAATTTCCGCGACTCGTTTGTATGGACAGCTTGACGTCATGTGTTCTGGCTAGCATCAAACTTAAACCACAGACATTTTAAAACTTTATGTACGCTTTAAAATGTAATATTTTCATGTGAGAAGTGTGAGTGTTTTGTATATTATTGAAGACATCACATCTCTGTTGTCATTTAGGAAATGTATATCGTTTTAACCTTTGAAAATTATTGATGACCTTAGGAATTACCAATAGAAATATCGCAGTTTCGTTTCATGATGCTGGCCAATCAGATTAACGCATTTTTCGTATCACTCTTTCTTTTCACAACCGTGCAGTATGATACGAGAATTATCTCTTCATAAAAAAGTAAAATAACCAAAATACCGAATTCCGAGGAAAATTTAAAACGGAAAGCTCCTTGTCAAATAACAAAATCAAAAGCACAAACTCATCAAACGAATGGAAAACAACTGTCATATTCCTGACTTGGTACAGGCATTTCTTTATGTAGAAAATAGTGAATTAAACCTGGTTTTATAGCCATGATAGGTAAAAATGTCAAAAATAGAGGTACAGCAGTCAACATTGTGTTATAATCTTAATCGCTATAAAACAGATAATTATGTCAATAAAAAAAAAGGCATTTATACAAAGCACAGAAGTAAAAATGAAAGACAAGAATACCAAAATTACCATACAAAAATAACACAATGGCGGGATGTGTAAGTACCAAGCCACGCCAAAAGAATACCAAAAACGGACTAAACACTTAATGTTAATAATTTACAAAGACAAATAAAAATCCCTATAACACGTAATTAAGATGAGAAACAACGTCTGTACCTTGAATCTATACTTCAAGCCCAACATGTATTATTTGTGAAGTTGATACGGAATATTTATCAACAAGGTATTGGTATCTTCCGATGAACTTTTTTAGAAAAAGGAGGAGACGTTCTTTGACATAACCCTGGTTCATCAACTTTCTACTCAGACACTGGTGACGTTTTATTAAGTCTGATTAGCAGCTGCAAGCTCTTAAATACCGAATGAGTTGGGAAATATATATCCCATATGCAGGTGAAGTTGGTCTATTGCTACTAAGGCGGGAGAAATTGATAATTTCAGAATTAAAATCGTCTCGTTTGTCAAAAGTAAGGCAGATGGAGCCTTGTCTGTTGTTTCTTTAATTCCTAGTTCTGGAGGATATATTAATGAAACCCAATTAGAAAAGTTCGGATTGTTAAAGGAAAGAACATCATCAATATATCTGAATGTGAAATTAAATGATCTGGCTTCTTTGATCTTCTTGGTATTGACAAGTGTCTGAAGAAACTACGACTCATAGTAAAAAAGAAGAGGTCGACAAGGAGAGGCGCACAGTTCGTACCCATTGGAATGCCGATAATTTGTTGAAAAAGTCTACCTTCCATCCGGAAATAGATAACAGACCACAACCATAAAAGAAATTTAATATCACTTGAAATCATTTAGTATGACAGTATCAAAGTGTACCACTTGATTAAAGTAAAAAATAAAAATGAAATAACAATTTTGATCTAATGTTTATATCATTTCTCTTATTTGTATTTCGTTCATGGCAACGGACATATGTGATTTCTTCAATAAAATACAAAACATTTTGTCATGTTGGGGCCTTTAACAACTTACTTTAAGTTATGAGTTTTTTGTTGAAGGCAGTGCTGTTGCTTACATCCATGTCTTTGGTCTGTGTTCGATAGATGTCTCATTTTCAATCATACCACTTTCCAATTTTGTTCATATAAAATACAGGTTAAACCAAATGTCTAAGTGCTATGTGTAATAGTTAACTTATTAATGCAAAATATTTGTCATCGTAAATTTTTAAATAAACATATCTAAATATTAAGCATTTTGATTTAAAAAAAAAAGTATCATGTGATGGTTCTCGGAATTCGGTTGACAGTTTTCGGCTCTTTATACTGCACTTCTACGAAGGACGTAAAGAATTGATATTGATAAAGTGGTATTTTCAATTATACACAATCTAATCAAATGGAAGAATTTTTATTTAACTAAATGGTCTTTTTTAAAAATCTCATTAGAAATCAGTTCGTCGCAACTCATATACAGCTTTCTTCTGTAATATAAAGGATACAAATGCAACATACACTTACTAAAACTATGATAAAAGTTACAAGTCTCAACAGCAAAAAACTGACAATATCTATGTATTGTGTGTTCCTGTGGGCGCAAATTGCGCCCTTTAAAAGCAGGCGTGTTTCTATATACCTATAGCCAATCTCATTAAAGATCCGTCTATATTCCATATCATAGAACAGTATAATGACATAAAAATGATGAAATGTTTGAGTTCATTAATGAAGAATTATCTAACTATACTGATGACATTAACCAAGTGAGCTGCATTTAAATACATGTTAATCTAATATAAAGAGCAATAATTGTCCTTTTCTTGAAATTGATATTTGTTTCGAAAGATTTGATTTGATACTAAAAGGTCACTGAATTTGACCCCTTATATGATGTTTTCATATTTTACGAGCTGCAACCACCACTGTAATGGAGAAAATTGAAAGATCTGTTTTTAATGAGATTGACGTTCCTTTGGCCTTTCTGACGGTGTGTATATTTCCAACCTTGTTCGTTTTGCCCGTGTCTAGTTTCAAGGACGTTATTGTATAATTGTTTAATTGGAAAATAATTAAATCATAATTTAATTACCACACATTCTCAAAAACTGTTAATAAATGCTGTCATTGATACCGGTACGAATATTATAACAAACTGGATATCATAACTTAATTTTTAGAGATACTTTTTCATAAGGGGATGCTTTTATCAGACTGGTAATGTAGTCTTTACCCTCAAACTTTTCGATGCATACTAAAATATATTTCGTAACTGCGAGTACAATACGATTGGTGCATTGCGCTTTTTGTCTTTTAGTACATTTTGTATTCGCTTCGTGCCGATCTCAGTAGTAAACAAACGATTTCAATTGACATTCACAGTTTATTCTCAAGTTGCATTGTCATGTTACACAACTCTCCGAGGTGAAGGGAAGGTTGAGCGCTCATAAATATGTTTACAATGCTCTTCAACTTCGTACTTGTTTGGCTTGATAAATATTTTGATATGAGCGTCACTGATGAGTCTTATGTAGACGAAACGCGCGTCTGGCGTACTCAATTATAATCCTGGTACCTTTGATAACTATTTACACCACTGGGTCGATGCCACTGCTGGTGGACGTTTCGTCCCCGAGGGTATCACCAGCCCAGTAGTCAGCACTTCGGTGTTGACATGAACATCAATTATGTGGTCATTTTTATAAATTTCCTGTTTACAAAACTTTAAATTTATCGAAAAACTAAGAATTTTCTTATCCCAGGAATAGATTACCTTAGCCGTATTTGGCACAACTTTTTGGACTTTTGGATCCTCAATGCTCTTCAACTTCGTACTTGTTTGGCTTGATAAATATTTTGATATGAGCGTCACTGATGAGTCTTATGTAGACGAAACGCGCGTCTGGCGTACTCAATTATAATCCTGGTACCTTTGATAACTATTTACACCACTGGGTCGATGCCACTGCTGGTGGACGTTTCGTCCCCGAGGGTATCACCAGCCCAGTAGTCAGCACTTCGGTGTTGACATGAATATCAATTATGTGGTCATTTTTATAAATTTCCTGTTTACAAAACTTTAAATTTATCGAAAAACTAAGGATTTTCTTATCCCAGGAATAGATTACCTTAGCCGTATTTGGCACAACTTTTTGGACTTTTGGATCCTCAATGCTCTTCAACTTCGTACTTGTTTGGCTTGATAAATATTTTGATATGAGCGTCACTGATGAGTCTTATGTTCTAGAGGTGGCGTGAATCAGATGTGGATACTTAAAAATTCCAAAGATCTTTTAGAGTACATACAATCTAACTCTCTTTCATCTTGTAACAGTATTAAAACATTTGACTTTTCTACTCTTTACACAAGTATTCCACATTCCAAACTAAAAGACAAATTAAAAGAGTTGGTATTACTTTGCTTCATAAAAAAGAATGGCCAACGTAGATACAAGTATCTTGTCTTAGGGAGGGATAAATCCTACTTTGTAAAGAATCACTCTGATTCAAACAAAAAATTCTCTGAAACCGATATTATCAAGATGCTTGATTTCTTGATTGACAACATATTTGTTACATTCGGAGGACGTGTTTTTCAACAGACTGTCGGCATCCCAATGCGAACAAACTGTGCCCCTCTACTTGCTGACTTGTTTCTTTATCATCATGAGGCTGACTTCATGCAGGAACTTCTTAGGAAGAAAGATAAGAAGTTAGCAATATCCTTTAACTCTACTTTCCGCTATATACATGATATAGATGACATTCTTTCACTAAACAATTTAAAATTTGGTGACTATGTGGAACGCATCTATCCCATCGAATTGGAGATAAAAGATACTACAGATACAGTTAAGTCGGCTTCATATCTTGACTTACATCTAGAAATTGACAATGAGGGTCGGTTGAAGACAAAACTTTACGACAAAAGAGATGATTTCAGCTTTCCAATTGTGAACTTTCCATTTCTTAGTAGCAACATTCCAGCAGCACCTGCATACGGGGTATATATCTCCCAACTGATACGATATTCCCGTGCTTGCATTTCCTATCATGATTTTCTTGATAGAGGGTTACTGCTCACAAGGAAGCTATTAAACCAAGAGTTCCAAATGGTGAAGTTGAAATTATCCCTTCGTAAATTTTACGGACGCCATCACCAGTTGGTTGACCGTTATGGAATAACCATTTCACAAATGATATCGGATATGTTCCTTACGTCGTAACTACAATCCCCTTCCCTTTCATGAATCTGACCTACCGAATTAGACTATTTACCGGATTTGTAATCACATATGAAACACGACGGGTGCCGCATGTGGAGCAGGATCTGCTTACCCTTCCGGAGCACCTGAGATCACCCCTAGTTTTTGTTGGGGTTCGTGTTGTTTATTCTTTAGTTTTCTATGTTGTGTCATGTGTACTATTGTTTTTCTTTTTGTCTTTTTCATTTTTAGCCATGGCGTTGTCAGTTTGTTTTAGATTTATGAGTTTGACTGTCCCTTTGGTATCTTTCGTCCCTCTTTTATGTAGACGAAACGCGCTTCTGGCGTACTAAATTATAAGCCTGGTACCTTTGATAACTATTTACCCCTTTACAATCTTTTCGTGCATATTCCAAGACAGGAGTCGGTAATTAAGTGGTGGTTGTTGGTTGCTTTCTATCATTTTTGTTTTTCATTTATGGTTTTAAGCATACATCAGTCCGTTGTTTTTCTTCTTTGAACTCTTTGACATTTTATAACATACCATACGTTTTTGTTTTTTTTTAATTATTGCAAAAGGCCGTACAATTATCTATAGTTGTTCACATCCTCGACCTTCTTTTGTGGCTAGTGGTCCGATACCACATATCATATTTTTAAATTAAAAGTGTAATACTGCATTCTTTACAGAACATAAATATTTCTATCATTTTTGTTTTTCATTTATGGTTTTAAGCATAAATCAGTCCGTTGTTTTTCTTCTTTGAACTCTTTGACATGTGTCCTCTCGTGCTATTCCATACGGTTTTGTTGTTGTTTTTTTTCTTATTGCTAAAGGCCGTACAGTTATCTATAGTTGTTCACATCCTCGACCTTCCTATCATTTAAAGTTTAATACTGCATTGTTTACAGAACATAAATATTTAAAAAAGAAGTCTCTAATATAAAACACCTTTTCAACGTAATTTCCTCATTATCATGATCTTTAAACTTTGTTGATGTTAAGCATTTGATTACAGCTGGAAGATACCTTGACCCTTGTTCGACAGCGGTTAGAAATACAAGTTGTTATCCTCCTTTGTTTTGTTCGTCCAGTGTATGCCATTGTGAACTACCAGCAATGTATTATGATGCTAATGATAATACCTGTAATGTAGGTACGTATTTAGTACTTACAATAACTTCTGTACATGTATAGACTCATACCCCGTTCACACTATGCAGTTAAATCCGGGTTCGACCGGAATTAGTTAAGTACTATTGTTTGTCTAATTACTATAAATGACAACAAATTAAAAGAATTATAAAAACATTTAAAATTGATTTATGAATATTGCAAACGTTTTTTAATGGTACATATATGGAAAGGGAAAAATAATTAAAAAGGGGGGACAAGTCTGGTGTAAAGGAGTACATGGTAAAATAAAACTTAATCTTAAACAAGACCCTAGAGTCAATGTTATAATATTTTTTAAGAATAAATGATAGTTGATATATAAAGGATAACGATGAGGAAACTTTTTAGAAGAAAAAAAATACAATACATGTATCAATAAAAAAAAGATAGTAAGCATCTGATGTTGGAAGGATCGTAATTCAATATTGATTGCATAAGTTTGATCATTATTCGATTTTTTGAAAAGGTGATTTATCATTGTGTTTTTTTCAAAGAAGGAATTTGAGATATACAAGTATTAAATTTTACCAGTGAGAGAATTGTCAGGATCTAAACTGTTCTGTAATGATGTAGTTCTCTAAGAGTTGTTCCAGATTTAAACGCATGTTGGGGGGGGGGGGGGGGTGGAATGGGAGGTACTCAAAAGTATAAATTGTGGATAGTTGTATTATTTTTAAAATTTTGTAAGAGTCATTTTACAACTTACTCAATTATTTTGGTCTCTGAAGACCTTTAATGATTGTCCATCATCAATATGGGTTACAGATAACAATGTTGCATATATTAATTATTAGGAATACCATACAGAAAGAAGTGCTCATCAATGTCTGGAGATTTGACATGTTTAAATAATATGGTTTGTGCTTCTGGTATTTGTGATTGCGAGATTCCTGCCATGCAGTATCACGATCCCTATAATAAAAGTTGTAAAGCAAGTACGTATTAATTGTATATAATTGTCATCTAAATAGAAAACTGAGGCAACGTTATATGATATATAGTTTAATTTTTTTCTGTATTGACTGTATCTCAAAATGGCTACTCCAGAAACATTTGTCGAAGAAAGAAAAACTCACTCAATAAACCAGGCTTATTGGAACGCCAGACGATTGACTCGTCGCTGGGGTTCGAATCAAATATCAAAGATTCATTAGACATTCAAATTTAAATGATTCATTGTAATTACTTATCCTTCGCAATTATGCACCACCGCAAAATAAAACATTAACATCTAACAGGATTTATCTCATGTGTTCGTAAAGGATCAGTAGTTTCAGTGTAAAATAGAGTCGAAGGAGGATACCAAAGAGACATTCAAACTCGAAAATATACTGACAACGCCATGGCTAAAAAAGAAAGAGACAAACATCACACAAAACATCATAGAAAACCAAAGACTAAGCAACACGAACCCAGCGAAAAGCTCGGGGTGATCTCAGGTGCTCTAGAAGGGTAAGCATATCCTGCTCCACATGTGGCACCCGTCGTGTTGCTCATGCATGTACAAACCCGGTGCTATGTCTGATTCGGTAGTTCACATTCGGGGGAAGGGCACGACAATTGGAACATATCCGTCGTCGAAACAGATATTCAGTAACGGTTAACCAACTCGTGATGTCGTCCTTAATATTAACGAAGGGATTAATTTCAACTTCACCACTTGGTTTAATAGCTTCTTTGTGAATAGTAACCCTCTATCAAGTAAATCATGATAGGAAACACAAGCTTTGGAATATCGTATCAACTGGGAGATATATACTCTGTAAGCAGGCGCTGCTGGAATGTTGATACATAGAAATGGAAAGTTCACAATTGGGAAGCTGAAATCATCCCTTTTGTCGTAAAATTTTGTTTTCAACCGACTCTCATCGTCAATTTCTAGATGTAAGTCAAGATATGAGGCAGACTTTAATGTATCTTTTGTATCCTTTATCTCAAGTTCGATGTGAAAGATGCGTTTAACGTAGATCAGCAAATTGTGAATAATTTGTGAGAGAACATCATCTATATAGCGGAATGTGAAATAAAAGGATACTGCAATTTTTTTTCTTTCTCCTACAAAGTTCTTGTGTGAATTCAGCCTCATATGAATAAAGGAACAAGTCGGCAAGAAGAAGGGCATAGTTGGTTCCCATGGGAATGACGATTGTTTGTTGAAAAACACGTCCTTTAAACGTGACAAATATTTTGTCAATCAAGAAATCAAGCATCTTGATAATGTCAGTTTCAGAAGATTTTTTGTAAGAATCAGATTGATTTTTACAAAGCAGGATTTATCCCTCCCTAAGACAAGATACTTGTATCTACGTTAGCCATTCTTTTTTATGAAACAAAGCAGGACCAACTCTTTCAATTTGTCTTTTAGTTTGGAATGGAGAATACTTGTGTAAAGTGTAGAAAAGTCAATTTTTTTTAATACTATTGCAAGATGAAAGAGTCTTAGATTGTATGTACTCTTAAAGATCTTTGGATTTTTTTAGTATTCACATCCGATTCACGCCACCTCTAGAATATGTAGTTTCACAAAACTTTGAAGCCCGACTTTGATTGCTGATAAACTTGATGTTAATAATTTAGAAAGAGGTTTCGTGGAGCACTTTGAAGACCCAGTAATATAACGTTGTTTGTAAGGACATTTATGTAGTTTAGGTATCAAATACTGTGGAGGAAGATCTAGTTCCTCATCTCTAGTCGAAATTCCAAAGGAACATAGAACAGACCTATCATTATCCAGGATTTCCTCCTTTCCTCCTTGGTAATTTTCGTGGGGGTATATGTTGAGTTTCCAAGTGAATTGTTAATAACTTATTCATTTATCAAGCAGTTTATGTCATGTGATTTACGCACAAAACGATGTTGTTTTGGGCTTTATCTGCGGGGACAACAACATATTTGTCATGGACAGGTGTTTTGCAACATTTTGTTTCATGGGTCTTTAAAGATTGATGTAGCATTGGTGTAGCATTTGTGATGTAACAACGACCTCGCAGCCTTAACTCATTATTTGTCTTCTTTCTCGCGTTTAACCCATTGCCTGACATAATACTCGACTGAATCAATCAGTATTTTGAAGTTGTGTTTCCAATTGATGGATTTAGGCTCACGATATTTCGGGCCTTTGGATAATGCATTTCGAAGAGAAGTGTAATTGACAATGTTAAGGTCACCAGTAATAACGTGGCCAGCCGGATTATAACTGAATGGGGAACTATTACAGGTGCAATCAGCATGTTTAGACTTGAAGTCGTCAATATTGAGATCCTGCAACAAGTGTTTGTAATTGAAAATTTTATTTGCAATTGGTTTGGTATAGGTATAAGAAATGATAGGTACATACTGATCTTTAAAATAGGAAAGTATTTTGGATTGAACTGCTTTATGATGAAGGATATTGTCCAAGTTGATGGCATCACGACCTTTGTTGGCGAAAGAAAGTTTTAGAAAGCATATTTTCTCCTTTTTATTTTTTCCAATGCGAACTGGTTTAAAATTTCTTTGAATTGCAATATTCGAGATGATAGCTTTAAGTTTGAATGATACAAAGAATCTATAAGTTAAATAACTTTGTCAAATCTCATTTATGATGCAACATTTTAGGTGCACCAGAGTAAAAAATTTCTATTTTAGATACTTTTATATATATATATGAGATTTGACAAAGTTATTTAACTTATAGATTCTTTGTCACTTTGTATGCTGATCATATGGGGGAAAAAGAGTGATATTATACATTCTAACACAGCATCAATTGTGAAACAATAGTTCTCTCATCTAGACATTTTAGTTTTTAAGTGCGAGGCTTGCCGATCAGTATACATATTTAAGATTTCACCGTTAAGAGTGGAGAAATAACTTATTGACAGAGATTCTGTATGGGAATGTTTCTCTTGATATTTTTAAACGATACAATTATGTTACCAACTATCTTTGTTTTTTCTATTATGACCTGCAAAGAGATAGGTTCTTTCTGTGTGACATCAATGTTCATCAGGCATGATTATTAGTAGCCTTTTTTCCTGATGTAACAATGGCAAATTCTGAGAAAAGCAAGATCCTTTTAGCAGATCCAGATCGTTTATAAAGAGAAGGGAATTATTCCATATAACAGAAAAAATATATTTGATTTCATGCCAAAAAAATGTAAACTAGAGGGGTTCATCAGCAGAACTCGTGTTACAATAGAATTTAACTTTGCATTACATTAAAATACAATATGGCAAAAAAAAATGTAGACAATTCTGCTTCAAAATTGTGAACATTGACATTGAATGAAAAAAAGATAATTTGCAGTGGACAGAACTGTCATTTTTTTTTATTATACTTGCTTTAAGATTAGAAACTATATAAGATGCACAAGTTCTGTTGGTGCTCTAAATCAAGAGAAAAATCTGAACATCCAAAAGGCCAGAAAGGGATTTAAAACATTATAATCAACACAAAGAAAACTGAACAAAAAGCTGTAATGCAATATGATATCATGCAGTTCACATTATTCCTATTATTACAAGGTTTTTTTTCTTAAATTTGAATTCAAAAGTCCAACAAATAACTGTTGAGTCTTTTAATTAAATTATTGATTGAATAATGAATGATTAGTTAAGCTGATCAGTAAATAGTGTCTGAAAATGATTTTTTTAAATAAAAGAGTGTTATTATGTTATAAAATATACTGAATCAACTTCAAATTTAATCCAAATTCATATTTAACTGCTCTACAATGCATAAGCAATTGAAATACAAAACAAAAACAAAGCTGTCACTTAAATACAGTATATTCAGAAAGTTTTTGAAGAATTGACAAAATTGAGATATTTATTATTCTGATTTCAGAAAAAATCTTCATAGTATCAAATCAGAATGCGAGTTCTTATTATTGCGATAATCAATTAAATCGTATTATTTACTTTAATAAAAACCTCATGATAATTTTTGAATTTCCAGTGACTTAGTTTGTCAACCTCCTAGTTTCCTCCAGTTTCCTAGGCCTAAATGTGGTTGAAATACTGACAATTTTGCAAACTTTTACCAAAAATCTCTTTTTTATGACATAACTGGATTATTACTTTTTCAGAAAAAGCTGCACACAGTTATATATTTATCACATATCAGAATGATAGTTTGTATTATTGCAATAAGTTAAATTATTATTCAATTAATTAAAAAAAAACATCAATTATTTTTGATAGCTTTAATTTTTAATCTGGAATCAGTACATACATTTGTTTTTTTAAACATCTATATACTATTCATTAGGGAACTTATTAAAATGAATTTTGTTGCAGAAGACAGTCATGGCATTTCACAATTACAGGGATCATTATAAATAAACTCATCACATTCAAATGATTTAATGTTTGATAGTCATTTACTTTAAATAATCAACCTGTACTAAAATAAAGAAATGTGGTATGATTGCCAATGAGATAACAGTCTGAAAACTATCCACCAGAGTCCAAATAATGTGTCTGTTAGCAGTTATAAGTCGCTTTACAGACATCAACAGTGAGTAAAAACTTTCAATGTTTTTAAGGCAGCATAGGAAAAAAAAGAGTTGTAGCTTTTTGGCTTAATACAAGAAAATATAAGAAATATAATAATATAAATAAGAAAATAAGAGAGACAAAAAAGACAGGACTTAGCCACTGGACTATATATAAAGTGCTCCCTTACTAGTCCGTAGAGGAGCTGCTGTATACTTAGAAAAGAAAGATGTCGGGGACTTAGCCACAGCGAACAGCATCTTGAGACTTAGGAAGAACAGAGTAGATGCGGGGACACTACATTTTGGCCAATCTGCCCTATTTGCTCCTACCTATTAAAATTAATGCCTAGGGTGGGAATTAAACCCATGTATGTACATGTACTCTTATTGTTCTCTATGTACATATATGAAAAATATCAAATGCAAAAAAAAATGCTGTAATGTAAAAATGGTAATTTGCATCATTACAGCCTCAATCTTTTTTATAAGGAACTAGTATCTATAGGAAGTCCCTGGACCTAGCTAGACCTATTTCTTAGGCAAGGTGTATTATATAACTCTTGAAAGCATTAAAATGCAATTGTAAAATTAATTATATCTGCTGTTAAACAATAATAACACAATAGTGCTTACTTCTAAGTATTCAGTAACAACAACGTGCAATTTAAGTAAACAAACATCAATGAACGACCACGTGTTTGTCTGCTGTGCTTGAATTTAAAACGACCCATCAGCTTTATTTACACGAATTTTTGCTAAAGCAGACAAGACAGTTAAACATGTCTGTTTACATTATAAGTTTTATAAACTAGAGGCTCTAAAGAGCCTGTGTCGCTCACCTTGGTCTATGTGCATATTAAACAAAGGACACAAATGGATTCATGACAAAATTGTATTTTGGTGATGGTGATGTGTTTGAAGTTCTTACTTTACTGAATGTTCTTGCTTTTTACAATTATATCTATATTGAACCTTACCCATTAGTAACAGAGAAAAATATTTGGTAAAAATTTACATAAATTTACCAAATTAATGAAAATTGTTAAAAATTGACTATAAAGGGCAATAACTCCTTAAGGGGTCAATTGACCATTTAGGTCATGTTGAATTATTTGTAGATCTTGCTTTGCTGAACATTATTGCTGTTTACAGTTTATCTCTATCTATAATAGTATTCAAGATAATAACCAAAAACGGCAAAATTTCTTTAAAAATTACTAATTGGAGGGCAGCAACCCAACAACCGATTGTCCAATTCATCTGAAAATTTTAGGGCAGATAGATATTGACTTGATTAACATTTTAACTTCTTGTCGGATTTGCTGTAAATGCTTTGGTTTCAGAGTTATAACCCCTGTTCTAATTTTAGCCGTGGCGGCCATCTTGGTTGAATGACCAGGTCATCGGACACATTTTTTAAACTAGATACCCCAAAGATGATTGTGGCCAAGTTTGGATTAATTTGGCCCAGTAGTTTTAGAGGAGAAGATTTTTGTAAAAGATTACTTAGATTTATGAAAAATGGTTTAAAGTTGACTATAAAGGGCAATAACTCCTAAAGGGGTCAATTGACAATTTCGGTCATGTTGACTTATTTGTAAATCTAACTTTGCTGAATATTATTGCTGTTTACAGTTTATCTCTATCTATAATAATATTCAAGATAATAACCAAAAACAGCAAAATTTCCTTACAATTACCAATTCAGGGGCAGCAACCAAAAACAGCTTCTCCAATTCTTCTGAAAATTTCAGCGCAGATAGATCTTGACCTGATAAACATTTTTATCCTTTGTTAGATTTCCTCAAAATGCTTTGGTTTTTGAGTTATAAGCCAAACACTGCATTTTACCCCTATGTTCTATTTTTAGCAGTGGCGACCATCTTGGTTGGTTGACCGGGTCATGCCACACATTTTTTAAACTAGTTACCCCAAAGATGATTGTGGCCAAGTTTGGGTTAATTTGGCCCAGTAGTTTCAGAGGAGAAGATTTTTGTAAAAGATTCCTTAGATTTATGAAAAATGGTTAAAAATTGACTATAAAGGACAATAACTCAAAAGGGGTCAACTGATCATTTCGGTCTGTTGACTTATTTGTAAATCTAACTTTGCTGAACATTATTGCTGTTTACAGTTTATCTCTATCTATAATATTATTCAAGATAATAACCAAAAACAGCAAAATTTCCTCAAAATTACCAATTCAGGGGCAGCAACCCAACAACAGGTTGACCGATTCATCTGAAAATTTCAGGGCATTCTCTTTTCTTGACCTTATAAACATTTTTACCCCTGTCAGATTTCCTGATTTTTTGGGTTATAAGCCCAAAACTGCATTTTACCCTTATGTTCTATTTTTAGCCGTGGCGGCCATCTTGGTTGGTTGACCGGGTCACGCGACATATTTTTTAAACTAGATACCCCAATGATGATTGTGGCCAAGTTTGGTTTGATTTGGCCCAGTAGTTTCAGAGGAGAAGATTTTTGTAAAAGCTAACGCCGGACGACGACGGACGCCGGACGCCGGACGCCGGACGCCGGACGCCAAGTGATGAGAAAAGCTCACTTGGCCCTTTGGGCCAGGTGAGCTAAAAATGTATTTGTTGTTTTGACGTGTGTATGCATGGAAATATAATGAAGATAACATTGATTTTTACCGTAAAAATTGAATACACAACATTCCAGAGGTATACACACAAAACACATCCTACTTTTGTAACAATGGATGGTAACGTATAGCCACTTATGTAACAGTAAATGCCATTAGATAAGCTACCCTACACAATAAATAATTTGCATATTCATGAGACATGATTGTGTCAGCTTTTGTTTTGATGGAAAAATGTAAACATTGGAATCCGCAATTTTGACGTAGGAAACAAACTAGTTTTCAATCTTGGAATAAAGGACATTGCGCACATTGCCAGCGTATCATGCATAACCAGTCATGTGAAAATATATCTTTTAATTTGTTTCCTACACTAACTATTCTATGTTTTAGTTAATTTAAGGTTTTAATTTCCTACAGAACGGAACATGGTTCTCAAAGACGACGTAGAAAAAATTATAGGTAACGCTGTTTGTGGGCGTAAACATTTTACATACGGGTACTTTTTATGTCGACAGATTGACCTTTATCTGTCAGATTCAGGCGTTTGCCGTTCAACTGTTCATTTTATATTGTGGAATATTCAATGATTTGATGGCAGTTTACTAAATTTAATAATATTCATTTTATTTTACATATTCTGTTATCAACAGGCAGATGTTCAATGCACAATATATGGACCAGCTTGAAGGCAGTCAATATATACATAGGCATAATTAAAGTTGAAAATGTAATATGTTGATTTATTTTGAAGTTGTATTTAAGTGTGACAAACGACATCATAGTTTTATTGGAAATTTCTTAAAAGTTCACAAAAAAGATCGATTTCTGCATTTACTATCATAAATACTCCTCTATTGCTTAATCTCGGGCCATATCGGTTTTAAAAAAAGCAATAACTTTGTTTACCAAACGTACAATGATCTATGATTGTCAAAATTAAATTGAATTGTGAATTGTTTTTTTAGCTCACCGTTCCGAAGGAACTGTGAGCTTTTGCCATCACTTGGCGTCCGTCGTCGTCCGTCCGGTATAAACTATTTCAAAACAACTTCTCCTCTGAAACTACTGAACTAATTCCAATTAAACTGAAGCTGAATGATCCTTTGGGTATCTTGAATAAAGTTGTGTTTTATTTTCTGTTTAGTCAAAAAACATCGCCGCCATGGCTAAAAATAGAACATAGGGGTAAATTGCAGTTTTTTGTTTATATCTCAAAAACAAAAGCATTTAGAGCAGATCTGATACAGCGTTAATATGTTCATTAGGTCAAGTTCTATCAGCCCTGAAATTTTCAGATGAATCTAACAACCCATTGTTGGGTTGCTGCCACTAAATTGGTAATTTTAAGGAAATTTTGCAGTTTTTGGTGATTATCTTGAATATTATTATAGATAAAGATAAACTGTAAACAGAAAAAATGTTCAACAAAGTAAGATCTAAATAAATTTGATATGACCAAAAGTGTCAACTGACCTCTTAAGGAGTTATTGCCCTTTAAGGACAATTTTACACAATTTGTTTATCATGTTTTCTAACTTTAAAAAATCTTCTCCTCTGAAACTACTGAACCAAATTAAACCAAACTTAAGCTGAATGATTCTAAGGTTATCTAGAATAAATTTTGTGTTTTATTTTATGTTTCCTCAGAAAACATGGCCATCAAGGCTTAAAATAGAACATAGGGTAAAATGCAGTTTTTGACTTTTATCTCAAAAACTAAAGCCTTTAGAGCAAATCAGACATGTAGTTAAAGTATTTATTAGGTCAAGGTCTACCTGCCCTGAAATTATCAGCCAAATTGGATATATCTGATTTTTAGGCTATTGCCCCTGAATTGATGATTTTAAGGAAATTTTGCAGTTTTCGATTACATGTATTGTCTGAATATTATTATAGATAAAGATAAACTGTAAACAGCAAAAATGTTTAGCAAAGTAAGATCTACAAATATGTTTTTATATGACCAAAATTGTCTAATGACCCCTTCAGGCGTTATTGTCCTTTAAAGACAATTTTTCACAATTTGTTCATCTAATCTAGTTTGCTTACTTTAAAAAATCTTCTCCTTTGAAACCGCTGAATAAATTTTAGCCAAACTTAAGCTGAATGAGTTTCAGAGTATCTTGTATAAATTTTATTTTTTATTTTCTTGTACGTCAAGAAACATAGTCACTATGGCTAAAATGGAACATAGGGGTAAAATGCATTTTTTTGCTTTTGAAAAAATTATGACAGATACAAAGAACATTTGAATGGCATTTTTAAGCCACTTATCAATATATTCTGAAAAGCAAAAATAATCATTGATGAAAGATTTAAGCAAAAAATTACAGGTGAGTGATTCAGGCTCTTGAGAGCCTCTTGTTTAAAAACAGTTTTTCCTTAGCAGATTAAGAAATAAATAACCTTTGTTTGGACCGTGTCATAAGAAAAACGTAATCCAATTCATATATATTCCCTTATTGAAAAAGTAATAGGACAATGAAGAATGACAACATTGCGCCGAATGTATTTTCGTGGTGTCACCATAACCATTTTTTTTATCTGCCATTATTATAATATGTTTTGTCGAACCAAATTCCCCATACTGCAGAATAACGAAATGCTGTGTGACTCTTCTTGGATTTTTTATTCGCATTTTGTTCTTTCAAATGTGAGGTCTTGGCTATAAAAAGAATCTTTTTGGAACGATTTTACATCAGATAATTTAAACTTATCTTTAAATTTCTAATTCGATTTAACAATTTATCAGGCGAACTCCATCAAGGCAAAGTTGACCTTAGATAACGTCTTTTGGTACTTATCCATCCTTGTCTTTTAGCGTTCCTGGTGAAGGTGAATACAGAAAGGCACTCCAGACGCATGAAAATTTAAATATGCTACTGTCATTTCCAAACACTGGGTCAATACTAGTATCATCTGCTCAGTAGTCGTTGTTTCGGTACTGACATGATTTATAATACACCTTTCTTTAATTCTCCGTTGATAAATTTAGAAATTAATAGGAAACTAAGTTTCCAAATCCCTTAGGCAAAGTTAGTTTTAGATGGTTTGTTTTGTGTATATTTTTGTCATATAGCTCCTAACGGGTTTCGGTACTTATCCAACTTTGGTCAAAAAAAAATTGGAGTTGAATATACCTGATGAAGGTAAATTCAGAAAAACGCTTCGGAGGCATGCAGTTTTAAAAGCTTTTACTTTTATCATCATCCTGTACGATTATCGTTCAGTTAAAACAACGTCATAGTTACGTTATGAAACTGTATCATCATCGGGTTGTTAAAGACAATATTATAGGCATATAAGTTTTCGCACTTAAGTTGTTCAGTCTAAGTTTAAACATATTAAATTTCCCAAAATACAAATTAAATAAGACACAATTCAAATACTAGTAGGCTTGTGAAATCTTTCCGATTGCCATTCAGTCTCTAACGACATTGCGCCCATTGACCACTAGACGAGCTATCGCTATATGAAAATAATAAATATTATTATGGATATTTTGGTCTTACAGTTTGAATATATTTTTAATTTATGAAAAAAACATATGTATAGAAAGCTTGTGTTATAGTTTTTAGAAATGCTTTCATTTCTTTAATAAAAGACAATCTGAAAATAACATAAATAGAAAATGAAAGGATATGAAGTAAATGTACATGGGACAAAATCGCACACAATACATAGAAAACATAGAAAACTATCAATGAACAGGGCTTTTATTTCTGTTCTTCATCTTGACAGTTGACGTAGGGTCTTCAACAATGAACGAATCATTCATATCCTACAAGGTCAAGACGGCCCCTAGCGTCGACTTAAGCGGTACTATTGATAAATATAAACCACAGTTCACCTTCTTGCTCCCACCCGCCTCGGAGTGCCAACTTGTGCGATGCTTGTGTACAACGGTTCTCCAGCCGAAAGAACCAGGTACAAGAAAAATGCAGTAAGTTTGAAAGACATCGATCGCCGCTAAAATATGCCTTGAAGTTACACATGTCGGGAGCGGTCAATGAATTACATACTTTATAATTACGGGCGAGGTTTTCAACATACATTTTTCATTATGTTCTTATAAATAACCTTGATTAGGACATTATAATGACTTATTGTGGTATCTTTAATTAATTTAGAATCATTAAATATGTTTCTTCTGATTACATAGACAAGTATTATGTATGATTTATATGATTCGGATCGATTCATTTTAACAAAACTCTCTGGATAATTGTACCCAACACTTTTACTGAAATAGATTTGGATCGTTAAGTTTTCATAAAATTGCGACAAAATATTTACTACTTTGACTTATGGACAAAAAATATAAAAATTTCAAGAAATTTTAACCACACAATTTACAGGAATAATTTCATTGGTTGTAGAGTAGTTTGACAAACACTAATTTTGATCATTGAGAAGCTTGATTTCTTTTTTCTAATAGTATGTCATTTAAACGTTCACATGATTTTTAAAGCGTTAACATGCGTAGGTGTTCTGTACCCCCTTAAACCATTTGTGAACAATTTTAGGGGAAATTTATAGATACAATTTACCTGAGAATATGATTTACTCAGTCAAATTAGAACTTTTGTCTAAAAAGGACCACAGCATTGTTGTCAAAAGTTTAAATGTATTTCATATAACAATTTTGCATATTTTTTTTTAATGTTTATTGTTAGAAAGAACATACAAAGAAAATTGCTCAACTATAGTTGGAGATTCGACATGTTACAGTAATATGGTTTGTGTTTCTGGTATTTGTGATTGTGAGATTCCAGCCATGCAGTATCACGAACCCTATGATAAAAGTTGTAAAGCAAGTACGTATTCATGGTTTATAATTGTAATCTAAATTGAATTAAAAAAAACTTAGGTAACATGATATGATATATAATTTATCTTTTTTAATTTATTTCTGTATAGACTTTATCTCAAAATGGCTTCTCCAGAAACATCTATCGAAGAAAGAAAAACTCATCAAATAAAGCAGGCTGATTGGTTCGCCGGACGGGCGTTTCGTCTACATGAGACTCATCAATAGAGTTCGAATCAAATTTGCATTATACATTGTAATGATTTATCCTACTTAGTTATTGGACAGATGACTTTCAAATTCATAAAACAAACTGGTAACCCCAGGGCTGAAAAGAAAAAATACAGAAAGACTTCCTTCATTCTATAAAACACAACTTGAAGACTAAAGACTTAGCAATAAAAATCCATCAAAAACCGGGATAAGATCAGATGCTCATGAAAGGTAAGCAGTCCTCTTCCAAATGTAGCACCCGTCCCGATGCTTATATAAGTAATAATTCGGTGATGCCAAATTAAAAGAAATGAAGACGGGATTTAGCGTTTGAACATGTTCGTGGTTATTTGTGACATAGATGTGAAATAACAGTAAACCAACTCGAAGACGACCGTAAAATTTCAAGGATATGTTCTATTAAACCACTTGGAATGCTTGGTTTATTGGCTCTTTTGTTAGCAGCAACCCTTCATCAAGGAAAACATGATAGACCATCAAGATCTGAAATATTGTATCAACTGGGTGATATATACTCATATATGCAGGTGCTGCTGGAATATTGCTACATAGAAATGGAAAGTACACAGTAGGGAAGCAGAAATAATCTCCTTTGTCGTTCAGTTTTTTTTTCTGAACGGACCCTCATTGTCAATTTCAAACTGGTTCAGGCATTTTTGGGATAAAATGATGGTTTCAACCTGATAGCTAAACCCTGCACTTGTAATACAGTTGTTAATAGTTCCGTAATATTGACAAAATTGGGAAAAAACCCAAACAAACATAATTAGTTAAGTTCACAATTGTTACGATTTAGCAGCTAAAATTATAGAAGCATACATTACAGACATACAAACACAACTGACTTAAAAATTCTAACAAGCATACCAATATATATCTGAGCCAAAACTGTGAAAACATACATCACTGACATACAAATTCAACTGACATAAGATTTCAAACAAACATATATAAACCCGACAAAGAATATAAAGAAAAGATATTTTGCACGAATGTTGTTACATAGAAATGAAAAGTTCACAATTGGAAAGCTGAAATCATCTTTTTTTGTTTTGATCTCAACCGATACTGATTGTTATTTTTTTTAAGATGTAAGTCAAGATATGAGGCAGAGTTATCTGTATCTGTTGTATTCTTTATTTCAAGTTCGATGGGATAGATGGGATAGACATAGTCATCAAATGTTCACATTTTTTTTTACGTGATGTTAAAGGATAATGCTAGCTTTTTATTCTTCCTTTAACGCTCCTGTCTGAAGTCTGCCTCATATGAATACATGAACAAGTTGCAAAGAAGAGGAGCACATTTGGTTCCCATGAATAGGTTGATTGTTTGTTGAACAAAAACGTCCATAATAAATCTATTGTAAATCAAGAAATCATGCATCTTGATAAAGTTAGTTTCATCAGTTTTAATCAGAGTGTTGGTTTTTTTTAAGTGCGATGTATACCTCCCTAAAATAAGGCATTTGTATAAACGTTGGCCAAAGCAAATGAGGAGTAAAGTTTAGAAAAGTCTAATATTTCAACACCATGACATCAGGAAAGAGACTTAGATTGTATGTACTCTAACAGATCTTTGAAATCTATTAGTATCAACATCTGATTCACACAGCCCCTAGACTAGGTAGTTTCACAATAACCCGGAAGGCTGGCTTTGACTGCTGATAACATTAAAGTTGATAATTTAGAAAGAGGTTTCGGAGAGCACTTGGAAGACCCAGGACTATAATGTAGATTATAACTGTATTGCAAACCATGTATCGTTAATGTGTTTTCTTGCAAAAAAATATTGGCTTTTGTCTATTGTCTAAACAAAATTACCCCGTAATTTGACAGCAGCTTGACAGGGATAATTTGTTACGTGTGATGACTTTTCTGACCAGACGGATACCTTCTTCCTTTTACTGATACTTTAGCTTACGGGTCGGGAGAGTGAAGGAACAGCACAATATCAAACTGAGTTTAAAATCAATTAGCAAGTGCTTTTACTCTTCAAATTGGCACGGGAAAAAAAATAAAAAATTAGCAGAATATTGACTCCGTGGCTGAGGAGCATTAAGGTTTTGTCCTTTCGTACATACGTTCGTAAATTGGTTTCCGTTCGACAACTTAGTTTGCCTTGGCCTAATGTTATGAAACGTATAAAATGCGTATAACCACCAAGCGCAGATCAAGTTTAAATTGTGTTTGCGTCCACTTTTACAGTTTTCGAATTATGTCCCTTTATCAATGGAAAAGTTGCTGAATTTGCCGTTTCCAAGCAGTAAATTTATTTTGCCGCATCCAAATGTTATGAAATTATACACAATGCTTATTACCACCAAACACAGATCAAGTTCTAATTTGGGTGGCGTCGCTATTACCATTGATGAAAAATGTCACTTTATAAAAAGAAAAAATGACGGATTTGCCGTTTCATTACTCTAATTTTACTTGGCTTCAAGTTACTTCACTTCACCGTTCTTGAGTCTCTTTTTAAATGAAATATGGCGAATTTGCAGTTCCTGCACTCTAACATTACTTTGTTTAAACAAAATGTTATGAAACTTATACACAATGCCTATTATCATCAAACACAGACCAAGTTCTCATTAGTGTGACGTCACTTTCACGGTTCGAGAGCTACCTCATTACTGTTCGTTATTGAAGATTGAGAGAACTCAACCTCTAATAACAACATCTAGAAACAAATGTCATTAAGTTTAAAAAAAAAAACCAACAGGAATATGTTTGTATTAATATATTGACTCTTGTATATTTACAAGCGGGGGCATTTATGTCCCATGGACACATTCTTCTTTTATTTTATTAACTTACTATAAGACATGTCTTTATTTGAATCTTTATCAATAAGCCCAAGTTCTTTTTGAAGTTTTTATAGTATTTACAATTCATTTAAAACATTGTCAGAAATACTCTGTATATGAAAATTGTCGTATTGATTATCCCTCTGCATCACATTTTTAATAAGTTATAACAGTACATGTATGTATCATGTATTTATTAATAGGAGGAAAATACAAAGAGTCGTGTTACACAATAGAGGATGGTTCAACTTGTTACAGCAATATGATTTGTGTGAATGGTGTTTGTGGTTGTAATGCCACCCAGTATCACAACCCAAATGTTCATAGTTGTAATACAAGTAAGTATCTTTAGGTCAATTTTTGTTCAAAGTAGTTCCGTCAGTTTTATATGTCTTCAAAGTAGTAGAACTATATTAAAGGATATTACTCTATGAATAAGTAATACTTTTATAAGAAATTGTATAACCAATAATTTACAAAACATGTTTAACCCAGCCGCATTTTTTGCGCCTGTCCCAAGTCAGGAGCCTCTGGACTATGTTAGTCTTGTATGTTTTTTTATTTTTAGTTCATTTATATATTTTGGAGTTAAGTGTGACGTCAATTTTCACTGAACTAATACACATTTTTGTTTAGGGACCAGCTGAAGACCACCTCCGGGGGCGGGATTTTCTCGCTGTGTTGAAGACCCATTGGTGGCCTTCAGCTGTTTTCTGCTCTTTGGTCGGGTTGTTGTCTCTTTGACACATTCCACATTTCCATTCTCAATTTTATTTAAGTGTTACTAAGGAAAAAAAGTTATACTAGTAAATGAAAGTCGGTAAACACAAAGTTAACGTCTCTGATTTCTAAAGTTATATCCCTTTGCCAAGGTATACTTTCTTAAAATGGAAAGCAATCATTTACGTTTTATCTTTATGTCAGTCAGCAAAATTTGAAAACATTAATATTAAACTATCTTTAAATCAGTGAGAAATGAAATTTCTCGTATATAGTTAGTGCGGCATTGCTTGAATCGTGGCATACTCCTTTTTTGAAACGGCTAACACTTAACAGGTAGCATGTCCCGTATCGATGCACAAAAACTACATTTCAATAGTTGGAGATTATCTGTGACGATTGTGAACAACTTTTTTTTTTTTTGTAAATCAGTATTCAGTTATGGCTGAAACTGAACCAACATTTGCCCATTATTTACAGTTTATTAGCTCAGTATATTTTGTCTGTCTTCTTGTCCAAATCATATATTTATAGGTTTCACTACTAGTAAGAAATGAATCATAAGGAAAATAGGTTTATCAACTTGTGAGAATTAGATATCGCATAATATCAACTCTCGTGACTTAATTTAGATAGTTATAATAAACTGGCCGGAAGCTCGTTTATTATTATATTGAAATTAAATAACTCGAGTTGAAATCAAGCGATATCCGATTCTCACTCGATATAAAACCTATTATTGAATGTTTCCACATGGTAGTTGTCAACAGTTAACAACAATACTTTCTTTATATGTACATTCATTTCCTCTAGTTTGTATAAACAGCTATTGTGTTTATATTTGAACATCGGTAAACTAAAGTTACCTCTATTTATATCCATGTTTAAGGTTTATTCGTTAGAATAAACTTATACACCTTTGAATATTTTCTTTTTTTCTCGTTTCTTTTGTTTCACATTTTGTCATGGTGAAGACTTTCACAACTTACAATACGTTATGGGTTATTTTGTTGAAGGCTGTGCTGTTGCTTACATCCATGTCTTTGGACAATGTTCGATAGATGTCTCATTTGCAATCATACCACATTTTAATTTTTTTTCATATAAAATACAGTTAAACCCAAATGTCTATGTGCTATGTCTATTATTCAATTTATTTATACAAGATGTGTCATTGTAAATTTTTAAAAAATCTTATCTAAGTATTAAACATTTTGAATTGAAAAAATGTATCAATGAGTTTTTGTTCTTTCCAAGCCTAATTTTCATATAAGTTTGTGAGTTTTGTGCACAAACTTTCCGATAATTACAATTCGATTGGGTCCGTATACTGTTTTATGTTAGATAAATTATGTGCATTTTCACGAAGGACGTACGGAATGGATAACATGTTATTTTCATTGATACACAATCTTATCAAAAGGAATGTTTTTTTTTTATTTAATTATATGGTCTTTTTAAAAAATTGAATGGAAATCGATTCGCTACAACTCGTATGAAGCTTTCATCTGTAATGAAAAGGAAAAACACGCTAGATACACTTACTAAAACTGCGTTTGGAGTTAAAAGCTTAAAAAAAATCTGACAATATCTATGCTTTGGGTATTCCTGTCGGCACCAGTTGCGCCCTTTAAGAACAGGCAGTATTCCTATGGCCAATACTGCTGACATTTACCAAGGGAGCTGCATTTAAATAAACGTAAATCTAACATAAAGAGCAATAATTATCCTTTTATTGAAAATGATTTTTCAGTTTAACAAATATATACACATATCTACAATAATAGAGATGACTTATCGTTGCCTCTCGTTAATATTCCTTTCTTTTTACGTTGATGTTCTTTCAATTGGATTACAATCTAATCTTTTGCATTGCTCCGTTAAATTGTTTGTCGCGGCGTGTAAGATCTGAATATAGTTATCAAAGGTACCAGGATTATAATTTTATACGCCAGACGCGCGTTTCGTCTACATAAGACTCATCAGTGACGCTCAGACCAAAACAGTTAAAAACCCAAACAAATACAAAGTTGAAGAGCATTGAGGAACCAAAATTCCAAAAAGTTGTGCCAAATACGGATAAGGTAATCTACTCCTGGGCGTAAGAAAATCCTTAGTTTTTCGAAAAATTCAAAGGTTTGTAAACAGAAACATCCTCTAGATGACCTGAACATGCTGAATACAAATTTTTAATCAATCAATCATTTCGAGTAACACACTGTCACTTTGATTGCAAATGTGTGTTTACCCGCAAACAAAAATGTGACCGTTACATTGATTTAATTGATAATCAACTAATGATGTTTTGTTTGAAAATGAAAAACAATGGAACTTTACTGCTTTGTTAAGTTGAAAAATGTTAACGATCAAATATGTCAGTGCATACATTCGGAACGATGCGGCAAATTGAATGGTAGGAATTTCCAGACTATATTAGGAAATATTTAGCAGTTTATTCGATAACTTTTTTTTATTTGGCCATAGTAAGAATACCAAAAAAATAATGAAGAGAAAGACTTGATTGGATGGCAAAAGGTCACTGAACTTGACCACTTATAACGGAAAACCCTTGCCGTTTTTGGCACAACCTTTTTGATCTTTTGGTCCTCGATGCTGTTCAACTTTGTACTCGTTTCGGCTTTCAAATTTTTGTATCTGTGCGTCACACATAGGTCTTGTGTGGACAAAATACACTTCTGGCGTATTAAAATTTTGAACTTGTTGGCTGTTGTTCGTGTGATTCTTTGTCAATTGTGTTCTCCAATTTATTTATATTGTAGTCCTGTGTTGTCATTTTGATGTTATATTTCACATGGCCATAAAAGTGCGAGGTTTGGCATGCCACAAAACCAGGTTCAACCCACCATTTTTTCCTTTAAAAATGCCCTGTACCAAGTCAGGAATATGGTCATTGTTATATTATAGTTCGTTTCTGTGTGTATTACATTATTACGTTGTGTCGTTTGTTTTCTCTTATTTTTGAGCGTAAATTCACATTGCGATAAGACGTGTCACGGTACTTGTCTATCCCAAATTCATGTATTTGGTTTTGATGTTATATATATATATGTTATATTTGTTATTCTCGTGGGATTTTGTCTATATGTGTTACATTTTAGTGTTATGTCGTTGTTCTCCTCTTATATTTAATGCGTTTCCCTCGGTTTAAGTTTGTTATCCCGATTTTGTTTTTTGTCCATGGATTTATGAGTTTTGAACAGCGGTATACTACTGTTGCCTTTATTTATATGATGTTTTCATATTTAACAAGCCGCGACAACCACTCTAATGGGGCAATTAAAAGATATGTCTTTAATCAGGTAGACGTTCATTTTGGCCATTCTTCAATGTTCTAACGATGTATGCAATTCCCAACTCGTTCGCTTTGCCCGTTTCTGGTTTCAAGGAATGTAATTGTTTAATTGTTTTTATTGGAAAATAATAAAGCCAGAATTTCGTTACCAAAATTACCTAAAGCGTTCTGTCATAGATACAAGAATTTGACTGCACCTTTTATACATTTATGTTTAGGAGTCTGTAATTAAGTGGTGGTTGTTGTTAGCTTTCTATCATTTTTGTTTTTCATTCATTGTTTTAAGCATAAATTAGGGTTTTTTTTTCTATTTTGAATTCTTTGACATGGTGTCTCTTCGTTGCATTTTATTTAAGGTTTTTCTCATTGCCAGAGGGCGTATATTTATGTTTAGTTGTTCACATCTTTGTTTGTTGGTCTCTAGTTTGTAGTGGTCTAATTCCACATCTCATATGTTTAAATTGAAAGTTTAATACTGCATTGATTACAGAACATAATATTTTTTAAAAAATGTCATTAATATAAAACAGCTTTTCAACGTAATTTCGTCATTATCATGAGCAAGCGTGGTTTAACGCGCGTCTGGCGCAAATACAAAATTTCAATTCTGGTATCTATGATTAGTTTATTTAAACAGCTCCCGATTTCAGATGCATTGGCGAAAAGGTAAATATGTAATCTAGAAAAAAAAACATATATACTCATTGTTCGTATCATACTGATTGAAATAGAACCCAAACAGGTTAAAATTATTAACTTCTACTTCAACATAGTTGATGTTAAGCATTTGATTACAGCTGGAAGATACCTTGACCCTTGTTCGACAGCGGCTAGAAATACAAGTTGTTATCCTCCTTTGATTTGTTCGTCCAGTGTATGCCATTGTGAACTGCCAGCAATGATGCATTATGATGCCGGTGCTAATACCTGTAATGACGGTACGTAATAAGTACTTACAATTACTCCTGTATAGACTCATACCCCGTTCACACTACGCAGTTTAAATCCAGGATCGACCAAATTTTGTTAATATAGGTTACATAGCGGTACTTGTATTGTGAACGTCTTAACCTAGAACGAAATCAGTTTATTCACTTCTATTTTTTATGCACTATACAATGCTATACATGAATGACTTTTCATTTTAAATTAATTATAATAGTGAAATCTTAATTACGGCCAAAACGAAGTGTACAATTCCCTGATGCAATTTATATAGGAAAAACACAAAGGAAAAATATCATGAGTATTAACTATCAATGACAACAAATGAATAGAATTATGAAAATATTTAAAGTTTAATTATCCAAGAGTCAATGTTATTATTTATTTAAGAATGAATAACTGTTGATATATAAAGCGGAGGAAATTTTTAGAGAAAAAAAAACACAATATATTTATCAATAATAAAGTAATCATCTGATTTTGGAAGGATAGAAATTTATTATTGATTGAATAAGTTTGATCATAATTAAACTTTTTGAAAAAGTGATATATTATTGTGTGTTTTTAAATGAAGGAATTTGAAATTGATAAGTATTAAATTTTACCTCAAGCAGACTCAAAATCTTCCGTTTTAAATAATTTATGTGTTTGTCCTCACAAAACTATCTCAGTACTATTTTATTCGATCGGTCAAAATGACCATTCAATATGATTAACTTCCCTTTTATTAACCATATTCACATTTGAAAGTGAACTCATACTTATGTTTAATAATATATATTGAGAATGAATAAATTTTAAAGCCACTCGAAGGTGAAAATATGTTCTAAATTGGTCACACAATACTTGTTCATGTTTTATGAACATATAAATCCCTGGGTTACGCCTCGGGCTTTACATATTCATAAAACATGACCGAGTATTGTGTAATTAATACATCAGCTGAAGTTATTGTGGGACAATAGTTATCAAAAGTACCAGGATTATAATTTTATACGCCAGACGCGCGTTTCGTCTACATAAGACTCATCAGTGACGCTCAGATCAAAATAGTTCAAAACGCCAAATAAATACAAAGTTGAAGAGCATTGAGGACCCAAAATTCCAAAAAGTTGTGCCAAATACGGCTAAGGTAATCTACTCCTGGGGTAAGAAAATCCTTAGTTTTTCGAAAAATTCAAAGTTTTGTAAACAGAAAATTTATAAAAATGACCATATATAATTGATATTCATGTCAACACCGAAGTGTTGACTACTGGGCTGGTGATACCCTCGGGGACGAAACGTCCACCAGCAGTGGCATCGACCCAGTGGTGTAAATAGTTATCAAAAGTACCAGGATTATAATTTTATACGCCAGACGCGCGTTTCGTCTACATAAGACTCATCAGTGACGCTCAGATCAAAACCAGGTTTAATCGCCTTCTGTGTGCGAACGTTAAGTTTGTAAGATTTTAACTATCGATAGTGACACATGACGTTTGCCTACGTCATTCTCGAACTCACAGAGGTCAGATCATTGGCGAAAAAGGAGAATCAGTTGTAAACCAAAATAGTGTGATCTTTGGTGGAGAGAGGAAAAGATAAGAATCTAGCTATTCATATGTTGAGAGAGCACAGATGCAGGGGAATCTTTACTTCTCATATTAGAATACCTATATATTTGCAAATACCGGAAAGAAGATAGGTGTTGTGGGTTTTCATGGAACCGCCAGGAGTGCCAACAAATAGATTTTGAAAAAGAATGCAAAGAATGTTAACGCATTCAGTGGACTGATGCGAGTGAAACTTTTGTCGTATTTATTTCATAATTAAAGTTTTAAAAAAACATGTCAAATTAAGCTTAACAATATATGTCTGGTGGTAGAAAACTTTGTGTTTTGAATAATTTTAGACAATCGTAGTGTAATGACTTGACATAATAACTATATAAGGATAAGGCTTATAAACGGGGTAAATTTCAAAATGTATGTTGTTGAACTCAGTCTGGTGAACGAGTTCGGGTGATTATGGAATGAAATATCAACAATAAGGAATAAACATTACAATACAATTTCATCAACAAATAAGAACCAGAACACTATTTTTGTTATATTATTGAAGGGGAAATAAGTTATAGATACATATTTTAAGGTGTTTCTTGTCGTATAACACAACGAGGGTAGTCAGGAATGATCAAATGAAAGACCGACCGTAGGGTGGTCTTTCTTTGGGCAATCCTGACACCACGAGCTAGGTGTGTTATGTGACAAGAACAACCTTAAAATATGCATTATCTGACTTATATACCGTCACAAAATATTATTTTCTGCAAAGATTTTCAGAAATTGGATCCTATTTTACCGATCACATTGAAGTTGGATATTCTTATCGTAAACATTTAGGTATAAACACGCCCTACGGCTCATTTTTAATGTGAATTAAAACTTACTAATTAATCTAGATATAAAACGTTAGAAATCATTGTCCAGTTATAAAATAAATGGTATAGTGATTGCATGAAGCAAGAAGCAACTGAATTGTTAAGATGTACGAAAAATACTAGCCACTATGTAAGTAATTAATCATATAATCTATATAAAAGGGGGTGATATATTTTTTCTCTTGTTTCATGACATTTTTATCTCGGAAAAGCAGATTATTTTTCTAACAATTTTAACGAACTTTTTTTAGAATAATTGTTTTCTCTCTTTTGTCTGGAAAAACATTTGTTTTTTCTTAAAAGATTAAGAATCAGGAAGAAATATTATAAAGAACCATGGCTGTTTCCCTGTAGAAATAGAAATATTTTTGTCAATTAACAGAGTAAAATGTATTTATTTTAACCGAATACACGGAGGAAAGAATTGTTTCTGCCTAAAAGTTTCAAAAGTGTCAAAGAAAGAAAATTGTACAACAACACACGAAATGACCTGTCTTTCTGAAAGGAAATAACTCCATATAGGTATATAAGTCTATGTAATTGCACTCCTAAGATGTGTGTGCATTTCATTACGAATTTTTAAATGTAGTTTCAGCGATTGGCGTGTTTTATTACTTTATATGATCAATCACTGCATATCACATGCATTAGTACATACAAAGTATTTTGACCTCTCAAATAGAACGATTGCAGTATAAAAGCTGATAAGCCTAACCCTAACCAATAGATATGTATAAACAGTTAGAATTGACAAAAGACATGTAATTTGAATGCATTTTTAAGCTCAAGCCGGATGTTGATCTCTAGATCCCTTTTTTAAAGTCTCTTTTTGTGGTGTTTGCTTGCTGTCTCATTGACGTTTTCCCTACATATCCTTCCTTTCACACATAGTATTATATTTGAAATGTTAGGCCGTGTTCACACCAAACGCCGTGTAGAGTAAACATGTTTACAATTAGTTTAGTGTAGTGTGCACTGGTTTCACATTACATTTGTTCACATCTATACACCTTGTTTAGCTACCTGTACATAAGATTGTACATAAGATTTGTTCTCACTTGTAAACTAAGTGTCATTTAAATGTTCATTACGTAGAACTGAATTCAAAATTTTGGGACAATTTTTCTAGCGGTAAGGGAACAACCATTTGACTTCAAAAAGGGGGGGGGTGGGGTGGGAATGGAAATATTCCGATCCCCAATTTGATAAAAAAAAATGATCATACAGATGATAAAAGAAATATTCTGAATCAAAGAGTTTCCCCATACATTATAGTGTTAAATATTGAAAAAAAATGTATTTGATCACCAGCATCGAAAAAAAAGGAATAAAAACGTACGCGCGAAAAAAAAATCTTACTCAGATAAAAAAAAAATAACCCGCCCCCTTTTTAAGTTAATTGGTTACTACTTGATGAAAACCATTTTTATAATTTGCAGTAGTTTGAATATACTAGAGATGTCTCGATTACGCACTAGAAAATGTTAGCTGCAGCAGCGTGCTTACAGCCGAAAAAAAGGATAGAGTTATTAGGGATCTCTAAATTTTTATCTTTTCTGTTTGTTTCAAATGGTATTTCTTCTCCAAGGAGTATTTGGTAAAAGAATAGGGTCACGTTTTTTTTAATTTATTTTAAGTGTTATTTAACGGATCTGAGATACTAGACAAACATATCATTTACCCCACACTTTTTTTAGTCATGCATTTATGCGTGAATCGTTGTTTGAGTAAAGGCCAGTGGCAAATATTTCTATGTACGTCAAGTCGATTCGGGAAGACCTTTACAAATGAATTAGGCAGCAACTATTTACTTCATCTTTTAGGGAGGGAAAGGGGGGGGGGGGGTAGATGGGCGTCGGCTATTGATTTTTCCAGGACAAATTTTGGTGACAAGTCGAAATCAATTTTAGCATTATATATATATATAGTGGCAGCTGAGAGTGAAACAAACAAATTTTTTTTCAGGGCCAAAAACTGGAAACATTTTTTGTTTCTAAAACAAAATCCATAGCTCACCCCCCCCCCCCCCCCCCCACCCCCACCCCCTTGCCTTTATGTTTTATACTCAACTATAATATCCCCAGGCCCATGCCTTTATGTTTTATACTCAACTATAATAGCCCCCCTCCCCATGCCTTTATGTTTTATACTCAACTATAATAGCCCCCCCCATGCCTTTATGTTTTATACTCAACTATAATAGCCCCCCCCCCCCCGAAAATCAATTGGTTCCTGCCTTATAGGTTCGGCAATGATGCTGCTTTGAGTCTTAATCAGGGGTTAATAAAGTACGTGAATTTGTTTTTAACAAAAAAAAATCTGTAAAATTTAGACAACAATTTCTGTAAAGAACTATACTAATAATTATCAAAAATATCAATTTTACTCAAAAATAGTTTCCTCCTTAAATATATACACGGTAAAACTAATGTCCTAAATGCCTAGTTTTGTGTACACTTAACCTACACAAGGCCTACATTGACTATCGACTGTGTGTAGATAAAACATGATTTAAACTACATGTAAACATTGAGTTTTATCAATGGGAACGCAATTGTGTTTAGTTTACGTGTTAGTAACACTAACACAACACCGAATTTAGGTCAATGTGAACACGGCCTAAGTTCCTTTATTTTATGGTGTTGTGTTTGAAAACTTAGTCATTAAGCATGCGGGTCTCGTCTTTGGTGGGTTTTGCTTACATCCCCGAGATTTGGACTTTGCTCACTCATTGTTGTCAGCATGATAGAATTTTATGCAACTGTCATACAAGTTGGGGGTTTAGCTATCTATAAAACCAGGTTTAACCCACCATTTTCTACATTGGGAAAGGCCTGTATCAAGTCAAGATTATGACACAGAAGGTATGACACATGATTGTTTTAAACAAACCTCTAACATAAATGCACTCATCTTATAGAACTTATAAAAACGAAGAAAATGGTGCTTAGAACATGAAGATACCTTTCTCGGTACAAAAGTTACGATCAAAACATAATCTAAAAAATAGGCTTTATTTCGGCATCTTTTGCTATAAATATGATACAAAAATGATAAAATCTCAAATTTTAGAGGCTAATATCTCTACATTTTTTGTCAATAAAATCTATATATTCTGAGAATCATCTATTTGGGGATATACCAGCCTTGTATTATATAAGCTACAGTACTGTACATGAACACAAGGTTTCAAAAAATGAAACATCACAAATAAGTCTTCAAGCACCGATGGGAACGTGTCCGAAGGCAGACACGACTGCGTACAACTTTTTTTTTCTTGATTTAGTTGTAATTTGTTTATTATTTGCAGTACCTTCTTATAAACTGGCATCTAGGGGTAATTCGGCATGCTCTTTTATTTGCCACTGTCAAAATTTCAGGAATTTTGAGAGATTAGTTACCATGGCAACCATTTTTTGAAGTGAAGCAACCAAAGAATAATTCGTTTAAAGTTCATTTTTTAAGTTATCTCAACATAAAATTTAATCTCAGATACTTTATGGCATGATCTTTTAAGTAGTATGGTTAAAAATATGATAACTAGTCAGATATTTATAGTTGTGGTTATCCTTAACATCTGTTTCTTTTTACATTTCAAGGCATATTAAAATCAACCATATCATAATATCCTCAAAGTAAACTTTTCAATTAAAATTGAATTTATGTAAAATGTTTTTCTTGGGATGTGGTATCCTTTGTGTCTAACAATTATGACAACTAGCCAATAAGTTTCAGTTCTGTAATACTATGGCAACCAATTATCTCTTACTATTTAGATATATTGAATTCTTTCAAATGAATGTTTTGTTGCAAAAATGTCTCACATTTTTTTAAAGGCAGAGAGACCATGCAAGTTCTTAGACATGTTAGAGGAAAAAAATTAATTGAATTGATATAGTTTTTATTGACATTTAACCTGAAATGTATGAACCTGAAATAAATGCCAGCACTTTCATTTGGAAATCTAAAATTTTACTAAAAAGAATAACAAAATACACACAACATGTCATATAATAAATTTATGTATTATAAGATTAAAAAACAGAATATTAAAATAAATTTCCATGGGGAAAATCATAGATAACAAGATGGTAAAACATACAATTGAAATATGAACATCTGTACACGAACATACATGTGCAAATACAGAAAAGGTTAAAATAGTTGGCATCCAGTCACAAGAAGGTTAGCACCGCAATCTTTTAAATACCACAAATCATCTGTTGTTTTTGTTTTTGTTTAATTTAATTCATGCTCCTTAAAGTATATTCCACGGAAGTTAAAATTACCCATCTATTTACTTTTAATTATTGAAAAAAAATTAATGTAAAAGTATTAGTATATCCAGTGTCAAAATCATTAGCATACAGGTAAACAATAATGAATATTAAGCCTTCAATGTAAATTTAAATTTTGATTTACATAAAGCAGATTATCTTTACCGAAAATTTATACACATCTTCCCATTTTATTTATTCTCAAATGTAATAATCTGCAATACATTTTTTATGACATTGGTTATATCATCAAAATCAGAAATCAACCACGGTCTTAATCCTGGCATGGTACAATATAAAAATGAGAAAAAATAATAAATATATTTATCGATATTACAAATATCATCGGTTCTTGTCCATACAAATGTAAATCCACCTTTCTTCGCTCTATCCATCAATTTTACAGTTATATTATTTTCATCAATTACTTTAATAATTTCGCCAGGATACCAGTCATCCTCATATGAAATGCCAACCCATGTACATTCATTTAATATTTTTGGCACATCTAACTTGTTTTCCATTTTAATAACAGTGTTTTTAAAATTGAGAAAGGAAATGGTGAATATGTCAAAGCGACAACCACCCGACCATAGAGCAAACAACAGCCGAAGGCAACCAATGGGTCTTCAATGTAGCGAGAATTCCCGCACCCGTAGGTGTCCTTCAGCTGGCCCCTAAAATATGCATAATAGTACAGTATGCAAAGTCACTATTTGGAATCTCTATATTTTAAAACTGTTAACAATATAACAATTGAAATCTCAGTTTCTCTTTTTTTTTCAATTTAACAGACTTTGCATTCTTTAATAAACTGTCAATGTCTTTTTTTGATTTCACAATTTCATCCATTCCTTTAACACTTTTCTCTATTTTATTCAGTTCTGATTTTTTCTATTCCAAAACTTTCATTTCTTTTACATTTAGTTTCTTCTAGTATTTTCTTTCTTTCTTCCATCAAAGTCTTTTAATATGCCTTTTATTTTAACTTTATCAATTTTGCTTTTTTTCGAGCCTCAGTTTATAGTAGTTTCCTTGAAAAGTCTGACTTTTTTTAAGCCAGTGCAGTGTAATTTCTTTTGAACATAGTTACTGTGATAATAGATACACGAAAAAGACTAGCATTTGGCTTCTTTTTCATTGAAAAATCCAAGTCACCAAAAACAAATTTAGCCGGTATATTTGTTAATTTGCTGTGAGAGGATCGATAAAGTAAACCTTTTTCTGGAGATGATCTGTAAACACCTGTATCTAAGTGATCATGTAATTGTCTTTTTACTACATTAAATATTGATTCACATACATTTTTTAAGAAAATTTAAATATTTGGCAATTCTTTTGCAAAATTAACAATATATTCATTGGGGGTATGAGGAAATTTGTCATTCAATGGTGGTAAATCGATATCGATCAGTTCCTCACAATTTTCCTTCCAACATTTAAGTTGATCATGTAAGGGTTTAATAAACTTATAAAGATCAACATAATATTCATCACTGTTAATGACACTCCAAAAAGGCTCAGCAACATGAATAGATGATGATAGCTATTGCAGCAACTTGTGAGAGTACATCAAAAGATTTGACATCAGCAAGAACTGACTGATGTTTTAAATTCGGTTTTTCAATATAATTTGATAGAAAATCAACAATATCTTAGCAGTGGATAATAATAGTCGTAGCACCAGTATATAAATTATTAAATCTATTACCACGACAATTTATTATTTTAGAGAATTTCCCTTTTGGGGAAAGATATGCCAGGTACTGTTGCTGTACACCATTTTGCCATCGCCCCTTGGTCCTAAAACTTCAGTTGCAGTTCTAATTACACGAACTACTGATGGTTCAGAATTATCTTTGAATTTTCCAAAATGTGGTTATGCATTCCTTCCCATAGGCTCACAAGTTTTTGAATAATCCTTCAGAAATTTTGATACATCATTGTGAAATCCCAACAGGACAAGCACAACTGCAATAAAACAAGTTTAACTTTTGAAATTCTGACTTGTCCATATCTTTTTTTAATTGCATCGTTCTCCATTTATCAATTATTTCATAGGTTGTTTTTATAACACTGGATCTGTCACTCATCATTGATGTACATAATAGTTATAATTTATTTGAGTTAATACTTTCAAAGTTAGCTGATTCGTTAAGAGAATCTTGAGTAACTTTTGCGACTGTCTGTGAATCTTCCTGTGCAACAGACTTGTAGCCTAAACATAAAGTTCCATTTTTAGTATGTACACCTAAATCAAGATTTTTTTTCCATCACGGCCTGTTCAGTCTGCAAATATGTCGAAATTATTTGCATTTGCTAAAGTTTCACTTACATGATGTTTTGCCACAACATTTCAGCTCTTATGTTAGATATTGTACTTCTACATGGAAGTTCAACAGAGGCGTTAAACATATGATCGCTCACAACTTTAATTACATTTGATGTTTTATTTGTTGGAATATCATTTCCCTGAAGTTCCATAACACGTTCTTAAAGTTTCAGAATATCTTCTACCATTATCAATTGATACATCATTATCTTCATTTGACAGAAAATTAATTTCTGCATTCTTTTCATTTATTTCTTTCTTAAGATTTATATTCTCATATTCTTTGTTCTGTAAATCAACACTTTTGATATAAAATTTTTCTTTAAGCTGTAAGCGGTTTTTTTTCTATCAGTTTTCTCAATTTGTTTTTTATATCCCTATTTTCATTATTAAATTTCTTACTTTTTTCATTGTTGTTTTTTTCCTTTAATGCTAGACTTCTTTCCTAACGTTTAAATATTTTGTATAGTTTACTTTTTTCAATCTTATAACACTTTGCTTAATTGTCTCATTTTCCCGTTTTAAAATTATATTCCTTCTTCTTCTTAGTTGTACATTTTTAGTCTTATATTTTGTTTTGCAATTTTAGTTTCAGTTTCTTGAAGTCTTGCATTTTCCTACACCAGATTTTCCTCATTCTCTGTATAGATATTCTGATTTTCATTTAAGGCATGTTTTTGGTTTAAAACACATATTGGGTAATTGCTTGGTTTTTTTTTCTCTTCAGTTTGTGGTGAGACAAGTTTTATTTAATTTACACTATTGATGAATTAAAAAAAAATGTTGATTTAAAGATTTCTAACTCTTCCTTTTTATTGTTTTTCATCAAGCTTTGATAGATGTAATTTATTTCTATTCATGAAAAGCATCAACTGTCAAAATGTCCTTTGATGAAACGTTCAATCCTGGATTCATGAAAGTAGACCGTTATTCCTAAACAGTCACAGACAGGTCCAACAAAGTCGATCATGTTTGGTTTTTCATGAGGCATTTATTGCTCAACTGATGCATTAAAAACTTTTTTTTGCTTATATTAATCATCACAATTCTTGTTACATTTCACCATTTTTTGGGTACCTGTATAGCTGGATATTAGAGATGAAGAACTTCTTCTAGAATGGTATAAACAGGAAATCATTAAATGTCAGCTATAGCTGTAGTATAAGCTTCAACTTAGTACTTGTAATAAAGATTATTTGAATCCTCCCCCTTTTTTTCAGTACCAGGGCCAAAAAATAAAAACAAAGTCCAGACCTGAAAAAAAAATTGCGCAGCATCCCTCCTGTAACAGACACATTTGTTTATCACCCCACCCTTTTAATACCAGACCAGAAGGAGGACATTAAATCTCAATAGGGAGAAAGTATGAAGGGCTGATCTCATTTATTAATGACAGAAGATCATCCACACTACTCTTTGAACTAGCCCACTATAAAAAAAAGTGTAAAGCATCCTTACCTAATACTTTCTTTTTATTGATGAAATCTGTAACATCACATTCTGTCCATCCACTCAATTTTATCAGCTCACAAGGTTGAGTATTGTCCATTTCGTTAGCGTAACGTTAAACGTTATTGTAAAAGCGTCATAAGAAACAGAAGTGCTAATATGGCGAGTGGCTCATTCACCGCCGGGGTTGCGAAATTGGAAGTCGTCGGTACTGCGAATTAAAATTTGAAGCAGACGTCATGGAAAGGAAAACGAAAGTTGTTATCGCGAATTTGTAAAGTTTGATGAAAGTCAGTTAATCATTTATTGAGAAGAATTTTTCACGATAATATTGCAAATTTTCTTATCAGATTTATATTGTTTTCATCATTCATTTCGAACATATGACCTGTTAAAGTATGTTTTGAAAATTAAAGAAAAAATAGCGGCCATTTAGATCCGACGTCAAAATGGCGTCATGTGTCATACCTAACGACAGTTGTTTCCCATTCGTTTAATGTGTTTGAGCTTTTGATTTTGCCATTTTATAACGGACTTTCCGTTTGGAATATTCCCTGGAGTTTGGTATTTTTTTTTACTTGAGGATAGTTAGCTCATCGGTAATAAGACATAAACATCTTTAAATTTACGGAAGTGACATTTTCGTGTTTTTGGCATCCAAGGTGTTCTATAGTTTTAAACGGGCTGGGCTATTTCATTATCATTTCACAGAATTTATTTCTGCAACAGGTGTAACCTATTTTTTCGATGGCATTCAGCAATATCAAAAGTCTCAAGGTTCGAAAAATTACACCTAGATATTATGTTTTAGAAAATGTGCATTTTTGGTAGGTTTGAATGAACATTGTGTACTGACATACCCTAAATCAAGGAACTGAGAAGTCCAAAAGCAACCAAAAATAAAGAAATACATATTCTTATTGTGTTTCCAGACGATGAAGGCATTGAAATTACTCCTTCTTGTTTGAGGACAAAGTTTATAAAAATCATAAAAATATGTATTATCATACCTCATTTCCTTATTTTTATATTGTGGCAATTTTTGACCAGAATAGCCTTCCATAGACAGTTTTATCACGGAAGCTTTCCTTGTAATGCTATTACTTTAAGGATGAAATTGCTCACAAAATAATGTTTTAACAAAATTACGAACTCAAACTTGAATTTAGAAAGGGTGAAATTCAATAAAACCTGATAAAACCAAAAGCTCGACTATATTAATTAACGGAACGAATGGAAAACAAGCCGCATATTCCTGATTCGGTACAGGCACTAAAAAAATAGTGGGTCAAACCTGGTTTAATAGCTAGCTAAACCTCCAACTTGTCTTACAGTTGTTTTTTTATTGACAAAATTGTGTGAGCAACCGAAACATACATAATTGGTTAGCGTGACAATCATTGGGATCCATCAGCCAAAATTATGTAAACATACATCATAGATATACAACACAACTGACTTTAAAAAAGTACAAATAAAACATACAAATAAATCCGATAAAGACATGAAAGAGGCTACAAAAATGTATTTGTGGTTGATAGTACAGTATAGTACAACACAGTGAGATACACATGTATACACTTTCATGATAAGGTAGAAATTAAGTTAAATAGAAATACAAGGGTATACAAAATGAAAACAAAAACTTTAACATTTCACGCGGACGAGTCACACATCTGGACCCATCTGCATCAAGAACGCCCAAAGCCAAAATCAACTAAGCTGGATACACAAATAGCGACCCACGTCAAGAGTCAAACGACCAAATAGAAAATAATGGAAGAAAGACAAATAAAGAGAAAACTGTAAAGTAAAAAACCAAGATACACCACGTCAGCACATAGAATCTATAACTCAATTTCATCCTAGACTCTTGAATATCGTACGACTTGAGAAAGTTATACTCCATACGCGAGCAAAGTTGGTATAATGCTGCTAAGGTGAGGGAAATTTGTAATTTCAAAATTGAAATCGTCATAGATTCTGGTACTGAAATGACCGCTTGAGTCAAACTCGAGGTATATGTCTAAAAATGATGCGGAGAAAGCTGTGTCTGTGGTTTCTGGGATCTCTAGTTTAGGAGGATATAGAAACGAGTACCCATTCAGAATAATTTGAATTTTTAATGGAGAGAACATCATCAATATACATGTTTGTGAAATTAATTGATCTAGCTTCTTTGATCTTCTAGTTTGTTTACAAGTGCCTGAAGGAACTCCGACTCACATAAAAATATGAAAAGGTCAGCAGGGAAAGGTGCACAATTGTTTTTTTAAAAATGCCGGCAACCTGCTGAAAATTCAACTTCCGAATTCAAGAATGAATTTAATCTTTTTCAAATACACTGACTTTAATCTGCCCATGACCCAAAGCAAGGACAGTCTATCTCGTCCAGTGAAAGTAAGCCAGATATTATTGTAATTCTTTCCAAATTCAAATAGCTCTCAGAGTTAACCCTAATGAAAGATAGCCAAAAAAAAAAAACACAAATAATTTTAGTATCCAAATATCCATCACAAGAAGAAAGCAAAACAAATTGAAAATCAAAATGTAGCAAATAAGAAGTTATGATAATCCTCTGTTAATTATGTTTATTCTATAGGATGAGGTTACCTCAACGCATAAGAATAAACAATGTCAAGAGTAAAGAACCTATGATGTCATCAATTTGCTTAAATTGATACATTTGACGTAAAATGTCAAGTTTTAATATAAATCAACATGCTTTCTCTCATTTTAGCTAGTTTCAATGCTGAAGAGTTTGTTAATGATACGGAGGGATTTGGAGATATTGTAGGAGCAACGATTGATTCTATTCATCATATGCATATAGAGATAGAAGAAAAAGAGCACGTAAGATGTGTCTATTTATTTATACGCAACGCTTTGAAGAAGCAGAAGTATATTGTTTTTGGCCCGTCCTTCCGTCCCTCTGTTAGACATTTTGTTTTCGAATGTTAACAAAAATAATCTTTATCGGATTGCGATCTTATTTGGATAAACATTCACATAAAATAAGAGGAAGATCCCTATTGATTTTAAGGTCCCCATCGGAGTAACTATAATTGGACTGAAATTTGTGCAGCTTAACAGTTTCAGGCTGCTAATCAAATTCTTTATATGGGATTTTTAACTAATTTGAAATATGATAACATTTAATAAAAGGAAGATTCTTGTTAACTTTGAGGTTAATAACCTAAGATCAAAGTCCCAATTACTTCAGTATATTTTTACATTTATTAGAAGAACGATCATGAATGATTTTGAAGTCTTTTTTTTTATTCTAGCGTATTTTTTTAAAAATGCCTCGTGCCTTCAATGTTTCGTATTTAAAACTTGTCACTCGCGGTTTTTTGCTGAATTCGTGCTATATATTCAACTTCTGTGTAGTGTTTGTCGACCTATTTGTTTTTTCGTTTCTTAATTTTTTGTCATTGTGTTGTATAATTTTTTAAAGTTGTTTCTGATTCCCCCTTTGTCTAATTCTCACTGATGCTGTTGAAACCATTCTCACTATTCAAAGTATATGTGTTTTGTGGATGTTAAGAGAGGCGAAATATACCAAAGAGACAATCAAACTCATAATTAAAAAAATAACTAAATCACAATTTTAATAAGGATCTGGTTGTAACGCATCAATGCGCATGATTTCAAAACATTTATAAAAGTTACACATTCCCCTTATTTCAGGTCCAACCATTTTATCGGAATGCTTTGCCAGACTTTGGTCACGTTACATATGTATACAGAAGTAAATAATTTCGAAAACATACATAAAAAGATATCCAACAAGAAAGGCGAACAAATAATGTCATTATTGTCATAAATTGCCCGCTCGTCTCAAAATGCAGAAACCGTTCAAATATTCAGAGAACAAAAGGGAACAACACAATATTTATTTGACATAAAAATAAGAAGATGAAGTATGATTGCCGTACGGCCTTCAACAATGAGAAAAAACCCATACCGCATAGTCAGCTATAAAAGGCCCCGAGTTATTATGTTAAACTGACCACAGATATGTTCATATTATCATGGCCACAATCCAATCCCTTTAATGTTTCTGAATTGACCAAAATGTAAATTACAACCGTATTTTTTTACCGTGAACAATATGATAGGTGTCACTACTGAATATGTCCATCCGTAACACCCGCTTCCTATGTTTCTTTTTTTGTTTAAATATGTTGCTCATTATATATAATAAGACAACGCCATGACAAATTAAAAAAAAAAACAACATAAAAACAGTCCACAAAACTTGATACAACTATTGAAGTTGTATCTTCTTTCTTTTTTTATTTACATGAAAGAGTCTTATATCTTTTACAAAACAGTTACAACTGATTGATTAACAGATAATATAATTTCATTTTTTATTTTACCGATAACGATGTTTATTTCTCTGTAATTTTCTTACAGATAATTGAGGAAATGGTTACAGTTTTAGCTGTGTTACCTACAGAAAACGAAGCTGAAATGGAAAATGTCTTAGAAGCTTCGAACCAAATTTCTAAGGAAGCAGATGCCTTATCTGATAACGTGCAGGTAGTAAATCAATAATTAGTAGGAATTGTTTGACTATCGGCAACATTCAGGTAGTAAATCAATAATTAGTATGAATTGTTTGACTATCGGATAACATTCAGGAAGTAAATCAATAATTAGTAGGAATTGTTTGACTATCAGATAACATTCAGGTAGTAAATCAATAATTAGTAGGAATTGTTTGACTATCAGATAACATTCAGGTAGTAAATCAATAATAAGAATAAATTATTTGACTATCAGATAACATTCAGGTAGTAAATCAATAATTGATATGAATTGTTTGACAATAGGATAACATTCAGGTAGTAAATCAATAATTGATATGAATTGTTTGACTATCGGATAACATTCAGGTAGTAAATCAATAATTAGTATGAATTGTTTGACTATCGGCAACATTCAGGTAGTAAATCAATAATTAGTAGGAATTGTTTGACTATCGGCAACATTCAGGTAGTAAATCAATAATTAGTATGAATTGTTTGACTATCAGATAACATTCAGGTAGTAAATCAATAATTAGTAGAAATTGTTTGACTATCAGATAACATTCAGTTAGTAAATCAATAATTAGTAGGAATTGTTTGACTATCAGATAACATTCAGGTTGTAAATCAATAATTAGTAAGAATTGTTTGACTATCAGATAACATTCAGGTAGTAAATCAATAATAAGAATAAATTATTTGACTATCAGATAACATTCAGGTAGTAAATCAATAATTGATATGAATTGTTTGACAATAGGATAACATTCAGGTAGTAAATCAATAATTAGTATGAATTGTTTGACTATAGGATAACATTCAAGTAGTAAATCAATAATTGATATGAATTGTTTGACTATCGGATAACATTCAGGTAGTAAATCAATAATTAGTATGAATTGTTTGACTATCGGCAACATTCAGGTAGTAAATCAATAATTAGTAGGAATTGTTTGACTATCGGCAACATTCAGGTAGTAAATCAATAATTAGTAGGAATTGTTTCACTATCAGATAACATTCAGGTAGTAAATCAATAATTAGTAGAAATTGTTTGACTATCAGATAACATTTAGATAGTAAATCAATAATTAGTAGGAATTGTTTGACTATAGGATATTATTCAGGTAGTAAATCAATAATCAGTATGAATTTTTGGCTATAGGATAACATTCAGGTAGTAAATCAATAATTGATATGAATTGTTTGACAATAGGATAACATTCAGGTAGTAAATCAATATATAGTATGAATTGTTTGACTATAGGATAACATTCAGGTAGTAAATCAATAATTGATATGAATTCTTTGACTAAAGGATAACATTCAGGTAGTAAATCAATAATTAGTAGGAATTGTTTGACTATCAGATAACATTCAGTAGTAAATCAATAATTAGTATGAATTGTTTGACTATCGGCAACATTCAGGTAGTAAATCAATAATTAGTAGGAATTGTTTGACTATCGGCAACATTCAGGTAGTAAATCAATAATTAGTATGAATTGTTTGACTATAGGATAACATTCAGGTAGTTAATCAATAATTGATATGAATTATTTGACTATCGGATAACATTCAGGTAATAAATCAATAATTAGTATGAATTGTTTGACTATAGGATAACATTCAGGTAGTAAATCAATAATTGATATGAATTCTTTGACTATAGGATAACATTCAGGTAGTAAATCAATAATTGATATGAACTGTTTGACTATCAGATAACATTCATGAGGTAAATCAATAATAAGTACGAATTGTTTGACTATCGGATAACATTCAGGTAGTAAATCAATAATTGATATGAATTGTTTGATTATCGGATAACATTCAGGTAGTAAATCAATAATTAGTATGAATTGTTTGACTATAGGATAACATTCAAGTAGTAAATCAATAATTGATATGAATTGTTTGACTATCGGATAACATTCAGGTAGTCAATCAATAATTAGTATGAATTGTTTGACTATAGGATAACATTCAGGTAGTAAATCAATAATTGATATGAATTCTTTGACTATAGGATAACATTCAGGTAGTTAATCAATAATTGATATGAACTGTTTAACTATCAGATAACATTCAGGTAGTAAATCAATAATTAGTATGAATTGTTGGACTATCAGATAACATTCAGGTAGTAAATCAATAATTTATATGAGTTGTTTGACTATAGGATAACATTCAGGTAGTAAATCAATAATTAGTATCAATTGTTTGACTATCGGCAACATTCAGGTAGTAAATCAATAATTAGTATAAATTGTTTGACTATCGGATAACATTCAGGTAGTAAATCAATAATTGATATAAATTGTTTGACTATAGGATAACATTCAGGTAGTAAATCAATAATTGATATGAATTGTTTGACTATAGGATAACATTCAGGTAGTAAATCAATAATTAGTACGAAATGTTTGACTATCAGATAACATTCAGGAAGTAAATCAATAATTAGTATGAATTGTTTGACTATCGGATAACATTCAGGTAGTAAATCAATAATAAGAAGGAATTGTTTGACTATCAGATAACATTCAGGTAGTAAATCAATAATTAGTATTAATTGTTTGACCATCAGATAGCATTCAGGTAGTAAATCAATAATTAGTAGGAATTGTTTGACTATCAGATAACATTCAGTTAGTAAATCAATAATTAGTAGGAATTGTTTGACTATCAGATAACATTCAGTTAGTATATCAATAATTAGTAGGAATTGTTTGACTATCAGATAACATTCAGTTAGTAAATCAATAATTAGTAGGAATTGTGTGTGTGTTTGACTATCAGATAACAGTCAGGTAGTAAATCAATAATTAGTAGGAATTGTTTGACTATCAGATAACATTCAGTTAGTAAATCAATAATTAGTAGGAATTGTTTGACTATCAGATAACATTCAGTTAGTAAATCAATAATTAGTAGGAATTGTTTGACTATCAGATAACATTCAGGTAGTAAATCAATAATTAGTATTAATTGTTTGACTATCGGCAACATTCAGGTAGTAAATCAATAATTGATATGAATTCTTTGACTATAGGATAACATTCAGGTAGTTAATCAATAATTGATATGAACTGTTTAACTATCAGATAACATTCAGGTAGTAAATCAATAATTAGTATGAATTGTTGGACTATCAGATAACATTCAGGTAGTAAATCAATAATTTATATGAGTTGTTTGACTATAGGATAACATTCAGGTAGTAAATCAATAATTAGTATCAATTGTTTGACTATCGGCAACATTCAGGTAGTAAATCAATAATTGATATAAATTGTTTGACTATAGGATAACATTCAGGTAGTAAATCAATAATTGATATGAATTGTTTGACTATAGGATAACATTCAGGTAGTAAATCAATAATTAGTACGAAATGTTTGACTATCAGATAACATTCAGGAAGTAAATCAATAATTAGTATGAATTGTTTGACTATCGGATAACATTCAGGTAGTAAATCAATAATAAGAAGGAATTGTTTGACTATCAGATAACATTCAGGTAGTAAATCAATAATTAGTATTAATTGTTTGACCATCAGATAGCATTCAGGTAGTAAATCAATAATTAGTAGGAATTGTTTGACTATCAGATAACATTCAGTTAGTAAATCAATAATTAGTAGGAATTGTTTGACTATCAGATAACATTCAGTTAGTATATCAATAATTAGTAGGAATTGTTTGACTATCAGATAACATTCAGTTAGTAAATCAATAATTAGTAGGAATTGTGTGTGTGTTTGACTATCAGATAACAGTCAGGTAGTAAATCAATAATTAGTAGGAATTGTTTGACTATCAGATAACATTCAGTTAGTAAATCAATAATTAGTAGGAATTGTTTGACTATCAGATAACATTCAGTTAGTAAATCAATAATTAGTAGGAATTGTTTGACTATCAGATAACATTCAGGTAGTAAATCAATAATTAGTAGGAATTGTTTGACTATCAAATAACAGTCAGGTAGTAAATCAATAATAAGTATGAATTGTTTGACTATCAGATAACAGTCAGGTAGTAAATCAATAATTAGTATGAATTGTTTGACTATCGGATAACATTCAGGTAGTAAATCAATAATTAGTAGGAATTGTTTGACTATCAGATAACATTCAGGTAGTAAACCAATAATTAGTAGGAATTGTTTGACTATCAGATAACATTCAGGTAGTAAATCAATAATTAGTATAAATTGTTTGACTATCGGATAACATTCAGGTAGTAAATCAATAATTAGTAGGAATTGTTTGACTGGATTTCTCTCTTGTAGATGATACAAATTTACTAAAAATTAGTTAAAATATCCGTCTTTTAAAAACGAGAGAGATTAAAATTGTAATTACTTTCGAAAGAATTTTCATGATATCCCGGTGAAATAAAAAAAAAAAGAAAATTTCACATATAAAATAAATCTGACAATTTTACTCCTCTGACGTCATTCAATACTGGATATTGTCTGGATGTTGTCGATGACGTTGCTTTAGAATGAGTAGAAATAAATATAGGTGTCAGACCACCAATTACTCCCTCAGATTTAGAACGAATGTAAAAGGAGCCCTACTCTGACACAAAATAGTGCTTATGATGTCATTGTTTACTTAAACTAACCAACACATTTGCAGAAATGAAACTTTCGGTGAAACAAAACCGACAAACAATAGTACAGAAGACACAACATAGAAAACTAAAATACTATGAAAGCTGTGAAATTGCAAAATTTGGTTGAACAGTTAGGGATTTTCAATTTGTTTAGTTCCTCCTCTTTCTTTTTACCCATTTGAAATAAGAATTCCATGGTCAATGTAATAAAAAGAATAAGTTACCCAGGAATTGAAACATTTAAAAATATTCAACTCTAACTATAAAACAATGATAATTAAGTCATATGCAAATTATTAAACATGAAAATTGAGCATCATTACATTTTCATGATGCAAAGTTTTTGATTATTTTAGTTTTCTTACAGGATGCGTTACTTAATGTTATGGACAAGATATCTGACAAGATATCACATACAGATGTCAATAAAAGTGAACCGGGGAAAGTAGAAAATATGGTCAAGTAAGTATAACATTAAAATAAACCGGGGAAAGTAGAAAGTATGGTCAAGTAAGTATAACATTAAAGCGAACCGGGGAAAGTAGAAAATATGGTCAAGTGAGTATAACATTAAAGTGACCGGGGGAAGTAGAAAATATGGTCAAGTGAGTATAACATTAAAATGAACCGGGGAAAGTAGAAAATATGGTCAAGTGAGTATAACATTGAAGTGAACCGCGGAAAGTAGAAAGTATGGTCAAGTAAGTATAACATTAAAGCGAACCGGGGAAAGTAGAAAATATGGTCAAGTGAGTATAACATTAAAGTTAACCGCGGAAAGTAGAAAGTATGGTCAAGTGAGTATAACATTAAAACGAACCGGGGAAAGTAGAAAATATGGTCAAGTGAGTATAACATTAAAGTGAACCGCGGAAAGTAGAAAGTATGGTCAAGTAAGTATAACATTAAAGCGAACCGGGGAAAGTAGAAAATATGGTCAGGTGAGTATAACATTAAAACGAACCGGGGAAAGTAGAAAATATGGTCAAGTGAGTATAACATTTAAGTGAACCGGGGAAAGTAGAAAATATGGCCAAGTAAGTATAACATTAAAGTGAACCGGGAAAAGTAGAAAATATGGCCAAGTAAGTATAACATTAAAGTGAACCGGGAAAAGTATAAAATATGGCCAAGTAAGTATAACATTAAAGTGAACCGGGGAAAGTAGAAAGTATGGTCAGGTAAGTATAACATTAAAGTGAACCGCGGAAAGTAGAAAATATGGTCAAGTGAGTATAACATTAAAGTGAACCGCGGAAAGTAGAAAGTATGGTCAAGTGAGTATAACATTAAAACGAACCGGGGAAAGTAGAAAATATGGCCAAGTAAGTATAACATTAAAGTGAACCGGGGAAAGTAGAAAATATGGCCAAGTAAGTATAACATTAAAGCGAACCGCGGAAAGTAGAAAATATGGCCAAGTAAGTATAACATTAAAGTGAACCGAGGAAAGTAGAAAATATGGTCAAGTAAGTATAACATTAAAGTGAACCGGAGAAAGTAGAAAGTATGGTCAAGTAAGTATAACATTAAAGTGAACCTGGGAAAGTAGAAAATATGGTCAAGTAAGTATAACATCAAAGTTAACCCGGGAAAGTAGAAAATATGGACAGTGAGTATAACATTAAAGTGAACCGGGGAAAGTAGAAAATATGGTCAAGTAAGTATAACATTAAAGTGACCGGGGGAAGTAGGAAATATGACCAAGTGAGTATAACTTTAAAGTGAACCGGGGAAAGTAGAAAATATGGTCAAGTGAGTATAATATTAAAGTGAACCTGGGAAAGTAGAAAATATGGTCAAGTGAGTATAACATTAAAGTGAACCGGGGAAAGTACAAAATATGGTCAAGTGAGTATAATATTAAACAGAACCGGGGAAAGTATAAAATATGGTCAAGTAAGTATAATATTAAAGTGAACCTGAGAAAGTAGAAAATATGGTCAAGTAAGTATAACATCAAAGTTAACCCGGGAAAGTAGAAAATATGGACAGTGAGTATAACATTAAAGTGAACCGGGGAAAGTAGAAAATATGGTCAAGTAAGTATAACATTAAAGTGACCGGGGGAAGTAGAAAATATGACCAAGTGAGTATAACTTTAAAGTGAACCGGGGAAAGTAGAAAATATGGTCAAGTGAGTATAACATTAAAGTGAACCGGGGAAAGTACAAAATATGGTCATTGAGTATAATATTAAACAGAACCGGGGAAAGTATAAAATATGGTCAAGTGAGTATAATATTAAAGTGAACCTGGGAAAGTAGAAAATATGGTCAAGTGAGTATAATATTAAAGTGAACCGCGGAAAGTAGAAAATATGGTCAAGTGAGTATAATATTACAGTGAGCCGGGGAAAGTAGACAATATGGTCAAGTGACTATAACATTGAAGTGAACCGGGGAAAGTAGAAATTATGGTCAAGTGGGTATAACATTAAAGTGAACCGGGGAAAGTAGAAAATATAGTCAAATGAGTATAACATTAAAGTGAACCGGGGAAAGTAGAAAATATGGTCAAGTGAATATAACATTTAAGTGAACCGGGGAAAGTAGAAAATATGGTCAAGTGAGTATAACATTAAAGTGAACCGGTGAAAGTAGAAAATATAGTCAAATGAGTATAACATTAAAGTGAACCGGGGAAAGTAGAAAATATGGTCAAGTGAGTATAACATTGAAGTGAACCAGGGAAAGTAGATAATATGGTCAAGTGTGTAAAACATTAAAGTGAACCGCGGAAAATAGATAATATGGTCAAGTGAGTATAACATTAAAGTGAACCAGGGAAAGTAGAAAATATGACCAAGTGAGTATAACATTAAAGTGAACAGGGGAAAATATTTTCATTAAAATTCCGGTTGCGGTCTTTCTGTCCTTTTTGATAAATAGAACACGTCTTTCTATTTTCAGGTCACTTTTTGATTCGAGTTCCAATCTGTTGGATTTAAATCATGTACCTGAACGTCATATTGTAAAAGAAAAGGTTATAGTGGAAGATAAATCTGAAACTGAAGATGTCATACATGTAGAAGAAACAGAACCTGAACAAGAAGTTCCATATGAAAGTCCAGAAGAACAACAAGAAACACAAGTACAAGAAACAGAGGCAGAAATCAAGGCGAGAGAAAAAAAGGTAAAACGATCACTTACAATGTATTTTACATTACAATACTCACATTAATGAGATTATACAGAAATAGGGAAACTTCTTTAAGGAATATTGTTTTCTACATTTTTTATCAAGTTGAAACCATATTAATAGTTATCAAAGGTACCATGCTTATAATTTGATACGCCAGACGCGCGTTTTGTAACACAAGACTCATCAGTGACGCTCAGGTCAAAATAGTTAAGATATTAAGAATTTTTGAAAGAATTTGAAACGGTTTATTAAATAAGATTTACGAATTGGAAATACAAAATTAGGTCAAACAACTATTTCTATGTTTCTATTTTTCATACTGCTTATCCGTTTTGACTACAATCACAGTTCAAAGAATATAACAGGAATTATTAGAATTTATTTTATAACAGAAAATATTTTTCTATTCAAATAAATGTTTATAACTGGCATGTAAAAATGATGTAAGAAGTTGGTTTTGAATGTGTTGACCAGTGGGTCTTAATTTTTGTTATTTAAACCTCGACGACACATTTATACTTATTTAGCATAATTTTCTGAGAAACAACTGTTTAAAAACAATTTAGTCATTCAAGAGCAACAAGAGACATGGTGATGGTCGTTTTGAAATATTTTTTTTTAATAATTTTCCTCCATTTTTCACTTTTTTCATCATTTCCAAAATCCCGCGTCCCTCTTTTCATGTTAATATATTCTTTTCCCCAATAACGCTTTTTTTGCAAGTTTTCCCAATTTTTCACTTTTTCACCTTTCTTTCTTCTAAAATCTCCGTTTTAATCAATTATTCCTACCTTCTTATTTTTTCAACACCAAATAGTACGCATCACTTAGGTGTGTCAATTCTTTTGTTCATTATGTTATGTTTTCGTTAAGTTGCTTATAACACGTATAGAGAGAAAAACTATAAGCCGTTTTAGATCATGAAGACCAAAAGCTGTAAATCACTGATAGATTCCACAACTGCAACAAGTGTGTAACGATATTTCTGGACTCGTGACAGTTATTGTTTATATTTAGAGCATTTGAGATAATTTAAATTTATATTTTGACAATTGGGAAATGTCGTTATACACGAGTTATAGTGGTTGAATATTTCGTGTGACAAAAGTTTGAGAAAAAATACCTGGCTTTTGACAGAGAATAATTTTTGTCACAAAATGTATGACCGCAGGTTTTCATAGGCTTTATATCCTAATATGCATACTCTTATGTTTTTTCATACGAATTTGCAATGCTCACCCTTGCGAAGCAACTTTAATCATCCTATTTTTTTCGGTTGGGCTCAGTCTTTAGTTTTGTGCTCTTTTTTGTGAACTGTTGTTTGTCTTTTGATCTTTATATTTCTTTCGTGTTGTTGTCAGAGTTTATATATGCTACTTTGAATGACATTCATTATCTTTTTAAAAGATCTATTTAAAAAATTATTTGTTTTTTGGTATATTTTATGGCAAACTTTAAGTTAAAGATTAATTCCTAGAAAAATTTAATGTTTACTTTTTACGTTTTGCATTGCCCTCCAATGACCACAGTATGTGACATAGTCAACAAGGTGACGTTATTTTCAATTTATTTAATTCTTTATCTGACTCAATACACGCATATTACCGGTAATATAAATATATAAATAATTCTATATTAGATCGAAAGAACAAAGAAGCTCCTTCACACAGTTGATATCATAGCTGATTCAGCACTTAAAACTCTGTCAGACGATGAACCTAAGACAATGGAATTCTCAACAAAGACCATGAATTTAGTAGTTGGAGTTTCCAAATTAAACAATTCAACAAACACTTCAACAGATATAAGCACTTCCAGGAAAATTGGTAACAAAACCGTCACTAGTTCCTTCAAACTACCACCAGAAATAAAAGAACAACTTAAAGAAGCTAGTAAGAATGGATTTAAATTTCAGGTATATTTTTGTGTAGATTTGTCAAGGCAGGTTGCAAAAAATACTTCTTTGGTTAAAACTATCGTTTCACTGTACCTGAAATAAAAACAAATTAAAACTGTGCACTCATAAGGGTAGATAATTGTACTGAATTACTGGTAGTATGATATGTGTTGTTTTTTTTAACAACATAAGGTCAGTGATTCTCTTTTTCATTTGGTACTGTTGAAGTATTTATCAAAATCAATTATCTCATTGAAATGAAATGCTAAACACAATCTTGTTCATGTTAATGACAGTCTATTAGGGCTGTTCATGAACATACTATGCTACCTTCAAGGAGGACACTTCTATTTTTTATTTGGGTGTTCATATTTGAATATTTAGGAAAGATGAATGGTGTTTCCTTGAACAAGATGTAAACACTGGGTTCACATATCTATTACACGGTGTTACAAGACAGTAATATGTACAAGATGTAAACACTGGGTTCACATATCTATTACGGTGTTACAAGCAGGGTTTCCGCTGGCGGTCGCCATTTTCGCAATTTGCGAAAAAATAATAATTGTGGCTATTAAAATTTGTCATTGGCGAAAGAATTTGGCGAAAGAAATATATATAACAATTTATTTTCAGTCGTCTTGTTTATTTATCTTTTTCGGGTTTCTCGGACTATACCCGATCAGACAATACTCGGAATTAACCTTGAACTCGTTAAGATTTTATCAGAAAATCAATTATCAGCTGATTGCATTTATAGCTATCGACATCAAAGGACTAATTAATAAAGGTGTTGATTGTATTATATGAAATGATATGGTTAAATGTCGTCCGTCACATGTCACAAACAGGATTTTGCCACTTTGCGACGCACGTGTTGAAGCAAAATGTTGACGCTTCCTCTCGATCCTTCTTTTAATGATAGTCAAGAAAAGAAAACTGTTGTTATGACGAAAAATCTTCAAAGGCAAGAAAGGTCTCTGATTTAAAACTTTATCATTTAACTTTGATATAGATAATTGATTTGAGTGGGTACTTTAAAGTCGTTTCAGTGACACACGTGTTTCAATGTTTCAAGCATAGTTTTACTTATTTACGATGGTCTAGAAAAGAAAACTGTCGTTATGAAGAAATCTATTCAAAAGGTTAGGTTGGCATGAGAGTAACACTTCAATGTAATGACTACACCTTACACGAGGGATAAATTTCAAGTGGTAAAATGTTTCGTTTTGTTGTAAAAACCACTTTTTGTTGGGGGGGGGGGGGGGGGGCGATGTCAAATTTTAAAAGAAAAATATATTTGTGCTACTTGGCGAAAAAAATATTAAAGTGGCGAAAAATATATTGTTTTGGCGAAAGAGGTGGCGAAAAAAATAATTGACCCAGGAGAAACCCTGTTTACAAGACAGTAATATGTATGTATGATGTGTTTTTTGGGCAATTTTTCTGATTTATACTGGTTGTGGTTACAAGGTTAATTCCAATTGTATATTTGGCTGGGGTTTTCTATTTTTTTTAAATGTCAATGCGGTGGGGATGACACTTTTTTCTATTACAGATGCTTTACTCAGACAAGAATCCAAAATCTGGGGACAAGTCGTCTGCAATTAATAATTTCCTTTTTCTATTACACACGTTTTTCTCAGACAAGAATCCAAGATCTGGGGACAAGTCGTCTGCAATTAATAATTTCCTTTTTCTATTACATATGCTTTCCTTAGACAAGAATTCAAGAACATTGGACAAGTCGTCTGCATACATTAATTCTCCTTTTTTCTACTACAAATATTTTCCTCAGACAAGAAACAAAGATCTTGGGACAAGTCGTCTGCATACATTAATTCTCCTTTTTCTATTACAGATGCTTTTCTCAGACAAGAATCCAAGATCTTGGGATAAGTCATCTGCATACATTAATTCTCCAATGATATCGCTAATTCTTAAGGATTTAAACCAGAAAACACTTGGTGTAACTAAATTACCAAAGCCTATCATCATTGACATACCTATTGGAAGTAAGAATCTATAAACATCAGAAAAAAGGATACATGATAATGATGGGATGGGAACTGAACTCTTCTTTATACTTAATTATACAATATGTAGCTGTTTGAGTTTAACCCAAATATCGGTGTCATTCAAAACATTTATTTGTTATGAATTGGGCTGTAAACAATAGTAGATAAAGGTTTACAAATACGAAGACGCCCAAACACATATACTGTAAACAATAGTAGATAAAGGTTTACAAATACGAATACGCCCAAACACAAATACTGTAAACAATAGTAGATAAAGGTTTACAAATACGAATACGCCCAAACACAAATACTGTAAACAATAGTAGATAAAGGTTTACAAATACGAGTACGCCCAAACACAAATACTGTAAACAATAGAAGATAAAGGTTTACAAATACGGATACGCCCAAACACAAATACTGTAAACAATAGAAGACAAAGGTTTACAAATACGAAGACGCCCAAACACAAATACTGTAAACAATAGTAGATAAAGGTTTACAAATACGAATACGCCCAAACACAAATACTGTAAACAATAGTAGATAAAGGTTTACAAATACGAATACGCCCAAACACAAATACTGTAAACAATAGTAGATAAAGGTTTACAAATACGAATACGCCCAAACACAAATACTGTAAACAATAGTAGATAAAGGTTTACAAATACGAATACGCCCAAACACAAATACTGTAAACAATAGAAGATAAAGGTTTACAAATACGAATACGCCCAAACACAAATACTGTAAACAATAGAAGATAAAGGTTTACAAATACGAATACGCCCAAACACAAATACTGTAAACAATAGTAGATAAAGGTTTACAAATACGAATACGTCCAAACACAAATACTGTAATCAATAGTAGATAAAGGTTTACAAATACAAATACGCCCAAACACAAATACTGTAAACAATAGTAGATAAAGGTTTACAAATACGAATACGCCCAAACACAAATACGAATACGCACAAAGACAAATACTGTAAACAAACTTATTTTCGCGATGAATTTGTTTTGCGTTTTAACCTTTCTTGTTCACTTTGCGCCTATTTAATTTTGCGATTTTCTAATTTACTTGATGTAGCATAATAAGGAAAGATACAAGTTTTACATGTTCGCGACAATTAATTTTGACGTTATTTGTGATCTCGGGAAAATAAGTTGGAAGAGAACCTTGGGTTAATATTATTTTTTCTATCTTGCAACATTTTGTGATTGCTCAGAAAAATCAGAAAGCCTGGGGTATTGGAATTACTGTAGAATAAAGGCAACAGTAGTATACCGCTGTATGAAACTGTTAAAGTTTTTTTTGTATGATAACAAAAAGTATAAACAATCATAATAGGAGGGCAAATTTGTTCTGTTGTTCAGATCAGAAGTATTAGTTTTGTAGTATTAAACTTCCTGAAACCAGTAAGCTCTTACCATGCCTATATGCAATTTAAGGTATGAATTTTTCAGCTCAAGTCGAGATAAGTTATAGGCTAGACATGAAATGACTTCCACTTAAATTGAACTGAAGCAAATGTCCGTCGCTAGGTAAACTCAATTTGCAATAGTAAAATTTTTGTTTTAAGATAGCCAAGCTTAAAATACAATACAGTTATTTTCTTATTGGAGAAGTAATATAATTACACAAATTTTGACTTCAGTTTATACAATGATATATGAACCCAAGAGATATGACATTCATCCTTGGCCGATGAATATCATATATCTAAGTTGATACATCATTGTATCAACGTCATTAAAACTTAGTAATTGTATATAATAACAATGTGAAACGTCATATAAGGTCAACAAAGCTTGACGTATGATAACTTATCAATTCAATGAATCATTATCAAGAGATATACATGCCACCAAGACACTTTCTCTATGAAAATGTTTTTGAAGCAGCGCATATATGTGGTATATGTGTGGTACATGTTGTTGTGTCAGTATTACAGCAACAATGTATTTGGTTTTGTCTGCTTTCATTGCTGATGGACGTTTCGTCCCCGAGAGTATCACCAGACCAGTAGTCAACACTTCGGTGTTGATATGAATATCAATAATGTGGTCTTTTTTTTTTTTTTTAGAAATTTCCTGATTACAAAACTGTGAATTTTTCGAAAAACTAAGGATTTTCTTATCCCAGGCATAGATTACCTTAGCCGTATTTGGCACAACCTTTTGGAATTTAGGATCCTCAATGCTCTTCAACTGTGTACTTGTTTGGCTTTATAAATACTTTGATATGAGCGTCCTGATGAGTCTTTTGAAGACGAAACGCGCGTCTGGCGTACTAAATTATAATCCTGGTACCTTTGATAACTATTTACTGTGCTATTGTTGACCTGTTATAAGAAAAATGTTGATTAAAAATATTTTAAATGAAGAACGACAACCATCATATTGCATTCGCAACTGTTTTTATTTGGAATGTTTCATTCAATTATAAATAAAAAAAATATTTTAATAAATATGTATTGTTATTTTTCTTTTTATACAGGAAACGAAAAATACAGCGAATTTATTTTGAATTCCCAAGAAGATAACTTCATACGTCTTAAAGTGAAACAGCCAGCGAACATGTTTTACATGTTGAAGCTTATGACAGATGGTCCACAGTATAATATGTCAGTAAAGATTGCAATAGAATTTCATAAACAGGTGTCTTTGTCAGATGCGGAAAATGGGACACTCATTAGTAATACACAAATAGCATTTTTAAAAGAACCTGAAAAGAAATCGCTATACTGGAGTATAGGAGTTATCATCAACGATAGAAGCAATGGAAATATTAGTCAGAATATATCTGTTAAAATTTCTTCGACTGCCATTAATTGTCGATATTGGAATAACACTATCGGAAAATGGGTTCCAGAGGGATGTCAGGTATTAATATATAAAAACAGGGGATGCTTATCTTATGAAAAAGGGGTTACTTTAGGAGTCGTCTTTTTAAAAAACTATAATATTGAAATAGTTAATTTGTGATCTAAATTTGAAAAAAAAAGGTATAACGAAAATACCAAACAATGGAGAAAATACCAAACAATGGAGATGTCCTTATAAACTGAAAAAATCAAACGTTATCGACCAACAAAAAACCGGTTAAAAATCAACTGTCAAAATCCGGACTTGGTACAGGCATTTCTTTAGAAAATGGTGAGTTGCAACTGGTTTTATAGCTATCAAAACATCCCACTGGAAAGTCACACAGAGTAACCCACGCAGGCATAATAATGTCCAAGGCTATTTTTTTTAAAGTGTACCTTTATTTATATTGTGACATTTTTCTAATCATCTAAGGATAACTGAGAGAGTTAGCTTAGCTTATTCTTTGTATTTCTTTATGATCGAGTTACGCCTTTCAATCGATATATCATAGTGTATCTTTTTATGTCTTCATGTTGTAGTGTTTAACTGCTGATTCAGCTTAGATGACGGTTCGCGCTTTTTAAAACGTTTAAACCTGCTACATTTGCATAAATCTATCTGGAGCCCGTAGGTCAGTGTTGTCGTTTGTTGGTGTTATTCATTAGTGTTTCTCGATTCTCGTTTTTTATATAGATTAGACCGTTTGTTTGTCTGGTTGAATTGTTTTACATAAATCATTTTGGAGCCCTTGACAATTGCTTTTCGGTGTGAGCTAAGGCTCTGTGTTGAAGACCGTATTGATACCTATCAATGTTTACTTTTTACACATTTTGACTTAGATGGAGAGTTGTCTCACTTGCACTCATACCACATCATCATGCTAATACATACTAGGTTATAATAAATAGGACAATACTTTTGATCTAGCGAAGTCCAATTTGTGAAAATACACATGACAGACTTGCAACACAACTGACTGAATTTTACTAACAGACACATTAAACACCAATTGCAAAGTTTTTATACCGTATATTGTAAGTGTACTTTTTGTGCATGTATCATATTCGTGAAATCGGTGTTGCTGATAAATTGCGTGTATTTGATTTCGCTGTATTACCATGATATTAAAAATATTTATAACAGACTTTCTTGAGCCACTAATTTTGATATTGAGCAAAGTAAGTTCATACCTTCGGTAGAGTTTCATTCATTTGTACGTTTGTAAATATGACCTATGAAATTTAAATCATATATTCTTGTGTTTAAAAAAATATTTGTATTTGTAAATTTATAAAAATACTAGAAATTTTGAAATCGCAATACAATTGAGCAAATGTTAAATCAAAGAGTTTTTAAATTTCGCGGGCAGTATGTCGACTTAGAACTGAGGGGTCAAAAATACAAAAAGGGCAGTCAAGGTCATAGATCTAAAATAAACTGATAACCTCATGGCTAAAAAGGAACAGACAAACAGACAAAACACAGTACACAAGACTCAAGATAGACAACTAAAGACTTAGCAACACAAACACCCCAAAAAACTAGGGGTGATCTCAGGTGCTCCGGAAGAGTAAGCAGATTCTACTCTACATGTTGCACCCGGCGTGTTGCTCATGTTATTACAAACCCGGTAAATAGTCGTATTCGTGAAAAGGGCAGGGAATTGGAGTAATGACAAGGAACATTTCCGATGTCATCTGTGAAACTGTTATTCAATGACGGTCAACTAACTCGTGATGGCGTCTGTAAAATTAACAAAGGGATAATCATCTCAACTTTACCATCTTGAACTCTTGGTTTAATAGCTTCCTTTTGAGCAGCAACCCTCTTTAAAGGTAATTATGATAGGAAATGCAAGCCAGGGAATACCGTATGAAGGCGCTGCTGAAATGATGCAAAATGGAAATGGAATAAGGATAAGGAGATGTCCAAGTTTTACATATTCGCGACGATTTACATTTACGTTATTTTTCTACTCGCGAGGTGAAACTAAGTTGGTTGACAAATATTTGTTTATACTACTTCTTTTTTGGAAAGTTGTAAATAATAGCTTAGGTTTGAACTTTTAAATCCGTATTCGAGATGATGAGACAACAACTTGTGTGATTTCCAATAAGTGCTAAGTCAAATGATAACAGTGATTTTCTGGTTTTTTCAAACAGAATTACAGGAATCACAAACATCTAAAACACTATCACTGAACCACATAAACAAATGACAGGCGACTTATATAAAAACCCAGAAAAAACAGACGTTGTTACAAATTACAAAATCAAACATCAACGAATAACACATCATCAAGACAATTTGAATACTGTTTATATCAAGACATTTGTCTTAAATCTGAAATTCATAAAACAAACTTACACAGATGACCATTAACTTTAAATACACAAAGATCAATACATGCCATATGAAAATAATTTTGACAGCAATATCAAATTGTTTCCGCTATCAGTACCACAGGACGCTAGCTTCTAGAAGGAACATAATGGGTAATTAAGATTTAAGGCAGCACAATACAAAGATTTTATACCTCCAATTCCCCAGTTTTAAAATGCTGTAACTTTCGTTATAATGCTTAAAAATTTATAATAGGGGTATCTATGAATAGCTAACAGATTACTCTTTCAAATTAATGCAATGTTAGTATTATAAAACAATTATGTAATCAATCATAATGATAACTGTGTCTACAAAATTTTACAATAAATTTCCACTTTCAATTGAAATTAGCTTCTTCATGGATCCCCCGAGAGGGTAGATTTTATTATATGTTGTTCCTTGAGTCATTATCCACAAAAGGGTGTCTCAGATTTTGGATAGAAAGTATAGATCAAATTTTACACCTTATCATACATTATCTACTTTTATTTGGTAAGGAAGTTTACACTAATAACAAATTTATGAGAAAATGGAATACGATATCGATAATTTGAGACACACTTATGAAGCTCCAGCTGTGTTGCTTAAGATAACGTTAAAATTTCTTGTGTAGCTATAGAGATGAAAGAGATAAATGCATTCAAGTGAACTGACCAAGATTTTACCGTTAATTGAATAATAATTGATTACATTTTATGATTGCATAACAAAATGTTGCATTCATTTAAAGGATTATTCATTACCTTTGTCCATATTCCTTTTTTATTAATTCATATACAGTTGTAAGAAAGTTACAGCATTTTAAAGGTTTGGGATTGGAAGTAAAAAAATCTTTTATTGTGCTACCTTAATAGTTTGATAAAAGCAGACATCAATAGACCAAAAATGGTTACAGAACAGTTGTTGGTTTTAATGCTGACGTTAATAAAATCAAAATTTCTTGCAGGAATGTACCAATCGTCATACCATTATATACTCATTTATCATTTATGGCGACTTATATTTACAGGTTTCACCTGTTTCATCAAGCGAAACATTAGAGTGTGAATGTGATCATCTTACCGATTTTGCTGGAGGAGTTTTCGTATTACCGAATATTGTGGATCCATTTCAAGATGCTTTACTATTTCTGACGTTCTTTGACAACCCAGTTGTAGTAACAGTAGTGATATTGGTCTGGTTGATATATTTTCTGGGTCTTTACAGGGCAAGGCAAGCTGATCGCAAGGATTCAAATTTTGTAAGTAACAGGTTTAGCTAGCTATAAAATCGGGTTCAGTCCCCCATTTTCTACATAAGAAATATTTTCTACATAAGAAAATGCCTGAACCAAGTCAGGAATATGACTGTTGTTATCTTTTCGTTTGATGTGTTTTGAGCTTTTAATTTCGCCATTTGATAAGGAATTTCCGTTTTGAATTTTCCTTGATGTTCAGTATTTTTTGAGATTTTACTTTTTTTTTGTAAATAAATTTAACATTATAGTGGTAACAAACACCTTGACTAATATTAGTTTGGCTCATTTAATTTTCATAAAAGTTTGACAAAATATTTACTTTGACCCTTTGACAAAGATATAAAAATTTCCAAAAAGTTGAACCGACCACTTTATCAAAAATAAGTATTGCTTATATAGCAGTTTAAAAAACACTAATTTTGATCATTGAAAAGCTTTATATTTCCTTAACAATAAAACTTGAGTAAAATGTTCAGCTGAATTTTATAGAGTTATCTCCCTGTACATGTACCACCTTACAGCATAATAATTGAAATTGTGTGACGCTTTGATGGAGTTTCTTTCATACGGAACGTTCAAAACCATAAGCAATAAGACCAAAATATAAATGATAACTATAATCATTTTTAATCAAAATTGGTAGAGGGAGTTATAGACTTTGTTTATTAATAGTAGTAGAACATATTTCACATAAACTTAAAGAAAAAAAACTTTCATAAATTATATTAGTGGCAAATTAAAGCAAAGACTACTTAGCACTTGCTACCATCGTAGACTAACAATCCACAAACATGTTTTATGAAGAGTACCACCGAATGTCTTGACGTGAAACTGTAAATAAAAAATTAAAAAAAAATGTATGCTGGATAGCAAACCAAGCATTTGACTTTAGACAGGCACATACAGAATCACAGCAAGAAGTCAGTTTATCAAGGTTTAAAGTTAAATGAAGCAAAACACAGCATTATCAAAATAAAGGCAACAGTAGTATACCGCTGTTCAAAATTTATAAATCAACTGAGTCAAAACAAATCCCGGCAATAAAACAGAAACTGAGTGCAACATATTCAATAAAAGAGGAGAACTACGACACAACAACAAGACTGTAGTGTTCATAATATCTTAACTCTATATTTAGTTTAATGATGAATGGATATTTTTAGGACATTTGGAAGTCTGTTCCTTAGACAGAGTCATTATTTAACAATGTCCTGCTCTTTCATATTGGAATCATGAAATCAAATGTCCAGTTCAATAACGATTTAAGGTGGTACCTAACACTACAGGGAGATAACTGTGTAAAATCAGCTAAACGTTTTAATTACGTTGTGTTGTTAAGGGAATATTAAGCTTCTCAATGATCAAAATAAGTGTTTGCCAAACTGCTATATAACCAGTGTAATTTTTCTGATAAAACGGTTGGTTCAAATTTTTTGAAATTTTTATATTTTTGTAAAAGGGTCAAAGTAAAAATTTTAAGAAAATTAAACGAGCCAAATTAATTTTAGTTAAAGTCTTGGGTACCACCTTAATAGTTATATGTGATTCAAAGAGACAATTTTAGGAACCACGATAGGTTTTTCATGATATTTATTACATAGTATATTTTTTGTAGGATGGTATAGTGACACCCTTTCCAAGTGATCCTTCTGACCCATTTAAGTATCTTATGTGCATTGTCACTGGATGGCGGTATGATGCTAGAACTACGGCCAATGTTTCGTGCTACATAAAAGGCAACAATGGACAAAGTGCAAGGCATTGTTTAAGTAGGACCTCATCACCGCAGGTTTTGTTTACATCTGGTGGTGAAGACTGGTTTCTAATTACTTCTTCCTACGATATAGGAGACATGGTGAATGTAATTGTATGGCACGACAACAGTGGTTCCTCGCCATCATGGTTTGTATGCACTTATGTGTAAATATATTTTTATAGATTTAACCGTTGGTTTCCCGTTTGAATTATTTTACACTAGTCATTTTTTTAAACCCTTCATAGCTTGCTGTTCGGTGTGAGCCAAGACTCTATGTTGAAGACTGTGCTTTGACCTATAAAGGTTTACTTTTACTAATTATGACTTTGATGGAGAATTTTTTATTGGTACTCATACCACATCTTATGTTTATTTCGAAATATTTCGATTCTGTTCGAAATATTATTCTGATATAATATCATATGTCAATTAAAACGTTATACATTTGATTAAAAAGTTAACAGAATATAATTTGAAATAGAACTATTAGCCTAAATGAGAGAACTTGGTTTGGAAAAAATGTCGTATAAAGGTTATCAAAAAAAAATCAATATGATTTAAAATCTAAACTGAGCAATTTTGTATTTGCGATTTGAGTTTAACAGTTTAAGCAATTCCAAATCAATAAATTTAGGATATAAAAGGTGGCTTAATGACTTCCAAAAAAACAGCTACCTTCGTAAAGTAATCATAATGTGCAATTGTTAAAATGCCCGCTAACTGTACAGTTGCAAATATGAACATACAACGAAATTGAAATTAACGCTACATAAAATGCTGACCGTCTGTAAACAAAGAGATAAACTATAAACTTACTACAACCGTATATATGTATGTTGTGCCATTTTCAAAGATATATTTTCTGTTATGTATATCTGTACAGAAGGACAGTTTATATACTATATCGCAAAAATGTAAAATTAAATTCATTTCAACAGTTGTAAAATGTAGAAATCTTTAAAGAAGTTTATTTAATTACCATCTTTCCGGTACAAAGTTGAATTATTCTCGACAGCTTTTCAGTTTACTTATATTTTACCGGTAAAAAGTTAAACCATTCTCTACAGATGTACAGTTTATATTTATTTTACCGGTACAAAGTTAAATCATTCTCTACAGATGTACAGTTTATATTTATTTTACCGGTACAAAGTTAAATCATTCTCAACAGAGTTGTATCATTCTCTACAGATGTACAGTTCATATTTATTTTACCGGTACAAAAGTAAATCATTCTTGACAGATGTACAGTTTATATTTATTTACATGAATATCAATAATGTGGTCATTTTTATAAATTTTCTGTTTACAAAACTTTTGAATTTTTCGAAAAACTAAGGATTTTCTTATCTCAGGCATAGATTACCTTAGCCGTATTTGGCACAACTTTTTGGAATTTTGGATCCACAATGCTCTTCAACTTTATACTTTTTTGGCTTTATAAATACTTTGATATGAGCGTCACTGATGAGTCTTATGTAGACGAAACGCGCGTCTGGCGTACTCAATTATAATCCTGGTACCTTTGATAACTAATTACCGGTACAAAGGTAAATCATTCTTGACACATTTACAGTTTATATTTATTTTACCGGTACATAGTTAAATCATTTTTGACAGATGTACAGTTTATATTTATTTTACCGGTACAAAGTTAAATCATTCTCGACAGATGTACAGTTTATATTTATTTTACCTATACAAAGCTAAATCATTCTCAACAGATGTATAGTTTATATTTATTTTACCTGTACAAAGCTAAATCATTCTCGACAGAGGTGCAGTTTATATTTATTTTACCGGTACAAAGCTAAATCATTCTTGACAGATGTACAGTTAAACAAAGGACAACTTTATCAAATAGCAAAAAAAAAACATAACAAAGTCTTCAACATACAATCTTAAACAAAGGAAAGATAACCCATAATGAGGTTATCAACATATAAACTTAAACAAAGGACAGATAACCTATAATGAGCTCGTTAACATACATAGTTGAACAAAGGAAAACTGCAGATAACCAATATGGAGGTCGTCAACATAGAATCTTAAACAAAGGACAGATTTACAAAATAGCAAGCTTTCAATTGTCCCAAATCTGAACAATTAATTAAAAAGTAATATATACTGACAAACTGCTACCAACCTCAGTTTATTACATTATTACTGACATGGCGTTGTCAGTTTATTTTAGATTGATGAGTTTGACTGTCCCTTTGGTATCTTTCGTTCCTCTTTTATTAAAAACAAGTGCAAATTTATTATATTTTTTGTTTTCTTTAAAGATTTTCTTGAATTTTGTTTCTATTTTTAGAAGTGAGTTGGCTGCCTTCCTTGCATTTGAGTTTTTATAGCCCGACGTTGTCGTCCTATGTTTCTTGGTTCTATAAAAAAATATGTGGTATGATTTCCAATAATAAAACTTAAGGACATAGATGTACATACTATTTGTTTTTTGAAGTACTTATTTGATATTGTTTCTTATCTGAATCAGTTCAATAAAAAGTATACATTCGTGTTTTATAGATTATCGATTGAAGAAAAATGTACATGGAGTAAAATAATTTGTTTATTATGTTTTAGGTTTCTTTCAAGAATAATCATACAAGACTTGCAAACTAAAAAAGTATTTAATTTCTACTACGATAATTGGCTTGGAATTCAGAGTGGTACTGCTAAAGTGTGTTTGTCAATCAAGTCAGGTTACGAATTGAAGCAACAGTTTTTCCTTAGAACAAGTCAAGATTTACGTAGAGGGCATTTGTGGATCAGTATAATCTCAAAACCACCATGTAGTAATTTTACGAGGGCTCAAAGATTATCATGCGCATTGTCTTTATTGTTTTGTACAATGTTGTCCTGTCTAATGTTTCATGGAATTCCGACTGACGAAACGATTAGTTCTGATGTAGCCAGTATTCAATTTGAATTTTCGCTGAAAGACTTTATCATTGGTTTGGAAAGTAGTATAATAATGTTTCCTATAAACTTTGCCATCATTGAACTTTTTGTGCGATCGAAAACAAAACAGCTACATAAAGAACGATATATGGAAATTGATGTTAACCGTCAAACGACAAGTGATGAAAAAGGATCAGATAAAACGGATAATGAAATTGTTGCAGTAAAACGATGGATGTAAGTTAACTAATTTCATTATCTGTTTCTTGTATCACAATGGTGTGCATTAGATGGCTCAGCCTATTTGTAAAGCTAGGTTAATTATACATAAAGTAGTAAAACGATGGTATTCATCTATGAAACCAAATCAATACATGCGCAGCAAACAACACACAAAAAACAAAGAAAAATGGCTTTTACTGCTGTTCCTCATCTATAAGTTTTTAAAATATCGAAGAGCAAACACGTTATTTTCTTTTATCAAATATTTTATGCGAAATACAGCAATTTTGTATATCTAATAAAGGTTCTTTTTTCCACTCTGCATCACCTACCCTGTATCGTATACCCCATATCGCATAGCTAAACTCGTATCCCATACCCCGTATCGTATAGCAAAACCCGTATTGCATACCTGGCGTGACGTCATAATTCGAATGACGTCAACGTTTAACATATGACGTCCAGTTGCTGTATTTCCTTGCATAAGAAAAAAATGAGTTCCACTAAAAAAAATATCCTATCATTTCAACTAAAATCGATATTTTTCCATAAATTATTACCCAGGAAAACTAAAAACACAATAAGATGTAGAAATTTTTACAATATAATTTGGTGAGAATAGATAGCAAACTTTTCAAGAACTATTTTTCTTGCTGTTCACCTCGTCAGAAAATTAAAGTGATCATGAACCACACCATCGCAATTAAACAATAAAACTTTAAACATTTCCACATCTTATGATATTTATTTGATAACTATTAATTTTAGTTGAAGTATTACCCTTAGGATAGGATCGTAAGTGGAAGATTTTAATACATGGTCTTTCACGTATATTAAGAATGTAATAAGGTTATAGGGGACATTACGATGTGGACATTAAGCAAATAAGGAAGTCATTAAAAAAACAAGCAAGCTGGAAAAATACAGGAAAATCATTATGTTCTTTTCTAGCTATAATTTCGGATGAATTAAAAAAAAGAGGAAATCATATGAATCTAATTCTATCGAAATATATGATAAACAGAATAATACGTATCGCATACTGTATCACCACTCGACCAATATCAACATTCGGGACCTTCGGCCCTCTGGACTGATATTGGTTTCAAGGGATAATACAGCATACGATACGGATTTTGCCATGTATTCTTCTGTATACATCGAAATCTTTCCCAGTTCTCTTACAGACTCTCTGTTCCAATGTTTAATTGGAGTTCGGTATTTCTGTTCTTATACTTTTCTCTTAAAAGAGGTGCGAAAGATACAAGAGGGATAGTCAAACTCATAGATAAAAAATAAACTGACAACGTCATGGCTAAAAATAAAAAGACAAACAGACAAATAATAGTACAGACAACATAGAAAACTCTCGACTTAGCAGCACGAACGCCACCAAAAACTGGGGTGATCTCAGGTGCTCCGGAAGGGTAAGCAGATCCTGCTCCACATGTGGCACCCATCGTGTTGCTTATGTTATTACAATTCCAGTAAATAGTCTAATTCGGTAGGTTACCTTCGTGAAACGGGAAGGGTATTGTAGTTAATATTAGTTGATCGAAATACCTCTTATAATCATAATGTTTTGGATCTTTACATATCAGTTCTTTATGACATTTGTAAATCAAAATAACTACATACTTGTTATCAACGCCTTGAGATCTTTTCATATCAGTACTTAAACTGTGCAATTGCATTCAGATATCGCAGATCAAATTTATTCGTTCATAGTGTGTTAATTTACGTTTTTTGATTGAGTTAAGACTGCCAATTAATATTTTATCATGTGTTTTTTTTTTTTTTTTGATGTTATGCTATTGTTTCAGAAAAAGGGAGAAGGTTTGGTACCATTAAAACGTTTAATCCCGCTGCAAATGTTTGCACCTGTCGTAAGTCAGGAATCTGATGTACAGTAGTTGTCGTTTGTTTATGTAATTTATACGTGTTTTTTTAATTGATTAAACCGTTGGTTTTCCCGTTTGAATGGTTTTACACTAGTAATTTTGAGGCCCTTTATAGCTTGTTCTTCGGTGTGAGCCAAGGCTCCGTGTTGAAGGCCGTACATTGACCTATAATGGTTTACTTTTATAAATTGTTATTTGGACGGAGAGTTGTCTCATTTGCACTCACACCACATCTTCCTATATCTATTAAACGATATTTGTATATTGATATAACTACATACAGTGAAACCTGTCTAAACTGAATCACTTCGGGGTCAAATATTTTGTTAGGTTTGAACATGTTAACATCTCATAAAGTTTGATATACTGGACTTAAAAACATGTTTTGATTAGACATGATTTCGATTGATGCAAGATTCGGTTTGAACAGGTTTCCCTGTATTTTTATTCAAACTTATTATTTTCAGGTTTCCATGGTGGGTTATATACATTGCATGGACCACAACTATTTTGACATCGTTGGTTTCGTCATATTTTGTTATGCTGTACGGATTAAAATATGGCTACTATGAAAGTTTGAATTGGCTAGTTTCCTTTCTTACAGCATTTGTTGATGATGTCTTTTTAATGGAGCCTATCAATGTTGTGTTTTTTGCCATGTTGTTCACATTTATATTGAAACGAGAGATCAAAATTGATTCGGCTCCAGCCTTGATTGTACACAAACCAGAAAGTAAGTTTGTTAATTTTTTGTGTAGTTACTAATAGTGTTAGTCTTCTATCGTTAACGCCGTAAGTCACCTCTCCTGTCGGTGACGCCATAACTCACTTCTATCGGTGAAGCCATAAGTCACCTCTCCTATCGGGGACGCCATAAGTCACCTCTGCTATCGCTCCTATCGGTGACGCCATAAGTCACCTGCCCTATCGGTGACGCCATAAGCCACCTCTTATTTATGACGCAATAAGTCACCTCTTCATCGGTGACGCCATTAGTCACCTCTTCATCGGTGACGCCATTAGTCACCTCTTCATCGGTGACGCCATAAGTCACCTCTCCTATCGGTGACGCCATAAGTCACATCGTCTATCGGTTACGCCATAAGTCACGATAAGTTTGCGTTATGTCTGCTCATCAGCAAGTCAGTCCGTAAGACAGTTTCTTTATATGCTGGATTAATTTAGTTTCTGCACTTTTTCTTTAACTAGAGATTAGATACTTACAAATAGTCATATAATAAAAAGATACATATATAATTTGAGTTATGTTTTGGATGGTGTGGTTCGTTGACATAGAAAACTACTAGTACTAAGAAATTTTATTTGGTGCATAACCTTTGACTAAATTGATAAGATATTTGGATTAAAAAGTAAAATCACAAAAATACTGAACTCAGAGGAAAATCAATTCGGAAAGTCCATAATCACATGGCAAAATCAAATAACAAAACGCATCAAAAACGAATGGACAAGAACTGTCATATTCCTGACTTGGTACAGGCATTTTCAAATGTAGAAAATGGTGGATTGAACCTGGTTTTATAGCTAGTTAAACCTATGACAGTCGCATCAAATTCCATTGTATTGTCACCGATGCGTGAAAAATAAAGTGTAACAAAAAAAGTTTGAGTTTCGTTCTGGTTGTGTGTTTTTCATCGGAGTTGTCAATGGACTTTCTCATTACTGTGGATTCATTTTTTTTTTTCGTGGATTGAGGAAAACTTGCATTTTCGTGGATATTTTATTTTCATGCTTTGTCAATCTGTGCATGCAAAACCTATAGAAAATTTGTTCATTTGAATTCATGGTTCCACTGTACCCACGAAACCCACGAAAATCCAACGAATAATGATGAATCCTCAGTAGGAATGATTGTAAATATAATTCACTCGAAATGCTTGGTTTGTTTGTGCAATCAAACAAAAGTTAATATTTTTGGGTAAAAAAAAACTTCAATGAATATGAGGTTGGTATGAATGCCAATGAGACAACTCTCCACGAGAGATCAAATGACACAGAACTTTACAACTATAGGTCACAGTACGACCTTTAAAAATGAGTAAACCCCATACCGCATAGTCAGCTACAAAAGGCCCCAAAATAACATGTGTAAAACATTTCAAACCAGAAAACTAACGACCTTACTTGTGTACAAAAAAATAAACAAAAAACATATATGTAACACGTAAATAAAGGACAACTACTGAATTACAGGCTGACTTGTGACAGACATTTAATTGTGGATTTATTTCTTTTACATTAGCTTTATTTGGCAAAACGTTTTGGAATTTTTGGTCCTCCATGCTCTTCAACTTCGTACTCTATTTGGCCTTTTAAATATTTTTTGATTCGAGCGTAACTGATGAGTCTATTTTAGACGAAACGTGCGTCTGACGTAAATATAAATTTTTAATCCTGGTATCTATGATGAGTTTATCTGAAGATAATGAACAATCCGTTACTCATGAAAACAATTAAAAAGTGTTTGTAATTTTGGACAAGCGAGACAATTTTTGTGACAGGGTAGACATTTTCAGCTCTGCACACAATTATTTTTTAACGTAACAATATCTTTATTGCATATTTGCTGTAACAATTTACTAAGTTTACAGCTTATTACTTAGTATCCCTCATGTTAGTTTACCTAATAGCTTAGGGAAGCATCATTTGGAAAGATATAATATTATCTATAACAAATCAATTTCACAAATATATATAATAAATATTGTGAATACACATACAGATTTTTGTTTTTTCTTTCCTTTTTTATACAGATAATTTCCGGAATCTTCTCCATTATCATGCTCTGTACACAATGTCAGCCAAACGATTCCTATGTTACAGTTAAACTAAGAAGCTATGATCATAATAAATTGCAAAAGTTGTAAACGTATGAAAATTATGACGGAATAGAACTATTGAAACAATTACAAACTACCAATTTATAAATTTATAATGGCCTTCGTTGTACCTTTTGGGAGATGAATTCGGTCATTTGATGCTCGCTTTACCCGAAAGGTGAAGTGAGCTCTTTTTCGTCCATTGGCGACGGTCGGCCGTTATAATTCACAAAAATCGTCTACATCATTGTATGATACTAAATTGGGTCACAATAATTTTTAAGGTATCCATTAAAAAAATGTAAAGAAAACTGCAACTAACATGGCAAATTGACAATTGTCGTCTGGTAACATCTTATAATGATAAAATTTGACAAGGATAAATTTTGGTGAAAAGAATGTTAAGATCAGACAACTGTTTATTCACATAAGAAGAAAAAAAAAGACTACACATAGGAGTTCTTGACCTTAAAAGCAACTTTTAATAGCAAAATGATCATCAAAACAAGATCAACAAAAAAGTCATTACTGCCGAAATTGTCAACCGATACCTCATATGTGTTATTTTCCTTATACGGGGATATTGCAAAGGATTTATAAAGGAGGAATCAGAAAAAAAAATGAAAATTGTATGTATTGCAGCATATTCTATTTAGGTTAAGTTCTAGGTTACTATTAAAAGCGCCAAAACCAACCGGTTAAATACCAGCATGACCAGTTTACTTGTTTCCAAAATCTATTAGAATGTCAATAACCAGTTAAAAGTTATATTCCAAAAACAAAATGTCAAATTTGTCAGTTATGTGACGCTTTAAGCGTGATATAAAAAATTAAATTTCAAAATGTTGTAAAACTGTTCTAATGATAAAATTGAGAATGGAAATGGGGAATGTGCCAAAGAGACAACAACCCGACCATAGAGCAGACAACAGCATGCTAATTAAGATAGTTTATAGTTATTCTTCGATGTAAAAGAGGAGTGAAAGATAGGGTGCATTTGATATGAGATTTTATAGATCATAGATACATGTATGTGTTATCATTGCGCAAATATCATAACAAGAAATACATAAAGGTATGTGCCAAAGTTAATATATAGTAAGCAAGATTATATAATTTCTAAATTTTAGCGCTTTGATTTCTCTTAAAGAAATTATTTTGTGTAAAATGCGATAGTATTATGTATGCATGTTTGAGTAACCAATTAAGAAATAAATTGACACTCTGAGATTGGATGTTTGGGTAGCCATAAAACCAGACTCTACCCAACATTTTTTTTTATATAGACATAGTGATACACGTTTCTTATATCAGTATAGAAAAACTAAATATTTTCTAAATGAATCTATTGAAACAATTATCTTTTCATTCCAGAAAACAATACATTATTGCAGAAAAGAAGTAATACGAAGACAATTATCCCAGGACATGCTTCAAAAAAAGATTTGAAGAAAGCTAAACAAGAACTTGATTTAAAAGAAAAAATCCAGACAAATCTCCAAGATATAATTCTTTACGTGTTTTTCACATTTATGTTGTTATTTGTTGTTCACAGCCATCGACCAGTGGAGAAATGTTTCATGCAGTCTCAAGATATCAATAATATCTTTATCCAAAATACATTAAAACATGTAAGTAATACAAACAAGAAAGAAATAAACAAAGGATCAATCATAAACCATTAGTCAATAGTTATCAAAGGTACCAGGATTATAATTTAGTACGCCAGACGCGCGTTTCGTCTACATAAGACTCATCAGCGACGCTCATATCAAAATATTTACAAAGCCAAACAAGTCAAAAGGCAAATTAGCTGTATTTGGCATAACTTTTAGGAATTTTGGTCCTTAATGCTCTTCAACTTCGTACTTTATTTGACCTTTTTAACTTTTTTGGATTTGAGCGTCACTGATGAGTCTTTTGAAGACGAAACGCGCGTCTGGCGTATATACAAAATTTAGTCCTGGTATCTATGATGAGTTTATTTAGACTGAACAATCTCATAAATCCATCAATAAGATACAACTAAATTTTTTTTTTTTAAACAAATGAGAATTTAATAATCTCCATTGGGAGCGAGACAGGATAAGCCAACAAATAAGTTTCTCCTGCTTTTAATGCATCACCCGTCTTGTTACTAAATCTTGTACACAGATAAAATCAGGGGAGACATTTTACAATGTTTTATTGGTTAACTGGTTTTGACAATGTTTTTTTTTAAATGAAGACCCAGTTTTCTTTTGTAGAGGTCACGGGTTTTTTTGTGGGCAACGTGAACATGCATTCTTACATTGTCTGTCGAAAAAAATCCAAATAAATTTCATGTAAAACAAACTGTTGTCGTGTTAAAATTTATTTTAATCGGGTACTTTTCATAATAAGGAGGACACCTTTTTCGAAAGCGAAACGTATACATTCTTAAACTATCTCGAAACTAAGTTTAAATGGAATATAAATACACAATGTACTCTCAATCATACAATGATAACAATTATCTTATAAAATCATACTAGATTTAAAATTAAGAAGATGCAGTATGATTGTGTCATCATAATAATTTAGTAACATTAGTAAATAAAGGCAACAGTAGTATACCGCTGTTCAAACTCATAAATCCATGGACAAACAACAAAATCGGGGTAACAAACTAAACTTAGTAGTAACTCGACGGGTTTCGAATGTGGAGCAGGATCTGCTAACCTTTCCGGAGCACCTGATATCCCCCTATTTTTGGCGGGGTCCGTGTTCCTTAGTCTTTAGTTTTTCTATGTTTTGTCGTGGGTATTATTATTTGTCTGTTTCCTTTCTTCTTTTTTAGCCAAGGAGTTGTCAATAGTTTCAATTTATGAGTTTGACTGTCCCTCTAATACCTTACACCACTCTTTTATAACAGTAGTAAAGCACGTTTACTTACAGCTTCATGTAAAATATTAACTATCAACTTATTTATTTGTTGACGGACGATCAGGAAAAGAATTTAAACTGATCTGCACTAATTAATCATGCATGCAACCATGTTAGATATTCTGGTACCATAAGATAATGGTTTCACGTCTTTGTCTCGCATTGCGACGAGACAAAATACCAATTGATGAGAATAAACATGATAACCAAACTCACATACCTTTAATTAAGCGGGTATCTCTGTTTTCTCTTTTTGCATAAAATATAAAGATGGTATTTAAAAGGGTTTTATTGTATCAGTGGCGAATTAAGGGGGCTTATAAAAAGGGCAACCCTCCCTCGTTTTATATGATTTTTTTTTAAAATTCATAGCATCCAATCGTGGTTTATATTCCGTGTAATGCAATTACTCAACGTTTAAAACAACATAGATTCGTTCATATATATATATATATATATTCAATTATAAACTTGTTTAAATGCTCCTATATATGTGCAATTATAAATTTGTTTGAATGTTTATCATTTGTCAACGCACGATAATCAATACACAATGGAGATCTGATAAACCGTTTATTTATAAAAATTGTATCAGTGGCGAATTAAGGGGGCTTATAAAAAGGGCAACCCTCCCTCGTTTTATATGATTTTTTTTTAAAATTCATAGCATCCAATCGTGGTTTATATTCCGTGTAATGCAATTACTCAACGTTTAAAACAACATAGATTCGTTCATATATATATATATATTCAATTATAAACTTGTTTAAATGCTCCTATATATGTGCAATTATAAATTTGTTTGAATGTTTATCATTTGTCAACGCACGATAATCAATACACAATGGAGATCTGATAAACCGTTTATTTATAAAAATGTCTATATGGTGATCACGTGAAAATGTAGATAATGTAAGAAAACAATTGCCACATGCAGTTTGTGCATCAAGTCTTTACCCTCATCCATGAGACGATATTTAATGACAGTCTAGCATTTCTAAATCAACTAATTGGATTTTCAGTGCATTTTTTTTGCGCAAAATGTTGGAATGACAATATTTTTTTTTGTTGCTTCACAAAGACACAACCGTTAAATCTCAAATGCTGGCTTGATCTGTCAAGATTGGAGAGTAGGGTACTGTCTCGTAATCCTTGGCTAGCGAAGATGTCATGAAAGTTGCAGTCTTTCCTATGATGTTTATAATAAATATTCTGAGCACTCAATTGTTCAGAATACTTCATCAAACAATTATAGATAAAACTACAAATCTCCCTCCCTTCAAACAACCTGTTATACAAGTAAATCACATATCAAATGTGCGTCCCTTAACTTTCCAGAGCCGTATCATGTTTGAACATTTAAATTTACACAATACATATCAATCAACGTATAGACGAGTTAAGTCTCAAAATTGGTTACAACCTTCAACTATCTGTATTTCGCAGTTGAAGTATTTCTATAGATACAAAGCTAAATAAAAATTACTTTTCTTCTTTTCATTGGCTTGTAAACTTGCTTTTAGACTTATAAAGTTATGTTCAACAAGCCATCAAAATCCAATTCAAATTTTCAAAAAATTGGGCTTCGAGCTTGTGGACTCAAAATTTAATAGTGAATGCTGTTTGAAATTTTAATTCTTATATCTAAATATTATTTTGTAGGTTAAGACACGTGGTGATATTTGGACTTATATCAACGAGAGTGTTATTCCTCCATTGAGTAGAACAATACCTTATGACATGTCAAAGAAGATTCCAGAAAATGATTTTCTACTAATAGGAAAATTTCGTCTGCGACAGATAAGGGTTAAAAGAGGTAAACAATATAAGGTCAATGTCAGGAAAATATCAACTTTTTTGTATGAAGCTGAGAAACTGGGGAAGGGCGGGGTTTCTAAACTTATTTTCATTCTTTAATGGACCCCTGATTGAGGAGAAAGTGTTCCATGATGAAATTGTCATTTTACAAAATATAGCTATGTTACTATTTAACTAGGAAATAAACAATAATAACAAAAATAACATAAACTAGTTCTTTAAATGTAAATATTTGATGCACATTTCTACATTAGTATTATAGTTTCACACAGTTATATTACAGATCAGATTTAGGATTACATACTTTTTATGGAGTAACCTGGTAAAATTATATCTGTCAATTCTTTTTCTAATTAAGATATTTTTTACAACCGAAAGGTTGCGCCATTATCAAACAACCTTTAGCTTGATGAATGTTCATGTAGTCTTGTCACTATTTTCAAAACTAATAAATTTAAAAAAAACTAAGGCTTTTCTACCTAAGGAATAGATTACTTAAGCTGTATTTGGACAAACTTTTAGGAATTTTGTTCCTCAATTCTTTTCAAATTCGTACTTTATTTGGCCTTTTAAACACTTTTTGTGATTCGAGCGTCACTGATGAGTCTTTTGTAGACGAAACACGAGTCTGGCGTATATACAAAATTTAATCCTGGTATCTGTGATGAGTTTATTTACTAACATCCGGGTATCTGTGATGAGTTTATTTATATTCACTGTGAATGTTTCTACATAAAAATAGAAAAAGGCATGTTTTCATGAACACCTTTGTTTTTTAGACAGCTGTAATTTCCCAGATAAGTTGAGGAAACTCTTTGGCTTGGACCATCTTGACATGAAATGTACATCTACATTGAACACGGTAAATGATGACAATGACAATTACAACAAGTCGTGGCAGATTCAGTCACAACTAGTGCCAGCCACTGATGAATGGTCCTTCCAAAATGCTTGGGACTTAGAGTCTGTACCATATCTAGGCGAACGGGCAATATATGGTGGGGGTGGCTACTTGGTTGACATGAACACAGGTCCTTCGTCTATTCTAAAGATTTCAGAGTTAATGCTTAAGTCATGGATTGACACAAGAACAAGAGCTTTTTTCATAGAATTCGTCTTGTATAATCCCAATGTTAACATGTATAGTTCAGTTATGATAGTGTTTGAGTATAGCAGTCCTGGTACAGTAACAACATCATTTCAGATATATACAACACCTTTATCCCACTACTCAACTAGTAAAGAAATTACCAGTTTGGTGTTTGAGATAGTATTTTTTCTTTTGACGATTGTCGTGTCTTATATTGAGATCAAAAAGATAAGACTGGTCGGTTTGAAAATGTACTTTAAAAGGTTTTGGAACAAACTTTCCATGTTGATGTTAATATTGTGCTATACTTCAATGGCGATTTTTATAGAGAGATTTAGAATGATAACACACATAATCCAGCAGTATAGAAGTGATGGTAAAGACAGCTACATTAATTTTAGTCTTGCAATCCTTTGGGATTGCATTTTATTTTACATTTTGGCTTTGTTAACCGTTATTATAATGATAAAACTACTGAAACTTTTAATGCTGAATCAGAAATTGAAATACCTATTTTCATTGATGGAACATGTAAAAAAACCTTTAAAATATTTCTTTTTTATCTATGTTATTTCATTGTTAGCGTTTGCGTGTTGTGGGCATTTGTTGCTTGGAGCATCATTAGCTGGTTATAGATCATTCGGAGACAGTTTGATGGTCCTTATAGAATGTACTTTCAGGATTGTCAATTATAATCAATATCTTGAATTTCATCCACAATTAGGTCCTCTTTTTATACTTTTGTTCATATTTATATTTGTGTTTGGTTTAATGAATATGTTTACTGTCATTGTAATGAATGCGCAGAAATCCTTAAGACAAAAAGGAGTAAAACATGATGACCAACTAACATTACTGATTAAGTACTTTGTGCAGAGCATCAGAAGAATGTTTCGATAATATAATAAATCAGTACTGAGTGCAGCATCAGAAGAATGTTTCGATAATATAATAAATCAGTACTCAGTGCAGCATCAGAAGAATGTTTCGATAATATAATTAATCAGTACTCAGTGCAGCATCAGAAGAATGTTTCGAAAATACAATAAATAAGTTTTAAGTGCAGCATTAGAAGAATGTTCCGATAATATGATAAATCAGTTTTAAGTGAGCCGCATTAGAGGAATGTTCCGATAATATAATAAATTAGTACTAAGTGCAGTATTAGAACAATGTTCCGATAATATGATAAATCAGTTCTAAGTGAGCCGCATTAGAGGAATGTTCCGATAATATAATAATAAATCAGTACTAAGTGCAGCATTAGAAGAATGTTCCGATAATATGATAAATCAGTTCTAAGTGAGCCGCATTTGAGGAATGCTCCGATAGTACAATAAATCAGTACTAAGTGCAACATTAGAAGAATGTTCCGATAATATGATAAATCAGTACTCAGTGCAGCATCAGAAGAATGTTTCGATAATATAATAAATGAGTTCTCAGTGCAGCATCAGAAGAATGTTTCGATAATATAATAAATCAGTTCTAAGTGAGCCGCATTAGAATAATGTTTCGATCATAAATTGAATCAGTTTTTAGTATAAAAAAACAGGAGAATGTTTCATTATAAATTGAATCAGTTCTTAGTATACAAAAACCAGAAGAATGTTTCGATTATAAATTGAATCAGTTCTTAGTATATAAAACCAGAAGAATGTTTCGATAATATGACAAATTAGTACTTGGTGATCAGCTTCAGATGATATTTTGATAACATAATGTATCAGTACTTAGTGAGCAGCTTCAGATGATATTTTGATAATATAATAAATCAGTACTTAGTGAGCAGCTTCAGATGATATTTTGATAATATAATAAATCAGTTAGCTTGCTAGTTTTAATTTTTATCAAACGCCATACTTTTGTGCTGACATGAAAAATCAAATGCATAGGTATTTGTTGGGACAGGTATTTTTTTTAGGTTTATGTTCATTAAGTATTTCAACTTTCTCTTGTTTGCAATGTTGTATAACTTTGTATCTCATTCTTCTTTCCAATTTTTTTTAGTGTCACTGATTATACTAATCGTTCCTTTAAAGTGGTACTACTGTAAGCACCTTGACTTAAATTGATTTGACTCGTTAAATGTTCATATAATTATTACAAAATATTTTCTTTGACCCTTGATAATGGTATAAAAATTCAAGAAAATTTAAATCACGGGCTTTATCGGAATAAAATCATGGATATATGTCAGTTTGACAAACACAAATAAAGACATTGAGAAGCTTATCATCTCGATAACAATAGAACGTAATAAAACGTTCAGGTGATTTTTACAGAGTTATCTCCCTGTAGTGTAATGTACAACATTTCAAAAGATTTCATCAAATCTACATGTCTTATGGTTTACTATATCAGACGCGAGCTAACCTGATGGATCTGATGAGTTCTTTTTGGAAGGAATAAGTTATAACAAAGGCTAAAAAAGCTACTTTAACAGAAACAGGTACATACATCTCATTTGATGACTTTGACATTTGGAATGCAAATATAGTATGGTGAACTGGATATCTATATTGTAAAAGTTATATAACTTACTTTTGTATTTTAAAAAGTAAAATCACAAAAATACTGAACTCAGAGAAAATTCAAAACGGAAAGTCCCTAATCACATGGCAAAATCAAATGACAAAACTTATCAAAAACGAATGGACAACAACTGTCATATTCCTAATTGGTACAGGCTAAACCTCTCACTATGTACGACAGTCTCATCAAATTCTGTTATATTTACAATGATCCGTGACTAAACAGACATACATAAAATAGTCAAAATATGGGTACAGCCGTCATCATCATGTTACAATTTTAAAAAGAAACAAATTCGCGTGTCTGACGTTAGAAAATTTATACGTCACATATTTTTGTCGTTCAATGTGTATACAAACAATTTTAAAATTTCCCATGGGCAATGTTAGCATACAGGGTTAAAAAATCAAAAGTAAGTAAGAATTAATTTTAGAAATAGACCAAGATTTAAAAGATAATGAAACTTTTAATCTAGTTTAACCGGAAAAGAGTGCAATCATTTCTTCTTTACTTTAAATTGGGATATTTTAATACCGGTCCCACATATTTACTTTATATTAAGGGGGTAGACCTTGGTTAAGGGAAATAACTCTTAAAATCATCAGTACGTTTGTGTCAAAAAAAAAATTACTAGTGCATTGAAAATGGACGATTAATTTAACATCAAAACATGTAAATAAACTAAAATTATAAAAAACAAGAATGTGTCCTCAGTACACGAATGCCCCACTCGCACTATTATTTTCTATGTTCAGTGGACCGTGAAATTGGTATAAAATCTCTAATTTGGCATTAAAATTAGAAAGATCATATCATAGGGAACATGTGTACCAAGTTTGAAGTCGATTGGACTTCAACTTCATCAAAAACTACCTCGACCAAAAACTTTAACCTGAAGCGGGACAGACGGACGAACGAACGGACGGACGGACGAACGGATGCACAGACCAGAAACATAATGCCCCTCTACTATCGTAGGTGGGGCATAAAAAAACATACAGTACTGACAATGGCTATATACTGCAGACTTTGAATTGGTACAAACAAAATTGCAGCTAGGTTAAAATTGTTCAGATCAGTATTTAGTTGTGAGGGCATTGTATTTCAGATATAAGATACACACTATACACAAAAAGAAAAGTTCAGTGACATATTAATGTTGTATAAGAAAATTGAAATGTAAGTGGCAAACTGTTTTTCCGTTTCCGCAAGACAGCTAGTTTGTAGGTCAAATAGTTAATTACATGTGACCCGGGGGTAACAGTTATCCTACTAGTATCGATTGTTGATTGCTTTCAGGAATAAATTTGATTATCAGGAGAAGTGAAGATTTACATAGAGGAAAATCAGGTTCTCAGGCTTAATGTATGTGTCCTTGTAAATCAAATTTGATTTTTATTATTTTTATCACGGTGGTACCTGTCTTCGTCGACAACATGTATAATCTAAAAGAAACTTTTTAGGAATTGAATCTTGTCCCTTTGGCTTGTTTAACTTCATCACAAAGATTAAAACTACACAGTTGTAACACGTTGTAATGATGTGCAATCCCTCCATCCAATAGTGTTATGGTTTCATATGTACGTATCAGCTTATTAACAGTTTCATACTATATAAAGGCAACAGTAGTAATCCGCTGTTAAAAAAAGTAATAAATCGATTGAGAGAAAACAAATCCAGTTTACAAACTAGACCCAAGGGTTACACATCAACCATAAGCATGACAAGAGACAAATACCGGAGCACAGAAACACTGAAGAGCAATACAAACAAATGTCAATGCAACATACATTGAAAAGAACTATAAAATAGCAGATGTCATATTCCTGACTTCGTACAGGACGTTTTTAGAAAAAAAATTATAATGACTACAATCAGGATAACATGTTTTTCATCTTTTGATCATTGATAGTACAAAAGTATGTACGACGCGACCATGGGACACCATATCAGAATAAGAAGATGAGATATGATTGCCAATAAAACAGCATTCAACCATGGCTTACATTTCCTTGCTTGAGGGTTGCTGCTCAAAAGGAAACTAATAATCAAACCAAAAGTTTCAAGAAGTGAAGTTTAACAAAATGGACGAAAGATACCAAAGGGACAGTCAAACTCATAAATCTAAAACAAACTGACAACGCCATGGCTACAAATGAAAAAGACAAACAGACAGACAATAGTACACATGACATTAAATCATCCCTCAGTTAATTTTACGGACGCCATAACGAATCGGTTGACCGTTATGGAATATCTGTTTCGTAGATGATAGCCGGTATAATCCATATGAGGGACGAAAGACATCAGAGTGACAATCAAACTCATAGTTTGAAAATAAACGGTCAACGCCATGGTTAAAAATAAAAAGACACACAGACAAATAATAATACAGAAGACACAACATAGAAAACTAAAGACTAAGCAACCCGAACCCCACCAAAAAATGGAAGTGATCTCCCGTATTCTGGAATGGTAATTAATAAGTAGATCCTGCTTCATGTAGCACCCGTCGTGTTGCTTATGTTATTACAAATCCGGTAAATAGTCTCAATCGGTGAGGCACATTGGTGAAAAGAGAAGGGTAATAAAAGTCATAACTGCATTCCACTCCCTTTTTCCCGAATTAGACTTTTTACATATTTCTAAAAACACGAAGAGCAGGATCTGTTTACCTTTCGGTAACACCTGAGATCATCCCCAGTTATTGATGAGGTAGATGTTGCTCAGTCTTTAGTTTTCCATAACACCTCAATAAATGTATTGGAAACATAACTTCAAAATAATTCAGGATTTTCTTGACGCCTAAGATAAAACATGGGAAAAGGTCGAAATGGCCGCTTCGTCAGAAAGGGTCAAAGCACTCAAGTATCTCATAAAACGACGACTGTATAAGTTTTAAAAAGGGTAAATGATCAACCATTGGTGCAAAATAACCAACTGTTTATTATATATAATGACGAGATATAAAAAAGTATATAATATAGTGAAATATAAAAAACAATAATTAGAACGCCCGACCGTTCGGGTCTATAAGTCACTTAAAACATTAATGTAAATGGTACGACGAACACAATGAATAAGTTCTTTTGGAAATTGTCAAAAACTTTCAATCATATCTTAATAATGATGAAAAGGATATTGCATAAAGATTTTAATTTAGGTACTAAGTTATATTAGTACAGATCGCTTTTGCGCTGTCGTGCTGAATGGCCAAAACAATCCGGTTTTTTTTGGCGGGAATTCGACATTATGGTAGGTACAACACTTGTAGATAAAACCAAAAAGAAAAAAAATGCATTCTAGTTCACTACCGATGAACTGTATGAAATCATATAAATGTTAATATACAAATTGTATGATATATTGATTGTTTTCCCGTACTCACATGACGTAGTATACCCAGTACACCACACAAAATAATATAAAAGATATAGGAAATATGACGCGAGAAACATTGTCTATTGTCTTGGCTTTCTTGTGACCAGTCATTGGTTGTCTTGAAACATTCCTTTCCAACTTTTCCTGTGGTAAGAAATAAATGATGAATAATAATTATAAGGGAACAGTGTTTGTGTTAATAGACGAAATCAAACTCCTGCCGTCTATGTTTTAATCGTCAATATGGAATTTACTCACAACATCGATAACACACTATTATATTATATCTATAATCTTACTGACTATCATAACATGATGCATTAAAACTAGGGGCCTATCAAGGAGGGTGGTAAAGGGCTATTTTCGTGCAACGTGATCGCCGTTTTTTATTTCACGTTCAACGTGTTTTTACTTTTTTATTTGACGTTCAGTCGGTCAAGACGGGTGCCTCGTTCAACGTGTTCTGCTTATTTAATTTTACGTGCATCGTGATTTTCAAAGTCTTATTTTGCGTGCTCGGTATTTTTTAAATAAAATTCAAACACTAGGCAGGGATCGTCAAGAAATACTTTTTTTAAAAGCCGTAAACCAACTCTATCATAAATGTGTATACTTAATCAGGAATATCAAGTAAAACAAAGAGTTAATATATACAAGAAGGCAGTGACTCAGTCACCAAAGGTTCAAATTAAAGTTTTTATTTTTCGTGCAACGTTCATTACAGAAATTATTTCACGTTCAACGTGAACTTATGTCTTATTTCACGTTTTCTTCGTGCAAGCACCCCCACCCCCTTTACCACCCTCATCAAGTGATCAAGTTTTCTTTTGCAGAACTTTCATTGATCTTTACAAAATACAAATGCCAACATAAACAACTTGTTAGCTTTATCTGTGATTTGTGATTCATTTCAATCGTTCATCATCAATCTCTTCGTGTGTTGCAACCTTTCAGATTTTTTTCTCAATACGTTGCACAAGGACTCAATTTGCAGATTACAATTTGGACAGTCTATGGTGAATTGTCGTTGTAAGAGGGGGCAAGGGGTTTAACTGTTATGCTGTTATGGGGCAATTTAATTCTTTGTTATCTGTTATTTTGAAAATATAATTGCTGTTAGCTGTTATTGTCTTATTCTTTGTTAGCTGTTATTGGGCTTTTAGTTTTTTTGTTATCTGTTATTGTGATAATGTATTTGCTGTTGACTGTTATTGAAAATTGAAATGTTAGCATTTTTTTTTGACAGTCAATATTCGGTATAAATTGAAGATCATTGGACATTGGGGTCTACCACTACTAATATGTTTGTCCCGTATTCAGAAAAGGATTCCATTAACATATACCCATCACAGAAGTGAGGTCTAGGACAATTCAAGTATATCTTATATTTATCCTTTGTAATAAATTCCATTTTTTTTATGAATGTGTATTTAGAATTATCTTATTTTTTGTATGAGAATAATGTTCCTTGTTTCCCGTACGAACATATTAAATTAAAACAATTCTTAATATGACAAAAAGGAAAACATATGGCCAGGAATATCTGACAAGGATCTCAATTAAGGACTAGGTCCTAACAACCACTTAACCTTTTATATAATATGGTACATAGACTCAGCTCTGTGATTCTTTTCAAAGCAGAACCAAATGCATTGTACAATGAAAGTTCCAACCATGTACTTGGTTCCGAAGCTGCACATAACTCATAACAAATAAAGATTTATTTCGTTTCAAGCCATTGTTTCCCGACTAAACTATGTATTCTAATTACTAGTACACTTGGTAAAATAAAAAACCTCAGCTGATAAAAAATTGTTCAAATAAGGCCTTTGAAAATAGTGGAATAAATTGCTTTTGGGGTGTCAATATTCGTTCGAAGTACTTGATAAATTGCATGCTTATAATTGGTGCTTTTGATTTTTCTACCCTATATACCACTTTGCCTCATAGTCTTATTAAGATAAATTCACACACCTCATTAAATGGCCATTTAAAAAAAGTCAGAATATTCAAACTCTTTTAGGTCATTTTTTTTTATTAGCAACAAAGGGAGCTTCAGTCAATATATATAAACAATACAACAACGTTTCATGAGAACTGCTGAAAGCATTTTTGAGTTATTTTTGAAAACTAGAAAATATCACCTTTTTCTAATGAAAAAAATCCCTTAACTCAATAACATAAAATCTAAAATTAATAAAAATCGAAAGGGAGTTTACAACAATAGATATAAACATTTCAGCAAAGTTTCATGAGAACTGCTGAACACATTTTTGTGTTAATGTCTGAAAACTGGAAAATCCCCCCTTTTTAATTAATAAAACCCGTTAACTCGGAAACGTAAAATCTAAAATTTATAAAAATTGAAAGTTACCTCAAGTTAATAGATATAAACAATTCATCAAAATTCCTTGCTTTGTGAAAGCATTTTTGAGATATTATCAGAAAACTGAAGAAAAAAAAACACCAATTTTATTGAATAAAAACCCATTACCCAGAAACTTAAAATCTAAAATTTATAAAAAAAAAAACAAAAAGGGAGCTCACGTCAATAGATATAAACAATTTCCAAAGTTTAATGCAAATTGGTTAAAGAGTTTTTGAGTTAATGTCCGACATGTTGACAACAGACGGACAACAGTATACCATAATACGTTCCGTAAACGAGCATATAAAAAATATTATAATATATTGAGTAGTAATTTAAACACATTCTAGATACATAAATTAATACTAAAAACATAGTCATAGAAAATGGAATGCATTACAAAGGATTATATCCGTAATAAGAAATACTGATTTGTCAAAGACCGAATTATTTTAATATTTCATTTACTGTTATCTGTTTTTGTCCATTTTAATTTCTTGTTATCTGTTATGAGCCAAATCAATTTGCTGTTTTGCTGTTATTGGGACCCCCTTGCCCCCCCCTCTTGTAATTAACGTATCAACCCGGAAGTTTTCGAATAACAAAGTTGTCTCCCATTTGGTCAATTTGATTGAAAAAAGACACGTTTTTCAGAACTTTACATAGCGATGGCTTTCGCTCGGAAATTTGAATATTTTGACCTGAATGAAATGATATTCGAGTAAGGGTGTCGTTGATTGGAAAATCAATGCATGTTTCTGATAGAATTTTATTAGAAATTGAGTGTGTTCGTAAGGTAAAAAGTTAAATAGAAATATTTTTTTAATTAGGATGGGTAAGCCATTCAAATCGGCGACTTAGATCCCTTGAGGATTTTTCAGTATACGGATGTGGATAATACACTGCACATACTAGAAAACAAAGAAATAGTTATGCCATCGTTTAAACCCCAAATAATGTAATACCAACAGACAGGAGATGGAGTGTTGTCTCATTGGCATTCACACCAGATCTTTTATCTGAGAAATACCAAATTAAATAAAAACATTGATAGACGAAATTTTAATCTGCTAACCGATTCCCTAGGCACGTTTGTTTTAACAAAGGGACATAACAACAATACTAACGTTAATTGAAATAAATCACGCCTACTAATCCCAAATGAAAGATACATTGTCTCCAATGAAATTGCTTTTAACCAATCATATTCCTAGAAATGTAAAGACTAAGAGGGTAAGATAGTTCGAGATATTGCGCCAAAGACCAGGCTGATATCTTCAGATAGTTCCTCTGAATCAGACTTCATACGCCAATAGATTTTAGAAGAGTCCTTAAACAAACAGGGAGCATTCTTCTTAGAATGAAATTCAAAACAGTGTAGCTGTGGCCATTGATTGACACATTAAATTCATCCATTGACTGGGACAATTTACGTGAACGTTTGTCTGTAACGACCACTTTTCACGACGTACCTACGATAGACATTTAAACTGTGGGGTCACCAAAGGTTTCTTAACGCCTTTAATTATAAAATAGTTCGAAAAATTAATAAGGAATAACCTTTATGTTTTGATTTATATAATATATATAAATCAAAACATCGTGTTATTTCTGATTAATTTTTCGAATTACTTTATTTATGTGTTGAGAACCATTGGTGATCCCATAGTTAAAGTGTCTTTAAAAAGTACATAGTGAGCAGTGGTCGTTACATACAAACGTTCACCTAAATTGTCCCAGTCAATGGATGAATTCAATGTGTCAATCAATGGCCACAGCTACACTGTTTTGAATTTCATTCTATTCCAACCAGAAGTGGCAAATGCTTGCTGCGAATTCTAACATCGTGTATGTATATGTTCCACGATAAGGTCAAGAAGGTGTGTATCCAAATTACCCTGACAATGACTAATTATACTTCAAAAGGCAACTTAAAAATAAAGTTTAAAAAAAGCTGTACAGGAAACTAAAAAAGTCATTCTTGCAGTCTTGTCCGAAAACAAAATCTTATTTTCCAAATGTGTATAAAGTATATTCAAATAAGTTAACGTGACGGTACCGAAATTGCACCTATCTTGACAGTTTTTTCAACAACGCCTTTATATGAAAAATTTTCATTTTGTGTTTATTTTGTAGCCGTATCCTTCTTTATTATATAGGTAAACAAATTTGATTTTCAATTCATATGGATTCATAGAAAAAAATAGTGTGAACTGACCTCCAAACCATCAATGATTCTGCAATGAGGAGTACCCACATTGCATCCATGCTTTAATTCGCATCGTCAAAATCCGAATAACAGAGCTTTTGTTTATTTTTTTCTAATATTTTAAACAATTGGATATTTATCCATGCATACTCTTTTTTTTTTAAGAAATGGATACTTGGAACATATTGTATTTGCTTATTTTAAAAAAAATGACGTTTTGGTGACGTCGCATGGCGACGTTTCGATAGATTTTGCATTTTTAGTAAACTCTTCATCTGTTGATAATTTCTGTCAACGTTTTGTGTATATCTAAATATATTTACCAATTTTGAAAGACGTGCAAAATATCAAATCATAAAAATACAAGTTGTTTAGTCTCTGGGAGATCTTGTAAGATTTCTGCTGCTATTTTTTTTTTTTGCTAAATAGGTGCAATTTGGGTACTCGTTCCAATTTGGGTACCGTTACGTTAGACAAACAATATCTCCTTAGTTATATACTGAAATCTCGTCGAAGAATACCTACCAGACAAGGTTTACTTTCTCCATTTCCTTTGAGTCGAACACTTTGAACTCGTCTGATCTGCCGCCGTTCCATTACGTTTACAAACGCAAATTCTAACAGCGCAGCAAATACAAACACTAAACAAGCTCCCATCCAAACGTCTATAGCTTTAATATATGATACTCTCGGAAGTGACGCAGTACCCGCTGATCTCTGTGTCGTCATGGTTAAAACAGTGAGAATACCTAACGAGATTCGTGCCGGAACAGCGTCGATCGTCAACCAGAACGAGACCCAGGAGAGAAGGACAATCATCACGCTAGGTACAAAGAACTGTATCATATAATAACCAATGTTCCTTTTAAAGTGAAGATCCAGTTGTATACAACTAAATGATGCTGTAAAAAACATGGTCCTGGTTAATAAAATGTAATAATGATAGAAAGTCTCAATCTTAACAAGTAAATGATTATGATGCTGTAACAAACATAGTTTTAATTGTTAAAATGTAAGTAATGGTAAAAAGTCTCTATCTTAACATGGAAAATATACATGTTTAACGTTAAGCGGCAAATATAACATGTATAATCCGGACGAGAACATATCATATATGATGGATTGGGACAGTTAAGCAGATGCCATCATGATTTGTTTGACCGTTAAGTTATATCTGTATCACAGATTTCTTTCGAATGTGATATTTTTTTCGAAGCATCAAACCTGTTCTCATTTCTTTGTTAATGACCTTTAGTGAACTTGACATGTCAAGAGTTTTTGGCATTTCACAAAGGACTGGACTGGCTTGACTTGAGGTGTAGGAACAACGTTCATGCCAAAATCGCGAAAGTCAATCAGTTTTTTTTTCTTGTTTCTCAATCTTGTGTTTTAAGTGCGCTGATTTTTTATTATTGTTTTCCACATTTTCGTTTCTATAAATACAATGGATGTATCTGTCCGTTTTCAACGCATAGATTCGTGCAAACATTCAGGGACAGAGAAATATTTTTACATTTATTCTGCGATCAGTTATGGCGTAATTATATTATGGAAGAAGGATTAAAACCTGGAATAACATTAACGGTACCAAATTTCCTGCACCTGCAGAACACTCACAACAAGGAACGCTGGGAACCGGGTTCACTCAGAAACAGGAACAATCTGAATCAGTAACCCCTAGAACCGGGGATATCAGAATCAGATAGTTTGACTGTCCCTATGGCCTCTTGTAAATATACCTCTTTTGTTAGGCTAGATATATTTAATTTGAACCATCAGGATATACGGTTTTGTTCCATACACATTTCTGTGAAATATTGACAATTGTTCATTGCTCAATAAAGATATCTATTTGACACTATATAACATACAAGATACACGTACCATTCCCGTTTGTTCCATAGCTTTCATTACATTCTAATGTATCATTTCCAACCAATCGGAATTGTGGCAATTCAAATCTGTTACTTTTTTGAACCGCCGAATCGTTTTTCCATTTAAATACTATTCCGTTAGTTGTAAATGCAACTGCAAAAATACAATACTAAAAATCAACTACTTTGTGTAAAATTAATTCTTTAAAAAGAAATTATAAATAAAGATTTCATAAAATGAATAATCAAAATCTCAGTATTTTTTTCTTTTCTTAACAATATCAATAAAAAGTGATGGTTAATTAACATATAGTCCTTTGATTTCAAGTTTTATGTCATTACATTCATTCTGCAGTAAATGAGTAAACTACACTTAATATTGTTACATTAATGGGGTTTTTGATTATGTGATTACTTGGCCGTTTTTTTAATGATTATTTGATTATTAAGCCAAATATTTCATGATTATTTGATTACCTAGGACTGTATTTTTAGTTTATGATTATTTGATTACTAAAGATAAGCAAATATCTAATGATTATGTGATTATATTGGCAAAAAAATGGTGATTATGTGATTACTAGGACCCCCCCCCCCATGAGGGGCCTCATTAATGATATGTTTTGTTAAACCTTTGAATGTCTTTTCTAGGGTTTTTTGGTATGTTTCGTATCTGCTTTCATTGTGTGAAAATAAATACTTCCAATGCATTCTAAAAAAAGAAGATGTGGTATGATTGCCAATGAGACAAATCTCCACAAGAGACAAACTCACACAGAAATTAACAGCTATAGGGTCACCAGACGGCCTCTTATAATGAGCAATGCCTATACCGGCTCAAATAGGCTAGTGGATGTCACTTAATTTTCAGCCATTTAATCAACTCTAAACTAGGTATTCCTCAGTGACCCAATCGTGTTTAAGAAGATTTGTATTGGACGTTGTTACGCAATCACCAAGCAATCGCTTGTATGCTTTTAAAATTAAGAAACCATCACAACTGGTTCCAAAAATGTTTGCTTATCATTACTCCTTTGAATCTACGAGTCCAATAGACTTTGAAAACAGACAATACATCAAATTGAATTGGAAATGTAACCCCCTATCCCCGTTCTTTTTTTGTAGTTTATTTTGTTTTTAGTTGAAAAACGTTAATACGTATTATATTTACTAAAGTATTACATAAATATATATGAAGATTGAAGGGAAATAAAATAAACAATTTACTGTAGAGCAATAAAGTCGAACGTTTCTCTTGTTTACTGTAGAGCAATAAAGTCGAACGCTTCTCTTGTTTACTGTAGAGCAATAAAGTCGAACGCTTCTCTTGTTTATTGTAGAGCAATAAAGTCGAACGCTTCTCTTGTTTACTGTAGAGCAATAAAGTCGAACGCTTCTCTTGTTTACTGTAGAGCAATAAAGTCGAACGCTTCTCTTGTTTACTGTAGAGCAATAAAGTCGAACGCTTCTCTTGTTTACTGTAGAGCAATAAAGTCGAACGCTTCTCTTGTTTTGTTGCAACCACAAATGTATATGTTCTGGCAAAGTACATGTATCCCTTTTACGGCCTATAATTTTCATAGATTATTTGTACAAAAGTTATTAGCGGTGGCGTTGTCAGTTTATATCCGACTTATGACTTTAAATGTTCCTTTGGTATCTTTCGCCTGCCTTGGGCTAATAACATGCTTCTAATGTACAGTAGTTGTCGTCTGTTTATGTAGTTCATACATGTTTCTCGTTTTTATATAGATTAGACCGTTAGTTTTCTCGTTTGAATGGTTTTACACTAATAATTTTTGGGGCCCTTCATAGCTTGCTGTTTGGTGTGAACCATGGCTCCGTGTTGAAGGCTGGTTTACTTTTATAAATTGTTATTTGGATGGAGAGTTGTCTCATTGGCACTCATACCACATCTTCCTATATACTATTTACATACATTTAATGGATCATTTACTTATAAATTTTCAGACATATACTTACAGCTTTGAAGATACAACGAACATGTCTGTTCATCCATAGGGTATTTGTACAGATCCATAGGACAAGAAGCTTTCAAGGAAATCCTGGGGAAAAATAACTTATTAGATTGGGCAATAAATTATAATCACAAAAATAACAAATTAGATTGGGCCATAAATAAAAATCACAAAAATAACCTATTAGATTGGGTCATAAATTAAAATCACAAAAATAACCTATTAGATTGGGCAATAAATTAAAATCACAAAAATAAATTAAACCTTACTCTTATATTTACTTAGCTCTAAAGTGTTTATAATTACCGTAACAAACATCCAAACAAGACGACGGATAACAACAGATTAACATACTTTATTGAATTTATTTCCACAGGCACCTCTATTATATCTCATTATATACATACATATTTTTTTTTAGTTTAAATAATTTGGTATTGATTTCAGATCTTCAAACTAGTTCACTAGTCTCATTTTCTCCTCCTTGGACTAATCTGTTTAAGGTACGAAATCAAAAGATCAATGTAAGATAAAAAAAAAAAAAAAAAACTTAATTCAAATAGTTTGGGGTGAGGGTGTTGAACTGCTGCAAGAAGTGGTTATCTGACATTGATTTTTACATATATCTATATGTGTCAATCAATTTTTCCCAAATTAATTTAAGAGGGGGTGGGGTCAGAGAAAAAACTATGCGAATTAAGTTTTTTATCCTTCATTGAACTTTTGATGTCGTCCCTAAGTTTTAAACGTTTATTTGATGTTTAGAGATCTTGAATTGGACACAGATGATTGACATGAAACCAACCAATTTTGAGACGTATACATGAACGAATGAACAATGGTATCCACTAATGTCCCCTCCGCTGTGGCAAGGGCATTTCAAGACGGTATAGTTTATAGTATGTCAATATTGACTTAAAAAATTATGTAAATATCAAAAACTCTTAACCACGACCAGACGACTCTTTCATTATCTTGCAAAAGAGTCAGAATTTTTTTCAAAAGAAATATTCTTTTTTCACCTTGCGCTATTTTAAGTAAAACACATAAGATTTTTTTACACAATTATTATTTTATTTCTTTAGGCAGATTAATCATTTCTATCTTTTTTTAGGGGGAAATGCCATTTATTGTCGGTTCTTACAACACCCCTACTTTTGCATGAGTATTTTTTTGTATAAATTTGAAGTATTGAAAACTTACATAAAGAATGTAGTATTGAGTAGTACTTCAAAATAATTTTATAGTACCATAATTTCCCAGTGTTGGTTTTGTACTTCAGGTAGATAATAGCAGTTTCATACTTTTAAAATAAATGTGTAGTACAGTTTTGGTACAAACTATTTTCGTACTAAATAACTTCATCATAGATACCAGGACTAAATTTGGTATATACGCCAGACGCGCGTTTCGTCTACAAAAGACTCATCAGTTACGCTCGAATAAAAAAAAGTTAAAAAAGCCAAATAAAGTTCGAAGTTGAAGAGCATTGAGGACCAAAATTCCTAAAAAATTAGCCAAATACAGCTAAGGTAATCTATGCCTGAGGTAGAAAAGCCATAGTATTTCAAAAAATTCCAAAATTTGTAAACAGTAAATTTATAAATATAACCATATCAATGACAATTCATGTCGACAGAAAAAGTGCTGACTACTGGGCTTGTGATACCCTCGGGGACATAAATCTTCACCAGCAGTGGCATCGACCCAGTGGTTGTAAATAAACTCATCATATATACCACGATGCTTATTATTTCTTATACTTTTAGCCAAATTGTTTATCATTTTATAGAGAAAAAAACCCGAAGTACTATATATAATATAATATTTATTGCACCTTCATAGTACTACACAAAACGGGTATTTGAAATCTGTAGTACAAATCTAGTACTGTTAAATGATGATAATAAAAAAGTACCGTAACTAGTTTGGAAGTACTACATTACTAGTAAGCTATTTAGGTACACTTTCAGTAATATACAATAATTATACAAGTTCACGCGCAAAAGAAACTGATTATGCCATTTAATTTTCTTTACACCCACCCCCTTTTTTTCCCTCTCCCGAATTTCAAGTTGTCGCCCCTTTACCATCAGTAGTAATTTTGATCGTTTACCTTAATCTGTACACAATTCTGCCGTCGCTGAAGAGATGTAACATTTTATTGGGTACAGTCACATCATGGAAAGATGCAACCTTTTCATTGGTAAAGTAGAGATCTGGTACCCATATTTCTTTGATTAAACCAGCATCCAGTTCAAGATATTCGACGTCAATAAAACCATGGAAATCTAAACGAGGATCTTTCCACTCCTGCTGTACAAATGTGTTCATTGTAAAATCCTTTAAAAAAAGAAAATCCTTTTTGATAAAGTTTAACATGTTTAATTTCAATTTCAATCTTTTAAAACAGTAGTAAATATATCCACCTGTACGCGTTATTTCCTTTATATTTCCACTTGTACGCGTTTTTTCCTTTATACATCAACTTGTACGCGTTTTTTTCTTTATATATCCACTTGTACGCGTTATTTACTTTATAGTTATCCACTTGTACGCGTTATTTCCTTTATATATCCACTTGTACGCGTCATTTCCTTTCGGAGTGGCATACAGTTTCGTCACTGATATAGTGCGAGCGCAAATGGCATACTTATCTATGCTTAAGGTGGAATCTGTATAGATACAAAAAAAAGAGAAGAAGATGTGTTATGATTGAAAATAAGACAACTCTCCACAAGAGACCAAAATTACACAGCAATTAACAACTATAGGTCACCGTACGGCATTCAACAATGAACAAAGCCCTTACCGCATGTATACATGTAATCTATTAGGAGCATAAACGAAATAGCTGTTAAGCGGACAACAAATGTCAACATGTTGAAAAATACAGCATTAGATTTGCCTTTACTTATTAAGGGCACACTCAAAGTTTTCAAAACGAATAAACTATGTACATACGCTACTATAGACCCGATCTATATATAAAGAACTGTGAAATGATTTAAATTGAAATTCATATGCTTGTCTAGATTTTTATGATGAACAAACGTTCTGATATCATATTTAATATTTGAAAGATGATATTCCAGGAACCAAATTTGAAACCTAGTAAAACAGAATTCCTAAAATATAACGAGTTATCATGGTAATGCTAGTATGTTCAAATGCTTATCAGAATGTTCAAGTACTAATAATTACATTAGATGTATGTTTCATTATAATACGTTTTCTGATTGGCCATACTACAAATTCGCGTTATTCCTTAAACAACTTCATTACTCAATAAAATTTATCATTCATAATGACACGTGGTCCCACAATAAAGTGCACAGGTAAATTTAAATAAAAACTTGATAAAAATCGTGTTTAATGTTCCAAGCTAAAAAAAAATGTAATTATAAGTATTGAATGCTTCTTTTTGTACCTTCAAAGGATTGTAAAAGCGTTAAATTGACCGTACGCACATTTTTAGAATGAAGTGCTTCCGCGCTTTATACAAAATGTACTTCGGTCAACGCTTTTACACCTCAATGAAATTACAAAAAGAAGCATTCAATTTTAAATCAAACTCAATACATGCGTGGCAATAGACAGAATTAGTGGTATACAATATTCTAATTTCGTGCAATAGTAGTGCTTTTCTTAATTTTATTTTTATCTGGAACGCTAAAAGCTAACTATTTCAAATCCATCGAAAAAAAATTCCTATTGTCGGTCTTCCACAATTTATTAAATTGGTGCGCTATATAACACTTGACGTGGTTTCTACTACGAGTAATTATAGATTTGATTTTTGATATTCGACGGATGACAATATTCCCAAATAAGCTGTATGACGAGCTTCTTCTAGTATCGGCTTTCATAGAAATTATCATTATGTTAAATCTAAACTAGAATGAATCGTTAATAAACAAAGGAGAAAATCAATTAATGCAGTAACTCTCAATCTTGAAATGTGTACTGGGCAGTGTCCGATAGATTTTACATGTATGTGTACTGCGCAGTGTCCGATAGATTTAACATGTATGTGTACTGGGCAGTGTCCGATAGATTTTACATGAAATGTGTACTGGGCAGTGTCCGATAGATTTTACATGTATGTGTACTGGGCAGTGTCCGATAGATTTTACATGTATATGTACTGGGCAGTGTCCGATAGATTTTACATGTATGTGTACTGGGCAGTGTCCGATAGATTTTACATGTATGTGTACTGGGCAGTGTCCGATATATTTTACATGTATGTGTACTGGGCAGTGTCCGATAGATTTTACATGTATGCGTACTGGGCAGTGTCCGATAGATTTTACATGTATGCGTACTGGGCAGTGTCCGATAGATTTTACATGTATGCGTACTGGGTAGTGTCCGATCGATAGATTTTACATGTACGCGTACTGGGCAGTGTCCGATAGATTTTACATGTACGCGTACTGGGCAGTGTCCGATAGTTTTTACATGTATGCGTACTGGGCAGTGTCCGATAGATTTTACATGTATGCGTACTGGGCAGTGTCCGATAGTTTTTACATGTATGCGTACTGGGCAGTGTCCGATAGATTTTACATGTATGCGTACTGGGCAGTGTCCGATAGTTTTTACATGTATGTGTACTGGGCAGTGTCCGATAGTTTTTACATGTATGCGTACTGGGTAGTGTCCGATCGATAGATTTTACATGTACGCGTACTGGGCAGTGTCCGATAGATTTTACATGTATGTATACTGGACAGTGTCCGATAGATTTTAAATGTATCTGTACTGGGCAGTGTCCGATAGATTTTACATGTATGTGTACTGGGCAGTGTCCGATATATTTTACATGTATGTGTACTGGGCAGTGTCTGATAGATTTTACATGTATGTGTACTGGGCAGTGTCCGATAGATTGTACATATACTTTGAATTCATTTTTTTTCGTTGGATACCAATTTTCATGGATTTCGTGGGTACAGGTAAACCAAATTCAACGAATGACACATTTTCCATAGACTTGTATGCGGGCATCACCAAAACCACGAAATTAAATATCCACGAAAGGGTAAGTTTTCCTCAATCAACGATAATTGGTATTCACGAAAATGAAGGATTTCAGAGTATAACAAAAATGACTAATTAGGGAATTTTATTGGTAGAGTTACTTTAAGAAACGAGCTTTCTCGACCATTCGATGACATCCTTAAGCTTTATCAACCATTCGATGACATCCTTAAGCTTTCTCGACCATTCGATGACATCCTTAAACAGGGTGCCGTTTGTTGCTGAATATCATAGTAGTTTTTTGTTTATTGTTTTGCACATAAATCAAAACGTTATCTTTCACCGTTGAATTGTTTTACATTTGTCATTTTAGGGCTTTTTATAGCTTACTATGAAACCGAGGGTTTGTTCATTGTTGAAGGCCGTCCAATGACCGAAATCTGTGAATTTCTACGTCATTTGGTCTCTGGTGAAGAGTTATTTCATTAGCAATCAAACAATGTACCACACCTTCCTATTTTGATTTCGAGGAAAAACCCGTCAACCCTTCAGTTCTGGTTTATATTACTTCAATCAATGAAGTGTTTGTCAAAAAAAAAAGAGTGTATCGTTACGACAAAACCAGAGAATTTTGAAAGGTTTTATCCACAAAAAGTATACAGGCGTTGCTAGATCTTTGTTTATACATTATTGTGGCGAGCGTCGATGCAGATTCTGCATCTCAATTAGATTGCTTCTATCTATCACTCATGCAAAACTCATAGATACAATGTACCAGGATTGAAATTTTATATTTTAGCCAGACGCGCGTTTCGTCTACAAAAGACTCATCAGTGACGCTCTAATAAAAAAAATGTTAAAGGGTCAAATAAAGTACGAAGTTGAAGAGCACTGAGGACTAAAAAATCCTAAAAGTTTTGCCAAACAACCCACCAAACAATTCAACAAAAACAAAGCAAAAATATGTTCTCACACTAATCGAAGCTAAAACGTAGGTAGCTAGGCTGTGTCTTTTCATTGCGACACAAGTGTATATGATACACCCTGGTTTCAGAGCCAAACAGCTAAAGGAAAGGGAACCAGGCTTAAATGTAAGAGAAACCATTGATATCAAATAACTTAACATTTGAAACACAAGAAAAATTATTCTGGTGTCTTTAATTCGATTTCTGTTTTCGTTTTGTTGGTAATAGATTATTCATTACTTCCCTTTGTTAGTCTGTTATATTTCTTTACACCTTTTCTAGACACAAGCTATTTTACAGCTTGACAATCATACCACAATCATACCACAAACAGTACCAATTTTACTCTACCAGATTAGCATTTCGACTACGAATGATTATTTGTGTGCTGCTCGGGGTAATATTCTAATAAACTTAAGTCCAAATCATAATGCATTGTTGAAAATCTGCGACAAAAAGAAATCAGCCCGAACCCCGACACGGAACGAGGGCGGATTCAGCTGTACTTTGGGTCCTTTTTCGTTTTTTCAAGCTCTGCAACGTATGCATTGGGTATAGATTTTCATTTTTTTTTTGGGGGGGAGGGGGGCGAGAGCATCACGGAAGAGGTATTTATTGTCAAATTACGCATGTGGTGCAATAAAATTGGTACCGTTACGGCTATAAGAACATGATCTGAAATAAATTCCAAAATTTTACAACAGCAGATTCTAATTAAATGATATACGAATTGTGTCAATGCTACTACCAAAGTACTATATGTATAATTATACAAAACTGTTGATATCCTCGAGCCTAACAATCCAGCAGCAGAGTACACGGAGACTTACACAACCCAGCAAAATAGTCATCGGGGATGAACAGTGCTAACAGTCCAGCGGCAGAGGTATCGACACAGCGTATCAGAGATCCACATTTTTCTATGCTTCCCTTAAGACGGACATACATTTTCATTGGCAATGAACATTTAGCGAAAATACCAAATTTATCTGTGATTAAGTTAAATTTTTATTAAACATTTCTAAAAATGCCTATAATATATCACTTTGCTTCAATGAATGATTCTTGTAATGGTAGCCAACCATATAGTCTTGTATAGAACCAGTCTACAATCGGTAAAGGGAAACAACCGGGTAATAAAAAATATAAAATCGGTAAATTGCAAATCGACTGTTGACCTCTTGCTGTATTTGAAAAAAAATGCTTAATATAAGTTCACGTGTTGCTTTTCTTTTTTCTAAGGAAAGCAACTTGTTTTAAAAATGATTAATTAAGCAGAAGAATGACAATTTGGAATAAAAACCCATGTAAAATGTGTCTAATTGAGATTTTAATCTCAAAATGTAATAATAGTTTAAACAAGAAATACAAAAAAAATTGTTGGAGTTTGAAATCAAAGCAAACTTCTGAAAGACACATGATACCACATCAGTCACTATTACGTTTTAATTGAATGAAATAATGTGTTTTGACTCAATGCGTCTACTTAATGCAGATACCTGCAGTCCAAATTCAAAACCATACGGAGTTAACGATCTGATCGAATTGCAAAGTAAGTCCAATTAATCTTTCTCCTTTATTTACTTGTCAAATAACTCAAAACCAGTCATTGATAAAACGCCGATAAAACCTTACAATCCTGGTATAGCTTGATTATGTTGATATAATTGCAACTTTTTCTGTCAGCGTTAAAACCATTTTCCACGGCTGTATGGTTATATAACGATTTGTATCTAAATATCTCTAACATAGCGATGCTTTCAAATTATATTATCAATTCTGCAAAATGTTTTAATGAATGATAAAGTGAACTTGGCGACTAAATATCATATTCAACAACAAATCGAAATTATGAAAGAAGAGTTTGTTATTCAGAAACCTTTTATTAGTTATAGACGATTCACTCGATTTAAGATCACAATAAATACTTCTAAGTGGTGAATGTAGCGTACTTCCGAACACATCTAGAATAGTTAAATTTAATGTAAATGATTTGGAGACACAATTGATGCCCCCACAGACGCAAAGTGTTATTTTGAAATAACTACTAGTATAACATTAAATCACTTATTCCCCAAAAACGACAAAGGTCAACCATCTCCTAAAAGAGGGAAAAAACCTATTACCTGACAACATGCACGCCTACATTTTTCTTCACCTCAGAAGCTAACAAGACCTTTAAATAGACTTATTAAGAAGGGATATAGTTACGATACTGTTGTCAGGTCATTAAAGATTGCATATTTTGGCGTTAATATTGATTCACTTATGGGGTCTTTGCATCGGAACTAACACATTTATTATTAATAAATTGATAAGTTGTTGGCATGACACGGGTTCTGTTCTTCTCATATATGTTATGATGGTATGAAACTAAACCCCTCACGGGGAGGATTGTTCCTGATATTCATATGATGAAGACATAATTTTCAATCAGTTTAATTGAAGTCCGGAGCTGGCATGTCAGTTAACTGCTAGTAGTCTGATGTTATTTATGTATTATTGTCATTTCGTTTATTTTCTTTGGTTACATCTTCTGACATCAGACTCGGACTTCTCGTGAACTGAATTTTAATGTGCGTATTGTTATGCGTTTACTTTTCTGCATTGGCTAGAGGTATAGGGGGAGGGTTGAGATCTCACACACATGTTTAACCCCGCCGCATTTTTGTGCCTGTCCCAAGTCAGGAGCCTCTGGCCTTTGTTAGTCTTGTATTATTTAACTTTTAGTTTCTTGTGTACAATTTGGTGTTTTGTATGGTGTTCATTATCACTGAACCAGTATATATTTGTTTAGGGGCCAGCTGAAGGACGCCTCCGGGTGCGAGAATTTCTCGTTGCATTGAAGACCTGTTGATGAGCTTCTGCTGTTGTCTGCTATATGGTCGGGTTGTTGTCTCTTTGGGACATTCCCCATTTCCATTCTCAATTTTATACAATATATGTACAACCAGCCAGAAAAGTGTAAACTTCCTGTACATGCAGGAGGAGTCAGCTGGAAACGCTTCTCTTAAGCAAGTAAATACTCTAAAAAATGACAAAGTTTAACTATCTCCCCACAAGAGCAAATATTAATAAAAATCGAAACCCTGACGACATGCAAACTTTCAATATATGTACGAACAGACAGCAGAGTGAAAACTGTAGGAGGAGTTATGCGGACAGCTACATTCCCATAATAGGACGGACGGACGAAAGGACAGAAGAACGAACATACGGTAGGAGGAGTTATGCGGACAGCTATATTCCCATAATGGGACGGACGGACGGACGAAAGGACAGAAGAACGAACATACGGTAGGAGGAGTTATGCGGACAACTATATTCCCATAATGGGACGGACGGACGGACGAAAGGACAGAAGAACGAACATACGGAAGGACGAACTAGGGTAAAACAATATGCCCCAAACTTTTAGGTATGTGGAATAACTATGTATCCATAATGTACGTATGGACGGAAGGACGGACGGACGGACAGGGATAAAACAATATGCCCCAAACGTTAATGTGCGGGGGCATAAAAACAACAACAACATAACAATATTCATAATAAAACAAGCAAAGCAAAGCATAACCTGAGGTGCGTCACAATTAAACAACTGAGCTAAGCTTAGAAAAAAAAACAGATAAATTCTGCATATGAAATTTATGCATCTCTGATCTATAGAAATTGTAAATTTACCATAGTCTCTTCACTTATTGAATCAATTGAGTTGATGAATAGACTCACTTCTACCTCTGTTGGAATGTCTGTAAACGAAACAAAATGTAAATTATACAACCGTCTAACTCTGCCGATTCCGTTTCTTCATCTATTAAAGGAATCGAAGAAGACTATCAAATTCACCGATGATTGCCAGATAGTGGATTTTGAAGTAGTACTAAAGAAATAACAACTCTCTTTGGATTAAGCATTAAACTAAAACGACCTGGACTTAAAAGCCACGTGGTACTGATCACCACAAATTGGTTATATTTTCTGCACAGTTTTTGTATAGAGCGAACCCAGATATATTGAAAATTGTTAATCCCACAAAAGCTTCTGGCCCAGACCTAATAAGTCCCAAATTGTTAAAAGAAGCATCTTCTGTTTTGAAGTATCCACTATGTAAGCTATTTAACCTATCGTTAAGTACGTCTACTTTTCCAGATCAATGGAAAAGAGCAAATGTTACCCCAGTTTATAAAAATAGTAAACCGAATGACGTTAAAAACTATAGACCTATTTCCTTGTTGAGTGTAATTTCAAAGTGTATGGAACGATGTGTATATAAACATGTTTACAATCACCTTATGCGTAATAATATTTTAACGAAAAATCAATCAGGCTTTACACGGGGGGATTCAGCGGTTAATCAATTAATTAACATTTCAAATGATTTTGGGAAGGCTTTAGATAGCGGTAAAGAAATAAGGGTAGTATTCTGTGATATAAGTAAAGCGTTTGATCGAGTCTGGCATAAGGGACTGCTATTTAAACTTCAACAAGCGGGCATATCAGGTTCTTTACTAAGGTGGTTTGAAAATTATCTTACAAACAGAGTCCAGCGGGTGGTTATAAACGGTTCATGTTCCGAATGGTTACCTGTTAATGCAGGCGTCCCACAAGGGTCCATTCTAGGCCCTCTCCTTTTTTGATATTTATAAATGATATTGTAGAAGACATTCAAGCTCAAATTAAGCTATTCGCAGATGACACTTCATTATATATTATGGTTGACAATCCAACAGAAACAGCTACAATTTTAAATGACGATCTAGATAAGATTTATAATTGGTCAAAAAAATGGCTTGTGAATTTTAATGCCCAAAAAACTAAAAGTATGATAATTTCAAAAAAAGTAAATAGACCCTTTCATCCTCCATTAAATATGAATACCCAAGAGCTACAAACAGTTAGCAAACACAAACATCTAGGTGTCTTTTTTTCTAACAACGGATCCTGGAACGACCATATTGAATATATAGTTTCTAAAGCTTACAAAAGAATAAATATAATGAGAAAAATGAAAAATGTTCTTGATAGATTTTCACTTGAAAAAGTTTACATATCATTTGTTCGCCCAATTCTCGAATATGCCGATGTCGTTTGGGACTCCCAAAATCAGAATTTGATTGCTAAACTTGAAAATATCCAGCTTGACGCAGCGCGTATCGTCACGGGGGGTACTAAACTTACCGGTATAAACAATTTATATATTGAAACTCGATGGGAAAAATTATCTGAAAGACGACGCAATCATAGACTAATTCATTATCACAAAATTTTGAATAATAAAACTCCAGAGTATTTAAGAGACTTATTGCCTGATTCAGTAGGAAGTAGGCATGATCATAATACAAGACAAAGAAATAATATTACCCAAGTCAACACACGGACCCGCTTATATTCTGAATATTTCATCCCTGCAACAACAAAACTATGGAACACTCTTAACTTAAACATAAGAAAATGTGAATCTCTATCATTATTCAAAAAACAAATTAGTACCCAAAATAGTAAGGTCCCAACGTATTATTATATAGGACATCGTTTTGGTCAAATTCTTCATGCTCGCTTAAGAATGGATTCAAGTTCTTTGAATTCTCACCTTTTCGTTCGTAATTTAGTAGACTCTCCAAATTGTCGTTGTGGTGATGTAGACACAAATACTCACTTTCTGTTATCTTGTCCTATATACATTAATTTAAGACATGAACTATTAGATTCTATTTCAGTTCTTCCTGTCCAAGTAAACACAAAAACTTTGCTTTTTGGATCAACGGTACTCTCAGATGAGCAAAATAGTATTTTATTCAGTTTGGTGCAAAAATATATTATTAAAAGTAAACGTTTTAACCCTTGATGTTAATGCCTCATCGCTCAATAGGAACCCAAGCATTTCACACTGTATAAATTACAATTATTCACGTTCATTTATTATTATTTTTATTTTATTTTTCTCATGAATTTTTTTTTCTTCCTTTTTCACCTTTTTCATATTCATATATTTATTACAGAGCATGCCAGTATTTATATTTATGTATTGTTCAATAAGTGTATTATGTCTGTAAAGGGAGACAGATTTGTAAAAGCAAATTGCTTGTTTCTGAATCCCTAATATTATTTCATTGTATAATATGTTTAATGTTGATTTATCTGAATAAATATTGTTTAAACTAACCTGGGAAATTTATTTTTAGAAGAAGAAGACATTTGCGCAAGGAATAAATAGTTTTAGTATTAAGGTGGTACCCAACACTTTAACTAAAATGAATTTGGCTCATTAAATTTTCATAAAATTTTGACAAAGTATTTACTTTGACCCTTTGACAAAAATATAAAAATTTCAAAAAATTTTAGCGAACCGTTTTATCAGAAAAATTACACTGGTTATATAGCAGTTTGACAAACACTTATTTTGATCATCGAGAAGCTTAATATTCCCTAAACAACACAACGTAATTAAAACATTTAGCTGATTTTACAGAGTTATCTCCCTGTAGTGTTAGGTACCACCTTAATTCAATTTCACTACTCCATGAAGCACAGAAGACGAGTGTTCGTGTAACCAATTAAAAATCTTTAAAACGTTTAAATTTATTCTTTTTCAATTCATTAATCGTTCCGTTTCCTTATTTTTAATTCTATTTTTTTTAGTTTTCCTTCAATATATTAAGACTTCTCTGGACTTTTCCTTAACATTTCATTAAAACGTTTTGTTCATAGTATTTTTTCCCCTCTTTATTTACATATCAAATACAATTCTCTGGTCAAATTTGTTTACTATTTTTCTTTAAAATCTTCATCAAGTTTGACATTTGATTCATCCAACAAATTCCACAAGAAAAATCAAACCCTCTTTACCTTCTAAAGATTCGAACGTTTATACTCTGACAAAAATAGTATGAACATTGTTATAATAAATATTATTGAATTATGAATATAAGTTTTTTATGAAACTTATAAGATGCTTATTGTGAAGAGCATTTTTTGTCGAAAAAGAATCCGATTTCTAATGATCCCTTGCTGAACAAAGGGAATGTCTTCTATTTTTTGTTACATTTATTTTATGAATATGATGCATTGTTGCAATGTTAAAATTGTCTTTCAAACGGGAGAAATAAAAAAAATAAAAATAAACAATAAATAATCTCTTTTCGCTTTCATCTTACTTGACATTTTTTAACATATTTTAATATGTTAAAAAATGTAAAAGAGAAAAGTCTAAATTTCTTAAATTACAATTTCCGTAGTAAAACTCGCCGGACTTTAGCGATCTATTGACCTCAAAATCTCTAACTGTCAATTCTGTTCAATTGTTTCGAATTCTTTCTTATTATTTTACAAAATTCTTACTTTTTTCAAAATTAGGCGTGATTCTGTTGTCATAATCTACTAGTAAGGCTCGTATAAAATCGGTCCTGAAATAAAAAAAGAATGTTTATCTGCATGTATATTACTAGTATATAACCTACTTGTAGAGCTCGTATAAAATCGGTCCTGAAATAAATATGTTTATCAACATGTATATTATGTACAATGAGTTCTCACATAGGATGTTCTGAAATAAAGTGAAAAAATGTAAACCTTGTAAATATTTATCAAAGGTACCAGGATAATCGGTACCAGGATAATTATTTAATACGCCAGACGCGCATTTCGTCTATATTATGCCGGCTTCACACATTGGCATATAGACCGGCATGCACCAGACGTACAGAGAAAATTGGCATAGTCGGTATATGTTAGTTGCATGCACGCCAGAGGAACGCATAAGTTTGAAGTACGTCGAAATTCAAATGTATACGCTTGGTGAACGCTATAACTCCAGAACATTTTTATGCACCATAAGAATTTTCATCCAGCTCAACCGTTTGGCTAGCGTATACCTGTACGCTACACGCACGTAATACACACGCTACAAGCCCGTTGAAAACGCTACAGATAAGTTTTAGACACGTTTAGGACACGTTGTATACACTTCAAGATCGTTCGACTTTAACTGAAACGTATGCGAATGTGTTTGTAACAAAGACTCCCTAATAAAACTTCTCAGACACGCCGACAGCACGGATTATTGTCCCAGATACGACCAGGACGTGTCTCATATGTTCAAGAGATTTTTTTCATTCGTAGGATACATTTCATCTACGTTAGACAAACGCCAGGTACACGCCAATATACGTTACTTGGACGCCCGATAAACGCTTATGCCGGCGTCACACATTGGCGTATAGACCTGCATGCACCAGACGTACAGAGAAAATTGGCAAAGTCTGTATACGTTATTTGCACGCCAGAGGAACGCTAAACAATCGTTAAACGCGCGTTGCATAAGTTTGAAATACGTCGAAATCCAAAGGTACACGCTTGGTGAACGTTATAACTCCAGTATATTTTTATGCACCATAAAAATTTTCGTCCAGCTCAAGCGTTTGTCTAGTGTATACCTGTACGCTACACGCACGTAATACATACGCTACAAGCGCGTTGAAAAGGCTACAGATAAGTGTTAGACACATTTATGTTCACGTTGTGTACGCTTCAAGATCGTTCGACTTTAACTAAAACGTATGCGAGTGTGTCTGTAACAAACACTCCATAATAAAACGTCCCAGACGCGCCGACAGCACGGATTATTGTCCCAGATACGACTAGGACATGTCTAAAATATGTTCAAGAGACTTTTTTTTCATTTGTAGCATGCATTCCATCAACGTAAGACAAACGCCATGCACATGCCAACATACTTTACTTGAACGTTCGATAAACAATTAGGTACGCATCTCGTACGCACAATACACGCTTAAAGCTCACGATACAGATAGGATTGACAGGTTGAATGCATCCAAAATTACTAGCGTATTGGCAGCGTTAATGATTTTTTACCACTCCTGGTGTACGTCGGAGCTATATGCTGATATGTGACGCCGGTATTAGACTCGATCACTGACGCTCAGATCAAAATAATCATAATGCCAAACAAGTTCAAAGTTGAAGAGCATTGAGGACCAAAAATTCCAAAAAGTTGTGCCAAATACATAGATCTAAGGTAATCTATTCCTGGGATAAGAAAATCCTTAGTTTTTCGAAAAATAAAAGTTCTGTAACAGGAAATTGATAAAAATGACAATATAATTGATATTCATGTCAGCACCGAAGTGATGTTGACGTTACGAAATTTTAAAGTTATTTATTGGTTGGAATAATTCTATTGTGATGTGAGATGTAAAATATACTACGTCAACTTGATTGCCTATTGTTTGTTATAATTGTATGCATGGCGACGTAAAGAAATTTTATGTATTATGCGTCTTTTTTAAAGAATTGAATGCTTCTTTTTGTAAATTCATTGGGATGTAAAAGTGTTGACCGAAGTACATTTTGTATGAAGCGCGGAATTCATTCTAAAAATGTGCACACGGTCAACGCTTTTACAACCCTATGAAGTTACAAAAAGAAGCATTCAATACTTATAATTACATTTTTTTAGCTATGATCAAGAAAACACGAATTTTATATTGTTTTTATTTAATTCACCTGTGCACTTTATTGTGGGACCACGTGTTATCATGAATGAAAAGTTTTATTGAGTGATGCAATTGCTTACGGAATAACATGTGATGTGCAGTTAGCCAATCAGAATAAAGTATTATAATGAAACATACATCTAATGTAATTATAGTTATCTACTGTAGTAATTCAATAGTGACGTCAAGAAATTTGATGTGTTATACGTCTTTTTAGTTATCAACTGTTTGTTACTGTTTGGCAACTTCCGAAGCAAGGTTGTCGGCTCTCCGGACATTCCCGAAGTCCTGCGATTGCCGAGTTTATGAGCTTCAGTCCTTGCTTGGAAGTTGACTGTTTGGTAGAAATAATCGTGATGTTAAGAATTTGAATGTTGCGTCATAACAAAGATTAAAATCTATATAAATGAGCTTTATTGTACAGTGTGGTAATTTTCCGACTTTAAGACGCCTTGTAAATGTTAAAGTCATTTCAAAACTTTTTACAAAAGTCTATCGTGACATCATAGTACTTTATCAAACGCACCGACTGTCTATTTATTCAGTTGTTTACTTATCTTGATTTCACATAAATTAACTAAGCTATCATACCACATCTTATTTTTATAATTACTTTTTCCAATTATACTGGTTCAAAAAGATAAACTGGCTACGAATTACGGAGGGCCCAGAAAGGGTTTACACGATAGAGAATTATATACAAAAGGAGTAGAACAAAGGGCAGACAAAACAAAACAAATAGAATAGAGAAAATATACCAGACATATAAAAAAAATAGTGTATATGTACTTAAATATAATGAATAGAGAATATTGGTAAAAATTTATAAAGAATAGAGAAATGGCTTAAAAATTAAAAACACAGAATTGAAGGACCTCCCGTTCAGATTCTCTGATAACGTGTATAAAGAACCTTTGTTAGAAAAGCAAACTCTCCGAAGAATTCTTCTACTTAAGTTAAGTTGTAGAAAATTTCAGTCATCTTGTGATCAACTGTTTGTTCGACGCTTTTGCTTCATGGGGGTCTCAATAGGTTGCCTTCTTAATCTTTTTATACCATTTTTCTCTATAATAATATTCTTCTTTTATTTTGGTTTATTTTGTCCATTATCAACCATTCTTTAAAATTAAGTACTATTCCCTTTTTTCCTACTTTTTTCATATTTATTTTTGTCTGTCCTTTATTCAGTATTTTTGTCCATTATTTTCGTTTCTGTAAACCCCATTAACACTTTCCTTGACAGTGACATATTCAGAAATTTCCATAAGCGAGGGAGGAGCACTGACTAACATACGATGGGCCCGCTCCAGTGAATCACAAATTAATCAACCAAACAGGCAATGGTCATTACCGACTTTGTGCAAATTTTAGAATTATATATAACATACAAAACGTATTTATTCGACAGACTGTCACTGCAAACGCTATAGAAATAAAATTTATCAAAGATACCAGTGGGGCTTATAATTTTGTACACCAGACGGCCGTTTTGTGTACAAAAGACCCAGTAGGAACGAACAAATTAAAAGTTAAAAGGCAATATCAATTAAAGGTTGAAGGAGAACATTAAGGAGCCAAAATTCCGAAAAATTCAAACTTTATTTTACTTATATAGTTTAAGTTATTTTGATTGTGGAAGCAAATGGTTCATATGACTAGCTTTGTATGACTAAGATTGTCAAATATGACTAAGTAAGTACTCAAGAACTGATAAGGAGACGAACGTTTGTTATTCTGGAGGATCTCGACAGTGTGTTCGCGGATGAAAATCATTATTTCAATTATTGCTAGATTGGCTTATTCATATTCTTATCATTTTGGTATCAAAAAAGATTGTATTCCAGTTCATACTAAGCAAGGACTTTTTGCAGATGACTCATGCTCAAATTGTATAATTTAAATAATAATTTTGATGCACAATTACTTCAAAAAGATTATCTAGTTTTGTACAATGGGAAGAGGACTGACAAATGAATTTTATTCCTGAAAAGTGTTACGTAATACATATCTCTACAAAAAAAATAGAAGCAGTAAAAGACAGTAAATATTTAGGCCTTTACAACCAGTATAAGCCATTATGTTGACTGGGGGAACACAAATAATTAATATTTATTACTGTAGGGCAAATGAACGTTAGGGTTTCTTCGTAGAAACTTGAAAAACTGCCCACGTAAGGCTAAAAACCTTACGTACACATCACTTGTCCGTCCAGTCGTCGTATACTATGTCTGTGATCCATACAAAAAGCAACACATTACTCAGGTTGAACAGATTCAGCGTTAGGCGGCCAGATAAGTCTTTAACGATTATAAAGACAGAAAACCTGGAGCAGTCTCCAACTTGATAAATTCTTTAGAATGGGAAAGTTTACAACTTAGAAGAAAAAAGTTTACATTAACTATGCTCTATTAAATTAATTCGGGGTTAGTTGAAGTTTCAACGGACAATTTAACAATATCTGATTGACGTACAAGGGGAAACATACATCAAATAGCAACCAATAAATAAAGAATTCTACAAATTTTCATCCTAATCCTCAAACTATTTCTGAGGGGTGCAATATCTTTTTATGTTAACCTGTTTTTGCCTTTTTCAAGGTGTTGTTAACTGCTATTTGAGATAAAATTAAACTGTTAACTGTTTTCAACCCATTGTCTGTTATCTGTTCTGGTTAAATTTGCAATGTTGTGAACTGTTTTGTTTTTAAATGGGATTCCTGTTATCTGTTACTTGACACTTAAAGTGTTCACTGTTTTTGAAATAATTTGTCTCTGTGTACTCAACTGTTATTTTCAAGAATTTTAAATATTCACTCTAATCACATTAAATGTGCATTCGTCTCAACTCGGCCTATTCCGTACCCTCATCTAACGGACAGAAGGAGAGTAGCGGATTCTATCGAGGATTGCCGAATGATTAAATGGGATGTCCTTCTCTTTCTTTACGGTGTTTCCACAAAGAAGTGACATAAACAGCATATGTGTAACAGCAGTGATATTGTTTGCCTTAAATTACTGGAAAACATTTAGACTTTCCCATGGAGAAGGATCCCAATTAAAAAAAATGGCTTAAAATTATTTCCAAAAGGACAACTTTTTTCCCAAACAGTGCAGTCTCAGTGGTAATTGTGCATGAATATAAAAACACTTATTTAAACATTTTTCTACCTTAAATGACTGTATGCGCAGATTTGAGCGTCAATTTTTTTTATCATCACTGACAATAAATAAGGCAACAGTAGTATACTGCTGTTCAAAACTCATAAATCCATGGACAAAAAACAAAATCGGGATAACAAACTAAAACCGAGGGAAACGCATTAAATATAAGAGGAGAACAACGACATAACACTAAAATGTAACACACATAGACAAAATCCCACGAGAATAATATATATAACATCAAAACCAAATACATGAATTTGGGATAGATAAGTACCGTGACACGTCTTATCGCAATGTGAATTTACACTCAAAAATAAGAGAAAACAAACGACACAACGTTATAATGTAATACACACAGAAACGAACTATAATATAACAATGACCATATTCCTGACTTGGTACAGGGCATTTTTAAAGGAAAAAATGGTGGGTTGAACCTGGTTTTGTGGCATGCCAAACCTCGCACTTTTATGGCCATGTGAAATATACCATCAAAATGACAACACAGGACTACAATATAAATAAATTGGAGAACACAATTGACAAAGAATCACACGAACAACAGCCAAAAAAAGGGGAACAAGTTCAAAATTTTAATACGCCAGAAGGGTATTTGTCCACACAAGACCTATGTGTGACGCACAGATACAAAAGTTTGAAAGCCGAAACGAGTACAAAGTTGAACAGCATCGAGGACCAAAAGATCAAAAAGGTTGTGCCAAAAACGGCAAGGGTTTTCTGTTAAGTTACCAGAAAATCCCTATAATTTAGAGTAATTTATACTTTTGCAAACAGTAAATTTAATAAAATGAATATTCAAAAGATGTACAGGATAAAGCTGAAGTATTAACTAATTACAGGAAACAACTGAAATACATTTACATAACCAGACATTTGAAACACAAAAGTAGACACATCCGAATACGTTTAAACCTCTACGCCAAGTGACGTCCTATTTGAAACTGAAAAATGACGAAAAAATGATGTCATTTGAATTAGTAAAACAGAGCATCAAAAAATGAAAAATGACGTCACATAAGAATGAATAAGATAGAATTAGGATTAATTTAAGATTATATATTTGAACTAAATACTGATATTGCATTTAATAACAAAGCACATTTTAATACTTATTTATATAAAACTGAGGTAGCAATTAACTATATTATAAAACTATTTCCGGTTTGCTATAAATCTAACTTCAAACGTAAAATATCGTACTGATTACTTTGAACGAAATCAAATCTGATAAATGAAGGCGGTGATTAATTTTCTTTACCATAACACATAAATATAATAGAAAAGACGTCAACACATTTGACAAAATCCGATGAGAATTACAAATATAACATTAAACATTTAAACTAAATACATGAATTTGGGATGGATAAGTACCGTACCACGTCTTATAGTAATGCGAGTTCACACTCGGCAAAACAGTCACAATCGGGAATAAGTCACGTTTGGTAATAGAAGTGGGACATTAAAAGACGTATCGTATCCGTATCTGATACGTTGACGTATCTAAACGTATATATGGGTTTTTATTCAAGAAATTATTCACGCGCTTGAATAGTAATCGAGAAAAAGGAAACGAGATTGGGAAAAGAAAAAGGCGATGCAAATTTTTTATCTCTTTTATTTTTAATATATAAATTGTTCGTTTAATAATGTTGAATCATTGTTTAATTTATATATTATTTGTATTTACATACTTGCTTCTTGTATGTCAAAATCTGGACTTTATTATATTTATTGCCCTCAACATGTAGTCTCTACTATATTTACAGTACTAATAATACAATTATGAAAACATTGCATGGACGACAACAGAATCTATTATTTCCACTCATATGACAATCACGTGATTTTCGTGTCAATATGTTTTAAAACTTGATATTTAAATCATTAGAACTACCAGGCATGAAGTTGAATTATAAAACCAATAAATTTCACGTTAACAATATTCATGCACATACTTTAAATTTGCTTATAAAAGGGAATTGAATTATCCACATCATATGATTCGAATTGATTACTGATACCAAAAATAATAAATTTATAAATTAGCAGGTAATTCTTTTTTTCAAATATGTAGCGAAGTATACCTTCTAGGGTGCACTCGACTTAAGTGACTTAAACAAGTTTTGTTTTTGAATATAGTTGTAAATGAATTTTTGTTAACAATAAACGTTATCACAGTAAGAAGTGAGTAAAGTATGTTTTTATAATAAAAATCTCTTTTAAATTATTAAAGTCTGGAAAACTATATTTGCTACAAAGTCTCGATTTTCTGAATGAAGGTCCCCTTGTATATATGCACAATATGGCAAATCTCTATTGTACCATTGCTGTTTTGATTTTATTGCACAATTTCGTAAAACACATGGCTACAGAAGGACTCATTAATCTTAAATTGCCGACGGAGAAGGTGTGATGTTTAAATATCGAGTGTTTAGATATAAATGAGTATTCATAAATTGAAAACTATCATGCAATAAAAAGAGTGGATCAATGGGTATCAACGACAGAAAGATATCTAACAAAGAAAAACACATATTTAAACATGAACATAATCTATTTAGCAATAACATATAGATATTTTCTCAGATACGTCAGCGTATCAGAAACGGTACGATACGTCTTTAAATGTCCCACTTCTAATTAAAAGATTAGACGACATTATGACAAAACACAATCTACCATGTGGTAAAAATGTCCTTAGTTAGTAAGGGGTCTTTTTCCAAACGAGGGTTTAAAAAAGGGGTCTGCAAATTGAAGTTCCAGTCAAATTCAATTTTGGTTTATTATAATTTTCCAATTTGATAAAAAGGGTGAATATTTTCCCAATAAAAAGGGTAGAGGTAGTTTTGAAAAAAGCCAACAATATCACTGAACTGTCTTTGGAGATCTTGAGTATAGTAAATAAATCCTTGGTCGTTTTCTGAACAAAAATGTGTACTAGTTCATATAAAATAAACGTCACAAAAAAACAACCTCCGAAACATATAAATAAACCAAAATTAAAATTAAAAAACACAAGACGATGTCAGAGGTCCTGGACTTGGTACAGACGACCAAAATATAGCGGGGGTTACGTTAAACATGTTTTGTCAGATCTCAACCCTCCCCTAAACCTCTAACCAATGTAGTTCATTTCTGTCTCCTATTTATACCCATGTCAACAGGAATGGTCACTTCTGACCCAACTGAAACCCTGGTCAGTCCAAAGATTAAAATAATAAAGATGATATGGAATGTTACTATGATACTAATACCCTAATGGAGGGTACTTAAATAAACTCATCATATATACCAGGACTAAATTTAGTATATACGCCAGATGCGCGTTTCGTCTACTAAAGACTCATCAGTGACGCTCGAATCCAAAAAAGCTAAAGAGGCCAAATAAAATACGAAGTTGAAGAGCATTGAGAACCAAAATAACTAAAAGTAATTTTCAATTTTAAGGGGCTAGCTGAGAACCACCTCCGGGAGCGATATTTTCTCGCTGCGTCATATATACCAATTGGAGGCATTCAGCTGTCGTCTGCTTTTTAGTCATGTTGTTGTCTCTATGACATTTTCCCCGTTTCCATTCTCAGTTTTTATTTACATTGACCCAGAGCACCAATCTCCGGCGTAGAGTTCATATCCGTTCCACACATGTTCCGCAATACTGCACTTAATATGAGTGTAGCGTTACAAAGTATTGGACAGAACGGATATGTGATCTCTGCGCCGGAGATTGCCAGAACACCTGAATGAAGTTGTGAAAAATAATGTATCGTTTCAATTTGCAGTTCGAAAAAATAATTGAACAGTGTAGCCTGGTAGAAAAGGTCGATAAATGAGGCCTAATGGTTTTCAGATTGATGCCAAATTTGCTAGTCTATACTTCAGAAACGTAAAGATGGGCCAAAGTCTTTTTCTATATCAGCTCAGTTATTGGTACTTTGGAATGGACGTGTTATCTGCTTCATCATGTGACACCTTACAGGGTACTCTGTGATTTATACACTTGTTTTAATGATTTGCAATTTAAATAAGTATTCTATTTCAATTCTTTTTTTATAAAAGCATGTAAGCTATAAATTGTATGATTACATGGAGATGTTACTATGATTTATTAGGGACCATGCTTTTAAGAATAATAGCCAAAAACAGCAAAATTTCCTTACAATTACCAATTCAGGGGCAGCAACCCAACAACCAGTTGTCTGATTCATCTGAAAATTACAGGGCAGATACATCTTGACCTGATAAACACTTTTACTCCAAGTCAGATTTGCTCTAAATGTTTTGGTTTTTGAGTTATAAGCCAAAAACTGCATTTTACCCCTATGTTCTATTTTTAGCCATGGTGGCCATCCTAGTTGGTTGGCCGGGTCACCGGACAGATTTTTAAAACTAGATATTCCATTGATGATTGTGGCTTAGTTTGGTAAAAATTGGCCTAGTAGTTTCAGAGAAGATTTTTGTAAAAGACTACAAAATTTATAAAATATTGGTAAAAAATGACTATAAAGGGCAATAACTCCTTAAGGGGTCAACTGACCATTTTGATCATTTGACTTATTTGTAGATCTTACTTTGCTGAACATTATTGCTTTTTACAGTTTATCTCTATCTATAATAATATTCAAGATAATAACCAAAAACAGCAAAATTTCCTTACACTTACCAATTCAGGGGCAGCAACCCAACAACCAGTTGTCTGATTCATCTGAAAATTTCAGGGCAGATACATCTTGACCTGATAAACACTTTTACTCCACGTCAGATTTGCTCTAAATGCTTTGGTTTTTGAGTTATAAGCCAAAAACTGCATTTTACCCCTATGTTCTATTTTTAGCCATGGCGGATATCTTGGTTGGTTAGCCAGGTCACGCCACACATTTTTAAACTAAATACCCCAAAGATGATTGTGGACAAGTTTGGATTATTTGGCCCAATAGTTTCAGAGGAGAAGATTTTTCTAAAAGATTACTAATCTTTACGAAAAATGGTTAAAAATTGATTATAAAGGTTAATAACTCCTAAAGGGGTCAACTGACCATTTTTGTCATGTTAACTTATTTGTAAATCTTACTTTGCTGAACATTATTGCTGTTTACAGTTTATCTCTATCTATAATAATATTCAAGATAATAACCAAAAAACAGCAAAAATTCCCTAAAATTACCAATTTAGGGGCAGCAACCCAACAACGGGTTGTCGGATTCATCTGAAAATTTGAGGGCAGATAGATCTTGACCTGATAAACAATTTTATCGCTTGTCAGAGTTGCTCTAAATGCTTTGGTTTTTTGAGTTATAAGCCAAAAACTGCATTTTACCCCTATGTTCTATTTTTAGCCATGGCGGCCATCTTGGTTGGTTGGCCGGGTCAAGCCACACATTTTTTAAACTAGATACCCCAAAGATGATTGTGGCCAAGTTAAGTTTAATTTGGCCCAGTAGTTTCAGAGAAGATTTTTGTAAAAGTTAACGACGACGGACGACGGACGACGGACGCCAAGTGGGCCAGGTGAGTTAAAAAATCAACCAGCCCATCACCTCCTTTCCTGAAATAAAATCGCCGCTCCAACATTACCTGTACAAATATCAAAACAATACAGTCATATGTTCATTGAAAGCACAAAGTAATCGGGTTATAATATCAAAAGTAACTAACTTAGTATATGTTTTCCTGTAATATCACTAAAACAATGATTATTGTAAATAGTTGCGAAGGTCAGACAAGCTTTTAGAAAATCTTAATAAATGAAAAGCACTTACCTTGTTTGACAAAATACGTCATTGATGGTAAGTAAGGAAAGTATGGGAAGCAGTAACGTCAACCTCATCTTATGTCTGTAATATAAAAAGGAAAGTATGGGAAGCAGTAACGTCAATCTCATCTTATGTCTGTAATATAAAAAGGAAAGTATTGGAAACAGTAACGTCAATCTCATCTTATGTCTGTAATATAAAAAGGAAAGTATGGGAAGCAGTAACATCAATCTCATCTTATGTCTGTTATATAGATAGGAAAGTATGGAAAGCAGTAACGTCAACCTCATCTTATGTCTGTTATATAAAAAGGAAAGTATTGGAAGCAGTAACGTCAATCTCATCTTATGTCTGTAATATAAAAAGTAAAGTATGGAAAGAAGTAACGTCAATCTCATCTTATGCCTGTAAAATGATTTGGAGTAAAAACTATTAAGTAATTCATTAAATATTTGAAAATAAGAGATTCACCTACATATTCCAAATGAATAATTCGAGTGAGTTATAAACTAAATATTTCGAATAAGGTGTTTGTGATAACTTGATTGTTGTCTTATGAATGTTCAGTTGCAATTAGTTTAAATTTACTTCGGACGAGAACAAATGACAACAACAATTACAATACGTAAATATGTCAGATGGGATGACCTTAATGGAAACTTGAACTGCCACCGTAATATATTGGTGTAAAGTAAAAAAAAAAACTCAAAGATACCAGTCAATATTTTTGTGAACCGGACGTGCTTTTTGTCAACAAAAGACACACTCGAATAAAAAATAAAATAAAAGGCCAAATAAAGGAGGGAGTTGAAGAGCACTGAGGCCAAAAGTTTCCGAAAGGTTTTACAACTATGGTAATCTGTTCTATCAAGTAATTTATATGTTTTGAAATATTGCTTGCAACAGGAAAGCTACGGTCAGCTTAATTAAAGAGTTGTTGTCAGGTTTTTTTTTTTTTAATTGTGCAATGGAACTCAACCTACACCAGATATCGTATTTAACGTCCAAAATTTCGGACGGATGTGGCAGCAAATGTATAAAACACGGAGACTAACTTTAGCAAGGAGCCTACTTCCGGGAGTGCAAGAGGCCTACTTCCGAGAGTGATTTAGTCACCCGTATGTGAATTGCCAAAACATAATTTAAGGAGACACACTATAACCTATTTTATACAGTATTACATAATCGTGTTTAAGAGAGCTAAAATAAAACAAAAAATCCCGCCATCTTTCATATATTGTTATTGGGTTAATGTAGCTCATTCTTCTTTCTATTTTTTATGGATCAAATGTTTTTTGTTTATTTGTGACTTGCAAATCCTTGTTTTATTCCCTTCATGTCTACTTGAGAAAAAAACAACTATTAATCTATAAAGATCCCTCTTTCATAAATCTGCAATATTTCGGTTACATAGTAATTTCGAATAAAATCGTTTCTGCAAGTACAGGAGCACTGACTTATAAAACTTATTTTACATGTACCCATGGGAATATAAAATAACCGAGCTTTCAATTGTAAGGATCGTTTCATTTTGTAGCGGAACAAACAAGTGTATTGCCTCTAATTATTATCTGATTTCCATCGCCAGTAACATGACCCGGTTGTATTAATGGATTTATGTCGTTATCAAAAATCAAAATGACTATTAAGTTACAGAAATCATTTTTGAGGGTCTTATTGTGATTAACAGGCAACGAATAATGAGCAAAACAATAAAGAAAAGATGAAAATGGACAAAAATATAGAGAATCGTGGAATGCTTGAATACAAGGAGTAGAGAATAATGAGGTGAAAAAAAGATAAAAAAAAATGGTGAAAGATTAGAAGAAATAAATTTGCGTATTATTATATTAAAGAAAACATACCCCATATTGACCCTCAATATCTGATTCGAAAACAAAATAATGTTATTTTTATCTGAGCATCACTTAGAACATGTTAAAATAATTATCTGTAGACTAGTTTAAAAAAAAGATTTTTAACAATATTTCCCGAGGATATAATTTGTCACCATATTATACATGTTATAGTCAATACCAAAGGCATTTTTATCTTTTGTGTTCTAAAATGGACCATTAGTGGATCCGTTTTTATTCTGTTAAAAGTATTCCAACATGACAATAATTATAATGCTTTTATATGTGGCAAAATCAGGAAGCGATTACCAAATATAAGTGGATCATAAATATTTTACTCTAGTAAGGAAAAATAATAGCATTGAAATAGTTGAGAATAAATGGTTATAAATAACCCAAAAGGAAATATTGAACAAGACGAACCACTAAGTATGTTTTAGAACTATACGAGTTGTAGGGTCAACGACAATGAAATAAACCAAACCACATCCAAAATACAAGCGTTTGATGAATGGATCCACCTTTTTTAAAATCATTTTAAGTCAAATGTTGATAGTTTTAGATTTTTTTGCCCCTCTTTTTTATGTGTACTTGCTAATTGTTATCAAAATGTTTACGAATAAAATTACTACTAAAAAACAAATAAAAAAAGTTATCAATGAAGGAACTGTCTATTTTAAAGTCCTTAACACAGCACTGGAATGTTAACTCGTTAAGTATTATATATACCACGCTATTTACGAGTTTACATATTTAAACGACGAACCAAACAAATCGAAGTGTTTAACGACCTTGTCTGGCTATACAGCCCTCGCACGGTCGGCTCGGTGCCCGAAGGCGTTTGGTGAGCATTTAAATAATTTTTGCCGGCATCGGTCAGGAACAGGTGGTGGTCGCCATTTTGGAGGTCGCCATCTTGGTTTTGTGAGCTGTTCTGGTTTGGTTTGTTTACTATTTTGATGTTATTCTTCACAACGGCTGCTTTCAGGGCCAGTTTGGTCAGTTTGGTCAGCTTGGCAGCCCGCTAACCTCGATGATGGAGTACTGGTAGATGAGTCGTGGACGTAGTTCTAAAGATGACAGGAAGCGTTATCAGGACCAAAGCCGTGAGGCAGTGAAATGAAGGTCAATCACCCAACACCTAGGATACAGCCCTCGGACGTTAATCGGCATAACACCCCCATGATACAATGGTTTTGGAGTGCATGTTAACGCGGGTACGCCAACTACTACGTCTACTGTACGGCTTGGATTGGTTTCTGTTATCTTAAGTAGTAAGTCGTTGATCATCTAACTGTAAACCCTCATCGAAGATAGCGGGTAAAGGAGAGCTGGCCAAGCACGTTCGTTTAGCTGTAATGACTAAGACGTGACTGGATTGAGTTCGTTTAGATATGTTAATGAGTAAGGCGTGGCGTATAAGTTTTGTAACATCAATTAATAGATGCCTGGTGATTTTTTATCCAATAAAAAAACAGTGGGAGTGTCGTTCTAGTCCATGCATGCACTGCTTAGCGCGCGCACGCGAAAACCGATCTAGTTGGGAATACGGCACATCAGATATGACAAAAAGTTATATTTCTGAATTGAGCGACTCGGGTTCCTCTAAGGCACATACCATTTGATTTTTTGGAGGGCCTGTGAATTTTTAGAACAAATTATTCAGGCTCTGCTTGATTTGTCATAAAAAAAATCTTTAAAACAAAAGATTTTCCCCAACAAAATTGCATTGCATGTATTACATAAAAATATCCCGGCTCAGACAGGGCCCCTCCCCCCCCCCCACCCCGAGTCTTAGGAGGTGTGTCATAAATTTCGTTGAAATTATTAAGTCAGTGACGGAAAGTAGAAATCCTATTTGTAAAACAAACAAAACCCTTGTCCTCGTGCATTTAATAAACTGTCAATCACATGGAGACGTAAATATCGGATTAAACAACGGTCCAAGCTCCGCCTTTCTACATGAAGTTGCAAGGACAAAGTACGCCATGATTGTTTTTAATGGAATAACATATCAATCTTTATATTAAACCATGTTTTTTTTCAAAAATCGAACTTTTAAGCAGATTATCACGGAAAAACTTCAAAGGAAAAATGCCGTACTATGTTACAAATTTCATATATTCCTATCAGTTTTATATAAAAAAAAAAAGTTAACCGGGGGATGATCCAGCCATTTCAAAAAGGGGGTTCCCACTATATGCTCCCATTCATATGCATTGGTCGTAATAAAAGGGGGATTTCAACACCCGGACCCGCCTCCCCTTGATCCGCCACTGAGTAGATTAGAAATACTTTGATATAAATTTAACGCCTACTTTTGCAATTATCACGCAATAATATCAAAGAATGCAAGTAGCTAACAATTCTACAAATAGTTTGAAATTTGCACATCATATATCGTTTCTAAATTGATATAATTGTATTAATGGTTACTTATCGAAGTTACAATTTGACGGTGACAAAGTACTAATCACGCTAGAGGCCAGACACATGCCAGCATTTCTTTCAAATTATACCAGTATGTATCAGCTTTTCCTGATTAGCGGTTTATCAATTTCCTAATTATTTTAAAGTACATATGGATTCAACTCCCGACCAAGGGAAGGTGTTGTATACGAACAAATTGGGGAAAGTAATCATACAAAATATTATGTTGACAATTAATTTCCAGTACATTGTTGATCAAGTGGTGGTGTGCACCTTTTTGGCGTAAGCCCCCCCCCCCCCCCCCCCCCCTTATTCACGTTATAATTGTGTAGTGTAATTCTTTATTGAGACTCGGTTTTTAATGTTGTTAACAAGACTTTTGCTTTATTCTTTTTATTTTTTTAGGGAGTATGAGAAACAGGGGCGGATCCAGGATTTTGGAAAGTGGAGGCGAAGGTTTGATAGATCGGCGAGCGGAGCGATGAGAAAAAAATTTTGGGACCTTTTCGGGGCTAAAAACATAAAATAAGTGTAATATGCACTTTTCAAACGGTTATTGGCGTGGGGCATGTATATTTTGTAGTTGCTGTAAAGTGTAAGGGTTGGATATTTTCTATGCTGTATTTTCTCTTTTAATTGTCTGTCATAAAATGATAGTATGGATATAAAGCTATGAACTGATAAATTTGATGTGGGACTTGTCAATAGAAAATAGACCTGGAAAATTCTGCTGTTTTGTTGTAAGTTAACTTCACAGATTTCTTGTTGTCAACAAGATATACACCGGGGTATTCAATGAAATTTACAATACGGCCGCGGCACAAGTTAATAAAGACAAACAAGCAATTTCTTATCCAAATGTTTGGTTGATATATTTCACCCAACAAAATTAAGGGAAGTGAGGGGTTCCAAATCAATCAAAGGCTAAGAATGAGTCTGAAATGACAACGAATTTATGAATGACGGTCGACAAATGGAGACATAAAGGCCACACCCATTAGGCAGGTTGCAGTATGGTGTTGAAAAAATTTAAAATATCAGTTCGGCGAAACAGACATTCCGTTCAGACATGCAAACCTCTGCCACCAAAAAAATGCCCGTTTTTATTCATCATGTTTATTTCATGCTAAATAATTTTGTTGGAACTTTTTGTTTCAAATAGCAAAAACAGTGGACATGATTATTGTTGTCAATCCAGATACAGCCAGAATTTTTCTTTAAACTATCGATTTTTGATTAGTCTAGATGAGAGGGTGACATTCAAAAAAATTGCAATGTGATAGAGTAAATTAGCACCCTCGTATCAGCCAATCAAAATACATTGTCTTACATTTTAACGTGAAGTATAATAAAATACGTTATAAACTGGTAAATATTGTCTCAGTGTAGGGTGATATTATAAGTTATAAGGTTCGCTACTGATCCCCTACAGATCCATAGAGAGTTAGTAAAATCCATAGGAGGTGAGGCCGGAGTCCGAGTCCCATGTATGGATTTTATTCACCCTCTATGGATCCGTAGGGGGTCAGTAGTTAATCTATCGCACGCTAGACTTTTTCTGCTGCGTTTTGATGATAAATAAACAATGAAACACAACACCATTAATAGATAATGTTACCATTAACGCACATATATTTGCCATATTCATTAACATTATCCATGGCATACATGTATGATTTGTTATTCCACCCTTGTATATTTTGTTTTTGTTTTTTCTAGACCATTTAGAGTTTTAATTAATTGCTTACCATTTCTAATTCAGTTTTGATTTCAATAATAGTTATCAAAAGTACCAGGATTATAATTTTATACGCCAGACAATTAGCCAAAACGAAATTTTGGTTTCTCATATTTTAATATTTAATATAAATATAGAATAAGGAGGTACGATTGTCAATGAGATACTAAGTAACTATCTACAAATTAAATGTATTTCTCTTATAGAATGAAATTCAAAACAGTGTGGCTGTGGCCATTGATTGACACATTAAATTCATCCATTGACTGGGACAATTTACGTTACGTTTGTCTGTAACGACCACTGTTCACGACGTACCTACGATAGACATTTAAACTGTGGGGTCACCAAAGGTTTCTTAACGCCTTTAATTATAAAATAATTCGAAAAATTAATCAGGAATAACCTTTATGTTTTGATTTATATAATTGATATAAATCAAAACATCGTGTTATTTCTGATTAATTTTTCGAATTACTTTATTAGGGGGTTGAGAACCTTTAGTGACCCCATAGTTTACGTGTCTTTAAAAAGTACATAGTGAGCAGTGGTCGTTACATACAAATGTTCACCTAAATTGTCCCAGTCAATGGATGAATTTAATGTGTCAATCAATGGCCACAGCCATACTGTTTTGAATTTCATTCTAATACTTTAACATGTAGTTACACAGTGTGCAATTGTCCTAAAACGAGAATTTGATTGACCCGAAAAATTCCGTATTAAGACAATTGCACACTGTGTAACGAATTTATCCTGATTTTTTTATATAACAAAATATTACATTCAAATCCAATTATCAGAACAATATCAACCAAATATGTTTAGATAGTTTATCATAAACTGTATAAAATTAAAATGAAAAATATAAGACTATAAAGCAACTTTTTTTATAAGGTCAATGACAAGATAAGGGAGATAATTCCAATTGACGTAATAAAAATCGACCTTTCACTGAAGGCAAACCAAAAGTTTCACGTCTTTCAACATTGAACAACCTAACATGCTAGATAGCATAGAGCATTACCGAACGATATTTGATACGGAATAAACTGTGAAAGCTCACATCCTACGAAACGGTTAATACCTTAAATAGTATGCATAGTCAGCATAGATAATGCCATTTCATACATGTACGAATGAAAATTAGGGCTTACATTCTTTAATACGATGCAAAACAATGTCAGCAGTATGTTTGTATATACAATTTGTCAAGAAACGAGAAAGAGGGGGTCCCTGGTCGAATATGGTCTAATAAGTTCATCAGCTTTGATTTCTATAAATCAATCGAGATCGAGAGAGATCGAGATCGATCGAGAGAGAGAGAGAGAGAGAGAGAGAGAGAGAGAGAGAGAGAGAGAGCAATACTTATTACCAGACATATACATGTAACAGGTAAAGACAGACAGTGGCTTTAGGTATTGTTCATCTTTTCTCTCCGTTTTGATTCGTACATGTAGCAATGTCCTATTTGATTTATACTTAATTCTAATAATTTATTTTTTGTATCCTCAAGGTTTCGTATACAAAACTTCACACTTAATTAGACGATCAAAGCTATTTGTCAGCTGTGGAATGAATTATTAATAATCAAGCCTAAGTGTCGCGTTGTTTGAAGACTTTTAATGGAAATGTGTTATATCAATAAATTCTTACATCACCCAATATAACAGAATAGTAGTAGCAAGTAACGAAATGTGACAGTCACATCTCTTTGAGCAGGTTGAATTTTATGACTTGTTATTTCATTTATGAGATACTTATGCTGAGCATGGAAAATGAATTATATATAATTTGATAAACAATTCTACCTTGGAAATCAAACATACGTCTTCAAGGGTTGAATTAAATGTATCAAAGCTTATGAGTGTATTTTATAGCGTATATTTTAATCTTAGCTGAATGCACGAAAAGGTCACAAACCTTTGGATTTAATATACTGATGAATTTTAAAAAACGCAGCACTACTTTATTCGTTATAGAAGGCGATAAAAGCTTATTTTCATGCAACGTGTTTTACCATTTGTATTTAACGTGCAGGCGTGAAAAAGGTTTGTTTTTTTACCGTGTTTTGTAAAATCGGTCAACGTGCAAGAAAATAAATGTTCGTTCATGTAAAATGGCATTTTTCCTTCGCGTTCTTCCGTGTAGGTGGAACCCAGTTGAAATAGGACAAAATAATAGAAGCTCTTTGTTAGAGAAGGCGATAAATGCTTACTGTAATGTTTACTATAGTAACAAAATTTTTAAAAGTTAATAGAAACAAATAAAACGACAATTTTCTTCTCAAGTACGAAGTGTTATTTTAAAAACAACATTTGCATAAGTTTTCAATCTATCTATTACATAGTGATGCATTCGCAGCGCGTCATCCCTACACTGGCTTCCATTTCTACGATTGTGAAAATGAACTGGCGTAATGGGGAGATAATTTTGATGAAGTAGAATCCTGACTGCGTGCAGACACTCCCATGTACGCCCCTGTTTATAATTATTCATCTTCAAATATATAATTCTTGTAAAAAAAATGTATGAGCAAAAATTGTATTCATAAGGGAGCTACCATTTGATTTTTATGGGGGGGGGGGGGGCTAGGATGAAAAATTTTGTCCTGCATTTTTTTTTAGCTGTAATCTCTGTCCTGCCTTTTTATTTTTCACTCTGTTCGGTCCTGCCTTTTTTTTTTCAGGTTATCCTGACTTTTTTTTACCAAAATTGTCGTCCTGACTTTTTTTTTTTGCAAGTGTCTCATCCTGCCTTTTTTTTTTACTCAAAACTCCTGTCCTGCCTATTTTTTTCAAATTTCATCCTAGCCCCCCCATAAAAATCAAATGGTAGCTCCCTAACTGCATGATCTTAAAAAAATGGTTTGCTGTTCGAAAGTTGAATTGATTGCGTCATCTTTAATATTCAAATCTCTTGATTTTCCTCTCTCAACGAATTTGTCACAATCGAAGGTAATGACTCACTGAACGATTGACAGAAAAAGTCAACCAGTTCTGTTGGGCATGTTTTCAGTTCTCAGTGTCTACCTTCTGATTTGACCTTTGTCCCACCCATTACAGTGTGTTTTACCGATTATGCGGGTTAAACTTTAGGGATCAAAATAGTTTTTTCTCCAGTCGATTCTTTGGAATTCAGTAAATTTGAAACAATTATGTGGTGAATTTGTCTGCACTCAATGACTTGATTAGGGAGCTACCATTTGATTTTTATGGGGGGGGGGGGGGGGGGCTAGGATGAAATTTGAAAAAAATAGGCAGGACAGGAGTTTTGAGTAAAAAAAAAAGGCAGGATGAGACACTTTGCAAAAAAAAAGGCAGGATGACAATTTAGGTTAAAAAAAGTCAGGATAAACTAATAAAAAAAATGGCAGGAACGAATAGAGTGAAAAATAAAAAGGCAGGACAGAGATTACAACTAAAAAAAGAATGCAGAACAAAATTTTTCATCCTAGCCCCCCCCCCTAAAAATCAAATGGTAGCTCCCTTAGCAGCTATCACAGAGGGGCTAGTAACATATCTTGCAAATGACCTTACATAATCATCTATCATTTATGGGTTTCAAATATCGCTTTAAGAAATTCGTGCGACCTAACATAACCCGGTATGATAGGTAACATCAGGCAAATCAGCATTGAATGTCTTTAGGCAGAAATAAATGTGGTAAGCATGAATAGATGCTATATATGATCAATCCTGATTTGGTAAAAAAAAATCATCATAATGTGTATTGTGTTTTAAAAGTTCGTCAATATATATAGGGTTAGAGTCTATGGTTGTTTTTTTTTTTGTCTCGCTTTCATAATGCTACTGTTCAACTTAGGGTTGACGTTTGTTTTAACAAATAACGTATGTATGTGACTTTTTAGGTTCGTATAATGATTGCAGTCATCAAGAGTTCTTCTGCATACATTTATATATACAATTATACTATCCTCTTCGAATGCAACTTAATAAATCAATGTTTTTGATTTCAAATTCAATGTCTTTTAATCTATCATCATATTTAAGATTTATTTTGTATAATATAAAACATAATTAAATACAGCTCTACTTCCGTCTAAATCCGAAACGAAGCAATGTCCGGGCTGTTTCGGAGTTTGAATTTTAGTATGTAAACGTATACAAATCACAACTTGTTTTCATACCACTGTCATACATTTCATGCGAACATACATTCTAATTATTTATAGTTGAAATGAAAGTAAACTGACCGGAACAGGTTTTAACTCTATTCGTGGGACTTCAATTGTTTACTCAATCAACACCCTTATGTTATTGGCGGGAATTTGTAAGGTTAAGATTGTTGACACGAACACGTTTTGAACTAAATGCGAATGACTTCTAGTTTGATGATTAGTAATGTCTACTCAATCAAGTGTTTAGGTATACCGTCATTGTCGAGAACTTGTAAGGGGACGACTATTCAAGATTTTCTGGGGTTGGGGACGGAGGGGGGCAGGAAGATTTGTTTTTGATCGGTATTTATTTTTGTAAACTAAGAGGACAGATTATTCATTTTCTGCACTATTGAAGCAAGATCTTTCATTTTCATTATAGCAAGGGACTGATATTCATTTTCACAACTATATTTATGATATTGAAAATCATACAATATTTAAAAGATTTGTTTATTATAAATAATACATGTATAGTCAAGTCATTATGTATCATTTAATCAGAATTAATCATTATCCTCTACAGAAATGAATCTTTTATATTCCAACTGCATATACATGTATTGCATTCATACATAGTCCTACTTTTGGGTACAGGTTACGCGTGCCTGCCCTTCTCAAATTTCATATGAATTCAAAATCGCCGAACAATTTAAATGAAGAATCGTGCATAATCATATGAGGACAATACTTTAACCAAACTTCACAGAAACTATAAATTCAGGATCTTTTGAAATCATAGGCCCGACTATTTACCTTACAGGAAATTCAAAGGCAGAACAAAAAAGAGAGAATCATATTTGCCTCCCCCCCCCCCCCCCCCCCAATACCCAAGTTCCTTTAGAATATAAGAATAAAAATAAAATCTGAATTAAATGTAGAGTTTTTCGGTGTTTTTGGTGTTTTTTTATAAGAATGAGTTTTTTTTCATAAAACGAGGTTAGACAATATATTTTAAAACAACCCGTGCTTCATTCAAAACCTTCAAAACACGATGTTATATCATGATCATTATATATTTGGCCGGACAAATAGCGAAAAACCGTAAAAATGCTATTTGTCCGGCTTGCCGGATGAATAGACATTTTTGACTATTTGTCCGGCTAGCCGGACGAATAGCCACTGCCATTAAAGTTTGGTTGTAACTATCCTCTTATAAAAGTCTTGGAAATTATATTTCGCAGAGCGGAGCGATGAAAATTTTTTTGAAGGGTTTTGGAGTCACTGAAGGCCCAAGAAGCTGTAGAACAATAATATTATTTATACTTTTATTATCAAAAAAATTGAGATGTATTTCCCGATTTTTTTGGGATTCTTTATTTTCATACATTGCAAGTCAAGTAATTTATTTTCAAACTCAGTACCACAGAACAAACCATTTATTTTTGTTATTATCAAGGCTGAGTTATTTATTTTTAAAATCCTCCTGGCCCCCAGAATATCAAATGGTCGTCCCCTAAAATTAAGATGGCTGCAAATTTTTCAGAATTCTGATTTGGTATATTTAAAAAAAAAAGATAGGGTATGATTGCCAATGAGACAACTCTTTGTAAAAAACCGAATGACACCGAAATTAACAATAATAGGTCACAGTACGGCCTTCAACTATGAGCAAAGCCCAATCCACATATATAGCTATCAAAGGCCCCAATTGACAAATGTAAAAATATTCAAACGAGAAAACCAACGGCCTAATAAATGCACAAAAAATGAAAGAAAACAAAATATGTAAAACAACAACAAACACACAACCACTGAATTATAGGCTCATGACTCGTGACAAGCACATACATACAGAATGTTGCGGTGCTAGACATATAAGCGTACGCCCAACCCTCCCCTAACCTTGGACAGGGGTGTAACAGTACAACGAGAACAAACTATAAAAATCAGTTGAAAAAGGCTTAACTCATTTATAATTTTTGTTAATCGACAACCCCGAGTTTGACGAGTACTCTTAATATCATATTGTTTCATTTATTCATTAACTTTTAAACTTTAGTTTCTTGCATTTCTTCAAATTATAAATCAAACACTATAAGGTAATATAAAAAATATCTTACTTGATAAAATGTTTGTATAGACTGTGTACCTGTTCTACTGTTTTTACTGAAAAGCTGACTCTATCACAGTCAAATATCCTATTCGTTTTATACAACTGTATCCCTGTTATCTTTAGCTAACTGTTTCCCTGTCACAGGTGGTACCGTGCTAATGACTGATATTACAGCTCTTTATAGTAAACACATTATAATTGGTATTGAACCAAGGACCAATAAAGCCCGCGGAAATCTCCGTCACGTGGGTTAGGTATTGATATGTACTAACTAAGCTTGCAGAAGTTATCCCAAGTATCGTGCAATTTCTAATCAATAGTTGTGGATATATTATTCGCTTCATAAACCGCTATTTTTTACTACGACAAGTATTATTATATTGCTTTCATCAATGACAATATCTATTATATGAGCTACAAAATTCAACACAGCCTATAGAAATTACGTGAAGCTTTATATATTTTTCAATGAAAGCTACATATTAGATTTCTAGAAAGTATTCATATATAAAATATTATAGGAAAATATCAAGTTCATATGAACGAGAATTCTGTTTTGTAGCTGGTGCAAGTAGATTATATATTTTCGACATTTCAAGTTTATTATTTTATAAGCGTTTATAGCATCGGAAGCAGTTAAAAGTTTTGACAAGCGTTTACAATATCAACAGAAGCATAAAGTAAAGACAAACTTGTACGTTTTCGATGTCAGTTAAAAGTTTTGACAAGCGTTTACAATATCAACAGCAGTATAAAGTTAAGACAAACTTGTACGTTATCGATATCAGTTAAAAGTTTTGACAAGCGTTTACAATATAAACAGAAGTATAAAGTGAAGACAAACTTGTACGTTATCGATATCAGTTAAAAGTTTTGACAAGCGTTTACAATATCAACAGAAGCATAAAGTTAAGACAAACTTGTACGTTTTCGATATCAGTTAAAAGTTTTGACAAGCGTTTACAATATCAACAGAAGCATAAAGTTAAGACAAACTTGTACGTTATCGATATCAGTTAAAAGTTTTGACAAGCGTTTACAATATCAACAGAAGTATAAAGTTAAGACAAACTTGTACGTTATCGATATCAGTTAAAAGTTTTGACAAGCGTTTACAATATCAACAGAAGCATAAAGTTAAGACAAACTTGTACGTTATCGATATCAGTTAAAAGTTTTGACAAGCGTTTACAATATCAACAGAAGTATAAAGTTAAGACAAACTTGTACGTTATCGATATCAGTTAAAAGTTTTGACAAGCGTTTACAATATCAACAGAAGTATAAAGTTAAGACAAACTTGTACGTTATCGATATCAGTAAAAAGTTTTGACAAGCGTTTACAATATCGACAACATTCAAAAGTTCCACCAAGCGTTTATAGTATCGAAAACATTCAAAAGTCTCAACAAGCGTTCACAATATCAACAGAAGTATAAAGTTAAGACAAGATTGCACGTTATCAGTTAAAATTGTCGACAAGCGTTCATAGTATCGACAACAGTAAAAGGATCCGACAAGCGTTTATCGTATCGACAGCAGTATACTACAGTTCTCGCAACACTACACGGTATTGACAGCAGTTGAAAGTTATGACAAACATTTACCGTATAGACAGCAGTAAAAATTTCAGACTTATAGATTATCGTTGATCATCTCAACGAGATAGATGTTTTCGCATGAGCCGGTACGGCGAAAGCGAGAAAAGCAATCAAGTTGAGATGACCAATGATAATCTGTTTATCGCCATTTTACCTACGACGACGTTGTCATCTTCATGTCAATTTCATTAGCCAACGCAACGTGCCTCCTAGTTTTTAGCGATAATTTTCTATTTAAAGCGAGTAGCATGATATGAAAAATCATCACAAAAAAAGATCAAAGAAAAAATGCACAAAATAACGATACAACTGTTTACAATATCAATCGACAGCAGTAAAAAAAATCTGACAAGCGTTTACGATATCGACATCAGTTAAATGTTCTGACACGCGTTTACGATAAATGCTCTGACAAGCGTTTACGATATCGACAAAGTTATTGAAATGCATGCAAATATAAACCTAATACTCGGTATGCATATTTTTATTGTTCTATGTTTTTCTATTGGACACCCGGTCCATTTTATAGCATACAGGACATATTATGCATTATATTGTGCTATGACGTCATAAAATTCAAAGCACCAGCCGGTACATACACGATAGAGCATAATGCAAAAGGCCTTAAATTGTTCTGTGACGTCATGAAATTTAGCAAAGCAACTTTTTGAACAGAACCTTTTTTTCTCTCAGTATAATAAATAAAAAGGGTCCGGTATATTATGCCATCTTGGATATCAGAAAATAATCATTGTAGAACTCAAATAAAATATGCAAATTTAAAGAGCTTACAAATTGTCGCGTTCAATGTACTTTTTTAATTATGTGTTTTTCTGTTTGATTGTTAATTGGATTCTAAGGGAGCTACCATTTGATTTTTATGGGGGGGGGGGGGGGGGCTAGGATGAAATTTGAAAAAAATAGGCAGGACAGAAATTTGAGTAAACAAAAAGGCAGGATGAGCAACTTGGTAAAAAAAAAAAGCAGGATGACAATTTGTGTAAAAAAAGTCAGCATAAACTAGTAAAAAAAAAAGGCAGGACCGAATAGAGTAAAAGTATATAACGCTTTATTCTGGTATCACCTAAGTGGAACAAAGGTATACAGAAAAACATATTAATTTACATTACATTGCATTATACAAACAAGAATTTTGAAGAAAACAATTTCCCCCCCCCCCCCCCCCCATAAAAATCAAATGGTAGCTCCCTAATAGTTTAAGGACAAAATCCAGCACTAAACAATACTTCGGAATATTTTTTGCAAGACTCTGAAGTAATTTTTTCAAATGTAAGATTATGAATTGAGATGACATCATCTTTATCATAGGACATGCCGTTTGCAAAAGATTCTGTTTTGTTTCCCTTAGTTGCACCCGACTGAATTGTCTCTCTATCGAATCAAGGAAGTTGTAGACAAGAAGACGACACAGTTCGGTTCCCTAAAAAATGTCGACTGTCTGTAAGAAAACACTTCTATTATATTTCACAAATAAGTTGTCGCTAGAAAACACAGCATATCGGTGATGCCAGCTTCAGATTTTTCATATCAGTAAAGTATGTTCAAACAAAGAATTCATTTGATTTTTAAAGATATCTTCTTTTTAGTTTTATTCGGTACAGTGTCTGCATGGACAAGATTTTATGGAGGTATGACGGGTTTCTTTGTGGGAAATTGTTTTCTTCAAAATTCTTGTTTGTATAATGCAATGTAATGTAAATTAATATGTTTTTCTGTATACCTTTGTTCCACTTAGGTGATACCAGAATAAAGCGTTATATACTTATACAAAACTTCAACAAAAACACACGTGTCTATTCTATATGTCGAGCCATGTCTATTCTATGTGTCGAGCCGTGTCTATTCTATGTGTCGAGTCGTGTCTATTCTATGTGTCGAGCCGTGTCTATTATATGTGTCGAGCCGTGTCTATTCTATGTGTCAAGCCGTGTCTATTATATGTGTCGAGCCGTGTCTATTATATGTGTCGAGCAGTCAAACCTTCCGGGTAATACTAAAACACGTATGACCTAAACCGTATACCGTGTCCGCGAAATCAGGGCTTTTTATTAATGCACAAATGTTGTTTTTAATTAACAAAGCTACTAAAACTAAATTGATACATTGTTGCTTTTATTAACAATTTTCAGTAGTTTAATTGCAGGTTCTTAAAGTCTATTAGCTTTATTGGAATGATGGCATACAATTGCAATTTGCAAGATTCGATAAATCATTGCAGTCTATATATAAAAGTTAAATTGAAAATACTCATTAATGCGCCACGTCTATATTTAAATGTTATTCTTCTGATGCTCCGACATGCTATTTGAAAAACAATCAACGTAAAATGCATGTTTCGTTTCAGTAATACACATAATCAAGAAGTCGGTCAAATTACAATTCAGTTGACGTTTGAATAGAGAATAACTGAAAATTCTCGTAATATAGTTTTACTTTATCACAGAATATAGTTAATAAAGATGATAACCTCTTTTACTTAATCGTTTGAAGACATCCTTTTGACCTACAATTGTTTACTATTCAAATCATAACTTGGATGTATAGTTGTCTCATTGGCACTCATACCACATCTTCTTATATTTATCCACACAGCTTGTTTAGTTTGAAACTTAAGGTTTTGTTATATTTTAGCAAACTAAATACAGTGGAATTACGGACTAATTGAAACATTTTACGAACAAATTGAAAAGGGATCAACTCATCAGATCAATACATGCTTTAAAAAAGGGGGTCCAACACATGCAGGTAATATAAAGGGGGTTCAAAAATGTTGGACCGTACAAAAGCATGAGTTGTCCAAACTCCGGACCCTTCTTTTACCCACTACATACTCTTGTTAAGTTTAATTTTAAGTTCGTTAAGTTTGAGCAAGATTCTGTGAATCGAGGGAAAATTAAAATTTCAATTAAAATTTGTAGAACCATTTATTTTATTACGTCGTTTGAATATTCTATTCTTTTGCAATGTTTGGAACATATATATATCTATAATAATTAAGGGGGCTCCTGGGTATAAATCAAAATTTTATTCTAATACATGTATAAGATTTCGCTATACTTTATCATATACTTAAAAGAAAAATGAAATAAAAAAATGTGGTCACTGTTCATTTAAGCTCACAATCTGCCTCCGGAAGAAGCATACATTTTTGTTAATGTCCGGATCCTTTTTTTCTGTTGAACTAATAGGAGAAATAGAGGTATTATCGAAATAGAAAAATAACCTAATTACAGAAATAGCTTAAATTTTACAATTATTTAGTTTATGTACAGCTTATATGAAAACAATAATAAAAAAAAATATAGGTTACCGATTAGCTAAAAAAGATATTTCAAATTTAATGCCAAAAAATGGCATTTTTGCACCAAAGGGAGATAATTTGGAGCTTTTTCAATGATATAACATCTTAAAAGTCATCTGGGGCCAAACCGTTTGTTTGGTTGATTTTTTACCATATTATAAAGTAATTAACTAATAGTTTAATAAATAAAATTTGTAATGAAAAAATAAAGGTTCAATTTTTTGCTGAAATTTTTGTACCCACGAGCCACCTAAGTTAATCATACTTTTAATACAAACTCTGTATCACATGAATGTTTTTATTTAACCAAACTTCAACGTTATCAGGAAGTTCGTAAAAGATGGATGATGTTTCAGAACCCTTGGTTTTGTATTCAAATATTATTTTCTCAAAATATTAATTGAAAATTTAAAGTTTAAAAAAAATAAACAAAGAAGCTATATACGGACACCAATATTTATGGGACACAAATTTAATTACATACGACTATGATAATAATCAAAACAGATTTACTGCAATGTTCCATGAAATTGAATCATCGATCATGATACTCTGCTTGCAAAATAAGATATTTAATAATTGAGATTTTCAATTAATTTTGTATATTAAATTCTTTGAAGCCGAAAAACAATTTATTCGTTTGTAAATTTTATGTTTTCTCTAATGAGTTATAATTTTATTACATAAAGTTTAAAAAGCCATATTTCAAATTTTTATAAAATTCTTGTTATTTTTTCATAGTGTTAGAAACAAATAAGGTGCCAATGTTAAATAAAAAAAAAAATCCAGAGAGAATAAATTCCCGCCAAATTTTCAATTGCTTATATCTCTAAAACGAGCACACGGACCCTCCATTTTTTTCTACTTTTTTAGTTTCATTATTTATATACTATCAATTCATAACAGTCTTTTAAAAAGCTTGTTATTTTTTAACAGAGTAGCGAACATCCTTAACATAACTTTTTCTAATTACATTGGAAATATTTTTAAAAAAAATCATACCAAGATAGTACCTAGACTGTTAGTTTTCTCGCTTAAATTGTTTTCATTTGTAATTTCGGTGCCTCTTATAGCTGACTATGCGTCATTGACTTTTCTCATTGTTGAAGGGCATACGGTGACCTATAATTGTTAATTGTTGTGTCATTTGGTTTCATTAATGAAGAGTTGTCTTATTGACAATCAAATCACATCTTCTTATTATACTTAGTGTATTTTGTTGTGGGGAATGTATACATACCCTTCTACGTGAGGGTTATGTTTTATTAGATGTTTTTTTTTAATTAAGCTCTTGTATCGATCTGATGAGTTTAGCCCTTTTCAATTTGTTCGTATAATGTTTTCTTAAGTTTTTTTGTTACACTACTGTCCCAAGTTTGGGTGGGCTAATGGTTTGGCGCAAACAAAGTTCAACCAGGATACATTCTCTACATGTATGTGTCTGTCCAAAGTATGGCGCCAGTAACTCAATTGCCGAATGTTCGTGTCTGTCATATGTGTTTTGCATTCCTTGTTTTGTACATAATTCAGACTGTAGGTTGTCTCGTATATGAATTGTTTAACATTTGTCATTTCGAGGCCTTTTGTAGCTGACTTTGCATTATGGGTTTTGCTCATTGTTGAAGGCCGTACGGTGGCTGACAGTTGGAAACTTCTACGTCATTTGGTCATTGATTTTGAAAAGTAACTTTGAGATGACGAACAGAAATAAAAACGATGTTTGTTGCTGTGATACTCAATATTGTTTCTGTTCTATTGTGTACACCAACTGTTACAGATGAAATTCAATAGTTAATCCGCGCCAACAATATTTTTCTATACCCCTTGCCGAATATGAAATAATTTCCCCCTAAAACAAACTCCACAGAGAAAGTGGTTGTGAACTCATGTTTTTCAGAAGGTAAAACAATTCCCAATGCACAAGTGAGATTGTATGTTTGTATATGTACTATTCCCATGATAAATTATTCATCGATATAATTACGACATATATATATATATATATATTTATATTTATGTAAAACAGTACGTTTGTCACGGTTTGTGGTTTTTGTCCACCACTATGAAAAACCTTCCGGGCAGTGTTACAAATAGATACAGGTCATATGAAGGAAGCCCAAAATAGCTTGCACGTACAAAAGCATGATTGTCAAACAAACAAAGGGGTTCCAATCCCCGGACCCTCCTTTTATCCACCACTGCGTTATACAATCGTCATACTATATATATATATATCTTTACTTTCATATTCAAAACAAAGTACAAGTATTACAAACAAAATACACGAAACCTTAGTAAAAACAACAAAGACTCAACTGTAAAGGCTGGTGAATCAGGTTCTCTGGAAGATCTATCAGAGTCTTATCTTTTTTTAAGTAAATGGTCGAATCATAATGACATTAGGAATTGATCCGATACTAGTAAGTAAAAACACAATAAGAAAGAAAACCCGCACCATTTGAAAAGAAAAAAATAGAGACTTAAATTACCAAGCTCAGTAAATGTTCAAATCGACAGCTAATCCTAGTAACCCTTACCCAAATTTTACCACATTCATTTTGTGTGTACTAAATAAATGTAAGAACCTAGTTGAGAGACTTTCGTTTAGACTAGGGTAGTTTGAAATACACGTAGAACTCTCAATAATCATTGTCCAGATCATAGCCAATGACAGAATGTCAACCTCTTGTGAAGTTTAATTCTAAACTGTTGAAAATTAGTTTACATTGTTTTCAAACGAATGTCATTAAGGAGGAGTGCGACGGGATAAACCTGGCTAGAAATGATTGGCTAGAAGTGGGAGTCAACGGTGGGGAAGAGAGGAGAGGAAACCGCGACAAGAGGTTAGAAATATATAGGGATATTTTGGAATTTCTTAGACTAAATGACGTCTTGGAGTAAAAGGTGAAAATGAGAGTTATGGGACCAATCAAGGTCAAACTCAAACTCCTAATTTGACCTTGTCTGTTTTCACATAGGTCATTATTTTTCAAACATACCAGTCATCAAGGAAAAAACACCTTACAATAAATAATCGATTCTTAAATGCATACAGCATACATTTATAACAGTATATTTTAAATGGAAATCATATGACAAAATTTCGAAATTGGACCGCTAAGAACGCTGTTCTAAAAAATATGTGGACTTGGCTTCCATCTCAGATTATGTAAAACATATCACCAAACGCATAAAAAGTATTTATAACAAGAATGTGTCCCCAGTACACGAATGTCCCATCCGTACTATCGTTTTCTATATTCAGTGGACCGTGAAAATGGGGTAAATTCTCTAATTTGGCATTAGAATTTAAAAGATTATATCATAAAGAACATTTGTACTAAGTTTCAAGTTGATTGGATTTCAACTTCATCAAAAACTACCTGGAACAAAAACTTTAATCTGAAGCGGGACAGACGGACGAACAAACAGACGGATGAACGAACGGACGGACGAACAGACGAACAGACCCGAAAACATAGTGCCCATAAATGGGGCATAATATTCAGCCTGGTTTAACACAAATTCCATAAATGATCCTTCTAACTGTGATTAATTCGTTCCGTTATCAATCTGTTATAATAGTTCTTGCCTTAAAAAGGCATTTGCATGCATATGGCAAAGACTGAATCTTATATTTCTTACTATATAAAACACTAAAAGTCAATTAACTAAAGTGTGTTATATAAACAATTTATTTAAAGTGTCTTTTCATGAGAAGTATTTGGATAGCGTGACAGACGTGATGAAGTACCCACAAGTAAAAAGTTAAGACTGAAAATTTCAATCACTGACCCAGACGGTAGTTGACGATGTATTATTTATAGATCAAAAAGGTTTTTACCGCACAGATGATGCAGACGGTGCAACCGACATGATACTGCAATATGAGAGCAGTTATTTGATTTTAACTTATATATAAAAAAGAAGATGTGGTACAAGAGACCAAAATGACACTGAGATTAACAACTATAGGTTACCGTACGGCCTTCAACAATGAGCAAAGCCCATACCGCATAGTCAACTATTGCGAGGTTAAACATGTTATAGGGGGATCCCAACCCTCCCCTAACTTGGGACAGTGGTGTAACAGTACAACATAAGAACGAACTATAAAAATCAGTTAAAAAGGCTTAACTCATTAGATTAATAAAAATACGAATACTACAAATACAAGTGGACGTGGATATTTCTGTATTCTTTATGCATATGACCCATTCTTTTCTATTCTATTCTACATATTTCAGCTCACTGTTACTCTTTTAGCTCTTTTATTTTTTTTGTTTAAATTTCTCTATATATATGCTACATATGTTTTGCCATTAGTTATTCTGCACTTTGTGTGCATTATTTTTGTATCCTGTATAAAACCCCATTGAAACCCTCATTCCTGTAAGGAAGTATTACTAATGCCTTTTCAAGCTTAATGGATAGAGATAAAAACTAGAATTATAAACGTCAGGAGATGTTCCCGATTTAAAGGTTGTGCAGTTTTGAAATTTAATCAAAGTTCATGCATCTAATACTGCACTTAATGTAGAAGTCCTATAGTTAATTGTAGTTAATCAAATGAAAAAAATCTACATAGGAAAGTTTATCATTAGAACAGACAGTTCGGAACCTCTCTACTTAGGAGCGATGCCACCTCTGTTATGATTTATATAACATGTATAAGTCAATAAGACATCGTGGTTTTGTCTTTCGTAATTGCCTGACTGTATGATACCGGAAGTGTTATGACGTAAAAGAATTACAATTTATAGCTTTGAAAAAGTCGTAAGTGTAGAAACCTTTTTGTTATTTAATTCGAAAATGTTGTTTCTTTATTATTAAAATACTAAATTTCTTAAGTTTTTGATGAATTTTGCTTCTGCGAATGATCGGAGAGATTCGATAAGATGGGATTAACTACTCAAATAATTAAATGGATATTTTGAAAGAAATACATGTTCGAAATAAAGAAAACTTAACAAACCTTTTATTTCTGTTCGTCGTCTCTGTAGTGTACGCGCTCAAGGCACCTTGGAATAAACATACAACTTTATGGTTACATGGTTTAATATAAACTAACTAACATCTACAGCAATACACATGATTATATAACAAGCATTAAAGGTCATAATTTAAGTAGAAATACAGGTCGTGGGAATCTAAAGACAAAGGCACAACGCATGTTACTGCATCCGATGATGCATACAGTTTATAGTACCGACAGCTGATTTAAACGTAAACAAACTTGAACTGATAAATATCAACACTGTAAATTACATTCCTCTTTTCCTTGGATTGATAATTATATTATTGAAATATTAATTTCCAAAATAAACACTTAGCGTAATTAAGAACTTATTTAATCTAAAGAAATTGTCTCTAAAATGTGTGAAAATAATCTAAAGAAACTCTACATGATTATACTATATATACAGTCTATAGCGAACATTAACAGTTTTAGTTCATCACAAAATCTTTAAAACGCTCTGGTAACTTTTGATTACGTTTTGGTCTTGACGGTATTGATGAATCCTCACGAAGGTTAAGTTCTGGATCTGTATGTTCATTTTTATATGTGTCTTCCAATATGAGTGTCAATGTTTTCGTTCACCAAAGTTTCTTCTTCGTTTATTTGTCCGTTAAACTTTTTAACAAATGAACTGTTTCTTTGGGAAATGGTTCCTTCATTGTTCTTTAAAGTAAGACGAGATCCTTCTCCCTTGACAACATAATCGTGTTCGAATGATGTTGACGACAGTTTGTTGGTTTTAGTCTGTTTTTGTAACACTATATCTCCAACGTCAATGTCTGATTCTCGCGTTTTTCTTTTCTAATCGGCATATATTTTTTTCCTTTTCTATCATTTCAAAGTCTTTTCTTCGCGTATTTGAGTCATCTTTTTCATTCTCCGCATTAATCTCGGGTAGTTTTGTACAAATTTTCCTATTGAATAGGAGTTCTGCAGGACTTTTCCCAGTAGTACTAAGCAGAGTACTGCGGTAGGCTAATAGTTTCAGAATCTCTTTTCTCCAGTCTCGATTTTCGGCATTAGCTGTTCGAAATGCTTTTAGTAAAGTTCTGTTTTGTCGTTCAGCTTCACCATTGACTTGAGACCAATATGGTGTGCTTCTGTTATGTTTGACACCGTTTTCGCTCAAATAATTATAAAATTCCTTTGATGTGAATTGGGGTCCATTGTCCGTTTTCAAAGATATTGGAATTCCGTGATGAGAAAACATCATATCAAGCGAACGGATAATTTTATCGGTTGTAACTGACTTAAATATCGCTACCTCTTGCAACCTGTAGTAATAATCCACCAAGACAAACACATATTCACCTGTTGGAAATGGTCCCATAAGATCGGCACACAAGTCTTGCCACGGTCCGTCTGGCAACTGTGTTCTTTTTATAGGTTCTTGTTTCGGCACGGGTCCTACGACTTGGCACGCTCTGCACGATTTTACTAGATTTTCAGCATCTTGATCGATTCCTGGCCATCATACTTTTTCATGTAGTCTTAGGCAGCAACCATTTGATTTTCTGGGGGGGGGGGCTATGGTTTTTTTTTCTGGACAAATTATTTTTTTCGCCTGCGGCGAAAAACAATCTATTTTTTTCGCGACAAGTCGAAAACAATTTTTTTCTTTCAATTTTAGCATTACATATAGTGGCAGCTGAGGGTGAAACAAACAATTTTTTTTTCTCAGAATCAAAAACAAATTATTTTTTTCTCCAAAAACTTGAAACAAACTTTTTTTTCCAAAAAAAACCATAGCCTCCCCAGAAAATCAAATGGTTGCTGCCTTAGTTTTGTTTTAACAATACCTTGATGACCCTCATGTGCTAAATGTAATCTTTGTTTTCTAAGTTTATCAGGTATAACGATTCGTGATCCCTTTAATATTAGACCTTTTCAACATCTCTCGACACCTACAGTTGAGAACGACTACGACAGGTAAATTGTGAGGGGTCGTCTCAAAACTTAAAAAAATGAAATCATTATTGATTTTATTGCTTTCATTGACAATGATACAACTTTCTTACAGAGTCCAAATAACAGGGATTTTTTTTAATTTATTATAACGAAACTGATGGACTTTATGAAACATTTCATCGTTTTAGACGTTGAGCTTCTAGCTGTCCTGGTGGAATTTGGGAAATGAAAAGAACAAAGCATGTTTAATTGTAGTTGCTTTTTAATTAATCAATGTTTTATCATAAATATGTCTTTTGACAAGAGCGGCACATGTTTCCACAATGTCTGTTAGTTTTGGCTTTGGTTGCCTCCATAATGTACTCAATACTTTGTATATTTTCAATTCACCAATTTGGTGTTCCACTTGAATTCTGTATTCATCAATCATGCGATTAAATTTTCTGCTCTTTCTCTCAAATGTTATGGCTTACGACTAATTTGAGGTGTTGTAAATGGTGTAACTAAAGGATGACGATTTGGATAAATTTTGTCTCTAAGGAGAACACAGTCCTCCTGGAAATGCAGCGGATCATTTCTCCCTATTTTGATCCAAAACTTCCCGTATAAAAAAGATCTAAAGTACGAAAAAAAATGAAAAAGGTACAAAACTTTGTTCCGGAAATTGGATATAGAGAAACAAATTCTGACCCGGTGAAAACAAAACAAAATATAGAAATGACAGTGTATAAATAAAATCAACGAAATTTAATTAACTTCTTGTAAGAAACCCAAAGGTCATTTTCAAGGACACAATGACGAAGGGACAAGGTATGTTATTTTCGGGACATCAGCCGATGGTCTCCAAACCACTGATTAGCAATGTCCATTTTGACTTTGCAATGTCAACAAGCTCTTTAGTATTAACTAACAACTTGAAATATAAATTCCATACGCAGGTATGTAAAAAAAATGCACTGCTTAGATGATGTAACATTAAAACGAGAAGTCAATTATATTTTTTTTTCAAAATTCATCATGAAAAACATCAACTGTAGAGAAGTCCGCCGTTGATAAAAAAAATAGATGTGATATTTTCCTAAGAATGTAATTATCCCTCTGGAAATTGAATGTGTACATCAACTAAGATGAAGATCGGTTGAAAAATGCAAATTTGGTCGTGTTCACAAGTGTGGTACGGACAGTCCAGTGAGTATTTTTCATCAATGGAAAATTTCATAAAAGCTTTTACACTAACAAATAAATCGGTATTTACATGCGGCATATATTTGGTAAAAGACTCGCTTAATCATAAAATTTAAGAGAAAACGGATCAGGATGCAGAATGGTTGTTGATTTGTTTGAATCAATTCAACATGAAATGTCGTGTAAATCATACAAAATAAGAATATTATATGACAGAGACATATATTTATTTATTTATTTGGTTGATATTTGTGCTGAATCTATATAGTCAAGACAGTATATAACCGCCAATCCAATATGTTATGTATTGATAATCATGATTGTTTTTGTCTTTGAGACGACCCATCCATTTTACCTGTAAACTGTAGGTGTCATTAGTCGGTGTCGAGAGATGTTGAAAAGGTCTACAGTAGTACACCATCAACAACTGATAATTCTTCTCGGAAACGGAAAAGATTGTTTGACTTTGAAATTTTTCCATTCAAAATCTGTTTAATGTCTTTATCCAAATGTGCGGAATCTTTAATCATTTTAAACGTCATCGCGTTCGGAACTGCATTTTGTGCTACGACATAAGCATACTCCTCTGCAATATTTCTACCTGAAGTCTCATCTTGAATTTGCGACAATCTCGAAAGGCAGTCTACTGCATTTTGCGGTCCTGGTTTGTACTTAACCTTAAACGTAAAAGGCTGTAAACGCATCGCCCATCTTTCAATACGAGCTGGTGGTTTAGATTTCGGGGAATAGATAACCTCTAACGGTTCGTGGTTGGTCACTAAAATAAATTCCTTCCCATATAAGTACAAATGAAAACGTTCACATCCCCATACGACAGCAAGGGCTACGCGCTCGGTTTGAGAATATCGTTGTTCGATATCGGTCAGTGTTCTACTTGCAAATGTAACAGGTCTATCCCATCACTTTGTTTCTGGCTCAAAATAGCTCCAAGTCCTACATGTAGGGCTCGCATCTACTATCACGTGTGTTTCTGCGTTACTATTATAATACGCTAGCGTTTTTGCACTTGCTAACAATCTTTTCAATTCATCAAACGCGTCTTGATGTCTGCTTGACCATATCCATTTAGTTTTTGCTCTCGTTAGCTCTCAGAGAGGTGCTGAAACTGTTGAGAAATCTGGTATATAGCGTCCACAATAATTTACAAGTCCGATGAAACTTCTCACCTCCGATGCGGTTTTCGGATTTCTCGCACTTGTTACGGCTTCGACTTTGGACTTTTCTGGACTGATTCCTTTTGCTAAAAGTACATGTCTCATAAAGTCATTTTGTCCATATTGAACCTATATTTGTCTTTATTAAGTCTTAGTCCCTTTTCGCGCATTCGGTCCAAAACTTTATTCAAACGCTCGTCGTGTTCCTCTTGAGTGCATCCGTATACAATTATATCATCTGATATGTTTCGTTGTCCGACACAACCTTCTAAAGTCATTTTTATGCATTGTTGGTACATTTCTGGTGCACACGATATTCCGAACATAAATCGCTTATAACGAAATAATCCAACATGGGTAGTGAATGTTATTCTGGATCACATTCGCAATTATATTAACTGTATAGTCTCTTGTATTGAATTTTTAGACATCCGTATTTTCCGGAAATAATCTAGACTTGTCCGTATTTTCACTACTGCTTACTATCTCTTCCTCGCCTGTCTATTACAAATGGATGCCACGACAAAACTGCACCTGTGGATATTGTGACAAATCACCGTCAAGTACGTTTCAAATCAATTATAAACTGTTAAATATATATACCGTTAATTCCGTTAACTTGAATTCCACGTTTATTCAACAAATACGAACTGTAATTGTTATTTCTATGAATTGAACTGCAAATTCTACTTTCGTTTTTGACTTGATATTCACGTTGCTTTGAACATTCATATATTTCCTTCGTGCATATTGTAAAATATTGTATTTTTATTTCTTTCAGTTTACCAAACAATACACGCTCTGTAAAACTCCTGTATCATTTCTGGTGGAATTATAATCTACAATCTTCACCCACAAGTTGCTATTCTTTATAATTAGCCGAGATTGCGATACAGTCCCTTGGTTATACTAGCTGAGTCAGGCTCAGCATAGTAAATTGACGACAACCTGTCTTTACATATCCAGACAAGGAACGACAACGTAGCAACGTACATACGTACATACCTTTACACTGACAGTGTAAACTCTTGTGTGAACTCGACAGCAACCTAACAAAGTTGAGTCAATATGGATCCCAGTCATGTGGAACAACAAGAAGAGATTCAGCCCCAAGAAGGAGATGTCCTTGAAGTATTAGAAAATCCGTCTAATACATCACAGTCAGATGAAACTCCCGAGGCTAGGCGAGTACGTGACCTCACGGAAAAAGGACAAGGAGCTTTCACTGAAAAAACGTGACAAGTTCTGTCAGGAACTAGAGGCTCTCTGGGCAGACATTGAATCCCAGTTATTGGAAGTAACAACGCCTCCTAACGATCTCCAGCAACTCCTAACAGTCCAGGACAAACTTGTTAAAGCCTTAATAATTATCCTAGGCTCACAGATGAATACCTAGACTTTCTGAAAAGGACCCGAACATTTGGAGAGTCAAAAAGAAATTGATGCATGTAAACTCTCTTTGGATTTACGTCTGTCCAAAGTGGAGCTAGTTATGGAAAAACTACACGAGCATCGCCTCGCTCTTACAAAGGCTAAATCTACAAAAAACAAAGACATCTAGAGGCAAGAAATCCTCACACAGTGGGAGCTCCCACGTCTCTGACATTTCAAGTCTTGCACGGAAGAAGCGTGCTAAAGCAGAGGCTGCCAGAACTCAGATAGCCTTTGCTGAAAAACAGGCCTTGCTCCTAAAGCAGGAGGCAATGATAGAAGTACAGACTCTTTTCAAGCAAAATGAAATAAAGGTCGAGGCAGAACAAGAAGCCATCAGAGCAGATCAAGAAGCCACAAGCAGAAAAGCCGAGGCGGAGCAAGAGGCTATACGTAGAAATGCTGAGGCTGCACACCAGAGAGCTGAAATGAAACGCGAGGCCATACGCAGGAAAACTTTAATGGAACAGGAGGCTGCACGTGCAACACGGGAAAAGACCGAAATTAAAGCTGCTATGAACATTCTAGAAGCACAAAGAGAAGCTGCAGCCGCAGAAGCTGAGGCTCGTGTTCTAGAATACGACGGCAGCCAAGCATTTAGCGATCTTCCTGATGAAAAGGAAGACCCGCTCCAGCGTGTGCAAGATTTCGTCAATAAACTTCCTGTATCAACTGTTGTAAAGGAAGTAACAGGACCTCAAAAGAAAAAACAAATTCAAGTTAAGATCGAGCTGAGTCACGAAGCACCAGCGTTCGTGCCATCCGTGGCACTGAACTTACTGTCACGGACATCTGCTGTCTTGCCTTCCGATACTAAGTCACCGGAAGTTACCTCTATCCCAGATCTGGGATTAGTAACCGGCATACAAAAACTAGGCCTTTCAGATGAGATCCCTGCTGAACACCAAAAACAGGGTGTTAAAGAAGCGATCCCTGTCTTACGCACAAAACAAGACGTTATAGAAGAGATCCCTGTTTCACACCAAAAACAAGGCGTAATAGAAGAGATCCCTGTTGCACACCAGCAACAAATCAACCCAACATCGGAGATTACTAGATTTCTCTTGCGCAAGGACCTGCTTTTCTCCCGATTAACAAGCTTTAACGATCGGGCAGAATCCTTCCATACATGGAAAGCAAGCTTTAAAAACGTGACAGACGAGTTACAAGTATCTGACTCGGAACAGATTGATTTATTGATCAAGTGGCTCGGTCCTGAGTCTGCTAAACATGCCATAAGTATAAGAGCGTCGAACGCCAATAATCCTACAATAGGTATACAAAGATTATGGAAGAGGCTTGACGAGCGGTATGGTGCTCCAGAAATGTTGGAAGCCTCTCTCAGGAGTAAACTTGACAAATTCCCAACCTTGACGAATAAGGACAACGCACGTCTTTATGAACTGTCTGACATTCTATCAGAAATAGAATACCACAAGGAAAATCCCAAGCTGGGATGTCTGGCTTTTTGTCTGCTAGCTTATTTTGATTCACCGACCGGAATAAACCCTGTCATTGAAAAACTACCATATGGACTTCAGAAAAAGTGGATTACAAGGGCGTCTAGATACAAATCTAATCACGGCGTTGCCTTTCCTCCTTTTACAGAGTTATCTGCATTCATCAGTGAAATCAGTAGAATTAAAAACGATCCTGGATTAATCTTTGGGTCAAAAGTCACACCAAATACAAAAGGTGCTGCGCCAAGGTTCACGTCTTACCCCAAGACTAAAGTTGGTACTCATAAAACAGCGGTTGAGCAACAATCCGGAGACGCCAGCAAACAAGGTCTTTGTATTCTGCACAATACAAAGCATTCCTTAAATGAATGTCGAGCGTTCCGAGCCAAATCAATAGAGGAACGCAAAGGTCTTTTGAAAGAAAACAATGTCTGTTACAAGTGTTGTGATTCTACCAAACACAAGCCGGGAATGCAACGCACGCATAAGTTGTAAAGAATGTGGAAGTAAACAACACACTACCGCACTTCACATCACTAGACCACAGCAACCTGCAAGTTCTCAGTCTAGCTCGCCTAAGCAAGCCTACGGCGGGGAGCCTTTAGAATCGGCTGAAACTAAGGCAACCTCAGTTAACTCTACCTGTACTGAGATCTGCAAAGATACATATAGCGGGAAATCTTGTGCTAAAATACTGCCTGTGAATGTTTATCACAAAGATAACCAGGACAAAGTTATTCGCGTGTACGCCATCATTGATGACCAAAGCAACCGGTCACTAGCATCGCCCGAATTCTTTAATCTTTTCGACGTCAAAGATAAACCGGAGAACTATACTTTATCAACATGCTCCGGCAAAGTAGTCACCTCCGGGAAAAGAGGAAGAGGTTTCATCATGGAATCAATCAACTGTAATGACAAGTTTGACCTTCCTGTACTGATTGAATGTGATCATATTCCAAATAATAGGGACGAAATTCCTACTCCGGAAGTCACAATGCATCACCCTCATCTAAAAGAACTCAGAGGAAGCATTCCACCATTAGACGAAAATTGCCAAATTCTTCTCCTAATTGGCAGAGACCTTATAGAGGCACACCACGTCCTTGACCAGCGCATAGGACCACCAAGAACTCCATATGCACAACAATTGAAACTTGGTTGGGTAGTGATAGGAGAAACCTGCATTAACAAGCAGCACGTACCCTTTGAATTAAATGTTAAAATAACCAACATTTTACCTACAGGACAACCTTCAACCTTTCAACCATGCACAAGCAAGTTTGACATCCGAGAAAATTACACAGACCCTGTAACGAAAGATTTACAATCGCCACTCTTTGAAAAAACAAAGGACGATGATAAGCCTGGACAGTTATATGAGGACAAAATGTTCATGAAGCAGATGGACAACGAATTTGTGAGAGACTCGGAAGGAAGTTGGGTAGCACCGTTACCGTTCCGAGTGCCAAGACAGCCATTGCCAAGCAACAGACCACAGGCTCTTCACCGTGCTAACATGTTAGACGCCAGTCTGAATAGAAACCCAGTGAAGCGGGAACATTTTCTTACATTTATGAGTAAAATCTTAGATAATAATCATGCAGAGCTCGCTCCACCATTGCACGAACATGAGGAGTGCTGGTATTTGCCATTGTTTGGTGTTTATCATCCGAAGAAACCCGATCAGATAAGAGGTGTGTTTGATTCTTCCGCCAAATGTAACGGAGTTTCACTTAACAGCGTCCTGCTTACAGGTCCAGACTTGACCAATGATCTCTTGGGAGTATTGCTGCGTTTCAGGAAAGAAATGGTCGCAGTTACTGCAGACGTTCAACATATGTTTCACTGCTTTGTTGTCAGAAAAGACCACCGAAATTATCTGAGATTTTTATGGCATAAAGACAATGACCTACAGAAGAACCTTGTCGAATACCGCATGAGAGTTCATGTTTTCGGAAATAGTCCGTCACCTGCCGTTGCTACGCTTGGACTCAGAAAAGCAGCGCAAGCATCAGAACAAGAGTTTGGCAGTCACGTGACTAGCTTTGTTACAAGAGACTTCTATGTCGACGACGGTCTAACGTCATGTCCTACTAAAGAGGAAGCTGTTAAGCTCATGAAGGACACACAGCAAGCACTAGCAAAATATGGAAACTTACGCCTTCACAAGTTTGCCTCTAATTGTGCGGAAGTTATGTCTGCATTTCATGTCGGTGATTTGGCTTGAAATCTTAAAGATCTAGACTTAGAATGCGATAGCAAACCCCTACAACGTAGTCTTGGTCTCAGCTGGGACGTAAACACTGATAACTTCTTATTTCAATTATCATCAGAAAACAAACCGATCACTCGGAGAGGAATTTTATCAACGATAAACAGTCTCTACGATCCTCTAGGATTTTTGGCTCCGGTGATTATACAAGGGAAACTCCTATTACGGAAAATAGTATCAGAAACCGTCGATTGGGACCAACCTCTCTCTGATGAGACAGCAGATGAGTGGAAATCTTGGAGAGACACTCTAATTGCTATCGAAACATTGCGCATTCCACGTACTTACGTGCCGTATCTCAGCAAAACCGCCACAAAGGAGTTACATGTATTCTCTGATGCATCAGAAAAAGCCATAGCAGCTGTTGCATATCTACGCACCACCGACAGTAGTGGCGAACTAAACACAGGTTTCATTCTTGGGAAAGCTAAAGTTGCACCAACAAGTGGTCATACTATTCCACGCCTTGAACTATCTGCTGCAGTATTAGCAGTCGAGATAACACAGACCATCATGGATAATTTAGATTTACATATAGACACCGTAAAATTCTACACAGACAGTAGAGTAGTCATAGGCTACATCAGTAACGAGACAAGAAGGTTCTTTATCTATGTCGCCAATCGAGTAGAGAAAATAAGGAAATGTAGCTTTCCAAGTCAATGGAATTATGTACCAACTAACCGTAATCCCGCAGACTCGGGAACAAGGTCCGTACCAGCCCATGAAATTCACAGCAGTGAATGGTTATTGGGACCAAAACAACTTCTTTCCTCAGAACAGAAGAATTCTGAGGACATATACCAACTTATAGATCCAGAAGAAGATGGAGAAATCCGTGCTACTGTTAACGTTGCAAAAACATTTTCCACACCTGGGCATAAAGGTATCAGAACTGATAGATTTAATCGATTCTCCAACTGGACAGGACTTGTCCGAGCGATAGCCTTCTTGGAACGTTTTTCCCGTTTACACGGGTCAAAACAGGCATCATCAGTAACTACTCTGGATAGTTTTTCGAACGCCGAAAATTTCATCTTAATATCTGCACAACATGAAATTTATGGAGATGAAATAGATTGTATAAAACGTCAGACACAAATTAATAAGCGGAGCCCGATAGCTAACCTCAATCCGTTTTTGGACGAACGAGGACTATTACGAGTAGGAGGCCGTATTGCCAAATCTGACTTAGACCTCCGTGAAAAGAAACCATTGATCGTCCCTGGACGCCATCATATAGCGACATTATTAGTTCGACACTACCACAACAAGATAAAACATCAAGGTCGCCATTTCACAGATGGAGCGATTCGATCCGCAGGATATTGGATCGTAGGAGCAAAACGCTTGATCTCATCTATTATTCACAAATGTGTGACATGCCGCAAACTCAGAGGAAAAACCGAGTATCAAATCATGTCTGATTTGCCTGAGGACCGTCTTGAACCTTCACCTCCGTTTACTAACGTTGGAATAGACACCTTTGGACCCTGGACAATTGTTTCACGTAAAACACGTGGTGGATACGCCAACTCAAAACGTTGGGCAATTTTATTCACATGCTTAGTGACAAGAGCTATTCACATCGAATTAATCGAGGAAATGAGTTCTTCAGCCTTCATAAACGCTGTCAGGAGATTCGCCGCTATAAGAGGCCAAGTTAAGATTTTCCGATCTGACCGTGGAACGAACTTTATCGGCGCAATCGACGATTTAAAGATTGACTCAATCAACGTTGAAGATGGACCCTTCAAGAACTTTCTATACAATTCTGGTACAACTTGGATCTTCAATCCGCCGCATTCGTCCCACATGGGTGGAGCCTGGGAAAGAATGATTGGTATCACAAGGAGAATTCTTGATTCTATGCTTCTTAACGCAGCCGGAAGAAGCCTAACACATGACGTGCTCAACACACTAATGGCAGAAGTTTCAGCAATAGTGAACTCTAGACCTCTGGTACCGGTATCAACAGATCCAGAGAATCCGTTGATATTAACTCCGGCTATGTTATTGACACAGAAAACCGACTACATATTCACCTCAGATCATCTTGGAGAATTCGATAAACGAGATCTATGTCTTGCCGAATGGAGACGAGTACAGGCTCTTGCCAGTGTTTTCTGGTCCCGTTGGAGGAAGGAATACCTGCCGTTACTACAACAACGACGAAAATGGACCGAAGATCGCCGTGATCTCATCGAAGGAGACGTCATTCTTCTAAAGGACAAAAACATTTGCCGTACCCAATGGCCCGTTGGAATTATAGTGAACTCATTTAAAAGTTCAGACGAACATGTCCGAAAAGCAGAAGTGCGAGTAATCGTTAATGGAAAAGCCGCAATCTACACACGCCCTATCGTGGACATGATTCTTCTCATAGAGAACAACCCTGCGTAACTATATGTATATCTTTTGGATTTATATAGTGACATTCATATGTGTTATATCTTATGGTATATTTTGGATTTATATAGTGACATTCATATGTGTTATATCTTATGGAATAGTGATATCAGGTAGATTTCAGACGGGGAGTATTCTGGATCACATTCGCAATTATATTAACTGTATAGTCTCTTGGATTGAATTTTAAGACATCCGTATTTTCCGGAAATAATCTAGACTTGTCCGTATTTTCACTACTGCTTACTATCTCTTCCTCGCCTGTCTATTACAAATGGATGCCACGACAAAACTGCACCTGTGGATATTGTGACAAATCACCGTCAAGTACGTTTCAAATCAATTATAAACTGTTAAATATATATACCGTTAATTCCGTTAACTTGAATTCCACGTTTATTCAACAAATACGAACTGTAATTGTTATTTCTATGAATTGAACTGCAAATTCTACTTTCGTTTTTGACTTGATATTCACGTTGCTTTGAACATTCATATATTTCCTTCGTGCATATTGTAAAATATTGTATTTTTATTTCTTTCAGTTTACCAAACAATACACGCTCTGTAAAACTCCTGTATCATTTCTGGTGGAATTGTAATCTACAATCTTCACCCACAAGTTGTTATTCTTTATAATTAGCCGAGATTGCGATACAGTCCCTTGGTTATACTAGCTGAGTCAGGCTCAGCATAATGTGGTTATATTTCTGGATTCAGGTTCCAGTTCTACTTGATGAAAACCCATCCCTAAATCAATTTTAGAATATACCTTAGCTCCATTTAGCTCTTGTAAAATTTCATCCACTGGAATTGGGTGTCTCGAACGTTTTACGGCTTCATTAGCTCGCCTCATTTCAACACAAATTCTAATTTCCGAGTTACGTTTCGGAACTACTACTAATGGGGACACCCATTCTGTCGAACCTTTAACACGCTCAATTACATCCATTTCTTCTAACTCACATAATTTCTCTTCCACAGATTTTCTAGTTGGTTGTGCAATTGGTTTAACATTTTTATCTATATAAATTTTCAATTGGTAATCCTTCAATTTACCTAATCCACAAAATAAATCAGAATACTGTGACCTTATATCACCTTGCGTATTGATCATATTTACAGATTGACCGATCAATAAAATGCCTAATTCACTTGCTGTACTACGACCCAGCATGTGTGTATGATTACCACCAATTACCATGAAATCGGCTTTAACACACTTTCTCGATTCCTCACATGTTATATCAGATCTAATCTTGCTATTGACCATTAAAGGATTAATAGCTCCGTATGCATATAACTGCTTCTGAATCGGAATTTTATTGACACCACATTTAGCATTACAATGAACTTTAACTGTGACACCTGTTAACCGTTAAATAGTAATATTTTCTTAGCATCTGAACAAGCTCTCTAGAACTGTCGCATTTAATTAGTGCTATTTATCTATGGCCATAAAGTTGCCACTGAAGAACATTTAAAATTTCTGGTTATTCTAATGTGTTTAACATTGATAAAGACAGAGTTAATGTATTTTTTGGTCAGTTTTAAGGTTGTTGCTCGATGTGAAAAGTTGGTTACATGTTTGCAATATATAAATATTGTATAAGAACTCGATGTTGTCTTTTTAATTCATATTGAGGTGTAACAGTGCCCCGTACAGCCACATCGATGACACTCGATATCTTTTCTTTAAGAGCGATTATTATAGTCATGTCTCTGATGTCTCGCTGCTGGATTAAAGTCGCGTTTTACTTGAACTCTGTTTGAACTGATAAATATCAACAATGTCAGTACTACAGTCTCAAAGATCTTTACTTAGTTAAAGGGACATAATTATCTAAAGTGGTTCGCACTTTTGTATCAAGTAACTATATACTATCATAGTACGAATATTGTATAATTTAAAATAATTGTACCAATATTTCTGCACCATTTCGACAATGAACGTCACGTTAGTGGTGCGCTTGGCCAAACTATTTAGAATCCATAACTTTATATAATAGATAAGATCGTTAATAGCCTATATCAAATGCAAATTATTTGACTCTTTTTTCAAATGCAAATTATTTGATTTTTTTTCAAATGAAATCTTGTTTTTACAATGTGATGTTAAATCTTACTGTTATAACATGCTTTACTTCTTACAAATTTCCGATACTTTACAGCATCTATACATGTTTGTCATATTTATCGGGACCTTTTATAGCTGACCATACAGTATGGTTTTTTTCATTGTTGAAGGCCGTACAATTCCCTATAATTGCTAACATCCATTTGAAGTTCGGTGAAAGGCAAGCATACCTCATCTCCTAATTTTTATATTTATGTATTCTAAATCACAGCTGTTTCATTTTTGTGTCACGGACTTCTTTTTTAAAGACATTAAATACATAACTTATAGAAGTTAAAATGGTCTCATATGCAGAGTAAACTGTTAGTGAGTGTTCGCGGAATCGAAAACTCTGACTTTCATATTTTCGTATATGTATTTGCGAGTTTAGAACACTATTGAACAATCTATGCCCTTGTATTTTTATATCAATACACATTTATTTTATCAACTGTTTCAACATTTTATACAAAAAGGGACCGAACGTACTTTTAAGGGACTATTTAAAGGGAAAAAGAGTTGCAATGCACACACACAATAGTACGTGAAATACCGATACAGAGGTAATTTAAAAGCAATTATCGATATAAAAGTTTTCAGATGATTATATATTAAAGCATGTTCACATTCCAATCAATACATCGGAATAAACTTGAAATAAATAGTATTATTATGCAATCTTCTGAAGCTTATCGAAATTACTAATTATCTGACAAATCGCTTCAATTTATAGTCCGTTTGATCTGAGAATACTATAACATGTGTTATAGTAGGATAACTTAAAAAAAAACAAAACAATTCCAAGCGTTCAATATAAAATTAAGAAGATGTGATACGAGAGATAATTTCCCACAGGAGACCCAATGACAAAGAAGTTAATATTTACAAACCACCGTACTGCTTCAATAGTGAGAAAAACTCATATCGCATAATCAGCTATAAAAAGCCCCGATATAATGAAAACAAATCAAACGAGAAACAAAAAGGCCTGCTTTATAAATCATTCGTCAGAACTCGGCCAATTCCGTACCTTCATCTAAGATTGACGGAGAATAACGGATGCACCCGAGTATTGTCGATTCGTAAGGATGCGTCCGTCACAACTCGGCCGATTCCGTACCTTCATCATAGATAGAAGGAGAATAACGGATGCACCCGAGTATTGTCGATTCGTAAGGATGCGTCCGTCACAACTCGGCCAATTCCGTACCTTCATCATAGATAGAAGGAGAATAACAGATGCACCCGAGGATTGTCGATTCGTAAGGATGCGTCCGTCACAACTCGGCCGATTCCGTACCTTCATCATAGATAGATAGATAGATAGATACTTTATTCTCTAAAAACTAGATACAAGTTTACAGAGAAACATACAATATAAATAAAGACACAATAGATAGAAGGAGAATAACGGATGCACCCGAGGATTGTCGATTCGTAAGGATGCGTCCGTCACAACTCGGCCGATTCCGTACCTTCATCTTAGATAGACGGAGAATAACGGATGCACCCGAGGATTGTCGATTCGTAAGGATGCGTCCGTCACAACTCGGCCGATTCCGTACCTTCATCTTAGATAGAAGGAGAATAACGGATGCACCCGAGGATTGTCGATCCGTAAGGATGCGTCCGTCACAACTCGGCCGATTCCGTACCTTCATCTTAGATAGAAGGAGAATAACGGATGCACCCGAGTATTGTCGATTCGTAAGGATGCGTCCGTCACAACTCGGCCGATTCCGTACCTTCATCTTAGATAGAAGGAGAATAACGGATGCACCCGAGGATTGTCGATTCGTAAGGATGCGTCCGTCACAACTCGGCCGATTCCGTACCTTCATCATAGATAGAAGGAGAATAACGGATGCACCCGAGTATTGTCGATTCGTAAGGATGCGTCCGTCACAACTCGGCCGATTCCGTACCTTCATCTTAGATAGAAGGAGAATAACAGATGCACCCGAGGATTGTCGATTCGTAAGGATGCGTCCGTCACAACTCGGCCGATTCCGTACTTTCATCATAGATAGAAGGAGAATAACGGATGCACCCGAGTATTGTCGATTCGTAAGGATGCGTCCGTCACAACTCGGCCGATTCCGTACCTTCATCATAGATAGAAGGAGAATAACGGATGCACCCGAGTATTGTCGATTCGTAAGGATGCGTCCGTCACAACTCGGCCGATTCCGTACCTTCATCATAGATAGAAGGAGAATAACGGATGCACCCGAGTATTGTCGATTCGTAAGGATGCGTCCGTCACAACTCGGCCGATTCCGTACCTTCATCATAGATAGAAGGAGAATAACGGATGCACCCGAGTATTGTCGATTCGTAAGGATGCGTCCGTCACAACTCGGCCAATTCCGTACCTTCATCATAGATAGAAGGAGAATAACAGATGTACCCGAGGATTGTCGATTCGTAAGGATGCGTCCGTCACAACTCGGCCAATTCCGTACCTTCATCTAAGATTGACGGAGAATAACGGATGCACCCGAGTATTGTCGATTCGTAAGGATGCGTCCGTCACAACTCGGCCGATTCCGTACCTGTATCATAGATAGAAGGAGAATAACGGATGCACCCGAGTATTGTCGATTCGTAAGGATGCGTCCGTCACAACTCGGCCGATTCCGTACCTTCATCTTAGATAGAAGGAGAATAACAGATGCACCCGAGGATTGTCGATTCGTAAGGATGCGTCCGTCACAACTCGGCCGATTCCGTACCTTCATCATAGATAGAAGGAGAATAACAGATGCACCCGAGGATTGTCGATTCGTAAGGATGCGTCCGTCACAACTCGGCCGATTCCGTACCTTCATCATAGATAGAAGGAGAATAACGGATGCACCCGAGGATTGTCGATTCGTAAGGATGCGTCCGTCACAACTCGGCCGATTCCGTACCTTCATCATAGATAGAAGGAGAATAACAGATGCACCCGAGAATTGTCGATTCGTAAGGATGCGTCCGTCACAACTCGGCCGATTCCGTACCTTCATCTAATAAAAGGAGAGTGGCGGAATCACCCGATGATTGCCGATTAAAATAAAATGATGAATGAGAACGACAAGCGACAACACCACTTTCCGGATTTTTTCTTTATCAGTGTACAACACCAAAGCCAAAATATAAGGAAGCCAAGGATGTTTTAGAACTGTAATCAGTTGATGAGCTATATGAACAGAAAGGAAAAACAGTTAATAGTAAAATCCATCTAACTAACGGTGTGGAAACCTTTGTTTCTTAATAACAATTTCAAGTTTTTGACGGGACGTATTATGGTAAACCAAGGTCCGGCGTTCGTCTGTCCGTCCGTCTGTTTTCTGTCTGTCCGGCGTAAAAACATGTCGCACCGTAACTTAAGAACAGCTTTTCCAAATTTTAGGAAACTTTATCCAATTGATTCTTATGATGGTTAAACGAACTGTAGACTTTCTTGTGAAAATAAGATTAAACCTTAAAACTATTTGAGTTACGGGACCCTGTAACTAAAACATGGGGGGGGGGGGGGGGGTTTCACATGTCGCACCGTATCTCAAAAACGATTCATGTTTTTTGTTTTTGCTTAAAAATTTACACACTTCTTAATATTAATCTAAAGATCTGTAAACTTTTTGGTGATGATGTAATGACATACATAGAATTGTCTTATAACTTGTTGTTACATGCATCTTTATTTCATTTATATGTTGTTTTAATATTATAATTATCTGTATTTGGATCACGCCTCTATTGTGCTCTTTCCAATAAAATATTGGATTGAATTGAATTGAAAAATATTATTTTAGAGTCAATGAGTTTGTAAAATAAAAAAGGTTTTTTATTCACATGTCGCGCATGAAACTCAGAAACTATTTATGATTATTGCATAAAACTTCACACACAACACGACGGGCGTATCATGCACTCGTGTCACAGCTATTTATTCTTTTCTTGCCATGGCATTGTTTATGTAGTTTTTTTTCGACTTATGAGTTGCAATATTCTTTTAATATCTTTCACCTCTCTGTTCCATGCTATAATACTAATCCAACCAAAATTTATCGGTATACTTTTTGACCCCTATAAACTTACGAAAAGAATAAATGTCAGCTAGTGATATTGATCTAGAAAGAAAACAGATATACAATGTAGTTAGGACAAATATGTTTTCCGAGTAAGTATATTTTGTCATTTCAATGAGAATATTTAGACAATCACTTCCTTAGCATGACTACTGTTCGTTTAAGGACAAACGCTCAGACATATTTATAATGCATATAAAGTAGTTCAAAGTAAACAAGGAATAGGATCGAAGAAGTAAACAAAATGTGTCCCTTCTAGACAGCGCTTAAAATGGCCATTTAGTATAAATAAATATTTATAAGGTATTTTACTTGATACATTCTAAGTTCTTTTATATAAGGCAAAATATGTCAATCCAAATGAATGTTCTGTATAATACAATAAACAAAGTCTTATTAATCGTGAATATAGTTACATTTATTAGGGAAAATGTGGCGATATTATACATTGGTAACACTAGGAGTAGCATATACTAGATGGTCATCACTTAGAATTTGTGCTAGATTTATAGCCTTGCTATTTTTAGGGTATATCTTTTTTAGTTGTAATCTCTGTATTCAGTACTGTCTTTTTATTACTTTATCCTGACTTTGTTTTACATAAATTCTCATACTGCCTTCTTTATTTTGTAAAGTTGCTCAACATGCTGTTATTTTGCTAAAAAAATGCTGTCCTGCCTATTTAGCAAATTTCATCCTAGCCCCGCCTCTAAAAATCAAATGGTAGCACCAAAAAGGACTGTTTGTTTTTGATACTGACTTCATCATGGTGAAATATCAGCTATTTATTCAAGTCAGGATAGCTTAACAAAGCCAGACTCCCTTAGCCAAGTCCGGCTATCTAAACCGAGTAATGCTATCTAATGAAAGTCCGGGTGTCTTAACCAAGTCAGGCGATCTAAACCAAGTTAGGCTATATAAACAAAGTCAGGCTATATAAACAAAGTCAGACAATATAAACCAAGTCAGGCTATATAATCCAAGTCAGGCTAACTAAACCAAGTTAGGCTATATAAACAAAGTCAGGCTATATAAACCAAGTCAGACAATATAAACCAAGTCAGGCTATCTAATCCAAGTCAGGCTATCTTAACCAAGTCAGGCTATCTTAACCAAGTCATGATATCTTAACCAAGTCAGGCTATTTTAACCAAGACAGGCTATCTAATCTAAGTCAGGCTATCTAATCTAAGTCCGACTATTTAACCAAGTCAGACAATATAAACCAAGTCAGACTATCCAAACCAAGTCAGGCTATCTAAACCAAGCCAGGCTATATAAACCAAGTCAGGCTATCTTAACCAAGTCAGGTTATCTAATCTAAGTCAGGCCATCTAATCTAAGTCAGGCTATTTAACCAAGTCAGACAATATAAACCAAGTCAGGCTATCAAAACCAAGTCAGGCTATATAAACCAAGTCAGACTATATAAACACAGTTAGGCTATCTAGATCAAGTAAGGCTATTTAGAGCACGTCGGGCTATCATAACCAAGTCAGATAAGACCAAAAGCAAAATATTGGTTAGCTTTTGGTTGTTTTGATTAATATTGAGTTAAATATTGGTAAGCATTCTTGATCTTTCCAAGTATAGGCAATACCTGGTTCAACCAAATTATATTGCCGCCTTAAGGTGGTACCCAACACTTTCACTAAAATTAATTTTGCTGGTTTAATTTTCATAAAATTTTGACAAAGTATTTACTTTGACCCTTTAACAAAAATATAAAAATTTCAAAATTTTTGAACCAAACATTTTATCAGAAAAATTACACTAGTTATATAGCAGTTTGACAAACATCAATTTTGATCATTGAGAAGCTTAATATTCCCTTTAGAACACAACGTGATTAAAACTTTTAGCTGATTTTACAGAGTTTCTTTGTAGTATTAGGTACCACCTTAATAAATATATTAACACTTGCTTTCTGATGTATTGAATCAACAATATGGACATTTTCTTTTGGTCATGGGTAATCTCGTCAAAACATGATATACATAGAGATATGTTTAATGTCTAGTCTTTAAATGAATGTAAATATGTCATTGGTTAAGTACTTGGTCACATGATTGTACCATCACACTGACACAACGTTACATCATTCCGTATAGAGTCATTATCGATAAACAATTTGGACGTCTGATAGCATTGACCTCACATTGTGATTAACTGCTAAAACTATCTATGAATTATATCAACTTTCCGATAGAGTGCATATTCCATAATGTACTATACCCATAAATTAAAATCACATAGAGAATATAACAAGGGAGACAATCAAAACTTTGAGTCATCTTGAAATCGTTTAGTAGAACCCAAGTCTAATGTCAGTTTAATTTGATTGTGAGCGGAACCTTGTTTAAGTTCATAGCAGTAAATGTGTTTGGTTCCCGTAAAACCTGGTTACAACTGTTTGTAAGAAACAGCGTTTTAACAATCAATCTGGCCACGTAAGTTTATACATGTAAGGTATTCCAATAATAAGCGAATTACCATTTGATTTTAAGGGACCGCGTTAGGGTGAACAAATTTGTCCTGCATTTTTATCGATTGTAATCTTGCAAAAGTTGCTAAGTTGCTCATACTGCCTTTTTTATACGAAAAACTACTGCCCCTTAAAAATCAAATGTTAGCTCCCTAAATACATTCTTCTGTACTCTCGTGAGTTATATATGTTACAGTGAATTTGTATCATCAGGGATTATGTGCTAAAATGCTCCATCTATTTTGAACATATGTAAATAACTGAGCACATCCAGAATAAGACGGTCTTAAGGGTATTCTTAAACGATGTTAAACTCTTTGTACTATCGTTAACTATGCCTTACGAGAACTTTAAGATATGTTTCTTGTTACTGGCCCCAGGAATGAAAACTGCATATTTACTTAAACTTTCAAGGAATAAGAAAAAAATGATAATTTGCCTATGTTAATTTGTTTCATCATCTTTGAAGCTTTTAATTATTGACAATCCCTGAAATCATATAAGGGAATTTGTAGAATACTAATTAAAATTATCAGTGATTATGTAAAATCTCTGGTCATTTTCAGGGAATCTGTATAATCACTTATGATTTTATAGTGATTCTACATAATCCCTGAAAAATCAGTGACTCTAATAATTATATTGTTCTTGAAAAACTTTGTAGATTTATAAAAATTATAAATGTGAGGGTCACTCCTCCTGGTAAGTTTGTAATTTAATGTTTATGTTTGTATTGTTCACATGTGCTTCAATATTTAATGTAATTGTTTATATATTCTCTGTAACTATGTAATTTGTAGTTTATGAGAAATAAAATTCAATTTAAGAATTGAATGCTTCTTTTTGCAACTTCATTTGGGGTGTAAAATCGTTAACCGAAGTACATTTTGTATGCTTTCGCGCTTCAATCTAAAAATGTGCGCACGGTCAACGCTTTTAAAACCCTATGAAGTTACAAATACAAGCATTCAATACTTATAGTTACATTTTTTAGCTATGATCACGGAAACACGAATTGTATATATATTTTTAATTTAATTCACCTGTGCACTTTATTGTGTGACCACGTGTTATCATGGATGATAAATTATAAGTTTTATTGAGTGATACAATTGCTGAAGGAATAACATGTGATGTGCAAATTAACCAATCAGAATAAAGTATTATTATGAAATATACATCTAATGTAATTATATTCACATAATCCCTGATTATACAAATTCATTGTAACATAAACACCTTATTTCTTTACTTTGGATACTTTAGTAAATAAAAATTGTAATATGTTCGCTTATGTCGTGTCGACCACGTGGCAACCTAAAAAACCTTGTCATTAGATACAAAATACTATTTTCACTGTCAATCATATTTTCATTGTTTCTAATTTAACACCACCGTAATGAGTAAACCACTAGAATTATCAATACAACATATTTCAGAAAGAAATTATCTTTCGGGATTTATAATATTTTAAATTCCAGGGCCGTAACTACATTGAGGCAAATGAGGCAAATGCCTCATGTAAAAAATTTCAAAAAAAAATTTCAAAAAAAAAAATGTAACAAAAGGTTGTTTTCATATCAAATTGTTTTCACGGAAAGTGTCTTGCAAGAAGCAAGTTCTCTTCACTCTCTTGTGTATCCCTTGGATGTTTTTCGTTATCCATGTTTCTATTTTCCTTTTAGTTTTCAGAGTTGGTGGTCTATTGTTTTTACTTCTGTGTTCCGGGTTTGTCTTTTGTTCATTTATTGTCCGACTTTATGACCAAGTCTGAGCGTTGATTTTCATTTGTAAACGTGGTTTTAAGAACATGCGATGCTACTCAGTGGACACAAAAAAATTGTCCTTTCTGTATGGATAATTGAAATTGATATCAAAGAACACAAAACAGTTTGTTTTATTGTAAATAAAACTAGATAGCTGACATGGTTTGAATTAAAGTAAGGTCACATATTTCCCGGTATCAAATAATTTGAAGAAAAAAAAATCAAGGTATTGCTATATATGACCTTTTACATTGAAAGGTTAGACTTGTATTAAGTCGTGTTGATACCCTTAAACAGATGATAAAGGAGTATGGGGACATAATCGTACACAAAGTCAATGAATAGAAAAAATACAAATGATCAATGGTCAAAGTTTGTGTTCCTGCTCTTCATCTTGATAGTTGCCGGATGGTCTTCAACAATACTTTTAAAGAATCATTAAAACCGACCACCGTAATGAGTAAACTACTAGAATTATCAATACAACATATTTCAGAAAGAAATTATCTTTCGGGATTTATAATATTTTATATTCACTTGCATTAGGCTAAATATGCTAAATGCTTGTTACAGCTATGATAAAGCTTTTAATAAAATATCGAAATGAATTATATTTATTATTAAATATGGCATCAAAGCTGTAATAAAAATAGGATAAACCTGCTTTGACACTATTTTAGCAGTAATGACACAATATGTAGAAAAAGAGATAAGATATTGGCACTTGACAATAAATATCCATATTGAAAGTTTTTATTGTAATACACTACGCCATGTTACTTGACTTTGATAAAATGAAATTTCAATACATTTACACAATAATGCATTTTTTTATTTTCTGTCCTCAAATGAGCTTTCATTAATTTCTTGAAATTGGTTAAATTTGTTATAAATTTCCCGTCAATCAATTGCAATAATGTCAGCAATAAAGAAAATCATTAGAATGGTCGTACACGAATACAACAATTGTCTTTTCATCTTTAAATAAGTATTTTCAACGGTACATTGTAGCGTAGTGTATTGCAATTGAACATCAGATTCCTGACTAAGTACAGGTGCAAACAATTGCAGCGGATTTCAACGTTTTAATAGTACCAAACCTTTACCCATCTGAAGCAATAATGTAGCATCACAACATAAAAATACACTTGTTTCATGTGTTACATACGTCTTGTCATGTGTGTATATTATGTTGCATTTTAATCAGTCAGGGTTTCACTTTTTGTGATAAAGATAATTTTCATATAAATTTCTGTTTGGTTGATATAAAATAAGCAAGCAAGGGTCATCGACTTTGTTTCGAAGTATTGGACTATCGTTTTCGTGTAGATAGTGAAACTACGAGAATGACGTTGTTTGGCATTATACAGATTATTTCGACATTTTGGACATGTTTTACTACTGTAATTGTTGTTAAAGGATCTAATGCATCCTGGGTAATATTTTCAAAAGTGTACACCACAACGTCCTGATTGGTTAAAAATGTCATAAACAATGGAAATTTAACCAATGACGTGGTGTTATTTTCATTTTGGGGTACGAACAATGAAATTACCCATGATTCTTTAGATTCTGAAACGGCTAATTGTTGTTAAAGGAATCATGACTGTAATATTATTTGCTGTCTATGAAGAAATAACATAAAAATATGTAGCGCACACTGAATAACCCTCTTAGCGAGTTATTTTAAAATGTGCACCACATTTTTTTATGCACTTTCGAATCGACATATAAATATTGCAGTCATTTTTTATAATATAATTCTAAATTCCATTTTTAAACAGGAGAAAATCATGGAAAACATTGATGACATCACAGTCACATGACAAAATTAAGCCTATAGACAAAACTTGTCAGCCATTCAGAAGACGCGTTTCATTTAAAATTGAATAAAATGTACTCGTACAACCAACAAACAAGAAATAAAAGGGCGTATTGCATTTCCGCTAATTTTTCAAAGTCCCTATACTATGTTTCCGCAAATTTAAAGTATACGTTTCCGCAATTTGTAGTTATTACTTTTCCAGAAATTTACCTGGTAAATTATAAATATTTGAATATATTATATTAAATAAATTATTTATTTTATTGTTTTGATAAAGAAAAGGTTCTAATCATATATATCTACTGTAACCATGTACTAGACTCTGGTTAGGATTTCCAACAACCATTTGGGCATCACCTCCAGACTCCGAGAAAAAGAGAACAACAAATGGTACCAAGTCTTTATATGCCCACCTGCACGAGCAGTTTAACGCTAGCCATCCTGACATTTTTATTTCAAGTTTGTCGATGTGTTATTGAAACTGCAAACAACATCTTACATATGATAAAGATTAGAACTCTAACTGTCAAAGCAGTCGTTCGCAAATATGAAAAGGAGAAGAACAAAATACAAAACTTGTAAACTGTGAATGTACTATTATTGACCTTGTACGACGTGTTGGCATCAAATATTCTGCCAGAACTGACTTATGAACTCATACATGTATCAAGATATATCTGATTACTGCTGACTTTTGAACATACGTTTTCATACATTTTAATGATGAATTTTACGTGCATGCTATGATGACCTTTAACTTAATAAATATTTATTTTTTATTATGGCTTTGCTTTCGATCAACAGGTTAGTTAATTATTTGCGGAAAAGTAATAATTGATTTTTTCTGGAAAAGTAAGATATTTATTTGCGGAAAAGCAAACTTTTTTTTCCGGAAACGTCATTTTTATCCCGGAAAAGTAATGCCAATTTTCGGAAACGTAAAACACCAAAATAAAAAACTAATAATCGAAGTTGGTGACCCTATAAAGATTTAACATATTTTAAACGGAAATATATCTGGCCTAAGAATTTCAATAATTAACATAACCTAACTTTAACTACAAAAAAAACCTAAGTCGGTTGCCCTTCAATTATTTTATATCATTGAAACGTAGAAATAAACCTGAAAAATTCATATAGATTTTTAAGAACTATAAAGACACAGGTTTCTATAGCTAGGGAAAATATTTGTATAGATAGTAGTGTCGAAGTTTAAGATATATTTTACGTTCATTCAAATGTAGATCAATGCTGAATATATAGTTGATTGCATAACGAGAATAACAACGGGGATCTGTTTTAATGGGGACATAAAATTGAGAATTGAAATGGGGAATGTGTCAAAGAGACAACAACCCGACCATAGAAAAAACAACAGCAGAAGGTCACCAATAGGTCTTCAATGTAGCGAGACATTCCCGCACCCGGAGGCGTCCTTCAGCTGGCCCCTAAACAAATATATACTAGTTCAGTGATAATGAACGCCATACTAATTTCTGAATTGTACACAAGAAACTAAAATTAAAAAAATACAAGACTAACAAAGGCCAGAGGCTCCTGACTTGGGACAGGCGCAGAAATGCGGCGGGGTTAAACATGTTTATGAGATCTCAGCCCTCCCCCTATACCTCTAGCCAATGTAGAAAAGTAAATGTATAGTTATGGTCAGGTAGTGCAAACGAAATAACTTTTGATTTTATGAAAATGAAATAAGAAATATTGTTTTTGACTCTTTTTGAGTAGATTGCATGAAATGCAATCATCCCTATGTTACTGACTTGATATCTTAATCTCACAAGACTTAACACTATATATATACCTTTTTGATACACACAATATAGTGCACTGAAAATATTTAGTTTTTCTTCCACTGATAAATCAAAGCAATCTTTACCCTTCATTGCTTAATCTGTCAGCTTTGAATTTGGAATTGTTTTTAAAATCGATTAAAAAAATCTCTCTCAGCTAGGACTCACTGATACAGTTATTTATCTTTAAAGAAAATACTTTTTCACCTAAGTTTTGTAGCGATATGATTCAAACATAATACATATAATCGTATTTCAATTGTTAATATTTTCTTCATGATTGCTTTTTAATATAATAAATAATTATTGAAAAAACGAAAACGACATGTCATTGACTTCTTTTAATGTTTTGATGCATCAAACAAAATGAAATCGACGTCACATAAAAGTTTGAATAATCATGGTATCTCAGATGCTTAATTATAAAGGAAGCATTATAGAAAAGCAACACGTACGTGTATTTTCCGTTCAACATTTTAAAGTATCAGATTTTCTTTGGAAACTTGACTAATTATTGTTAGTTTGTGCATATTTCTATTTATAGGTAAATGGTACATTCCAGACAAATACTAATTCTCAATACAATTTAATTTGGGAATACAAGCCGACCATAGAGCAGAAAACAGCCGATGACCACTAATAGATCTTCAACACAGCAAAAAAATCCCCCAACCGGGGGCGTGCTTCAGTTTTTCGATATTCAGATGTTAACGTTTTAAAATTCTATATTTTTTATTAATCTGACTATCCAACTCCCATCGTAGAGCAGTGGAAATTAACGACTGGATTATTCGGGTTAACATTTCAAATTGAAAACAAATCTTAAACCGCTCTCTAAGCACATATAAATAACAGTCATCAATTGAATAGGGTCCAGTCCAACATTTAGATGAAAGTATGGCCCCTATCAGGCATATTGTTACCAATCTATTTAGTATTATAATACTTCAATAACGAGGTTTAGTTTTGTTTAATATGTTGACAAAATTGGATAAGCAACCCAAACAGACAATCAGACGATCAGTTTACAAGACAATAATTGGGACCCAGCAGCCGCAACTGTGAAAACATACATCATCGTGACGCATCATGCACATAGAACTCTTAAAAATTCTAGCAAACATACATCATAGGCATGCGCACCAAACTCTTAAAAATTCAATCAAACATACATCATAGGCATGCGCACAAAACTCTTAAAAATTCAATCAAACATACATCATAGGCATGCGCACAAAACTCTTAAAAATTCAATCAAACATACAAGTTTAACATTAAACACAGAACTGACTTCAAACAACAAAGAAAAACACATATAGATTTTGTTATCTCAGTAAAATACATATGCACATTCATGGAACTACAATCTGTCGATACCTGTATTGACATTGCACAAGGTCATATTTTTCCTGACTGTTTATGAGGTCTTTTCTAAATCTATTGGATGTTGGATGTGCAATGATTGATAATTCAGTCTTTGTAGATGCATGATTTCTTAATTAGTTGTTATTTGCTTTGAACTAGCTGTCAATAACTGCGAGTACTCTCAGATCTGTACTTAGAGTTTTTTGTTTGTTGTTGGTATGTACAAGTACCCGGCCACGTCCACTCAGTATTTTTGTTAGATGTACTTCTATGTATATCTATCTGATGAGTTCAGCTTCTTTCAACTGATTTTCTTAGTTCGTTATTATGTTGTATTGTTACACTACTGTACCAGGTAAGAGGAGGGACCCAGCAGCCGCAACTGTGAAAACATACATCATCGTGACGCATCATGCACATAGAACTCTTAAAAATTCTAGCAAACATACATCATAGGCATGCGCACCAAACTCTTAAAAATTCAATCAAACATACATCATAGGCATGCGCACAAAACTCTTAAAAATTCAATCAAACATACATCATAGGCATGCGCACAAAACTCTTAAAAATTCAATCAAACATACAAGTTTAACATTAAACACAGAACTTCTGAATGTATGTGCCTGTACCAAGTCAGAAGCCTATAATTCAGTGGTTGTCGTTTGTTGCTGTTGTTGGTTTTTCGTTCATTCTTTTGTACATTTTTGTACCTACATGTAAATTGGGCATTTGGTGTCCACGTTTGAATTGTTTTATTTGTCATTTCAGAGCCCTTTATAACTGACTGTGCGGTATTGGCTTTGCTTATTGTTGAAGGCCGTACGGTGACCTATAGTTGTTAACTTCTGAGTCATTTTGTCTCTTGTGAAGAGTTTTCTCATTGGAAATCGTACCACATTTTCTATTTTATTAAGACTCCAATAAAAAAAAAGTTTTTTTTTTGTATTTGATAGTACATTCATCAGAATAATAAAACAATATTATGGGGACGAAGTCCCCAATTACGGTAGAAAAATCAATGAAAAAAAAAAAAAAAAAAAAATCTGGGAAAATTTCCCGAATTTTTCATTGTACTAATGAACTCAAAATCGTTAACTTTTTTTTTCAGATCTAGTTCCTGTTCCGGTTTTCCCGCATTTGCGCAGAAATCTGTCTTGTTTGCATGAGACTTTATTTTTTTTTATATTTATCAGTCTAGTAAAACATAAGATTGGATCTCAATACAAATTCAATTTTAATAATTGTTTGATATGAAAAAAAACGTTACGTTACCTGATGAAAGCGTTTCTTTTGTTTACATCGAATATGACGTCATAACTTAAAGAACGTCACAGCTAATTCCCTAACAACAGAACCAAAATCAGGAACGTTACGTACGGTATTTCGGTTTCTTTTATCAACATGATTGAATTAAGAAAATAATACATACAGACTTCGTCCCCATTCACAGGTTATGCCTGCCTCATATTATCGGACCACAGATGAATTATCACGTTGTGATTGGTTAAATGCCGTCACGTGGTGACCCCCTATGAGACCGTATGGGGTTAGTAAGTTTCATATGGGGTTCATGACGCGTTAATGGCGACGTCATCTATTAATGTTGTTGAGTTTCATTGTTTATTTTTCAACAAAACGCCGTTGAAAAAGTCCAGCGTCCGATAAATTCGTTATACGGTTAACTACCGTAACTGACCCCCTACGGATCCATAGAGGGTGAATAAAACTCGGCCTCCGGCCTCACCCCCTATGGATTTTACTAACCCTCTATGGATCCGTATGGGGTCAGTAGCGAACCATATAACTTATGATAGATTAATAGATTCGTGTTTTGTTTAACGCCAAGTGGGGTATATTTCATGTAACTATGTTCAGGACGAGAACAAATGACCAATAAATTCATTCCAAACGAGAAAACTAAAGGTCTGATGAACTTAAATCAAATATAATGTACAGCAACAAACGTCAATAATTATAATTAACTTGTGACAGGCATATACATGTAGAGTGTTGCAGTTGCTGGCACCAAACTTGACATCGTTATTTAATTTTGGGCTCGGTAATCAACATCTCCGTAAAAGTTAGGATGTGGTATCCTGTGTGAAATGAGTTTTCTACAGGTATAGACAAAAGTCCAGGTACGATAAGGCCCGTTTTTTGCCCCCCCCCCCCCCCCCCGCCCTATTTCCTCATTTTACAAATTTTGTTTTAGAAAATATTCCCTTGGGGTTGAATTTTTTTTGGATGAACTTCAAAACCATAAATTTCAGAAAATGAGTGAGGTGAAAGGGGTAAAAGTGCATCTAAAACGCCAAAAGAAGGAAGAATTACGATTTTGGACCACTGCTTTTTTTAAATTTAAAGTTATAAGAAACCTCAAATTGAAAAAAATAATGCATATGTTTTTTTATAACTCAATGGATAGTTTTCATTATAACACTGATGTACATAAACTTTTTCCTGAAGAAAATTCCTTAAAGGGAAATTCCGCGATTTTTTACTTATCATCTAATTATGTTCATCTTAACATAAAAAACACATTTGCAAAGTTTTGAATTTTTATTCCTTCTAATAACGGAGAAAATCAAGTATTTGTAACTTTTTTGGTTGAATTCTCGAGTGGGTCGTGACGTATTAGCCCGATTTATTGAATTCTGGGAAAAAATAAAATCTGTTTAACTCTTATAGCTTATCGACAATATACGTAATTAAAAGCGCACAGCTGACGAATGGTCGAAGTTATTAACCACAATGTAAGAATGAACGAAAATGAATATGCATATACCGTTTTGTATTGATTGAATTAGACTCCTATAAAATTATCTCTAGTAAATGTTTTTGAATAAATTTAATTAATTATTGTTGAGATTTTTTTCATAAAATATTTATTGAACATTTTTACTGATATTGAACTGAAAATATTTCAGTTCTATTTGCCGTTATTGTTTTGATAATCATTTCAATGCAACTAATGTGTGAGCAGAGTGTGTATATTATTTTGTAAAGGTCACTGTATATTTCTCGGCTTGAGGTCAATTCGTTTACCTTGTAGCTATTTAGCCGCAGGTGTGAGTTCCAGCGTACACAGGTATAAATGTTGTTATTTGGAAAGGATAAACAGAAAGGATTAGAAAGAGTATGCTGTCACGATGTTAATACACTAAGATTTAATACACGATGAGAATAAAGATACAATAATTAAATTGTGTAAATTAATTGAAAATAAAATTCAGATTCGTAATTCCGAAAGTGTATAAAAATAAAAGGAAACAATTTTTGATTACTTTCTTAGCGGCAATTGGCGTAAAGATTCAAATATGAAGCAAAAAATAGTAGTTTTAATCTTTTATAAAAAACTAAATGCAATATTACCCAATTTGATATACCATTGTACATCTGTTTGATATCATTGACTTTACCGGAATTTCTTAACTTGTATTCAAATCTGGCTGTGTTTAAATGCTAATAAAACTATTGCAATTTTAAAGTTTTTAATTGACAAAAAAATACAACATACAACATGCATGATTTTTTTTTTAGTTTCTTTTTAACATTTTATTCTTACATAATTAAATTCATTTGACAATCATTTACACGAACTTTTTGTGAAAAGAATATCAATTATCTAAGCTAAGGCATTATTTCTTCTGAGGATTTTTGAGAATTTTTTTAAAAATTCTATGATAATATTTGTGCAATGTTGAACATGATAGCCGTCATTAATCCAAATAAGTAATACAGTAGTTGTAATAAAAGTTATATTTTAGTCATGCATAACTGATATTGACGAATTTATAATAGTTCGTCCATACATCGTTGTTCTTGAAACAATCATTATTAGTATGAAACAATCATTATTAGTATACATGTAAGTTTCCTGACGTATAAGAGCCATTGAGTATGAGCTCCAGAGAAATCAGACTAGTGGCGTTTCGTTCGTTTGTTTGTTGGGAAAGGAGAGGAAATGCAACCGCTTGTACAGATAAACGACAGAATTACCATACAAGCATTTATAGTCAACACAATCAGAAAGAGTTCCCATCGTTAGACGGGGAATATGAAGGCTTCCAAGAATGAACAAGTGACATGTCTAACTCGGAACAGTTAGAAAACAGACTCGACATCGACCGCTTGTTCTTAATTGCATATATATACGTATACGTTTATGATATATATAGTGATGAGTTCTTGCGTCTGACAAAAACTAAATTCCTTCATGGTTATATCTTGCCATACGTTTATATTGGTTTGTAAGGTGATTACTCACAATCGTTATTTGAAAATCCTGTTTGTGAGATGTAGATTCATTTCAATACAGAAATTTCGTCTATATATTTCACAAGTGTATAACACGGAGAAGCTCTGAAGGTCCATTACTCCCATTTTGTTTGGGTGTGAACCATCGATGTTTACAGCAATATCACAGAATAAGATGATGATGGTAGAAAGAACTATGGGCGTCATGTGGCAAATATTACATGCATATATCGGACAATGAGTTGTCAATCTGTATGAAAAGATTTCCAATACAACCATATTATTGAGAAGGAATGTTTACATGCTATACTCTCGTACTAGTATTACAGGGTTCTTGTGGCGTTCACCTTAGACACACATCTTTTTAACGATGTTTAAAAAAAAAGACAGAACCAATTTAATGTCATATTTCCCTATTTTTTAAATATAACTAAAAGTCTTTTATCTGACAAGAATACCCCTATTTAGCGAACAAGTAATTTATTCTTTTTTCTGTTATTGAATACCAAGAAAGAAAATAAATCCCGAAATTAATTTGAAACTTTGATACTCAAAAGTTTCCCAGCAAAATATTCACATTCCCTGGGGATAATTAGTGTTCGTCCAGTGGCATATATAACAATTGTGATGACGAATTACTTCCTTTGTTCGAGAACAATCTTATTGAAATATAAATCTGTGATTTTACTAGGTCCACAGCTTCAATGAACCAAAGCAAAAGTTATACATCGACCTGTATTTAAATCAAATTGGTTCTCTTCTTCTTCTGGTATACAATAGTCTATCGACATTCGATGATTACATACTGTTGGCATACGTGGACTAGTCTATTTACAACACTTTTACCCCTATTTATTCAAAATATATGTTTTTTTCTTATGTTCAATGTATACATGTATATATTTTAAATTGCGCTATAGTTCCGTAACTTTCTATCCAGTCGTATAAACGAATCGTCGGCAAGTGCGTACATTTTTTTTAAATCAATATTTCTGGTCTGTTCCAATCTGTCCTTCACTATTGACAATGGCTATATATTACATTTTCCCAAATTCACCCTTGGAAAAAATATTTAAATAGATTTTAATTTCATCAAATCTTATTTTTTGGGTATTATTTATATGTTTATGAATTATATTCTTTACACCAGAAATGTTATTTATAAACAAGCGTATGAGTTTAGTAATGACAAGTAAGACAGAGTTGTATATTATTCATCTGATAGTTCAAAATGGAAAGTTATAAGTTATAAGTTATCAGCCGTGTACACTGATCAATACCTGCAGAAGTGAAACGATGCATGAACTTGCAAGCCCGACAGGAAATCGCTTGAATACCTGGACGTGTCACCTCACACCCCTCGCAATACCTTTGGAAGTAATACCTTTAGCCATGATGGTGATCAGATGAGGGAAGATCAAAATATATTTGTTTATTACTTTAAAGAATTATGAACAAATTAGATTTTCGAAAACAATTTTCACGGAACACTTATTTATGATTTCAACTTTGACTTTTCACCTAATTCCAATATCAACAGTTTAAAAACAACAGACCATGGTAATTTAAAAAAAGTAAGAATATTTTTCGTATCAAGTTAGTTAGTCGGATAAAACAACCGTACGATTGACAAGATATCGACACGCAATTACGACTACATCGGTTACTGTTGTTTTGTTTCTTTGTGGTTTATAGACATATCGTTTTTATTAATCGGGAAAGAAGACAAAATGGCGGATCGCAGAGAATTGATACTCTAAATTTAAAATCGATGGTGATCGCTTATCTAGCGGAATAAAACTTTAATATCTATGAATTTGAGCATTTTTATACAGAATGAACATAATATCAATTTTTGATTTTTTTGCGAAGTTTCCCTTTAATTTATTCATATTTAAAAGAAGTTTACTTTATTTTAATTGCTTCCTTCCAGGAGGCAAATTGAATTACCCCAACAAATTTTCCGTAAAAAAAATTCCTGGATCACGTTGGCACAGGCACTAAAAAAATAATAAAAATTCGTTGTACGGAAAACCTGCAAAGTGAATAATAATTACAATATTTGAATAACAACAGAAATTTTACCCCCTCACCTAACCCAGTTGATAAAGTTAGTGGTTTTGAAGTTCATCCAATAAAACTTCAAACATCAGGGAATATTTTAACATAGTTAGCAGCTTTCTAAACCTGAATTTGAAAAATGAGAAAATGGGGGGGGGGGGGGGCAAAAAAATCCTTATAGTACCTTGTCCTTTCTAAACCAAATCGTTGTATGAGTAGAAGAATTATGAAGGTAACTTGTGGTGAGGAAATATCTGTCTTTATAATTTACCAGTTATGCATAGATTGCCCTCGGTCTACGCACTTAACTGAGTTACTGCGCATGTGCGACATCTATAACCAATGAGTCGGATTCATTATCGACTCCTAGGAGTGGATATTAGGAATTGAACGATGGACAGTTAGTGTGTGAATTTTTCTTGCTACCTGATTGGAAGATATTACGAGACGTGAATAATCAAAGTTTATTGATTGGTTAGGACAATCCAAACCTAGTAAATGTCCTTCAATCCCGTAGATAATCGGATTTGTCCTCTCTATTTTGGAAATTAGATTTTGCCTGGTCATTAATCATGCATATTCATGATATTGGTACACAGGTAACTTTTATCTATAAATAGTCGAATCTTCTGGAGTTTCGTAAACAACAACGTTAAACGATATATACTACTTCATAACGTGTGACCTCACGTGTTGTAAAATTTGTTGATTGATGCACGTGGCTATTCTAGTAAATGAATTAATCTACAAAGCGAGAGCACTTTCCATTTTCATCAGCTAAGAGTCGACTAGCCCTTTTCGAAATGCTAATGCTTGTGGTGTTTAATAATCAATCGTGTTTGAATGTTCATTGCTACATGTATAATATTTTTAGGGATTTGTATCTTTATGAATTTGAAGTTAGAATTCGTAGCATTATGATTATTTTCCGCCTTGTGTCAAAAAAACAAAACAAACTGCATTACACGTAACTGTATTTGAATACTAATAGCATAGTTTGAAAACTCATAACAAGTCAAAATTTCGAGATTAAAAAAGTCAATTTGTAGTCGAAAAATCTATTTTAGAGTCGAAATCTAAATATTTTGAAAAATCATAATTTCGACTTGAAACAAATGCAATTTTATATTTACGTATAATCTATGTCTTTAAAACGTTCTTGCTATCCCATGAGTGGAAATTAATATTATTGCGTCATAATACTCCAATACTACATGACAAAAAAAGCCCCAAAAAACATACGAAATTTCGAAGCTATCAAATGAAATATTTAAGGAGCAACTATTTAACTCCAAGAAGGGGTAATACGCACGTAATTTGTCTAAGTCAGAAACTTTTTGTCTTTTAAAGTGCGATATTCGGAACATGTTTTTTTTTAATTGTCGATTCCATAGATGGGTATTACATCTGCTTGACCATAATATTTTTTCTTCATCAAATTGGGGATCCATTTTTTTTTAAATAATACCAATACCTTCCTTCCCCTTAGAAATTAAATGGTCGTTCCCTCAGCATTGGGATTCTAACTTCATTCTAAATTGAATCTTTATTTTCTTCCTTTTTATAGTATCTGTATGAAACTTGGGTCTATTTTGATTGTCATTGACTTCTCAAGGACGTTTGTAATATGTTATCAAGTAAAAAGCAAGTCATCTTAATTTGTTTAAAATTGCCGTATCATATACGTTCATTAAAAAGTTGTTCAGTTTCAATTAGACAACGCATATTTCAAAACAGTTTTCCAATTTTCAGAATAAATAAATTGAAAAAGAAATGTCAGAGTCATTTAATATCTTTACTTCTCAATCAATTAAGTTTAGCTCAGTTGTCATTTTGTGGAAATAATTTCAAAAAAATTCTTAATAATAAAATATTTCATAAATTTAAATTGCTCGGAAATATTGTATAAATGAACACATGAACAATATGTTTGTCAAGTTTAATTAATCAATGACCGAAAGGACATGATGTGTATACGTCATTAATCAATGACCGAAAGGACATGATGTGAATACGTCATTGAGACAGAAACCAAACAATGAAAGTAACAAAAAACATCCAGCGGTCAACATCAGAGAATCTTAACAATATTATTCGTTGGATACTAATTTTCTTGGGTTTCGTGGGAACTTATAAACCACGACTTCAAATGTTTAACGAATAACATATGAGCCAGTCCATGCGAAAAGATACAAAAACGAAATTTTAAAAAGTGTGCATAATTATTGGTAGTAGACTTGTGATTTATAAAACACATTTACTTTTCCTCATATCCTAAAGCTGTGAGCTACACGCACCTGCAAGTGTTTAGACCCACCTTTAGTTTTGTCAAGATTTTTAATTACTTATTTCATATATTTCAATCATTTTCAAAGTACAGCTTGATTTGCCAATTGATAATGTTAAACCCGGTAGCAGTGGGGATAAGGCTCTGGCTTACGATGCTGATATCAATGCAATCAGACCGGGCGACGGATCGAATCCCGTGCAACGACGGTTGATTTATATATTAAAACATGTTCTTGGATTAATTTGCACTTCTCATAAGTGCAAATTGGAACCACACTTTTTTTTTGTCGTAGAATCATCAAATTTGGCAATAATGTACCTCTGGGGATAAATAACACAATACAAAAAAAAAATTGGTGTGGCTCGCCCGGTTCGGCAACTGGAGTGAAAATAGTGACAAAATCCTGTAGGATATTTTTTTCTCCCATAGGATTTTTAAAAATCCTACAGGATTTTGAGAAATCCTATAGGATAAAGTCATAATCCCATAGGATGTTTTTTATATCCTACAGGATATTTAAATCCTAAGGGATTTATAATCCCTTAGGAGAATAAAAATATCCTATAGGATATAGTTTCGCCCTTAGGATTAAAAAAATCCCTTAGGAAAAATAAAAGCATTTCCTATAGGATATTTTTTATCCTACAGGATATTAGTCTAATAAAATAATCCCATGGGATTAAAAATATCCGATAGGATTAATAAATATCCTAAGGGATTTCATAACAGAAAAAATATCCTGTGGGATAAAAAAAGAATCCTAAGGGTAATAAATAAATCCTAAGGGTAATAAATAAATCCTAAGGGAGATTAAAAATCCTAAGGGAGATTAAAAATCCTATGGGAGATCAAAGCAACTCATAAGAGAGAAAAAAATCCTATGGGAGAAAGAAATATCCTATAGGAGAAATAAATATCCTATAGGAGAAACAAATATCCTATGGGAGAATGAAATATCTTAGAGAAAAATCTATTTGTGAACTCAACCAAAGAACAGAGAATAGTTGTATATGTTTTTGTAGTAGGTAAGGATATTATTTTATTGGAGCAGACCAAATATTCCCAGATATTATTGTTTAACAATTGTTAATTTTTCTACCAATGACACAAATTACCGATAAGTGTACTTCAAACATGGAGCTTGCATTGAGTTACTGCTACTGGTCCGTTTGTTATTTTATGTTTATTATTGCCATTTGCGTAGTTTCTTCTGTTACCTATTTCTACATTTGACTCTGGCTTCTTTTAAATCGAGTTTTCTCTTGTTTAATGCATTGTGGTTGTTTATTCCTCATTTGCTAAAGGAATAGGGGCCGGTTGAGATATCAAAAGTCATGAGTATACATCCATCGCCTGTCTCAAAGCAGAAACCTTTATCCTTTGGTAATCTCATGTGCTTTTTTTTCAATTTAAGTTCAAAAGTGCATTTTAGTGTTTAGTGTAGCAACCATTTCTCTGAACTATTATTCATTATTGTTTAGTGACCAAAAGAGGCCCGCCTCTATGTGCGGAATTTTCTTTCTGCATAGAGGACTCATCATTTTGAACTCATCAGGGTTCCTGTACTCAACCGACTTGTTGGGTACTGAGACATGACTGTGACACCATCTTAACAAAAACTGTGAATAAAATCAGAAGCAATTTTAAAACAACACATGGTGTTGGGGCTAAGAATACCACCAGCTTTTCATTGAAAGTAATGACAAGACAGAAACATGCGTCCAACGGGTATATCCAATACACTACAATTACTTAAACAACTTTGAAAATCGTACATAAGTGTTTTTGATTTTTTTATTTAGTATAGCTTGCTTTCCGTGAAGATATTTTTATTGTGGAGATGCCTGGATAGATTTGCCAGTAACCATACTTCTTCTATTGTGTCCTCAATATGCATGTAGTATTTGCAACTGAACATTTACATTAACTTTCACCAATAAATTCTTCAACAAAATTTGATAATAACTGAAATTTTATGGAACTAAACACTAGATGTAACTAAAGACAGTATTGTTCACCTAGGTCTATGTGCATCTCTGACAACAGACACATCAACACGTTAGGCTAGAATATCACGGTACGTCTAAACACTGCTAAGGACTCCTTAGTGATCCTTAGTGCACTAAGGACTATACAATGCCACTAAGGACTAGAAGGAGTGCTGTTGTGTGTATTATTTTTACATATTATGTTAGAGATTGATATTTCATGCATAAATTTCAAATTTTATAGAAAAATAATCATAAATAAACAAGGTATTCAACATTATTTAGGCACGTGCCCGTTTTTCTTTGATATGCCGAAAATCAATGAACCGTTTGACACGTGCCAAATGACAAAACAATTCATTAAACAATCATAATCTTTTTATTTTAGGTAATAAACAATTGTATCTAAAAAAATGTATGCTTAATATTTATAATTAAATGTGTTGTTCTTATGAAAAATGATTACAGAACAAATAATTTTGTTTTTGTTTTACTTCTTTCCCGACAAAGTTATTTGCCACAGGTGCACGACTTTGATGTGCGCCTACTAAATGACTAATAAGTTAGAGTGTGGTCAGCTTGTTATGTAAGAGATATGAAGACAAAATAAATATATATATTGACAAGTGTTTTGTTTTTATTTTAATTTCGACAAAGATGCGTGTATATATACAAATGGTTTCACTAAAACAATACGATGGAATTGAGAGAGAGAAAATTATGTGTCGTTCTTGGGGTTTATCCAACACCACTAGTTTTCAACCAGCTTGATATTTGTTTACAAAGGCTCCATACGGCACTTATTTGTTTGTATATTTCGACATTTTATTATTCTTCTAAAAGTAAAAGAAGTTAAATAAATCATTTCCCGATTTTAAGTCAGATTAAGTTTCATTTTCAAATATATAAAAGAGACAAATGTTTTAAAAATGTTCCACAGTTTTTAGTACAGTATTCACGAATTTTTTTTCAGTATGTGTAAATTTAGAGCTAAAGATATAATTCTGACAGAGAAAGAGAATGCTTCGTATGAATGCCTTGAAAATATGCCTTTACCACATGATGTGTAAATAATTATTTTTTGTAATGCAATATAATCAGAATATTTAAACCTAAATATATCACGCGAAAACAAGAAAAAGCCGACAGAAATATTTTCAACTATAATTTCTTTAAATCTACTTTTCTTAAAGAAGAACAAGTATCACAGGCACTTGTCTCAGAAAAGGTATATAGGAATTTTTTTTCTGAGACAAATGCCTGTGGCAAGTATGTCAGAAGGAAATCCGATTTGTATTGTTTTTAACAAATTGTCTGCTTAACATATCGTACGAAATAATTTATGAAATAATGACTATGTGCTATGCGCTTTACTCACTGTTGAAGGCCCGAAATATATTACTCAAACGGGTCATATATGAACTTAGTGTGTTGCATGTAGTAAAAATGCATTATCTTATTGGTTTCGTTTTGTCCAGTTATACATTTCTTAAAATGTCTTCATATATGAAAATAAATTTTGAACAGTGCACCATAAGAAAGAAACTAAAGTGTTCCAGTTCCAAACCAGTCTATTGTTCAAACGCATGTACGTCGTCGCCTGTCACCACATTAAAGCACGCTTGCAAGAAAAAATAAACAGAATAGAGATACGGGTACAAAACACATTATAGATAATGTGTCCGACCACCTGAAAAATAAAATTGGTTCAAGAGACAAAGAACGCTACGAAATATTAGATTAATTTTTCGGTACTACCGGGCTTATCACAGCCCAATAACAAGATGTATTTAATGAAAACGCAACAAGCATCTGCCGGTTATCCATACTTCAACACGTACTTTAAAAAAATATATATATAAATGTGAATTAAATATCTATAAAAATTTGTATTTCAGTCACTTATTAATATGAACATCAAATAAAAATCCGACATTAGATATATTTCTCTGGTGACAAATTTATTATTTACAAGAAATATACACTTGAGAAAATACTTCTTCATTCAGATTTTTTTGTTAATAAAATTTCAACAACAATTCATTTATTAGTATCCAACTTTACCAAAAGGATTCCCGTGTAATCAATTAATATGTAATTTGACACGTGTCAAACGGTTCATGGATTTTCGGCATATCAAAGAAAAACAGGCACGTGTCTAAATAATGTTGAATATCTCCTTAATTTATTATTATTTTTCTATAAAATTTGAAATTTATGCATTAAATATCAATTTCTACCGTAATATGAAAAGAAATTGCATGTAACAGCTCTCCATCTAGTTCTTAGTGGCATGTTATCAGTCCTTAGTGCACTAAGGACTCCTTAGCAGTGTTTAGACACACCCAGAATATCATTCGTAACTAAAACTTAAAAAAAAAATCATTATTGCTGATAATTTCAGAGATTAAAAGGACAAATCATTTTGCTTTTGTTTTATTTCTCTTCCTATAAATATTTTCGTGTGCATGGCTTTGATGGGCGCCAACTCTTAAATTAGAATATGGTGAGCTTGTTAAAATGTTTATAAATGTATTAAAAAGTTTTATCAAGAAAATGTAATAGAAATGTCGACAATAACAAACTGAGATATTCTATGCTGAAAATAGATATAAATATAATAAGTGGTATGAGTGCTAATATTATGGTTGATTTGGCAATGGAGAAAAATGTTCGTATCCATCAAAAATTTTAAAACTTTACACACTCTGTGTTCTCTTTGATTTTTTTTTTTTTATAAAAACCTATCTCCATTTCCAAGTTGTGGTCCCTTACGCGGAATTTTGATGAAATTTGAAGACTATTAAAAATTTAATAGGTCAAAGAATAGCCTTCAACATTTGAGGCTTTTTATAGCCAAGGCTGCGTTTAGTTTAAACATATTTTATTTAAAAATTGAATAGGTCAAAGAACAGCCTTCAACACGGATCCTTGGAAATTAGAAAATTTGCAATTAGAGGCCGCAAGAATAGTAACAGGTCTACTAATATTTACAAAACCTGAAACTTTATATTCTGAGGTTGCCTGGGAATCTCTTTTTGAAAGAATAAGGATGTAGTAGTAATTGCGTGTCGATATCTTGTCAATCGTACTGTTGTTTTATTCGACTAACTAACTTTATACGGAAAATTTTTGCATTTTTTTTAAATTACCATGGTCTGTTGTTTTTAAACTGTTAATATTGGAATTAAGTAAAGAGTCAAAGTTGAAATCATGAATAAGTGTTCCGTGAAAATTGTTTTCGAAAATATAATTTGTTCATAATTCTTTAAAGTAATAAACTTTTTTCAAATAAATTCTGATCTTCCCTCATCTGATCACCAGCATGGCTTAAGGTATTACTTCCAAAGGTATTGTAAGGGGTGTGAGGTGACACTTCCAGGTATTCAAGCGATTTCATGTCGGACTTGCAAGTTCATGCATCGTTTCACTTCTGCAGGTAATATTCAGTGTACACGGCCGATAACTTATAACTTTCCATTTTGAACTATCAGATGTATAATATACAACTCTGTCTTACTTGTCATAACTAAACTCATACGCTTGTTTATAAATAACATTTCTGGTGTAAAATAAAAATATAAATAATACCCAAAAAATAAGATTTGATGAAATTACAATCTATTTAAATATTTTTTCCAAGGTTGACTTTGGGAAAATGTAATATATACTCGATGTCAATAGTGAAGGACAGATTGGAACATACCAGAAATATTGATTTAAAAAAATGTACGCACTTGTCGATGATTCGTCTATACGACTGGGTAGAAAGTTACGGAACTATAGCGCAATTTAAAATATATACATGTATACATTAAACATAAGAAAAAAACATATATTTTGAATAAATTGGGGTAAAAGTTTTGTAAATAGACTAGTCCACGTATGCCAACAGTATGTAATCATCGAATGTCGATAGACTATTGTATACCAAAAGAAGAAGACGAAGAAGAAAAAGAGAACCAATTTGATTTAGATACAGGTCGATGTTTAACTTGCTTTGGTTCATCGAAGTTGTGGACATAGTAAAATCACAGATTTATATTGACGTTACGCACGGTATTGGTGCCACTTAGCGTTACACGACGTTCCTAATAAAACAACGATTTTGACGTTGTTCCAAAAAATGTACGCACTTGTCGACGATTCGTTTATACGACTGGGTAGAAAGTTACGGAACAAGACGGAACAAGACTTAAAGTTATGGAACAAGACGGAACAAGACTGAAAAAGTTTCAAACGTTGACCTTATATTTTACTCATGTGAAAATGCCGCTTAAAGTACAGAGAATTTCGATGTTGCTTCTTTATATGTTTTTATTTTTTTCAAGCGGGTGCAAATGCAAAATTCCATTTAATTAAAATAATTTTTAATATTTGAAAAGAATTGTCTGCAACAGTAACACAAAATAACAATTTGATGTCTTGTAAAATGATTTAAATATATAAAAAAGATGTGGTATGATTGCCAATGAGACCACATTTCACAAGAGACCAAATTGTCACAAAAATAAACAACTATAGGTCACTGTACGGCCTTCAACAATGAGCAAAGTCCATACCGCATAGTCTGTTTTACAAGGCCCCGAAATGACAATGTAAAACAATTCAGTCAAGAAAACTAACTGCCTCATTCATGTTACAAAATGAACGAAAAAGACTGTTTTGTATATTTTTTTACTTTTTTTTTTTATCTTCGAAATGTTTTAAAACTTTCAAATGTGAGGCTCTTATTTTATCAACACTTTAATTCTTGGACTATTATACTAACGTTAATATAATATTCCCAGAATTTTATTTTTTATTTTTCTTAAACAGTGACTTATATATTGTAGGCAAATAATTAAGAAAATTCAGGTTATCAAGGATTTTTCACATTTTGTACATAAATCAGGCCGTTAGTTTTCTCGTTTGAATTGTTTTTACATTATCATTTCGGGTCTTTTATAAATGACTACAAGGTTAGGGTTTTGCTCATTGTTGATTGCATATAGAAATAAGATTGTTATGTATGCCACTGGACGAACACTAATTGTGAATATTTTGATGGGAAACTATTGAGTATCAAAGTTCCAAATTAATTTCGGGATTTATTTTCTTTCTCGATATTCAATAACAGAAAAAAAAAATTGCTTGTCCGCTAAATAGGGATTTTCTTGTTAAACATCGTTAAAAAGATGTGTGTCTAAGGTGAACGCCACAAGAACCCTGTAATACTAGTACGAGAGTATAGCATGTAAACATTCCTTCTTAATGATATGGTTGTTTTGGAAATCTTTTCTTACAACTCATGTCGGCGCTAACATGTCCTTTAGGGCGCACTACGTTTGCGCGCATTTGGGGATTAAAATGTTTTACGTTTGCGCGCAGCTTTTGATTACATTTGCGCGCATTCATGTTACAGGTAAACTCAGGTAAAAATATAAATAAAAATTAAATTAAATTATAATTGACTATATATTTTTTTATTTTCATAATAAATATGACTATCAATTTTTAATTTTGAAAATATTTCTTAATTCAAACTATATATTGTTCATATTGAATTATAAAACCAATTATAAAGTGATCATTATAAACTCCGTAGTATAGCTTAATACATGTAACTTCATTGCGAATATTTCAGAGTGAAAAGGATTTAAACGAATAGTGATCGTTTTTAAAATAAGTAAATAATTTAAGTTAGTTTGTAAAGTTACACCAAGGTACAAACATGGAGTTTCGACACGTACCTACATGTAAAGTAATGTAATTATCAATACTTTTACCTTTATGATTAGCTATGTTTTAGCATTTTAACATTTTTATCTGTACATATTTCTAGGATTTAGTGCTTGTGCATAATAAAACGGACTTATCTTGCTCGAAATCCCACTTCCACCTCATCGTTGGTGAGTAGGGGACCAAGACTAACGGAATGAGTACTTATACCTGTAAATAATTGAACTAATTATAAATAAATAAGTATTATTACCTGTATTTTACATGAGTTTACCTGTCAAAAAAATGCGCGCAATTGTAATCAAAAGCTGCGCGCAAACGTAATGATTTTAGCGCGCAAATGTAATGGTAATGCGCGCAAACGTAATGCACCGGTCCTTTAGTAGTTATTTTTTTTTTTCAAAAGTCCAATTTCACGTTTCCGCATTTTCGTGCATTACTTTTCCGAAATAAGTAGCGGCGTTTTTACGTTTCCGCAAATTGGTATTACTTTTCCAGAAAAAGAAATTACTATTCCGGAAAAAAATTAATTAAGGTATACCTGTTGATTGAATAATAAAAAATAAATATTTATTAAGTTAAAGGTCATCATAACAAAGTCTACAGTAGTACATATACATTCACCGTTTACTAGTTTTGTATTTTGGTCAAGAAAGAAGTCCATCTTTTCTTTTTCATATTTCTGAACGTTTTTTTTTTAAGTTAGAGTTATCATCTTTATGCAAAATTGAATGATTTCGTATACTAGTAGTATTACGTTTTCTGTGTCTCTTAGATTTTTTAAGAATACATTTTCGCATGCTTAAACATGATAAAGAAAGCACGTCAACTGTTGGACTCGTGAAAATATTTTTCAACTTCTTAAAGCTTCATCTGTGTGATCGAAATTGTCGAAAGATTCTTATGACAATTTTAATAAAAAGTGATGCAAGTACAAGGGACCAGACGATATGATATAATTGGCACTAGGGAATGAATTATAGAAGTAAACTATTTCAAAATAAATAATTCAATATTTTATATTAATAACATCTTTAAGAATTACAAAATTTAATGTTTTATCGACACTTGCCACGTTCAATATTGATTGCAATCTGTGTAATCGATTGAAATTCATGATCATTCAACCATGGACCGATAATCACGCACGTGTGTACAAACAGTTTGACTATGAATATGTTTTTTTCGGCGACTGTTTTTTCGTCATGTGTTTGGTATTTCAATTGGTTTATAAAACAAATTATGGATATCAATAGGTCAATCGGGAAAAAAAAATATTCCATTTATCATAAAAAGCTTCACAAGTTCCAAGAAATGGTTTGACACGAAATAAAGATATGTATCTGCTTTTAAGCTATTCTATAAAATATATATATTATAACGTTACTTAAAACTGCGAGAAAAAAAAAAACTGAACCATTTGTCGATAAAATACGGACGAACGAAATTGTAAAAAATATATATTATCTTTAAAATTTTTTAGTATATTTATTCTAGTTTATAAATCAAAGGTTGATCACCAGCAGTATGTGTGCCTTACTAGTTTATAATGTCGTGGACTGTGATGTATGCTGCCACCTTCGAGACGTATTTGCTAACGGTTCATTAAAAAAGAGGGTCAGGATGGGGTCGATGAATAGTGAATAATGGGTTAAAAGTGCCGAATAAAGGAAAATAAATAATGACTACAGAAACATAGAGAAAAAGATAAGGAATAGAGAATGACGAAGTGCTTATATATATAAAGAACACAGAAAAAGACTGAACAATTATAGAATTAAGGACCCCCGTACAGGTCCTCATACAATTGACACATCTTATTTTCACACCTAGCAGTTTCTTGGTATATACACATAGTGGTCAGCGTACATCTGCAATGTTCAATTAGGTGTGAAATTTTAATCTGGTAATTGAGATTAAATATAAAAGATGAATATAATGATTATTTCATTATAGTGTCGCACATTGGTCTTACAGTTAAAACAAAGATCGATAGCCAGCCTTCATAAAATTACGAGACACTAAATTTACAATAAAATTAATTAAAATATATACAATTATGAATTAGTTACAACAAGGATTTGTATAGTTACACACACATCTTTATCAATGAAATCCAGGATTTGTTTAGTAAATCTTTGATGAAATTAAAATAATATCCACATTTGATATAAGCAGAGACATATAATACATATGTATTATATGTCCCTGATATAAGTAACAAAATAAACGAATAAAATCTTTATTAAAATGCTAATATTCTGATGATGGATATTATAATAAAATTGTCAATTGAAATTATCTTTGCAAAAGAAAATAAAGGTATATAAACTTGGGATTTTATTTGAAACACATCACAGTAACCTTTATGTAAGAAACAAATATGCACAAAGAAAGACAAAAATAATACTGAAGATATATTGTTTGTAAATCATAATTTCATAAAAACTTTTTTCTTCTAATAAAATAACTATTTATTGTACGAGCTAAAAACTTTTGTTTGTATTTACAGTTCATATGAGCAATACATCTTTTCTCTGTGTTCATTCTGTCAAAGCATGGAAGTTAATATGTTCACGTGATGTTTTAAAAAGTTCATATCGGAAGTCTGTATATAAAAGACAGACCATTAAAACATGTATTTCGTTTTCCACACAGTTCGAACTACAAAATTTACAAAGTCTATCATTAAATGGTATCTGCGGTATGGAATATCGTTCCGTCTTAACGGCTAGCAAAGTTATGATTTCGCAGAAACAAATATGAAGATGTTAAATAAAATTATTTAAACCTTTCTCACAGACTTTTTCCCAACGTGTACACTTTGATTACATTTTTGCGACTTTCGTCCTACTTATAAAAACATGTGCGACTTTTCCCTCAGCATACATGTAAATCATGGGATTCGTAGAAATACTACAAAGGACCTCCTTAGTGCACTAAGAACAAAATTGTACACTAATGACCTGATGGAAAGATACTATCACAACGGATATGGCATCTAGAAAAAGACTTTGTAAAAAATCATAAAATCAAATTTTATAATTATGTCATTTTTAATTAGAAAGTTATCTAATATTTTCTCGACACGTGCTTCAATCGGTTGATTGCCACCTTTAGTGTAATCAGTAGAAATTCATGTTCGCTCAACCCTGTCCCGTTTATAATCCGCTTGTATATACCGATTTTAACATGTATATGGTATTTCAAATTGTTCTCTTGGTTTTTTTCGTTTGTTTGTTTCTGCCGTGTTTATTCTGTCTGGTAAATTTTTTACTTCTAAGGTAATAGCGTCTTCTCAAATATTTTCAGTTTTCAGGGGCGTAGCTAGGCCAAAAGGATGTGTACGCAATGCCGGGGAAAGAAGTCATATGGCGAGGGGTCTGGGGGCCGCTCAAGGCCCCCAGAAGCTCTAGAGTAAATGGTGCAAAATCCTGAATTCTCGCGATTTCCTGGGACTGAAAATGACCTCACAGAAATCTTATTTTCATGAGTAACAAGTCAACTTTTGAAAATAATTAAATTTGAAAAAAAATTAGAGAAAAAAAAACTTCTAATGTGTAGTGGGTAGAGCTTATTTTTATATTAGGTAATAATTAAAATATATAGAGCCACCACCATATATTTTAATTGCTACCTAATCAGTCTCAACCCACTATACATTCACTGAGAAAATCCAAATTTCTAAGCCTTAAAGGGTATTTTTTTATTGAGAGATTACATAAATAAATCGAATCACATTTCTCTGTTTTATCTTATAAGAGAACAAGCCTTTCTTTTAGCTTATAATTCTCAAAGTTAGTTCTGAAAGTCAATGATCATTTCCTTTCCAGTTATCCAAAACCGTGTCTGTTGAAATTTGTTTTTCGTGTTATATGTTCAATAGAACAAGCCCAGATAAACGAATGGATTTCATTGTATTTCTTTAGTCGTCTCATGGTACTGAAAGAGTGTTCTTTCGTTGTCGTCCAGACCGACATACATGCATATTAAGTATTTTAAAGATTCCCGGGTATAAATCCTTGTTTATAACATCATGGTTTGGAAACCTTTAGCTATACATTTGTATATAAATACTTTTGAAGTCCCAAAATCTACAAGGAAAAGCTTCAAAACTAAATCTGAGTTCTTTTTATCAACTTCCAAAAACGAGTCTTTTATTTTTACAAAGCAAGGAAAACAAGCACTTTAAATTTTGCACATGGAGAATAAGCACTTTTAATCTCGAGACACGTATAATTAAATGAACGAGGCAACCATCTTGCACGACCGAACGTAAAATAAAAAAGTAAAAAGCACGTTGATCGTAAAAAAAAACGGCGAATAGGTTGCAAAAATATTACCCTTATATTAATAGAACATCACGTTTTGTTTCATCAGTCATTTTGAAATCTTCAGAAAAGATGTCAGGGTAAGGAGGCATAGTAGACACACTTATTGTATTCTGAAACCCCGAGGACTCAGCTATTTTAATTGTTTGCATCAGCAGCACAATCACGATGCTGGTCCCGAAAATGTAAAGAGAAAACTAGTTTCCGGAACGGAATATAGTTACAAAGTGACTATTAACATATTTTTATAACACTTTATCATTAATTCTATTACTTAAGTTTTATTCTAACTAGATTTACCATATTTTTATTTTTGCCAAATTTTCGATGTGTACGCAACTGCGTTTTTGCGTACGGGTTACTACGCGCCTGGTTTTTGGAAATGTTTTTCCTTTTTTTTTTTTTTTATTTTAAAAATACAAATAATTGTAAACACTTCACGGAAAGGTGAGGTTTAATACTTGGTTGCTTAACGTCCAGTGGCCTATACTTCACTTTTTTTTTCTGATGTCAGAAACCATGCCTCACCGCAAGGTTTTTAAAAGGATAGAACACAGGCAAATGCAAAAAGATTCTAATGACTATCTTTGCTGCCTAGGTCTCTATATAATGATTTATGTTTTATGGGATACTAAACTCCTGTTCTACAAAAACAAATATATTCAGTTTAAGTGAGGTTTTAGTCTGATTTAAGTTCTGATGTGATTTACTGAGAATGTTTCACTTATTTATAAGAGGCAGTACCAAACATGTTTATCTTTAACATGTGGTCAGGTTAAATACATATAGGGTTAAACACTTTCCTCGACATGTTTAGGAGAGGAACATATTTAGGGTACGAACTTGTTTACAAATGCATTACGAGTATAGATATGTGTAATTGGATGTTCAGGCCCCGGCTAAACACATTTTTAGACTGTAAATATGACTTATTTATTTCTTACAGCTACTTCAATTTCAACGTTTGTGGATAGGTGTTTCATTGACAGCCATACCACATCTCCTTTTGCTTATTTTTGTTGTATATATTTTTTTTTCATTTTCCTTGTCTTTTAAAAAATATTCCATTATAAATTTTATTTGATGCCGAAAATAAGAATACGAAGAGTTATTTGTTAAATGCTATAACTAAGCGAAGTAAAACAACCATTAATAATTGTGTATAAGAGCATCATATATATTTATAAAAAAAAATCAAATACAAGCAGACATACCATTTGTGACACCAATTTCATTTATTTCCAAATCTTAAAATCTTATATTTCCACAGTTGTCCAGTTCTTTAGCGTCTCTTAATAATGACAGAACGGGCTTTAGAGTCATATGATTAAGTTAACTAAATTATTTAGTTCTCCCATGCACATTGTGAATTATATTTCTTACATCACTGCTTATTACATTATACAATAAAATGGTATTCATCTTCAATTGTTGAATAAAGATGAATTGTTAAAAAAAAAAGCATTGACATCAGTTTTAAAGTTATCGTTCATAGAAGACAGTTATGATTTATATTCTCTTTTAAAAACGTAATATAGTATTTACCCCTTGGAGTTTTTCTATATTACTTCTGTAATCGAATTTGAAGAACCCCACGGACGCCACATACTCTCATATGTCTCTCAAGGTATAATGATAGTCTGTAAACTCTAGTGTTGTAAATAAGGAAATGAAATCGCAAAAGCTTTGTTTCTCACTTTGTATCTCAAAATTGGCTTCTTTAAATAAACAAAGAAGCTTACATAGCAATTTCCTTAGAAACAAAATAAAACAAAGGCAAAGTAAACACAAAAATTTTGATTTGTGGTTCCATTTTGCAGGCTTTCCCTGAATCGTTTATTCCTTCTATAGTTCCTGAGTGGAATAAACCTGATACAAAACATTGCAGTGTCAACTCTATATCTAAATTTGAGAAAGAATTGAAAACAAAAACCAATATCTTTTGGTAGGAAATTAAATATTAATTTTTAACGCAATTGCGATGCTCCGCTTTATTCTAAAACTGTAGCGGGTCGAGGGTTGGTAGCGTTTCTTTATTGTCTGTTGCCTGGTATATCAGATACTGTGACTGCTATGCGGAGGACAATATATACTATTGGACTGCTGGTAAACAGTTGTCTCACTAATCGATTAATATTCAGCTCAACTGCCGCCGTGGTCTTGTTTGTATAGGTAACGATAGCAGAACGGGGGTGGGGTGGGTAGCCTAACTAGCTGTATAAATAGCGGGTTGGCGTTTCAATAAATACCAAGTCGTATCTTGAACTTAATATGTATAATTTAATAAGTTAGACTGACGAGTTATTCAGCATTACATATTTATATGATTTATATAATCAATAAGTTTAACAAATAACTATATTATAACAAGACTCTGTTATAGCTACAACTTTATACAGGAACGAAATATATAGTCAATAACAACTGGTTACTTCTCTGGTACCTGTGATAGTTACAAAAAGGGGGGAGTGGGGTTGGGGCTGGGGTAGCTCTGGTTCAAAATGGGTAAGTGGACTGGTAATAACCAAAAGTACTTAATAAATAATCAAAGCATATAATCCTTACAGATCCTTACACATTTTAGCATAAATTGAACACTTAAGTTAAATATATTTAAGGAATATTGTAGAAGATATTTAACAGTTTATAGTTAAATATGACGGTTTCCGCGGTGTTCCGCAATCGGCGGTACTGTATAAATATTCACAATGAACTTTCTTATTTAGCTAGCGTGATCCTAATAAGCCTTTATAATAAAAAGATCTAGAATAAATATTAGCAATAATCCTCAAAATCCTAAATTATTAGAACCTAACCTTAACGAAATAACTGGATATATATAAATTCTCTATTTCTGCTAGTTTGTTTATAATTTAACAATATGGCTGCCCAGGAGGAACAAGACTGAATAAGAGAGAATGTCGCGCATGAATTTATAGTACACGACACACTTTGGACACGATTTGGACACACTTTTGACGTTTCTAACGTCAAATGACGTCACGACACAAACTGCACTGTAAACATACGGGGACTTTTATAAGGACTTTGTAAATAAACAATGGCGGCCCCCAGGGTTGAAGTGACCCGTTAATAAAAAGGGATAAAAGCTACATGTCTCGGAGACTTATGATCGTTGATACCGGTATAACTACAACAAGGAACCAGAGAATCACGTTAGTTTTACTTGACTGTAAGTTAAATGTACAACTCGTACATTAAAATGGTAAATTCTACACTTGTCACATACATCATACAATTAAAAAAATATATAGTCTTTGGATTTGTCCCCATTTCCCGTATCATTTGCCTTTCCATCTATAATAGTATTTACATTTCATTACACAATATAAAGAACGTGACCCACAAAAGACATGATCAAACATGAATAAGTTAGAATTACAAATCCGTAACATTACCCCCACCTTTGAAAAAAACTGTTCGTCCTCGAACATGAATACTTTATCTTTATCTAAGAAATTTCATCTATATGTTTCATGTCTTTTAAAATACCCTATATATTAACAATAAAATTATATTACAAACTAAAAATAATTTCCTTAATACAATTATTATAATCTAAAAAGAAGTTCTTGTAATATGTTGCACTGTGTACTGGTGTCTTCTGTGATGACTGTCGCCTGGACCCCATTGTCTCTGATTTCTCTGTTCTCTATTACTGTTTCATGTTCGTTGGTATCTTCTTCTGTCTGAGTTGCTGTATTTCGTCTTCTTGTTACTGACGGGTCGGGTATCCATGTACTTTTAAGTATATATACGGTGCCATCTGGAAGCAAGGCCTTCTCTTCCTTCAGTAATCCAAGGTATCCGTCAGGTACGACACGGGCATCAATCTCTGCTGTCCTAGCCCTTGATCGAATTCTCCTTATCAATTCAGCATCTTCGCCCGACAGGTAGCTTGATGGGGGGCAGCATAACTGGAACCTTGGGTCATTTAATGTCTCTTGAGTGGGGACTCCCAGGTGGCTCCAGTCATACAGCCTCCCTCTACCTGTGGCTGTCATCTGAATTCTTCTAGGAGGGTAGAAATCAATTTCTTCGCGAAATTCCACCCGTCTCTTGTCCCCATCCATCCACGGCCTCTCTGGATCATACCCCTCGACATTGGGAGGAGGGCTGGATGGTGCTTCTAGAACTCTTGAATGGTCCGAAGTTGGTATGTCGTCCTTCTCCATGGTACTTGGATTGATTGGCACTGGTACTTGCTGCGCTAACTGTGATGTTGACTGTAAAACCGTTGATTGCGGAGCTACAGTCTCTGTTAAGTATGGCTGCCAAAGAGAACTTGGACTGATGGTCACCGGCAATGGCTGAGTTTTCTGTGAACTGGGAAGTACCAAAGAGTTTGGGGTGCTGATCACCGGCAATGGCTGAGTTGACTGTGAAGTGGCCTGTACTACAGCTGGTTGTGAATTCCCTGTTAAATATGGCTGCGTGACATAACTTGGGGTGATGGTCACTGGCAACGGCTGAAGTGACAATGACTGTGAATTGGGCTGTACCATAGAACTTAAGGTGCTGGTCACTGGCAATGGCTGATTTGAGTGTGAAGTGGCCTGTACTGCAGCTGGTTGCGGAGTCGCTGTGAAATATGCCTGCATCAGAGAACTTGGGGTGATGGTCACTGGCAATGGCTGAGTTGTCTGTGAAGTGGCCTGCACTGTAGCTGGTTGCGGAGTCGCTGTGAAATATGCCTGCATCAGAGAACTTGGGGTGATGGTCACTGGCAATGGCTGAGTTGTTTGTGAAGTGGTCCGCTTTATTCTAAAACTATGAAATTTTTCCAGCTTATATTACAAATGACCTGTTTTGCAAATGTGTGTCAGATATTGTGGATCGGTACGTCTAAATAACAACACAGGACTTCCTGTACGAATAGGGACATAAAAAGTATACCCAAGGCAAGTTATAGATATAGGAAGATGTGGTGTGAGTGTGAGATATAGGAAGATGTGGTATAGATATGCATTCGGCACTTTATTTATTTCAAAAAATATTCGTGTATTGAAAAATTTGTGTAAATTAATTAGAAATATCAATATAGACGTATGTTCTCCAGGTTGATCCCCAATCTCTCATTCTTGTTGCTCGTTTTGTGCAAACTTGTCATGCGCAAAATCTGTATGTTATTATATGTAAAAATATCGTTCCTTGTACCATTAAACTTGGTTTTATAAGAAATAAAGAATCTTGATAGAAAATTTAATTTTTGATCTTATACTTTTTGTTTTGATAAAATCAATTCAATATTTGAGAAGCTATTTACAAAAAACGTTAAATACACTTTTCGTTTTGTTTCAACTTTATAATGAAACTCGTCCTCAATTTCACCTAATTTTACATAAAGTATATATAATAAATAAAATGTTCTCTTTAACTATTTTGCCATCTACCAATTTCAATAGACATTTTTTTAATTGTGTTCAAAGTTCTAAATCTACAAAAGAATAACTATTTTTGTAACATTGAATACCAAAGAAAGCTTCGCAAGTTAAACTGTTTTTTGGCATAATTGTTTTTATTCCCCCTTTTCTGTAACTCCTGATAGAATAGAACATCACAAAACAGCTTACACATGCACATTTGTTTAAAAAATATTTTTCGCCATTAAAACTCATTCTTGTCCCGTATGACATTTCCTGAACGAGTGAAAATCTGAAATAATTATTTTATTAAGCTTATATCTTTATTGCGGTAGCCTATTATTGAAAAAGGGTATAATTTTAAATTTCATGAAGTAAGATTCATACCACCAGAGACATTCAATATACTAGTAAACAAAAGAAACGACACAAGGCAATACATTAATCATATAAAATAAAATTAGATACAAAAGCTTTGCTCATTGTGGGAAGCCGTAAGGTGAACTACATGTATAGTTGTTAATTTCTATGTCATTCGTCTCTTTGGCAATCATACCACATCTTCTTTTTTTTATATAAATTTGCGTTCATCAGCTTCATGTGGACCTTGGTGGAAAGCAATAGTTTGAAGTTGTCTCATTCACAATCGAACCACATCTACTTTTTATTCTGTCCAAAACCGGGAATGATAGCTGCAATAGGCAGCGATTAAAAAACAACAGCATAAAGCATCGTAGTCGCCATCTTAGTCTGTTAACTAATTTTCACGTTGGTAGGAATAGGGGGGGGGGGCTTTACTTTTTCAGCAAGGTTAAGTCGAAAGTCGAGCTGATGAAGTAAAGAGTGGACAATATTTCTGTGCTCAAGTCTACCCTTTGGGTTCGAAAAAAGGGATTAAGAGTAAATATCGATGAGACAACAACCCAAGAACACAGACAATCAAGATATTGAAAGTTTTTTTTACAGTCTTTTGGTTTTTTTTTTATTATAGAGAGATCCCTATACACCTTATCAAGCCAAACAAAAACGTTCCATGTATAAATAAAGTAAGGAGCTAATTTCATATTACCTGCCATTAAAAATATCACAAAAGGCACATACATATTTTGTGAAAAGTTTAACCATACCATTTTTATAATATCAATTCGTGGAAATCAAACCAAGTACATGAAATAAAAATCAGTACAAGGAAAATACTTCTCTATTTATTAACGATTTAGTAGATATATAATGAACGTTAAATATGCCTTATATCCAGACCTGTCCAGAGACAAATTCAAGTTCCAAATGTTATACTGAATATGAACCCTGTTCTAGACTGATAGTGTCGAGAAAGATTTTTAACGTGCTAGTTCACAAGGTAACACTCCGCATTTGGACATCATTTAGCCACTCGAGCATACCAGTCTTTTTTTTACAGATATATCATGTAATGGAGGAGAGGTGTAATTAAATTATTAATTCCACTTGCTTAGCGGAGGAACAGCAATTTTAAATGTTGACGTATTTGGATTGACCAGGCCGGGATTTGAACCCACGATTTCCCGCACTAAGTGCAAAAACATAACCAAGAGAAATCTGAAATATAGTATCATACCAAAAAAACTAAAGTGCTATAAATAATCCAATCTAAAAGAACTCTCCCTTTTATTTAAGCCATCAAAATGCATTTAACCAGTTGATATTATTAAAAACTGTACTTGAAAAACGATGGTCGATTTAAGCATAGATTTCATGCACGGAAGACTTCTGCACATTTGGTACTCTTGCACAATTAATTGAGGCAGCTCTGTTTTTTATTCAATATATCCTCATTTTGCATTACCATTCCAAGTTCCATGTCCATTCTCTCAGTCGACCTTTTATATTTGCTATGAAAAGCCTACCTATTGTGTTCTCGTTATGAACATACATGTAATATTTGCCACAGGACGTAAAACAAACAACATTTATTAAACAGACTCATTAATAATTAATATCATGAAAACCATATACGAAGGCAAGATTTGCACAATCCTATAAAGTAATATTTCCATGTATCCGTTTCGATAATTATTGAAACTATAACGACCCTTTTCAGGATTGCGTTCAATATCGTAGCAGCTACGTAGTGCGACGTAAATTTATGACTATTGAACGAGAAGCTAGCTTAGCTGCTATTAATATCTATGTAGCAGCTAGGCTAGCCACCCGTTCAAAAGTCATAAATCTACATAGCCCTATATAGCCGATAAGATATTGAACACAACCCAAGGTCGTGTTCAATATCGTAGCGGTTACGTAGATGGGTCGAGTTCAATATCGTAGCAGCTACGAAGTGCTACGTAGATTTTGACTATTGAATGTGTAGCTATAGACTAGTTGTTACATAAATATTGATAGCAGCTACGTAGCCGCTACGTAGCTGCTACGATATTGAACCAACCCTGGGGCGCGTTCAATATCGTAGCAGCTACGTAGTGCTACGTAGATATTGACTATTGAACGTGTAGCTATAGACTAGTTATTACTTAGATTTTGATAGCAGCTACATAGTCGCTACGTAGCTGCTACGATATTGAACTGATCCCTGGTATCAATATCTATGTAGCAGCTAGGCTAAATACAAAGGTTGAGTTCAATATCGTAGCTACGTAGTGATCAATATCTATGTAGCAACAATTGTTAACGTTTGTAAGATACCAACAAAACTGACGAATCCATCTTAGATGACAAAACGTATCAAAATTTAATCCTATGGGAGAAAAAATAATCCTATAGGACAAAGTTAATCCTAAGGGAAAACAAAATATCTTACAGGACAAAATTTATCCTAAGGGAGAGAAAAAAATCCGGTAGGAGAAAAAAATATCCCATGGGAGAAAAAACATCCCACCGGACAAAATAAATCCCTTAGGAGAAAAAAATATCCTAAGGGACATTAGTTTCTGTCAAAAAGTCTTTCATGATAATCCTATAGGATAAAAAAATCCTATCGGATTTAACACTTTTTTTGAAAATCCTACAGGATTTTAAATCCCATAGGATATTAATTTAATCCCATAGGAGATAAATTTTCCTATAGGATAAATAAATCCGATAGGATTTATATATCCCATAGGATATTTAAAATATCCTACGGGATTATGACTTTATCCTATAGGATTTCTCAAAATCCTGTAGGATTTTTAAAAATCCTATGGGAGAAAAAAATATCCTACAGGATTTTGTCACTGTTTTCGCTCCTAACTTAACTTAACTTTATAATATTAAATAACTTAACTGAACTAAACTGTTCGAATCCCGTGCAACGACGGTTGATTAATATAATATGAAATAACTTAACTTAACTTAACTTTATAATATTAAATAACTTAACTTAACTTAACTGTTCGAATCCCGTGCAACGACGGTTGATTTATATAATATTAAATAACTTAACTTAACTTAACTTTATAATATTAAATAACTTAACTTAACTTAACTTTATAATATTAAATAACTTAACTTAACTAACTTAACTTTAATTTCAATTTCTAAAACACAAGATGTCATAGTTTTTGTATTTTCCCTCATGTTTTAATGTTGTCTTACTTTCTTTAAACCTGTAGAACTGACGGAAATTATTGACTTTTGTCTCTATAGTGTCGTAATTTTTTTAATTTCTGGTCGGTATAGCATTAGTCCGGGGAAGAAATGATTTTACACTTGCTCAAAAACCACAAATTCAGATATTTCTACGCCTTTATGGCATGGTATTGGTTGCAAAAATTCGATATTTTTCATTTAAATGCAATATTTTATATTTAATTGATATATTTCTTCATTCAAATGCAATATTTTTTCATTTGGATGGTACATTTTTTCATTTGAATGGTATATTTTTTCATTTAGATGCCATTTTTTTTTATTTAAATGGTAAAATTTTTCATTTCAATGGTTTTATTTTTCATTTAGATGCAATATTTTTTATTCAACTGGTATAATTTTCGTTCAAATGGTATAATTTTTCATTCAAATGGTATAATTTTCATTCAAATGCAAAATTATATTTTTTATTCAATTGGTATAAAAAAATCATTTGCATGCAATATTTTTTATTCAATTGGTATAACAGTTTTTTTTTATTTATATGCAATAATTGCATCATGGGAAATTCTTTGACGCGTTAAGGTCAAATTTGCAACAACGTTTGTGATTGGTCGGTATTTATTTGGATTTTCTCCCCTTTCTTTCCAAACTTGAGTGACCAAGAATTAAAAAAAAACGCGTCAGCCTCAGAATATCGCCCATCTAACTAAAATTTGGCGTTCGTGCGAGTTCGTGCACTGACAATTAATGCCAAGAATGGCCAGGCAGAGCAAAAAATGCGAGTGACAAGTAATAATAATTAATTTGACACACAACTTCTTCATGGATAGAAACAGATGCCTGCGTGCATTGCAAAAACATCTCCAATAAAACTCTTTCTGAAGAAACTCCCCTACAGTCTTCAGATTGAAATAAAAAAAAATATATATACATAGCAAGTCCCCATCCCTGTCTAAGTCCAGATACATGTTATCATGACGTTCTGTTGTGCTACATGTATGATTCGATGTATATAATTTTTGTTTTTACTTTTCTTGATCCTCAGAGACGTTGCAGGTGAGCAAACATGAACAAAGACTAAAAAGCCTTCCAGGACGCTATAATTATTTGAACTAAGTCACCTCTTTTTTGCTACATGAAGAAAAAAAAATCACCCAATTACAACAGCAGAACTGCCAGAGACCCCGTGACAAGGAGAGACATAAGATGTTATACTCCGGAACAATTCAGGATAAATTGGAACCAGTTGCTAACCCATGTTACAACAATAGTCCTGTGACATAGGACTTCACTGTATGAGGCGTGAACTTCATATTTAATACTATCTATAATATGTGCTCTCATGTATTATGCCGCAAATCATTTTACATTTATGATTCGTTGCTGAGCTTTTTTTACTGTTCTCATCTCCGAATCCCTTAAATAGACTTTTTTCAAGCCCCACAGAAGTTCAATATTTACTATATGTCATTGCTTAAATAATTATGCAGAGCATATTTCAAAACATATTTTATCTTCAGGACTTTTAAATGATTAACTTTTCAATACTGCATTTGGAAATGAAGGGGGTATACAAGTTTATTTTGTGATACAGTATATTATTATAACATAATTATAGGTATCCAACAAATTATATGATTGTACGTTTAGCTATTATCTAGACCCGTACAAAATGTATATATTAAGACACACATAACAGGGGCGGATAAAAAACCTCGGTGTCTTAGTGAGGGGGGGTCAAATTTAGATATTTGTATAGAGATGTATATATGCGAATATTGGCAGCAATGGTTGTGGTGTGTGTGTAGGGAGGGTTTCAGATCAAAGATCGTTCTATAATTCTATATCTTTTAGATTTTACCATTTCACTCTATTCTTTATCCTTTGATCCCTATTACATTTGTCCTAAACATGCGTGACATATTTGCCACTGGACATAAGGCAACCAAAAATCAATCGATCTGTATATCATTTCTTTATTATGTTATCTATAGGTTTGGTCCCGCCCCTTATTTTTTTGTTTATATATTTGATAATGCCATTTTTTGGAAAAAAGGTAGGGGCAAGTCGTTTTTAAAAACATATTAATGGGTCGCGTTTTTTTTTTTTTTTGTTCTTCGGAAGTGAGCCAGAAGAAGTCTAGTTCTGTTTTTTTTTTTTTTGCATTTGGAAGATCTTATGGCTCTCTTTTACCTCTTCTTTTTTAAAAGGTTATTAAGACGGTAGAGGCACATAACAAACATGGCGTCGTTTAGTCTAAATGAAATTATTAATTTATGAATGCAGATATATAAGAATGTGAGCTGTTAATAAACGTTTTTTTATGGCATGACGATAAGCTGGATAAATATAAGAACTACACGGACAATAACTGTGTAAAGGGACAATTATTTGATATTCTAGGGAAGGGTTTTTGATTGATTAGTGTTTAATGTACTATCAACACTATTGGGCTATTCCGTGGTGGTCAGTTTAAATTTATAAATGAAGGATGGGGAACGGAAGGGAGAGCATTATTACTCATTTCAATCTGTCTCTAATCATGTATATTTTTCAGCTCTTACCAGGCAACAATATTCATATATGAAATCCTTCTGTCCACCACCCGAACAAATAAATAAATATAAAATGGCTCTTATTTAACACAAGTTTAAATTGATTGATTGTATGTTGCCAATTTTAACACCCAGTGACAAATATTTCATGCTTGTTCATAAAACACGAGTTTAGAAGTCAGGTATATAATATAAAAACGAAGAGATGGAATGTGATTGCAAATAAGGCAACTATCCACCGGAGTTCAAACATGAAGTGGATGTAAGCAATTATAGACAATCGTAAGGCCTTCAACAATTACAAAAACCTGATACTATAAAGTCGTCTATAAAAGGCCCGACATGAAAATGTAAACAATTCAAACGAAAAAAACTAACAGTCTAATTATACATAACAAAACAATTTACAAAATATCAAATATGAGTCGAGACATGAACCAACGACAACCACTTAACAACAGGCTCCTGACCTTGGGCAGGTAAATAAAGAATATGGCTTGGTTGATATAAAAACGAAGATGTGGTATGATTGCAAATGAGACAACTCTCCACAAGAGACAAAAAATGACACAGAAATCAACAGCTATAAGTCACAGTACGGCCTTCAACAATAAGCTAAGCATACATCGTATAGTCAGCTATAAAAGGCACAGAAAAGGCGCACAAAAAACTAATTTTAAGACAATAGACACAAAGCACCGACATAAGAGTAATTTTTTGCAATTACTGGAAATTTGCTCAAAGCTAATGCATGTAACAACTAGAACTGAAATAGATCTTGTTCTTCCTGATTGAGTTATCAAACAGTACACAACATGCGGCAAAGGATTTAAAAAAAAAACAGTCTGAGAAATGTCTAGTTTACGTTGTATATAGATATAAGAAGATGTGGTATGAGTGCCTGTGAGACAACTCTTCATCCAAGTCAAACTTTGTAAATGTAAACCATTATAGGTTAGAGTACGGTCTTCGACAAAGAGCCTTGGCTCAAACAGAACAGAAAGCCATAAAGGGCCCCGATTAGTGACTAGTGTAAAACCATTTAAAGTCTAACCTATTTTTAAAAAAAAGGTATACAATGTACTTGCATATATATCTATATTTATACTGCAATCAGCTATTTTACTATACAGATAAAGCTATACGTATAAACGTTAGCTTTATACGTCAATGACCTCAACTCACCTATATAAGCCCCGCCTACTTACAACGTCACGTTACAACCATGACAACGTGTAGTAACAATGGTCAAACTTTTATGAATTTAAACCTGTTATGTCTTCAAATTGGTAATTTATATACCATGTTTATCATTTGTTATTAATTAAATTCATTTTCCCTTTCTAATTCCTTAAATTGTCAATGCTTACCGCCCAGACTACGCTCATAGGGAAATACCCCAAAATGGTACCCCAAGGGGGAAATTCCAAATACTTTTTTTTAATAATATTTGTTTCATATTTTTATTATTTTTTTTATCGATTTCAGTATAAAAACAATATACGTATAGTGTCTTGAAATATTCGGCACGAAACGGGAAAATGCTCGGTAGAACCTCGCACTTTCCCGTTTCTAAGCCTCATACAAATAAATTTCATATTTCAAGACACTATACGTATATTGTCTAACTACAAAAATGTATATACAATGGAAGTTTTTGAAAAGTGGCCCGAACGTTGTGACCATCGAAATTTTGCAATAGAAATACTAGTCAGGACCACAAAATTTTAATAAAACAGCCATGGCAGCAGTGGCGGATGCAGGAATTTTCGAAAGGGGGGGTGCTAGCCCAGGGCAAAGGGGGGGTGCAGGGGGGTGCAAACATATGTCCCGATTCAAATGCATTGATCGGCCAAAATAAAGGGGGGTGCGGACCCCCGGAACCCCCCCTCTGGATCCGCCACTGGGCAGTGCAGGACTCGCACGAACGCCAGATTTAGTTACAGGGGCGATATTCTGAAGTGTTTTTTTTAATTATTGGTCACTCAAGTTTAGAAAGAAAGGGGAGAAAATCCAAATTAATACCGACCAATCACAAACGTTGTTGCAAATTTGACCTGACGGCGTCAAAGAATTTCCCATGATGCAATTATTGCATATAAATATAAAACTATTATACCAATTGAATAAAAAATATTGCATGCAAATGATTTTTTATACCATTTGAATGAAAAATTATACTATTTGAATGGAAAATTATACCATTTGAATAAAAACTATTGCATTTAAATGAAAAAATATACCATTTAAATGAAAAATTTTACCATTTAAATAAAAAAATATTTCATCTAAATGAAAAAATATACCATTCAAATGAAAAAAATATTGCACTTAAATGAAACATATCGAATTTTTGCAACCAATACCATGCCATACGCCTTTTCCTGTTTTGATTGACAAATTCGGGATAGAATTGACAATTCTATGAATGTTTACATTTATGTAATTTTTTTCCGGATAAAATCGTTTTTCAAAAATATTTTAACAAACTTTGATAACGTGTCCTGTAAAGTTAATCAAAAGGACTGTTTGTACCTTTTCGCATGGCTTGGCTCATATTTCAATAGGCTTTGTATACAGAGATTGGCAAAACAAGAAATCACATATCCACGAATATGCAAGTTTTCAGCTATCCACGAAAATTGATACTCACGAAAATAAATGAATCCACAGTATCAATTCCAATAGTACAACCTGCGCGAAAGAGCGGCGGATGTTTTTTTGTCGTAAGGTTGTATCAATATTGTTATAATGGGAACTTTAAATTCCTGGGTGAGAGTCATGACCTCTACATCTTAAGAAAACGTTTTTAAAGGTCTTTTGTGCGCCCATAGGTATCCTGTTGTAATGTCATTTGTATTCCCCTATCATACACATCCCACTTGTTCAGGCATTATACTTGACAATTGCCTATTGCTGTCACTACGTTAAGCAAGCGGTATTTAAGGATAAGAGCTAATAATGTGCTCTTGGAGAATGACAAGTCAGTTGACTATTACTTTGTGACTTTCATGTCTACGATCCTGTTTCGCGTATCGGTCTAGTAGCCAGGTTCAAAATCATATCACTGTAGCATTTTTCCTTCCTTGTATTCATGAAAATTAATACCGGTATATGTTATCCATCCATCCATCTATCCATATATTCAGTAATTAATCTATCCATTTATCCAATCACTCCTCCCTCCCCTCCACTCTCCCTCTCTCTTTTCGTCCATAATCCAACCATTCATGCAGTCGTAATCGGACCTTTCAGGACAAGGCTGCATGGTGATTGGTCTTTTCACCATTTAAACCATATAACAGCTATTTGAGCGTCATTATGATTAATTTCCTTATTCAATGTAAAATTTCCAAAATATCACCTTTTTTGCAGTGGTAGTCCTTCAAGACGGCATTAACACTTCACCAAACCTTCTTCGTTTATTAATTGGGCAATCTGTCATTTAGTTGAAGATGCACGAACATATACCGCTTGACGTTAAGCAATCAATAATCAATCATATTTCCATTCGTTGTAACTTTTAATAAAAGGCTTATAGATTTGCAGCTTAATATTCGCCTGAAATACACATTTTAAATAAAATCAAAATCTGGTACATATTTTTGTTTATAAAGTACAAATGCGTGTCAACAAAATGACTAGTGAATAAAATGTTGATGTACATGCGAACAAATTATTTACTTTTTTTCTCCCAGAGATCGATTTGTCTTATTTATCACTTTAATTATAATCACAATAGCATCTGTTTGATCTTGGCGCCTGATTCAGTCAGACGACTATTAACGGATGGTAAATATGAAGGGAAACTGATAATTGGTCATCAATGTGAAAAAGGTAAGTGTTTTACAAATCAACAATACAATCTAGGGGGCGACCACGAGTATCGAGAAAGGGGGCGAAATTGTCATCCGTAGTGGTAAAAAGAAAAAGACGCGAGCGTCGTAGAGAAGAGAACATTTTATTGACGAATTAATAAAAAAAAAACTATGTTTCGATCAATTTAGTTCAGTTAATTATATATTTTGAAAGAATGTACTGACCGAAAAAAAACCGTTACACATAATGTCTGGGATTTAATGAGAGACCCATGGTAACCTGCCGTTTTCATTTATTAAAACCTATTCGTTTGTTATCTGATAAATGAATGTAAATCAAATGAGTCCTACCATATAATTTTCCAAATCAAAATTTTTAAGGTTACTTAGAAACATATTCCCTAACAGCGTAAAAACTTTTTTTTTTCATTTCAACAGTATAATGTCGCCAAAATTCAGTTTCGACATAACCCCATTCTAAACCTGAATTTCTGATAAATATATTATATAATATATACTCAAAAAGATATGTACATTTTTACATGTATACTATGTTTATATGGCTTCGCTCAATTCTGATTCACGGCAATATGAGCTAATATCTGCTTTGGAGCTCTAAAAGAGGGACGAAAGATACCAAAGGAACAGTCAAACTCATAAATCTAAAACAAACTGACAACGCCATGGCTAAAAATGAAAAAGACAAACAGAAAAACAATAGTACACATGACACAACATAGAAAACTAAAGAATAAACAACACGAACCCCACCAAAAACTAGGGGTGATCTCAGGTGCTCCGGAAGGGTAAACAGATCCTGCTCCACATGTGGCACCCGTCGTGTTGCTTATGTGATTACAAATCCGGTAAATAGTCTAATTCGGTAGGTCACATTCATGAAAGGGAAGGGGATTGTAGTTACGACGTAAGGAACATATCCAATATCTAAAGTGCAGAGAGCATGATAAAACAATGAAATACGAACACACAAACACATACAACCCTAAAAAACAAAATAACATTAGTTGACATGCCAAGAAATCCTCGCTATAAATTCCGGTCGACCCCCTACGGCAGTCATTAGTAGCTAAAGATTTGATTTCATTCAAGAAATTAATGTATGACCTTCATGTACGTGTCACTTAGAACACGGCCATATACCAAATGGTCAAAATTACTCATCCATGTAATTTGCTCTATGGGGTGTTTGCAGAATTTCAACGGAGGCAATTTCTTGGCATGGAAAGCTTAAAACCATAAATATTTTAACCGCATTTTTAAGACAAAAAGTTAGATATCACAATGCAGTATCTAGGACATAAACAGATATATTATTATTTTATTTTTCCAAAACAATTATAACACGGACATCTTTTAATCAAAAATTATTTCAAAGACTAAACATGAACCACAAACAGTAAAGTTTCTCTTTCACAATATCATTAATCTGTGGGAAATAAATATTGTTTTATTGAAAGCTAATCTATCTATTAATGAGTGTCATCAATCTTACGCTAGAGAACCAATATGTTTTCCATCTTTATTTTCCGTCGACAATTAATCTAAATATTATTTACGAGTTATCTTGGAAGACAGAGTTGATTGCAAGATAAATTTCTGTTGGATATTGATAAGGTGATTGTTATAAAGTGATTAAGTCGACACTTTCTTTAGAAAAGGTCAACGACCATTGAAGACACAGTTAAGCAAACATCGTCCGATAGTTACCAAACTGGTTCCCTGTCCTTTATCTGGATGGCGTTGACAGATATAAGATGTCCGTATGCTGCAAAGGACCAGCCTAGACAGTTACCAGATAATTGAACAATGGTGACCGTGTTATGGAAATATTTGATTTGTATTAATCCCATCTGTAATGTAAATGATCGTCATGATTGACAGACAATCCCAATAAGGACATACCAATAGAAAGAGTTACACTAACACGTAGTGAAACAAATATTTTTTTATTTACATTTATTTAGTTTTTAACGAATATACTTTATGGTGAACTGTAAGTCCTTGAAGGTTTTTTATATACTTAGAAAACGGTGCTTCATAATCAGAAATGTCATTCAAAAGAATTAAATTGTTATCTCTGCTTATCATACTCTTTAAATAATACTCTCTAAATAAATTATACTCTCTAAATAAATCATATTCTCGGAATTTTTCATCCACGCTCATCTCTCTTGAACTTTTTTTTTTGCAAATCATAACATAATCAGTTATTGCGATTGGGTTGTAAAGTTTTTTATTCCAACCATCTTCTAATATCTTGGACATATTCCTCGGTAGTGCATACACGAATTCTTAAAAGCACCTTTTAAAAATAATACTCATTTTAAATTCAGTTAATTTAAAAACTCCAGGGACGCTCTCTCGGTAAAGACAACTAGTGTAACAAATTTTGATCTTTAAATAGGGCTCTTCACGGTTAGTTCGGCCATATTGGATAGGGGGCAGATTTTTTGGAAGGAGGTGGAAATGGTATGAAAGTGTGGGAAATCCTATGTGTGTTTCCAAGCAACAGCTCTGTTTTAATGATGTTTTCCCGTATTTTTCACACCATTTTTACCTCTATTATGAAAATCTGCCCCCTATCCAATATGGCCGGACTAACCGTGAAGAGCCCTATTCAATGCTGAACATATACTTTATTTTGTCTTCATTTATCCGTATTTCCAGGCACCAACATTTCTGTATGGAGACAAATCTGATTTATATTTGCAGACGACATAATTTCACGATATCAGCATCAGACGGTTACAGATTTTATGGAAATGCTAGATACAATGTCAGTATTGATCCTTGTGATGGGATTTATAGACTGTGTCGACACAGAGTTGACAAGGTAAAGTCAAAGGTCATGGTCATTTTGAAGAAGCATTTTTTCTAAATGATTGTTTATTTCCTTTAATGTCCTTTTTATTTTTAATTTGCTGTTGCACTTATAGCATCATTTAAGAAAAAAAATTGTAAGTTTAAATACTTTCAAACCGGAGCCTCGGTGGCCGAGTGGTCTAAGAAGTTACTACTGTAATCACTTGCCAGTCAACGCTGAGGTTGTGAGTTCGAATCCCCCTCATGTGGGTGCTCTCGACTCCGATCTTAATTGAATAGGGTTGTCATTTTCCTATCGAAAGTCGGTGGTTTCCTCCGGGCACTCCGGCTTCCTCCACCAATAAAAAATGACCGCCATGAAAAAAAAAATAAACGTGGCGCCTTAAAGTGGCGTTAAAACACAATCAATCAATAAATAAATAATTTGTTATGGAGACAAAATACAAACGAAGGGTACATTTTTGTATATCAATTTGCCCGGTTTTTTTTTTAAGTCTGATAATTTTGTGCTCTTTAATTTTAAAAATAATGAAAATAGACTCAAATTATATTTTGTTTCATACCTGAACAACCTGCTTTGTTTTCTTTTACATTCATTATCATTTTCAGGAAAAAAAGTCATGACTTTGACTCAATGCACACAAACATGGAACCAATTCAATGAGGAGACCACTGTATAAGATTTCCCAAAAGCCAACAACAAATTATCATTTATCAAATTTCTTCACAATTTTGCTCTACAGAGCACTCGTGCACCCCCAAAAGCACTCACTCCCAAACGAATCGATTACACTCTCCACAGAAATACTCACCGACATCTAAATCAACAAATGACAATACAGTGTTAAGAAGACCCGAATTTCTCTTCTTTTTCTGGAGACATTCAAATTGATGTCAAAGGAGATTACGTCTGAATGTTCTATTGGCCGTTGGAAACAACAAAGAGGTTTTGGAATAATAACCACAGGTTTGTCACGGTTAACTTTTATATTCTATGAAATATTAAAATGACCAAAAGTATTGGACACATTACAAAAAAACTTATCTGAGCGCGGAAGGGCCGATACCCAAGACGCACGTATTATTGTTGTAGTTTCAAGCCAAAAGACTCTATCAGATTTAATCGCCATCATCACGGATGGACCTATATATTTCAAAATGAACTTCTATAGGAAAAAGAGAAATAGTGTCTAGTGGAAATTTCTTTTCTTCTGAGCTTTTTGGACGAATGAAAGAAAATCAGGAACAAGTTTTTTCTACACAGCTAATTTTGTATAGGTACTATTTCTGTACTAAAAAAAATGCAGTACTGGAAATTTACTTTTAATATTTAGTACTATTTTTTTTACTTTAAAACTATTGTAATATTTAGGTACTTGTATTCACTGCTTGTATTTTACAGTACTTGATTTGTACTAAATATTTTGGTACAGAAATAATACAATATTCCTTAAAATCATAACTTTAAGAGATTTGAAATAGAAAACTTTCAAAATGCTGAAAATGTACTGGTAGCAACCAAAAATCTGTAGTACCTAAATTTCAAGTACAAATAAAGTACTGTAAAATACAGGTACCTAAATATTACAATGATTTTAGAGTTACAAAATAATACTGAATATTAAAAGTAGATTTCCAGTACTACAAATTTTTAGTACATAAATAGTACCGATGCAAAAGTAGCTGTGTAGTTTCTGAATACCTTAAGTTTGTAATTTGTCTTCATAACAAAATAGGTGCGTTTGAATTGCATAGTATCAGATTAAGGCCGAGTGTATTTCAAATTTATTCTTTTTTTAATAAATGCCTCTACCCTAATCTTTCTTCGCTTCAAAACCGCCACCCATGTCAAACATAGCCGACACCCCGCATGTGGCGTTCTACACGACGTATATGGTCACGAACATTAGGATGAAAAAGAGGAAGTTACAAGTCACAAAGGCCAAGGCCATACCTGCTTAAAAACTATCGATTTTCAATAAGACATTTAATGTCTAAAATCAAAATATATATTTGGGCGAATGGTATGTTATTTTGCTTACGTTATCATTTACTACTAAACTTACTGTTTAATTTTCAGATCTAATTTCATCACAAACTGGTTCAACAATTATAGTCGAGTACACCCTTATTTCGAGACAAGTGAGTAAAACTGATAAGATTCACAAATAAACATTATTATTTGAAACACTTATAAACACAAACTGTATCACCGAAACTAATAATTTAAACACATTTGATTGAAAAAAAAAATAATGAAAAGATGAACACAAGTACTTAAACATACTTTCTTTTAATCATCTCTTCTTGTCAGTGCATTCTTGTTCAGCGATCTAATCATATAAAAGTCTTCAAGCAAACAGTTAATTTACTGCGTCCTTTGTTTCAAACAAAAGTTTTGTATTAAAAATGCACATATGACACCCCTTCAAGATACAATGCCAAGAGTCACTCTCAAATGCTGGTGTAATTCTAATATAATTTAATTATAGATCTCCCAACCTATGTAACGGTTGGCATAGACATCCTTGACTTTGAATCTGTCAATGAAAATACAATGGTGAGTAACTTTTAACCATACAGAATAGCAATTATATAAGTGTTTTTTTCTGATATTTTTTTTGCTTAATATATGAATTATGTGACATTTATTAATGCCCCATACCACCTCTATTTCATGTTTCGTTAATAATTTTAACACATCTTTTTCCGTGTGTTATGTTATTTAATAAATGCACCATATCACATCCTTTTCATGTGTCATTAAAAAACCCATCATATCATCACCTCTCGTGTGTAATTAATAAAAGCACCAAATCATCACCTCTCGTGTGTAATTAATAAACGCACCAAATCACCACCTCTCGTGTGTAATTAATAAATTCATCATATATAACTTCTTTTCATATGTCATTGATAAATGCCCCATACCACCTCTATTTCATGTTTCGTTAATAATTTTAACACATCTTTTTCCGTGTGTTATGTAATTTAATAAATGCACCATATCACCTTTTTTATTAATCATTGATAAAAGCACCATATCATCACCTCTCGTATGTAATTAATTATAATAAAAACACCATATCATCACCTCTCGTGTGTAATTAATGAAAGCACCATATCGTCACCTCTCGTGTGTGATTAATAAAAGCACCGTTTCATCACCTCTCGTGTGTAATTAATAAAAGCAGCATATCATCACCTGTCGTGTGTAATTATTAAGAGCACCATATCATCACATCTTGTGTGTAATTAATAAAAGCACCATATTATCACCTCTCGTTTGTAATTAATAAAAGCACCATATCATCACCTCTCGTGTGTAATGAATAAAAGCACCATATCATCTCCTCTCGTGTGTAATGAATAAAAAGCACCATGTCATCACCCGTCGTTTGTAATTAATAAAAGCACCATATCATAACCTCTCGTGTGTAATTAATGAAAGCACCGTATCATCACCTCTCGTGTGTAATTTATAAAAGTACCATATCATCATCTCTCGTGTGTAATTAATGAAAGCACCATATCATCACCTCTCGTGTGTAATTATTAAAAGCACCATATCATCACCTCTCGTGTGTAATTAATAAAAGCACCATATCATCACCTCTCGTGTGTAATTAATAAAAGCACCATATCATCACCTCTCGTGTGTAATTAATAAAAGCACCATATCATCACCTCTCGTGTGTAGTTAATATAAGCACCAAAAGCATCACCTCTCGTGTATAATTAATAAAAGCACCAAGTCATCACCTCTCGTTTGTAATTAATTAATAAACGCATCAAATCACCACCTCTCGTGTGTAATTAATTAATTCATCATATAACTTCTTTTCATTTGTCATTGATAAATGCCCCATACCATCTCTATTCATGTGTCATTATTAATTTACACATCTTTTCCGTGTGTTATGTAATTTAATAAATGCACCATATCACCTTTGTATATGTCATTAATAAAAGCAACATATAATCACCTCTCGTGTGTAATTAAGAAATGCACCATAGTAAGTTAGTAAGTAAATAGTTTATTAAAGTGTCACATATTGATTTACATAAATATAAGCAGCATAATATAAATAGATACACATAAAACAATCAATATCCAGCAATAAAAACGACTTATGAGACACTAAAAAGCTTAAAATTCTATAAAAAATTTCAAATATATCCCGTAAAAAACATACAAGTCACCAAAAATTCACCATTAAAATAAAAAAATCACTATATTCAATAAATATATATATCTATACATGTATATAAAAATTTAAAAATTGTCGAAATCTGACTTTCCTGATAAAATTAAAATAATAAAACTCTGAAGCTAGTACAAAAATTTCATAAAGAGCTGTTAAACAATTTTCTTCGCCAGAAAAAATTATATAAAAATTTGCATAGGAAATATTGTATATCATAACAGTTCATAATTTCAATAAATTGATTATCTATTTCAAGGCTGTGAAAATTTTGAATAAATTTTGAACATTCATGAAAAAGGTTATATCGAATATCGTCATAAAGTGTGCATTCCATAAGACAATATTTTTCAGTCTCTACACTGCAACTTTCACAAAACAAACAAAGTCTATCTTCTACGGGTGTAGGCGGCCTGGAGTATCTGCCAGTTTCGTGCGCTAGCGGTAGAGCCCCGGAGCGAAACAGAGCCATGACACGCCTTTCCTGTTTAGAAATGTTTAAAAGCACATAAGGTTCTGTTTTCACACATTGTTTATAACTTCTGTAAGTGCGCAATTTGTTTCCGTTTTTTACATTACGACTGTCATCAAAAAGTTCTTCATACCATTCTGTGTTGTCCAGCTCACATAGTTTTTCACTTATTATATGCATAACTGATTTAGTCGATAATGTTAAGTCATACGTCGGATCCTTTAGTCTGATCCGATTAACAATCTTAACACTTCAAATGACCAACCCTTTCTTCTTCTAGATGTCAATTTAAAAGTTTTGTAGGAAATTCTTTGTTGGTCAGTACGGATCAATTTGCACTAAAGTCTACAATAATTTATTCGTTGTTTGGTTATTGTACACTTTAAAAGTCATCCCTCCCATGGATTGAGTTTTTGTTATTAAAGCCCCCAAAGCACGGCTCGCTGCTTTGGCCAGTTCTTTTGCATGTTTTACGAAAGTTAAATGTTCGTCCATCCATTGTATGAATCAATGTAGTCAATAATTTTTCCAGAACATCGGAACGTAAAATTTGAACGTAAGAATGACTGTGGACGGAAATGGACAATTTTAGTTTTGCCAATATTTACGCATTCAGCGCACCATTCGGTTACTACATATAACATACGTTGTAGACTTTCTTTATCTGGAGCTATTAGCGCTATATTGTCTGCGTAAAGCAATAAACTGAGACGGAAATCATCAATATGCACTCCACATTCTAGAGAGTTTATACGATCTGCTAAAGTATTGATGTAAACTGAAAACAAAGTGGGCGATAGGATACAGCCCTGCTTCACACCGGCATCTACACTGAACCAAGGGGTCTGGTCACTCTTGATACGAACGGTACATTTTAGGTCATTAGGATTGAATCGCAGATAAGAACTGTCCACAGACACCAACACGCTGTAATTTAAACCACAGAAGATGATGTTCAACGGTGTCAAAAGCTTTCTTCATGTCTTCAAAGCATACATAAGTTTACTTTCTTGATATTTTTCTGTCGTTCAGAATAGAACGAAGCGTGTGAATATGTTCTTCGCAACTACTGTTACGGCGGAACCCATTTTGTTCATCACACAGAATCTCGTTATTTTCCAGCCAAGAGCTAAGTCTCGTGTTTGAAATGTAACAATATATCTTACATGGCACGGAAACCAAAGTGATTCCCCTGTAGTTCATGAGATTTTTTTTATCGTCGTCAGATCCCGGTTTTAAAATTGGATTGATGATACCACTATTCCACTGATTAGGAACTTTTCCAAGATTAAAGCAACCACTGATAATTTGATAAAGTAAGTCTATTGCCGCGTCATTCTTTAAAACTTCCGTCGGAATTTCATCTATTCCCGTGGCCTTTCGGCATGAACGACCTCGTCTCTTGAAATTGGTTGATTTAGCGGCGTAACGTCTATTTCTGTGTTGAACGTTAAGTTGGCTTTTATCTCCACCATTGCGTTGAAATAAATTTTGAAAGTCAGTTTTCCATTTATTAAGAACGTCGTTTTTATTCGTATTAACATTTCAATTTGGACCTAATACCGCCATCGGAATACATGGTTTACGTTCACTTGCGATTCCAATATTACCAACAGACTTCCAAAATTCGCGCTAATTTGATGTGCATAGTTTTTCTTCTAATTTCATTCGCTCCTTTATTTGGTGTTGCCGCTTATACTTTCTGTTAAGACGATCGAATGTCTTCCTTTCCGCACAATAATTTGTTTTTAATCTTTGTTTTGTGCCGCTTGGACCATTACAGCGCATCCATTTCTTTTCGCATGCACACACTTAAGTCCATTGTGAAGGCAAATCATTGTTCCAGTAATTGTGGCTCTTCGGAATTTTTTTTATAATTCAACTCAATTTTAATATCACTATACAAAAACGAATGATCAGGGATACTTTCTGGAACATAAGCAATGTTATTAACTACATCCGACATAGATATCATCACCGCTCGTGTGTAATTCATAAATACATCATATCACTTCTTTTCATATGTCATTGATAATTAAAATGAATCATATCGCTTCTTTTCATGTGTCATTAATAATTTTTACACATCATTTTCCATATACTATTTAATTTAATAAATATCACCTCTGTTTTATGTGTCTTTTTATTTATATATTTACCATACCATAATAACACTTATTCATTAACAATTCAAATCGTGTCTGTCTCATGAAAAAGTTTAACCACAACACAATCCAAAATCTATACACGAGATCTAACATAAGGTGAACAAAAAATTCCGTTCGCCAATAACCACCCCCCTTTCCACATTTAAACTATCCAGACTCTAATCGTAATAGGGAATTTCATAAATTGAAAATTAAAAGTATTATTATTTGAACATGTTTTTCAAAACCCCTTTTGTATTTATATATCAGGATGAATTTCTGTAAAGCATGTAGTCAGTATCGTATTAATGATAAGATATTCGTATAATGTAACACAATATAAACTATTAGAATATTTTGATACATTCATATTATTGTTGTAACATTTCTTAGTTCGTAACAGTCAGGTATTCTATCATTAAATACGTCTTCTTGACATAATTTACGGATTTTATCAGTTAAGAAAGAATATTTGTATACGAGACAAACTGATTTTGAAAAGATGACAACACAAATTTAACAGCAAACCACATTTGATAGTAAAAACGACGTCTAGAGGTCTAGGGTATTATAGCCTTCACCCTTAGAAAGTTCTATATAAGATATGGCATTCTCAAAATGGTATATGACCAATATAACACCTTCTAAGTTTGTGCTGCTACCTTTTCTTTCAAAAAATGCATGTTCTTGTCATTTCTACGTTCATTTGTTGTTTTGTTTGGTATGGTTGCTGCGTCTTCTTAATTTAACAAATTTATCTCAGTTAATCGAGTTTTACCAATATTTTTTGTAGGATTTTACTTTGAGTATGATAATACATTTAGAATGGAAAGATTCCAGATTAGAATTTTCACATCAACTAAATATGTCTAAACTAGAAATGGATGTTAAAATGATGAAATACATTTGGGTCCCGGATTTTTATATTGTGAATGAAAAACATTCTTTTTTCCATAAAGTTCCATTTCCAAGCAAACTGATGCACATATACTCAGACGGTACTATCATCTATAAGCTAAGGTAAGATAGTGTTGAATCTCTTTTTATTTCTTCAATGTTTATAAGATGAGCCCATCTTTACAAGTTTGATATAATATTTGTTTAGCCTGGCGTGTTATCGAACCATGAGTTGATATTGGTTTTTTTTGCAGACGTGTTATTAAACCATGAGTTGATATTTTTTTGCTGCCGTGTTATCGAACCATGAGTTGATATTGGTTTTTTTTGTCGCCGTGTTATCGAACCATGAGTTGATATTGTTTTTTTTGCCGCCTGACGTGTTATCGAACCATGAGTTGATATTGTTTTTTTTTGCCGCCTGACGTGTTATCGAACCATGAGTTCATATTGGTTTTTTTATGCCATGTTATCGAACCATGAATTGATATTGGTTTTTTTTAGCCGCCGTGTTATCGAACGATGAGTTTATATTGTTTTTTTCCGTCGCGTTATCGAGCCATGAGTTGATATTATTTTGTTTTTGGCAGCCGTGTTATCAACCATGAGTTGATATTGATTTTTTTGGCAGCCTTGTTATCGAACCATGAGTTGATATTGTTTTTTTTGCCGCCGTGTTATATCACCATGAGTTAACATTGTTTCGTTCAAACAGAAAGTTACGTCATGCACAAACTTTGTTTGAATGCTCTATAAAGAATTAAGAAATTATTTGTCTAAAAACAACGAAAGTGCAAAAATTAGTAAGTAGCAGGGGGCTTTGCGTAAAAAGGTGGGAAAATTTGCCCCCATGAGAGACGAACTCACGACCCCTGGTTTACGAGACCAGTGCTCTAACCACTGAGCTATAGGGGCTTTGACGCATCTTTCGCTTAATGTAGTATATGTTCATCAGGCAAAATTTCCCTCTAAATTTGATGTAAAAAAGCCAAATTCAGGATAGAATACCAGAAATCTCATTTTGTTTAGTTCCCTTTCCAAGGAAAGCATGCATTTAGCCAATCAAATTAATAATATGATGCTTTGGCTAAGACCGACGAAAGTATTTACTAGCTAGTAAATAGAAATAGTTGAAATCAAACAAACATATACATAGTAATTACTTGGTGCATTCGTGAAAAAAAAAAAAATATCTACGTGAAAAGAATATAAACCTTAAACCGTTGTATTATTTAGTAATTTAGTGTTTCAACTTTTGAAGAGTGTAAAAGGTGGCAAAAATTTGCGCCGCCTGGGAATCGAACCCGGGTCGCAAGAATGGAAATCTTGCATTTTTTTTTATCTTTATGAAAATAAATCATAAAATTACATAAAAAAATCAATAAAATGTATTTAATATCACAGTTGAGTTACACAATACAACACATTTCTAATAACAGAATACAAATTTCTTCGTACAGTTTGCTAAGATTACAATTCATAAGTACATCAGAGATCAAATATAGTCACATCACTGTCTGTTTTCTGATCTCCTTTGGTGTTGATCCAAAGAATGAAGACCATGATCTTCCATCCTAATATTGGATTCCTAAACTTCACAAGAATCCTTATAAGGAAAGGTTTATTGCAGGTTCTTCCAAGTGTTCCACTAAACCCCCTTCTAAAGTTCTTACTGCCGTTCTCACTGCAGTCAAAGAAGGACTTCAGAAATATTCCGAAACGGCATATTAAAGAAGTGGTGTTAATCAGATGTGGATACTGAAAAATTCAAAAGAGTTATTGGTGAATTTACAATCTCAATCATTAAAACATTGTACCAACATTAAAACCTTTGATTTTTCAACTCTTTATACCACTATTCCACATACTAAACTTAAAGCTCGACTGAAATACCTCGTCAGGTTATGTTTCTTTAACAAAAAGGTCACTAGACGTTTTAAATATCTAGTTTTGGGCAGGAATTCGGCTTACTTTGTGAAAAATCATACAGAGTCAAGGAAAAAATATACCGAAGAGGATATCACTACATTGCTGGACTTTTTAATTGACAACATATTTGTTGAATTTGGAGGTTTGGTCGTCCAATAGACTATTGGAATCCCAATGGTTACCAATTGCGCTCCTCTACTTGCAGTTTTGTTTTTGTATTCATATGAAGCAGAATTTATCCAAGGGCTTGTACAGAAAGGAGAAAAGAAATTAGCCCAGTCTTTTAATATCACCTTTCGTTATTTTGATGATGTACTGTCTCTTAATAATAATAGATTCAGTGATCACTTACATTTAATATATCTAAGTGAACTTGAAATTAAAGATACTACCGACACAGATAAATCTGCTTCATATTTAGACATATTTCACGAAATGACTACTGATGGTAGGTTGAATACCAATATTTATGACAAACGCGATGATTTTAATTTTCCTATAGTCAACTTTCCATTTCTGTGTAGCAACATCCCAGCGGCACCAGCATATGGAGTATATGTGTCTCAATTGATTTGTTACTCTAAAGCTTGCTCAAAGTACGTTGCTTTTGTTGAACTAGAAATACTGCTTACTCAAAAGTTGCTAAAAAAGGGCTATGAATCAATCAAATTAAGGTCATCACTCAAGAAATGTTACGGTCGTCATCATGAGCTGATTGGCCATTTGAACAAAAGTGTGTCCGAAATCATATCTGATATTCTTCCTCAGTCATAATAACCTTTCATCATTACCGAACTGAACAAAGAAATAACACGACGGGTGCTGTATACGGTGCAAGAAATGCTTACCCTTCCGGAGCACCTTATTTCACTCCCGGTTTTTAGTGGAGTTCGTGTTGTTTCGCATCTTTCGCTTAATGTAGTATATGTTCATCAGGCAAAATTTCTCTCTATATTTGATGTAAAAAAGTCAGGATAGAATACCAGAAAACTCATTGTGTTCAGTTCCCTTTCTAAGGAAAGCATGCATTTAGCCAATCAAATTAATGATATGATGCTTTCGCTAAATCCGACGAAAGTATTTATTAGCTAGTAAATAGAAAAGGTTGAAATCAAACATACATATAGTAACTGTTTGGTGCATTCGTGATACCACACTTCAACATGAAGAAGTGAATTTTATCTATTTCTATATATCCGGGTACCCTGTGATACTGCAACTTGTCTACTGTTCACCACAAAATAGATCAACTTGTCATATACATCTAACATTGTTGCAATAGACCTGTAGTTAAATCGAGAAAAACTGTTACGGGCAATAGGAACAAAAATTTGTTAAAAGCAAGGGGTTTTGCGTAAAAAGGTGGCAAAATCTGCCCCCAGTGAGAGTCGAACTCACGACCCCTGGTTTACGAGACCAGTGCTCTAACCACTGAGCTATAGGGGCTTTGACGCATCTTTCGCTTAATGTAGTATATGTTCATCAGGCAAAATTTCTCTCTAAATTTGATGTAAAAAGCCAAATTCAGGATAGAATACTAGAAAACTCTTTTTGTTCAGTTCCCTTTTAAAGGAAAGCATGTATTTAGCCAATCAAAGTAGTAATATGATGCATTGGCTAAAACCAACGAAAGTGCAAACTATGTAGCTAGTTAATAGGTAAGGTTTAAAAAATCAAGTATACAAGTCATATACATATAGTAACCGCTTGATGCATTCGTGAAAGAAAAAAATATCTACATGAAAAGAAATTAACCTTAAAAACTTTTTTTTTATTAGTATTTCAATTTTTGAAGAGTGTAAAAGGTGGCAAAAATTTGCGCCGCCCGGGAATCGAACCCGGGTCGCAAGAATGGGAATCTTGCATGATACCACTACACCAGCGGCGCTTCAATATGAAGAAGTGAATTTTATGTATTTCTATATATCCGGGTACCCTGTGATACTGCAACTTATCTACTGTTCACCACAAAATACATCAACTTGTCATATACATCTAACATTCTTGCAACAGACCTGTAGTTAAATCGAGAAAAACTGTCACGGGCAATAGGAACAAAAATTTGTTAAAAGCAAGGGGTTTTGCGTAAAAAGGTGGCAAAATCTGCCCCCAGTGAGAGTCGAACTCACGACCCCTGGTTTACGAGACCAGTGCTCTAACCACTGAGCTATAAGGGCTTTGACGCATCTTTCGCTTAATGTAGTATGTGTTCATCAGGCAAAATTTCTCTCTAAATTTGATGTAAAAAGCCAAAATCAGGATAGAATACTAGAAAACTCATTTTGTTCAGTTCCTTTTTAAAGGAAAGCATGTATTTAGCCAATCAAAGTAGTAATATGATGCTTTGGCTTAAACCAACGAAAGTGCAAACTATGTAGCTAGTTAATAGGTAAGGTTTAAAAGATCAAGTATACAAGTCATATACATATAGTAACCGCTTGATGCATTCGTGAAAGAAAAAAATATCTACATGAAAAGAAATTAACCTTAAAAACTTTTTTTTTTATTAGTTTAGTATTTCAATTTTTTGAAGAGTGTAAAAGGTGGCAAAAATTTGCGCCGCCCGGGAATCGAACCCGGGTCGCAAGAATGGGAATCTTGCATTTTTTTTATCTTGTATATATTTATTCAACTTCATCTCATCATCTCATTTTTACAATATTTACATATGTAATAGAAAACATCAAGTCCTTATACTCTTTGGCTTCCTCATTCTTACTCTATCATTCATTTTTTTCCTTTTTTTTTCTTTTTTTCTCCTTTTTCCCTTTTTTTATATATAATCTTACACACGGTTAAAATATTATCTCAAAGAATTGTCAGACAAATATATAGTTATTAAACATATCAAATCTAATATCTAAAGCAAATATTTTCCATAATTGTAAAAATGTCTCTTAAAAGTCAAAGATTCACATTACGCATATACGGATGGCAATATCCATTCCAGTAACGCAAAATTATGAATGCTATGTATTTTTATAAATATGACACGTTCCTTGGAAATATATTGCATTGTCTATATCTTATTTTTAAATCAATTAAAAGCACAACAATAAAAAAAAAACAAAAAAAAAAAAAACTCTGTCATACTAGGTTCACTCATCCCTATCTCACATTAGACTTATCAAATAAAAAATAAAATAATACATTATAAATTATGTTTTTTTACATAGTTAATCATTTTCTCAATTCCATAATTGGCCGTATCATTCCAAAAAATGGTTTCGGTCACATCCTCGAATTCTTTTAAAACCAACTGTTCATAATGTTCATAGTTGTAATCGTCGTCATTCATCGTTCTTATCTGCATCCTGTCCGTTTCATATACTACCAACAATTCCCTGTTTTGAACCTTTCCTATTAATAAATCTCGGCCAGCTCGACTTTTTTTAAATACAATTTTGCCAAAACGTTCGTGTAATATTTGTGGCGGAGTAACACTATCTTTATCACTCTTTTCCTTATTAAGAATCGTTCCGTTATCTTAATCTATAACTGTTCTATTGTGTTTTATTTTTGGAACTATTGTCTTCTCTTCATGTGTATCTATTATTGGATCTACCTGGTTTATAGGTAAGTCAATAAACCGGTTAGGCAAGTCACTATTTATATCTATAGTCGATCGTTCTATATTGTCACCACACTGTTTTGAAATATATTCAGAGGCACAAACGGGTTCATTTTCAAAATCCATGCTGGGTTCATCATTACTAATGCTAGTTATTTCATTTTCGTTTTCTGCAGTTATATTGTCTAATGTATCTAAATGTGTAACTTGTATTTTACTATTGTTTTCGCTATATTCCCGTAAACGCTTATTGTCTCTTCTCAATGCTGCGCCCGATTTGCGTTTTATCTGTTTATTATTGTCAGATTTTGCAAACATGATAGATATTCTTGCTTTTTCATTGTCACCATGTACACTGTATGTTATTGTACTAAATTCATCACACGCACTTGCTATAGCACTCAATAAAAACTTCGGTAACTTATCCATATTCATTTACTTATTGTCAGAATTTTATTAATGATAAAATAACCTTATGGTGCCTCCAGCTTTGAAAGGTACACGATACATTTCATTTATAACTCGACTTTACAAATGTTTATTTTGCTAAATAGTTCAAAATCACTTACTGTCAACAAAGTTCGAAAATTTATTCCACTTTCCCTGCTGGGATATCCAAGCAAAACCTTAATAACAGAAGTTTTTTTTGCTACATAGAAAATACGTGTAACCACTTCAAAACACTAACCGGAAGTCCCACTCAAAGGTGCGTTCGACTTTTTTCAATGGGAATCTTGCATGATACCACTACACCAGCGGCGCTTCAATATGAAGAAGTGAATTTTATGTATTTCTATATATCCGGGTACCCTGTGATACTGCAACTTATCTACTGTTCACCACAAAATACATCAACTTGTCATATACATCTAACATTCTTGCAACAGACCTGTAGTTAAATCGAGAAAAACTGTCACGGGCAATAGGAACAAAAATTTGTTAAAAGCAAGGGGTTTTGCGTAAAAAGGTGGCAAAATCTGCCCCCAGTGAGAGTCGAACTCACGACCCCTGGTTTACGAGACCAGTGCTCTAACCACTGAGCTATAGGGGCTTTGACGCATCTTTCGCTTAATGTAGTATATGTTCATCAGGCAAAATTTCTCTCTAAATTTGATGTAAAAAGCCAAAATCAGGATAGAATACTAGAAAACTCATTTTGTTCAGTTCCTTTTTAAAGGAAAGCATGTATTTAGCCAATCAAAGTAGTAATATGATGCTTTGGCTAAAACCAACGAAAGTGCAAACTATGTAGCTAGTTAATAGGTAAGGTTTAAAAAATCAAGTATACAAGTCATATACATATAGTAACCGCTTGATGCATTCGTGAAAGAAAAAAATATCTACATGAAAAGAAATTAACCTTAAAAACTTTTTTTTTATTAGTATTTCAATTTTTGAAGAGTGTAAAAGGTGGCAAAAATTTGCGCCGCCCGGGAATCGAACCCGGGTCGCAAGAATGGGAATCTTGCATTTTTTTTTTCTTTTTTATCTTTATTCATCATACTTCATACATACAATTATCATATACACACATAGCAATTCCTTATACACACATTTATATACATTATTATCACAGTTTTAAATATCCATTTATTTTGACAGTAATAGACTTTATCTATTTACTTTGATAGTATTTATTCATCATTACTGTTATATACTTTATATATTTCTTTCAAAATATCCATTTATATTTACAGTTATATACTTTATATACATGTATTTACTTTTAAAATATGTCTTTTTTTTCCTTTTTCCTTTTTTTTTTTTTTTTGAAATTTTCTTCAATTTGATCCAACAAAATACTATCTTTTATCAAATAAGACTTAATGATTCGTATTCGATTCTGTAAACAGTGATTTTAGTCAAAACGGTTATGCAAGATGAATAAAATAAAACAATATATGTGGATGGAGTTCCAATTCCTTCACATATTCAAATTTTTAAATCAGTCGCATAAGTTATTAACCAAAGACTTATCTTTTCAAATTGAACAAAAACTAGTATTTCGGTATGCAAAAAAATAAAATTATTTACAACAATATTCATTTCACCAAAGTAAACAGTTCATTGTCAAATGCAAATCTGGCCATTAACTCAACTTTTTCGTCCGTATCGTCTGGACGAAATTCATAGTCTCTCACATCACCAAAGTCTTGCTCTACATTTTTCTTAAATGTATGGTAATCATCATCAATTGAACACACTTCTATTGTATTGTCAAGTTCCCTATCATACCGTATAATTTTACCGGTTCCTTTCAATTTTGCTATTAGTTTATCTGGCAATAATCTACTTTTCTTGATCACTACTTTAGAAATAACGTCATCAATTCCAACTAATATATCGTCATCATCAGATTCATCATCTTTTTGTGTTGGCAATTTTCTTTCATTTCTACTTTGTTTTACATTTTCCAATAAATTTTGATTGACATTGTCTATTGATCCTTTCCTTTTTGTAGTTTTCTTACTTTTCTTAGGTGAATTCTTATGTAAATGTTTATCTGAAAACATTGTGCCGTTTTCTGGTAATTCATGCGCAATATTGTCCATTACGGTTGCAGTTTCGGCGCTCCGTACATTTTCATTTTCGAGTTCCATCAATTGATCACATTGAATAATTTCAATAGCTTGACTTTCGTTTGTTATTATATTTTCATTATCTTTGGTAACTTTCTGTATGAAATTCGACATTCTAATGTTATTCCTGCGTTCCATAGATTGAGATTTACGTTTATTGTTTTTATCCTCACTTTGTCCAAACATTATAGAAATCCTCGCTTTATTTTCATCGCCATGTATTGTAAACGTTATTTTACTAAACAAACTACATGCATTGTCTATCGATTTTACTAAATAAGCAGGTAATTTATCCATGTTTACTGTAATACAACTAGTTCAGGTTAATATCTAGGTCGACAGCTTATATCTTTAAAAAGTGTCTTTGTGAAACTGGACAAGCGAATTATTCAACAATGAAGCAACACTTACTTTAAACTAGTAAGTTCCTCCGCAAATACATGGGAAAGAATACTGGTAATCCAAGTTTTCACCATATATTTAGAAAAGTTTTCATTGACAAAATTAACGTCCTTGCCACTCAAAGGTGCGTTCGACTTTTTTCAATGGGAATCTTGCATGATACCACTACACCAGCGGCGCTTCAATATGAAGAAGTGAATTTTATGTATTTCTATATATCCGGGTACCCTGTGATACTGCAACTTATCTACTGTTCACCACAAAATACATCAACTTGTCATATACATCTAACATTCTTGCAACAGACCTGTAGTTAAATCGAGAAAAACTGTCACGGGCAATAGGAACAAAAATTTGTTAAAAGCAAGGGGTTTTGCGTAAAAAGGTGGCAAAATCTGCCCCCAGTGAGAGTCGAACTCACGACCCCTGGTTTACGAGACCAGTGCTCTAACCACTGAGCTATAGGGGCTTTGATGCATCATTCGCTTAATGTAGTATATGTTCATCAGGCAAAATTTCTCTCTAAATTTGATGTAAAAAGCCAAAATCAGGATAGAATACTAGAAAACTCATTTTGTTCAGTTCCTTTTTAAAGGAAAGCATGTATTTAGCCAATCAAAGTAGTAATATGATGCTTTGGCTAAAACCCACGAAAGTGCAAATTCTGTAGCTAGTAAATAGGTAAGGTTGAAATCAAACATACATACATATACATATAGTAACCGCTTGGTGCATTCGTGAAAGAAAAAAATATCTACATGAAAAGAAATTAACCTTAAAACTTTTTTTTATTAGTATTTTAATTTTTGAAGAGTGTAAAAGGTGGCAAAAATTTGCGCCGCCCGGGAATCGAACCCGGGTCGCAAGAATGGGAATCTTGCATGATACCACTACACCAGCGGCGCTTCAATATGAAGAAGTGAATTTTATCTATTTCTATATATCCGGGTACCCTGTGATACTGCAACTTGTCTACTGTTCACCACAAAATAGATCAACTTGTCATATACATCTAACATTCTTGCAACAGACCTGTAGTTAAATCGAGAAAAACTGTTACGGGCAATAGGAACAAAAATTTGTTAAAAGCAAGAGGTTTTGCGTAAAAAGGTGGCAAAATCTGCCCCCAGTGAGAGTCGAACTCACGACCCCTGGTTTACGAGACCAGTGCTCTAACCACTGAGCTATAGGGGCTTTGACGCATCTTTCGCTTAATGTAGTATATGTTCATCAGGCAAAATTTCTCTCTAAATTTGATGTAAAAAGCCAAATTCAGGATAGAATACTAGAAAACTCATTTTGTTCAGTTCCCTTTTAAAGGAAAGCATGTATTTAGCCAATCAAAGTAGTAATATGATGCTTTGGCTAAAACCCACGAAAGTGCAAATTCTGTAGCTAGTAAATAGGTAAGGTTGAAATCAAACATACATACATATACATATAGTAACCGCTTGGTGCATTCGTGAAAGAAAAAAATATCTACATGAAAAGAAATTAACCTTAAAACTTTTTTTTATTAGTATTTTAATTTTTGAAGAGTGTAAAAGGTGGCAAAAATTTGCGCCGCCCGGGAATCGAACCCGGGTCGCAAGAATGGGAATCTTGCATGATACCACTACACCAGCGGCGCTTCAATATGAAGAAGTGAATTTTATCTATTTCTATATATCCGGGTACCCTGTGATACTGCAACTTGTCTACTGTTCACCACAAAATAGATCAACTTGTCATATACATCTAACATTCTTGCAACAGACCTGTAGTTAAATCGAGAAAAACTGTTACGGGCAATAGGAACAAAAATTTGTTAAAAGCAAGAGGTTTTGCGTAAAAAGGTGGCAAAATCTGCCCCCAGTGAGAGTCGAACTCACGACCCCTGGGTTACGAGACCAGTGCTCTAACCACTGAGCTATAGGGGCTTTGACGCATCTTTCGCTTAATGTAGTATATGTTCATCAGGCAAAATTTCTCTCTAAATTTGATGTAAAAAGCCAAATTCAGGATAGAATACTAGAAAACTCATTTTGTTCAGTTCCCTTTTAAAGGAAAGCATGTATTTAGCCAATCAAAGTAGTAATATGATGCTTTGGCTAAAACCCACGAAAGTGCAAATTCTGTAGCTAGTAAATAGGTAAGGTTGAAATCAAACATACATACATATACATATAGTAACCGCTTGGTGCATTCGTGAAAGAAAAAAATATCTACATGAAAAGAAATTAACCTTAAAACTTTTTTTTATTAGTATTTTAATTTTTGAAGAGTGTAAAAGGTGGCAAAATTTTGCGCCGCCCGGGAATCGAACCCGGGTCGCAAGAATGGGAATCTTGCATGATACCACTACACCAGCGGCGCTTCAATATGAAGAAGTGAATTTTATCTATTTCTATATATCCGGGTACCCTGTGATACTGCAACTTGTCTACTGTTCACCACAAAATAGATCAACTTGTCATATACATCTAACATTCTTGCAACAGACCTGTAGTTAAATCGAGAAAAACTGTTACGGGCAATAGGAACAAAAATTTGTTAAAAGCAAGAGGTTTTGCGTAAAAAGGTGGCAAAATCTGCCCCCAGTGAGAGTCGAACTCACGACCCCTGGTTTACGAGACCAGTGCTCTAACCACTGAGCTATAGGGGCTTTGACGCATCTTTCGCTTAATGTAGTATATGTTCATCAGGCAAAATTTCTCTCTAAATTTGATGTAAAAAGCCAAATTCAGGATAGAATACTAGAAAACTCATTTTGTTCAGTTCCCTTTTAAAGGAAAGCATGTATTTAGCCAATCAAAGTAGTAATATGATGCTTTGGCTAAAACCCACGAAAGTGCAAATTCTGTAGCTAGTAAATAGGTAAGGTTGAAATCAAACATACATACATATACATATAGTAACCGCTTGGTGCATTCGTGAAGAAAAAAAATATCTACATGAAAAGAAATTAACCTTAAAACTTTTTTTTATTAGTATTTTAATTTTTGAAGAGTGTAAAAGGTGGCAAAAATTTGCGCCGCCCGGGAATCGAACCCGGGTCGCAAGAATGGGAATCTTGCATGATACCACTACACCAGCGGCGCTTCAATATGAAGAAGTGAATTTTATCTATTTCTATATATCCGGGTACCCTGTGATACTGCAACTTGTCTACTGTTCACCACAAAATAGATCAACTTGTCATATACATCTAAAATTCTTGCAACAGACCTGTAGTTAAATCGAGAAAAACTGTTACGGGCAATAGGAACAAAAATTTGTTAAAAGCAAGAGGTTTTGCGTAAAAAGGTGGCAAAATCTGCCCCCAGTGAGAGTCGAACTCACGACCCCTGGTTTACGAGACCAGTGCTCTAACCACTGAGCTATAGGGGCTTTGACGCATCTTTCGCTTAATGTAGTATATGTTCATCAGGCAAAATTTCTCTCTAAATTTGATGTAAAAAGCCAAATTCAGGATAGAATACTAGAAAACTCATTTTGTTCAGTTCCCTTTTAAAGGAAAGCATGTATTTAGCCAATCAAAGTAGTAATATGATGCTTTGGCTAAAACCCACGAAAGTGCAAATTCTGTAGCTAGTAAATAGGTAAGGTTGAAATCAAACATACATACATATACATATAGTAACCGCTTGGTGCATTCGTGAAAGAAAAAAATATCTACATGAAAAGAAATTAACCTTAAAACTTTTTTTTATTAGTATTTTAATTTTTGAAGAGTGTAAAAGGTGGCAAAAATTTGCGCCGCCCGGGAATCGAACCCGGGTCGCAAGAATGGGAATCTTGCATGATACCACTACACCAGCGGCGCTTCAACATGAAGAAGTGAATTTTATCTATTTCTATATATCCGGGTACCCTGTGATACTGCAACTTGTCTACTGTTCACCACAAAATAGATCAACTTGTCATATACATCTAACATTCTTGCAACAGACCTGTAGTTAAATCGAGAAAAACTGTTACGGGCAATAGGAACAAAAATTTGTTAAAAGCAAGAGGTTTTGCGTAAAAAGGTGGCAAAATCTGCCCCCAGTGAGAGTCGAACTCACGATCCCTAGTTTACGAAACCAGTGCTCTAACCACTGAGCTATAGGGGCTTTGACGCATCTTTCGCTTAATGTAGTATATGTTCATCAGGCAAAATTTCTCTCTAAATTTGATGTAAAAAGCCAAATTCAGGATAGAATACTAGAAAACTCATTTTGTTCAGTTCCCTTTTAAAGGAAAGCATGTATTTAGCCAATCAAAGTAGTAATATGATGCTTTGGCTAAAACCCACGAAAGTGCAAATTCTGTAGCTAGTAAATAGGTAAGGTTGAAATCAAACATACATACATATACATATAGTAACCGCTTGGTGCATTCGTGAAAGAAAAAAATATCTACATGAAAAGAAATTAACCTTAAAACTTTTTTTTATTAGTATTTTAATTTTTGAAGAGTGTAAAAGGTGGCAAAAATTTGCGCCGCCCGGGAATCGAACCCGGGTCGCAAGAATGGGAATCTTGCATGATACCACTACACCAGCGGCGCTTCAATATGAAGTAGTGAATTTTATCTATTTCTATATATCCGGGTACCCTGTGATACTGCAACTTGTCTACTGTTCACCACAAAATAGATCAACTTGTCATATACATCTAACATTCTTGCAACAGACCTGTAGTTAAATCGAGAAAAACTGTTACGGGCAATAGGAACAAAAATTTGTTAAAAGCAAGAGGTTTTGCGTAAAAAGGTGGCAAAATCTGCCCCCAGTGAGAGTCGAATTCACGACCCCTGGTTTACGAGACCAGTGCTCTAACCACTGAGCTACAGGGGCTTTGACGCATCTTTCGCTTAATGTAGTATATGTTCATCAGGCAAAATTTCTCTCTAAATTTGATGTAAAAAGCCAAATTCAGGATAGAATACTAGAAAACTCATTTTGTTCAGTTCCCTTTTAAAGGAAAGCATGTATTTAGCCAATCAAAGTAGTAATATGATGCTTTGGCTAAAACCCACGAAAGTGCAAATTCTGTAGCTAGTAAATAGGTAAGGTTGAAATCAAACATACATACATATACATATAGTAACCGCTTGGTGCATTCGTGAAAGAAAAAAATATCTACATGAAAAGAAATTAACCTTAAAACTTTTTTTTATTAGTATTTTAATTTTTGAAGAGTGTAAAAGGTGGCAAAAATTTGCGCCGCCCGGGAATCGAACCCGGGTCGCAAGAATGGGAATCTTGCATGATACCACTACACCAGCGGCGCTTCAATATGAAGAAGTGAATTTTATCTATTTCTATATATCCGGGTACCCTGTGATACTGCAACTTGTCTACTGTTCACCACAAAATAGATCAACTTGTCATATACATCTAACATTCTTGCAACAGACCTGTAGTTAAATCGAGAAAAACTGTTACGGGCAATAGGAACAAAAATTTGTTAAAAGCAAGAGGTTTTGCGTAAAAAGGTGGCAAAATCTGCCCCCAGTGAGAGTCGAACTCACGACCCCTGGTTTACGAGACCAGTGCTCTAACCACTGAGCTATAGGGGCTTTGACGCATCTTTCGCTTAATGTAGTATATGTTCATCAGGCAAAATTTCTCTCTAAATTTGATGTAAAAAGCCAAATTCAGGATAGAATACTAGAAAACTCATTTTGTTCAGTTCCCTTTTAAAGGAAAGCATGTATTTAGCCAATCAAAGTAGTAATATGATGCTTTGGCTAAAACCCACGAAAGTGCAAATTCTGTAGCTAGTAAATAGGTAAGGTTGAAATCAAACATACATACATATACATATAGTAACCGCTTGGTGCATTCGTGAAAGAAAAAAATATCTACATGAAAAGAAATTAACCTTAAAACTTTTTTTTATTAGTATTTTAATTTTTGAAGAGTGTAAAAGGTGGCAAAAATTTGCGCCGCCCGGGAATCGAACCCGGGTCGCAAGAATGGGAATCTTGCATGATACCACTGCACCAGCGGCGCTTCAATATGAAGAAGTGAATTTTATCTATTTCTATATATCCGGGTACCCTGTGATACTGCAACTTGTCTACTGTTCACCACAGAATAGATCAACTTGTCATATACATCTAACATTCTTGCAACAGACCTGTAGTTAAATCGAGAAAAACTGTTACGGGCAATAGGAACAAAAATTTGTTAAAAGCAAGAGGTTTTGCGTAAAAAGGTGGCAAAATCTGCCCCCAGTGAGAGTCGAACTCACGACCCCTGGTTTACGAGACCAGTGCTCTTTTTTTTTTTATCTTTATTATAATCCACAATTCATATATACATATCACAGTTTTGTTACACAAAATTGAAAACATTACCATTAGTTATTGTCCTTTCATTATCTATATAGCGTGAAATATTTATCACGAACATAATTAACTGATTATTTACTTTCAATACTCATATTGATATACATATACACATCATTTTCTATAGAAAAATATCATATCCCTATACTTATATTGAATCTCTATCTAATTTACCACTCAGCTCATTCATTCACAATTATTAAAAGTTTACACAGACTACAATGAAAAATCAAAAGAGTTAGGTGTTTGTACAGTCTTATTGCCCGACATATGACATAAAATGTTACAATCTGAATAATAGTTTGCACAGGGCTGGTCTCCATTCCACCACGCAAATAAAATCGAAAGTATTTAAATTAAGGCAATTATCAGCAATAATAAGACAAACAAACAACATCACAATATAATTATCATCGTTCAGCAAAAACTTTTTCTCACATTTTCTCACAGAAACATACCCACTGTCTCTCTACAAAAACAAATTACAATATATCAATAAAAAAAAAATTACAGTCTTTTCATTTTCGCAACTTTTTCCATCTTCAATATCCCTTCATTCACTTCATCATTCATAAATGGTGTTGTTCGTACATCTTCAAAATCCTCGGTTAGCACTTTGTTAAATCTAGAGTACTCATGTTCCCCGGGAAGGAGAAGTTCAAAATTTTTACGGCTCATATGGAACAATACCAGACGTCCTCTTTCCGTTTTTCCAATCAAAATGTCCATACCGTTCCGGCTTTTTTTCAAAACAATTTTCCTTATAATTCCACTTTCTGGTACCTTTCTATTATGTTCTTTCGCTTTATCACATGATTGTACACCTGATGACGTAGTGGATACAATATCGTTATTATTCTTTTTACTAATTGTACATTTTGTTACTAAATTTTCTACTTCTACGTTGCATTTATCATTTTCAATTCTCCCAACAGATACGCTATGTTTATCTTTATTCATATTGTTTACACTTTTACTCGCTAAACAGGTTGGTGACATAGACAATTCATTACCTGTATCGATCGATAGTTCTATATTTGGACTCTCTATAATATCAATGTTACCTGTAGTAGCGGAGGCCACAGACGGGTCATCTTCAAAATCCATTATATCTAAGGTATTTGTCGATACCTTTTCGCTCGTTCTTTGAATAATTTCGGATGAACGATCTGAACAAATCACATTTGTATTATTCTCAATATTCTCAATATTTACATTGTCATTGTTATATTCTTTCATCCGTTTTTTATTACGATTGACGGTAGAATTTGATTTTCTTTTACTCTTTGTACTATCTTCATTTGTAAAAACTATAGATACACGGGCTCTGTCATTCTCACCGTGAACAGTAAATGTTATATTACGAAATTGTTTGCATGCATTTTCTATAGTACTCATCAGTAGAGCTGGAAGTCTCTCCATTATAAATATAATTAAAAACAGTTATACAATTCACCCTCGGGAAGCCTCTTTCAATCCAACAATATTTACAACATTTCAAACAGTTAATAAAGACGGGTTTTTCAATATCAATGAAAAGAACTTACTTCTAAAACAAGTAAGAATGTTAATAATCCATATTTTAGCTTGGTAATCCGAGCAATAACTTGTAATAGAGTAAAATTTCACAGTACTCAAAACAAACGTCCTGTCATATAAAGGTCCACTCGACTTTCCGGTGGCAAAAATTTGCGCCGCCCGGGAATCGAACCCGGGTCGCAAGAATGGGAGTCTTGCATGATACCACTACACCAGCGGCGCTTCAATATGAAGAAGTGAATTTTATCTATTTCTATATATCCGGGTACCCTGTGATACTGCAACTTGTCTACTGTTCACCACAAAATAGATCAACTTGTCATATACATCTAACATTCTTGCAACAGACCTGTAGTTAAATCGAGAAAAACTGTTACGGGCAATAGGAACAAAAATTTGTTAAAAGCAAGAGGTTTTGCGTAAAAAGGTGGCAAAATCTGCCCCCAGTGAGAGTCGAACTCACGACCCCTGGTTTACGAGACCAGTGCTCTTTTTTTTTTTTTATCTTTATTATAATCCACAATTCATATATACATATCACAGTTTTGTTACACAAAATTGAAAACATTACCATTAGTTATTGTCCTTTCATTATCTATATAGCGTGAAATATTTATCACGAACATAATTAACTGATTATTTACTTTCAATACTCATATTGATATACATATACACATCATTTTCTATAGAAAAATATCATATCTCTATACTTATATTGAATCTCTATCTAATCTACCACTCAGCTCATACATTCACAATTATCATTATTAAAAGCGTACACAGAATACAATGAAAAATCAAAAGAGTTATCTGTTTGTACTGTCTTATTGTCCGACATAAGACATAAAAAGTGACAATCGAAATAATAGTTCGCACAGGGCTGGTCTCCATTCCACCACGCAAATAAAATCGAAAGTATTTAAATTAAGGCAATTATCAGCAATAATAAAACAAACAAACAACATCACAATATAATTATCATCGTTCAGCAAAAACTTTTTCTCACATTTTCTCACAGAAACATACCAACTTTCTCTCTACAAAAACAAATTACAATATATCAATAAAAAAAAAAAAAAAAAAAAAAAAAAAAAAAAATTACAGTCTTTTCATTTTCGCAACTTTTTCCATCTTCAATATCCCTTCATTCACTTCATCATTCATAAATGGTGTTGTTCGTACATCTTCAAAATCCTCGGTTAGCACTTTGTTAAATCTAGAGTACTCATGTTCCCCGGGAAGGAGAAGTTCAAAATTTTTACGGCTCATATGGAACAATACCAGACGTCCTCTTTCCGATTTTCCAATCAAAATGTCCATACCGTTCCGGCTTTTTTTCAAAACAATTTTCCTTATAATTCCACTTTCTGGTACCTTTCTATTATGTTCTTTCGCTTTATCACATGATTGTACACCTGATGACGTAATGGATACAATATCGTTATTATTCTTTTTACTAATTGTACATTTTGTTACTAAATTGTCTACTTCTACGTTGCATTTATCATTTTCAATTCTCCCAACAGATACGCTATGTTTATCTTTATTCATATTGTTTACACTTTTACTCGCTAAACAGGTTGGTGACATAGACAATTCATTACCTGTATCGATCGATAGTTCTTTAATAGTTATCCCATAAGGACGCGGTGTGTCAGTGTAAGATCATCCCGAAGGCCGGAGGCCAGAGGGTGATCTTACACTGACACACCAAGTCCGAATGGGATAACTATTTTACATCCCAGCTGTTTTAGATTAGACCGAAAACCATTTACAATTCATAAAATTTAGTTTAGAACGCCACACAACCATTATAATATACTTTATATATTACTATATGATGTATACCCTTTATGAACCCCTAACACGATGAGTAGATATCAAACAATGTCAACTCGCCCCACTGGCCAATCGGCCCTCACTATATCGCCACTTAATGAAAAAAATCGCCCCACTCTTGTAACCGACTCGCCCAACTTTAAAAAAGTGTAAAATCAAATTGAACAATCAGTCTGACAACTCATTTATTTAACGAAAAGGGTTTAAACCCCACTGAGTAAAGGTCTGCCAACTCGCCCAAGTTATAAAAATATATTGCTTCCTTAAGTATGTTAAATTTCTGATAGTTCGTATCCAGTCGTCTTGGTGAAGTGGTATGTGCCGTGGCTTGATATGCTAAAGGTCTTGAGTTCGAATCCCAGCATATACACTGGATTTTTTCTACGTGAATTTTGATAGATAGTCTTCTCCGTATAATTAATTATAAGTTTTATACTGGATTTGACATTCCCGCCAAAATGTTACAGAACAAAGGAAGCATGCATAACAAAGAAACTTAAACTGGTGTGATCTGGTTGGGGTGATCCGGCTCAGATCACCCCTGTTAGAACAAAGGAACTGGGATGTAAATATTTGGACTCTCTATAATATCAATGTTACCTGTAGTAGCGGAGGCCACAGACGGGTCATCTTCAAAATCCATTATATCTAAGGTATTTGTCGATACCTTTTCACTCGTTCTTTGAATAATTTCGGATGAACGATCTGAACAAATCACATTTGTATTATTCTCAATATTCTCAATATTTACATTGTCATTGTTATATTCTTTCATCCGTTTTTTATTACGATTGACGGTAGAATTTGATTTTCTTTTACTCTTTGTACTATCTTCATTTGTAAAAACTATAGATACACGGGCTCTGTCATTCTCACCGTAAACAGTAAATGTTATATTACGAAATTGTTCGCATGCATTTTCTATAGTACTCATCAGTAGAGCTGGAAGTCTCTCCATTATAAATATAATTAAAAACAGTCATACAATTCACCCTCGGGAAGCCTCTTTCAATCCAAGTATATTTACAACATTTCAAACAGTTAATAAAGACGGGTTTTTCAATATCAATGAAAAGAACTTACTTCTAAAACAAGTAAGAATGTTAATAATCCATATTTTAGCTTGGTAATCCGAGCAATAACTTGTAATAGAGTAAAATTTTCACAGTACTCAAAACAAACGTCCTGTCATATAAAGGTCCACTCGACTTTTTTTTCCGAGACCAGTGCTCTAACCACTGAGCTATAGGGGCTTTGACGCATCTTTCGCTTAATGTAGTATATGTTCATCAGGCAAAATTTCTCTCTAAATTTGATGTAAAAAGCCAAATTCAGGATAGAATACTAGGAAACTCATTTTGTTCAGTTCCCTTTTAAAGGAAAGCATGTATTTAGCCAATCAAAGTAGTAATATGATGCTTTGGCTAAAACCCACGAAAGTGCAAACTAGCAAATACGTATGGTTGGAATCAAACATACATACATATACATATATAGTAACCGCTTGGTGCATTCGTGAAAGAAAAATATATCTACATGAAAAGAAATTAACCTTAAAACTTTTTTTTATTAGTATTTTAATTTTGAAGAGTGTAAAAGGTGGCAAAAATTTGCGCCGCCCGGGAATCGAACCCGGATCGCAAGAATGGGAATCTTGCATGATACCACTACACCAGCGGCGCTTCAATATGAAGAAGTGAATTTTATCTATTTCTATATATCCGGGTACCCTGTGATACTGCAACTTGTCTACTGTTCACCACAAAATAGATCAACTTGTCATATACATCTAACATTCTTGCAACAGACCTGTAGTTAAATCGAGAAAAACTGTTACGGGCAATAGGAACAAAAATTTGTTAAAAGCAAGAGGTTTTGCGTAAAAAGGTGGCAAAATCTGCCCCCAGTGAGAGTCGAACTCACGACCCCTGGTTTACGAGACCAGTGCTCTAACCACTGAGCTATAGGGGCTTTGACGCATCTTTCGCTTAATGTAGTATATGTTCATCAGGCAAAATTTCTCTCTAAATTTGATGTAAAAAGCCAAATTCAGAATAGAATACTAGGAAACTCATTTTGTTCAGTTCCCTTTTAAAGGAAAGCATGTATTTAGCCAATCAAAGTAGTAATATGATGCTTTGGCTAAAACCCACGAAAGTGCAAACTAGCAAATACGTATGGTTGGAATCAAACATACATACACATACATATATAGTAACCACTTGGTGCATTCGTGAAAGAAAAATATATCTACATGAAAAGAAATTAACCTTAAAACTTTTTTTTATTAGTATTTTAATTTTGAAGAGTGTAAAAGGTGGCAAAAATTTGCGCCGCCCGGGAATCGAACCCGGATCGCAAGAATGGGAATCTTGCATGATACCACTACACCAGCGGCGCTTCAATATGAAGAAGTGAATTTTATCTATTTCTATATATCCGGGTACCCTGTGATACTGCAACTTGTCTACTGTTCACCACAAAATAGATCAACTTGTCATATACATCTAACATTCTTGCAACAGACCTGTAGTTAAATCGAGAAAAACTGTTACGGGCAATAGGAACAAAAATTTGTTAAAAGCAAGAGGTTTTGCGTAAAAAGGTGGCAAAATCTGCCCCCAGTGAGAGTCGAACTCACGACCCCTGGTTTACGAGACCAGTGCTCTTTTTTTTTTATCTTTATTAAAATCAAACATCATATAATACAAATAAAACAAAATATAAAATCAATTGTCCTTGATTGTTATCAATATATACTATATACTATACTTTGTATTCACAATACTGTTAATTTACATTTCAGGTACACAATTATTACAATTTAAAGACTAGAACATTGTCTGTTTCTTCTAACAACGGGTTATCCATTACAAACTTTTTTTGAAATATATGACTCAAATTATGACATCGACAGAGATAGACATACATATATGTTACATAATGTTTTAATGTATATTGAAATAACTTAATCAAATTTACATTAGAATAACCACTAGTCAACAAATTTCTCCTTCTGAAGATACAATATCTGGCAACAGACATAAAAAAATTAAGAAAAGAATCATTTACACCTTTCATATGCCATCGCAATCCCAAAATCAATAGTTCCTCACTTCTTACTAAACTGATCTTATCTGAATCACAGTTTTCAAATATTCTAACCAATAAAGATGACAAATAATTATGAAAATCTTCAAGTTTATCACAATTCATAAATATATGCAGGATGTCTTCCTTTTCACTGCAACATACTTTACAGATATTATCATCAACTAAGCCTATCTTTTGAAGTTTTACATTAGTAAAAATACAGTTATGTAACACCTTAAAGTCTAACTCAACCAAATTAGAAGGTTTCCAATACATATTGACATGTTCCCATATTTTACTGAATGCTTCAGAAGTCACATCAAATTCTGATTTCCATAACTCAATACCAACAGGTTCTTCAACAATATTCTCCAACATAATAGTATATAATGTTTTAGTACTACATAATTTCAAATCATAATGCACATTTTTACAAATAATTGAAATGTCTATTGTTCTTGGTATAGATATTCTGTGAATATCAGAGTTCACTGTGTTTTTCCATTCTACAGGTATAACATTCAACAAATTTCTATATCTATCAATAACATATTGTACATTAACATCTTCATATACAATTTGAATCATTTCAACTATAGCATGATCTGGCAAGAAACCAGTTTTTACTTCAAAGCATATATCTTTGAGACAAACAATACCAGCACCTATAAAATCGTGCCATACAATTGTTCTATTATTAAGTACAATATTTGGATTAACAAACAAAGGCTGGTCATAAACATTTTCTACAGACAATGGAAACTCTATATTTTTCCTTATACAATTCAATGCTTGAAAAAATTCCTGATAAACAACAGGAAGTTTTTTCAATTCACAATTTGGTATCACTGTATAAAAAACATTATGACAAAGTTTCATTTCATAAATTGAGGATACAAAATACTTAAATGTGTATTTCCATAACACTTGATATTCATCATCTAACAATCTACCTAAAAATTTTAGCCTGAAAGCATAAATTTTACATTTGATATCAGCAACATTTAAACCACCTCTACTTTTATCATCTATTATACAGTTGTATTTTACTAAATGACATCCATTTTTCCATATAAAATTCAGACAAAGTCTTTTGATCTCTATATAAGCCCATTCAGGTAATGCAGTAACAAACAATGCGTACCAAAATCTAGATAACATCAGTGAATTAATTACACTAACCCTGCCATGTATAGTTAATCTTCTCAATAACCATAAGTTGAGAAGAGATTTTATCTGAACTATTTTATTTTTCCAATTCATTTCATCACACATTTTTCTATTTTTTCCAATAAAAACTCCTAACAGTTGAAAATAATCTTCACAAACTTTAAGACCAATATGATCTTTTTCTACTACAGATAAAGTACCAGTACCTAAACATATTATCTCTGACTTTTGTCTGTTTATTTTAGCACCTGTTGCTTTGCTATACAAATCAAATTCCTTAAACACTTCAGGAATTGATTCCTTATTACATAAAGATAATGTAGTATCATCTGCATGCTGATAAATTAATCCCTCTTTATCACAATTAGGGACTTTTATACCTTTGATTTTGTCATTTTTAACAATTCTACAATGTAAAGGTTCAGCAGCAAGAACATATAACAATGCACTTATTGGGCAGCCTTGTCTAATACCATTTTTAATATGAAAATAGTTTGTCAAAAATCCATTACATTTTACAGCACTATTAATACCATTATAAAATATTTCAATCCATTTTACAAATCTATCACCAAATCCATATTTTCTTAACACATATAACAAATATTTATGACTCACTCTGTCAAATGCTTTTTCCTGATCTAATTTCATTATATACCCTTCAAGTTCATCTTTTTCAATAAGTTCTATAATATCTCTTACATTTGCAATATTATTTGATATATCCCTACCAATAATACAGCATGTTTGATCATTAGATACAATCTTAGGTAACACTACCTTAAATCTATTTGCCATTATCCTGGCTAATATTTTATAATCAACCTGTAGTAATGAAATAGGTCTATAATTTTTCAAAGACTTTTTATCACCTTTCTTTTTATATATAAGACTAATCACTCCACATTTCATAGATCTGCCTAAAACCCCTTCTTTTTCAATAACATTAAACAAATCAAATAAAACATTTCTGAGTTCATTATAAAATTGACAGTAAAACTCAACTGTGAGTCCATCAGACCCTTGACTTTTATTTTTTGACATTTGATTTATTGCTTTAAAAATTTCTTCATGTGAAATATCAGCATCACAAAAATTACAATCATTGTCATCTATTTTTGTATCTACACTATCTAACAATTCTGACATTTTATCATTATCTGTATCTACACATGAGTACAATTCTTTATAAAATTTATATTGTAAATCTAAAATACCTTCAGTAGCATAAACTGATTCATTATTTTCATTTAGTAATTCTTTTATAGAATTATTCTCTTGTTTATATTTCTCCAAATTTAAAAAATACTTTGTACATTTATCTGACTCAACAGCCCAAATAGCTTTTGATCTGAGTACTGCACCTCTACATTTTTCTAATTCATATGCTGACAACTCAAGTTTCAAATTTTCTAACTTAGCTACATCAACATCTACACCACAAGCAGCTTTTTCACATAAAAAATTGATCTGCCTTTCTAATCTATAAAAATCTCTTCTATTTTCTTTTGCCATTTTAGAAGAAAAAATTTGAGAATATCTCTTTATTTTATATTTAAGATTATCCCACCAAATCATTAAATCTTTATTATACAATTCATTTTCTGTTTCATCAGAAATAATTTCTTTTACTCTCCTTACATATTCTTCATTACATAATAATGTATTATTGAGGACCCACAATCCAGGACCTCTTTCAATATTACTACAGTTAAAATTCATAATTACAAACGAATGATCACTTAAACTAGTAGTATTATAATATACATTCTGAACATAAGAAGATAACTTTTTATTTACAAGGAAATAATCAATTCTACTTTGTTGTAATTCTCCATTACAAATTCTTTTCCATGAAAATATTCTAGAACTTTTATTTCTAGTACGCCATACATCATACAAATTGTTATTTTCAATCAAGTCACATAATTTTTTACATGGTTCATCAATAACATGATTACTTTTACCACCTCTATCTAACATAGATAGAGAAGTATTAAAATCCCCACCAATTATCAAGTTATCTAACTTTTCAGTATACTGTTTAACAAAGTTAAAAAAGATAACTCTTTCAGCATTAACATTTGGAGCATACAATGAAATTACATTAAACAATTGTCCATCTTCTTCATATGTTATATGAATAAATCTGCCATCAGAGTCTTTATATACACATTTTATCTTATTTTTAAGATAATTATTCACTAAAACAGCCACACCCCTTCTACCATGTAAACTGTTACTACAATATATATCACCTTCATATAGGTGTTTAACACTATTTACATAAGCATCATCCCAAAATGTTTCTTGTAATAATACCATACTAAATTTTCTATCATGAATAATACTTATAAAATTCTCAAAATTAATTACGTTCTTTAAACCATTACAATTAAAAGAACAAATTACCACCATTGCAAAAAGAAAAACAATCTTGCATATAAACTTATCCATTTTTATTTATTTTTACTGTCAACCACCTTTCTTACATTTTTACCAGTCAAATTAGGAGTAGGTTTTGCAATAGATCTCCTTTCAAGTTTCCTCTGTTTTTTCTTAATTTTTTTGGCCATTTTTGCACTGACAAATTTATTTGGGGTGTCATTTTCACCATCAGAACAAATAGAAAACCCACGAAAGTGCAAATTCTGTAGCTAGTAAATAGGTAAGGTTGAAATCAAACATACATACATATACATATAGTAACCGCTTGGTGCATTCGTGAAAGAAAAAAATATCTACATGAAAAGAAATTAACCTTAAAACTTTTTTTTATTAGTATTTTAATTTTTGAAGAGTGTAAAAGGTGGCAAAAATTTGCGCCGCCCGGGAATCGAACCCGGGTCGCAAGAATGGGAATCTTGCATCATACCACTACACCAGCGGCGCTTCAATATGAAAAAGTGAATTTTATCTATTTCTACATATCCGGGTACCCTGTGATACTGCAACTTGTCCACTGTTCACCACAAAATACATCAACTTGTCATATACATTCTAACATTCTTGCAACAGACCTGTAGTTAAATCGAGAAAAACTATTACGGGCAATAGGAACAAAAATTTGTTAAAAGCAAGAGGTTTTGCGTAAAAAGGTGGCAAAATCTGCCCCCAGTGAGAGTCGAACTCACGACCCCTGGTTTACGAGTCCAGTGCTCTAACCACTGAGCTATAGGGGCTTTGACGCATCTGTCGCTTAATGTAGTATATGTTCATCAGGCAAAATTTCTCTCCAAATTTGATATAAAAAGCCAAATTCAGGATAGAATACTAGAAAACTCATTTTGTTCAGTTCCCTTTTAAAGGAAAGCATGTATTTAGCCGATCAAAGTAGTAATATGATGCCCTTGGCTAAAACCCACGAAAGTGCAAATTCTGTAGCTAGTAAATAGGTAAGGTTGAAATCAAACATACATACATATACATATAGTAACCGCTTGGTGCATTCGTGAAAGAAAAAAATATCTACATGAAAAGAAATTAACCTTAAAACTTTTTTTTATTAGTATTTTAATTTTTGAAGAGTGTAAAAGGTGGCAAAAATTTGCGCCGCCCGGGAATCGAACCCGGGTCGCAAGAATGGGAATCTTGCATGATACCACTACACCAGCGGCGCTTCAATATGAAAAAGTGAATTTTATCTATTTCTACATATCCGGGTACCCTGTGATACTGCAACTTGTCCACTGTTCACCACAAAATACATCAACTTGTCATATACATTCTAACATTCTTGCAACAGACCTGTAGTTAAATCGAGAAAAACTGTTACGGGCAATAGGAACAAAAATTTGTTAAAAGCAAGAGGTTTTGCGTAAAAAGGTGGCAAAATCTGCCCCCAGTGAGAGTCGAACTCACGACCCCTGGTTTACGAGACCAGTGCTCTAACCACTGAGCTATAGGGGCTTTGACGCATCTTTCGCTTAATGTAGTATATGTTCATCAGGCAAAATTTCTCTCCAAATTTGATGTAAAAAGCCAAATTCAGGATAGAATACTAGAAAACTCATTTTGTTCAGTTCCCTTTTAAAGGAAAGCATGTATTTAGCCGATCAAAGTAGTAATATGATGCCCTTGGCTAAACCCCACGAAAGTGCAAATTCTGTAGCTAGTAAATAGGTAAGGTTGAAATCAAACATACATACATATACATATAGTAACCGCTTGGTGCATTCGTGAAAGAAAAAAATATCTACATGAAAAGAAATTAACCTTAAAACTTTTTTTTATTAGTATTTTAATTTTTGAAGAGTGTAAAAGGTGGCAAAAATTTGCGCCGCCCGGGAATCGAACCCGGGTCGCAAGAATGGGAATCTTGCATGATACCACTACACCAGCGGCGCTTCAATATGAAAAAGTGAATTTTATCTATTTCTACATATCCGGGTACCCTGTGATACTGCAACTTGTCCACTGTTCACCACAAAATACATCAACTTGTCATATACATTCTAACATTCTTGCAACAGACCTGTAGTTAAATCGAGAAAAACTGTTACGGGCAATAGGAACAAAAATTTGTTAAAAGCAAGAGGTTTTGCGTAAAAAGGTGGCAAAATCTGCCCCCAGTGAGAGTCGAACTCACGACCCCTGGTTTACGAGACCAGTGCTCTAACCACTGAGCTATAGGGGCTTTGACGCATCTTTCGCTTAATGTAGTATATGTTCATCAGGCAAAATTTCTCTCCAAATTTGATGTAAAAAGCCAAATTCAGGATAGAATACTAGAAAACTCATTTTGTTCAGTTCCCTTTTAAAGGAAAGCATGTATTTAGCCAATCAAAGTAGTAATATGATGCCTATAGGGGCTTTGACGCATCTTTCGCTTAATGTAGTATATGTTCATCAGGCAAAATTTCTCTCCAAATTTGATGTAAAAAGCCAAATTCAGGATAGAATACTAGAAAACTCATTTTGTTCAGTTCCCTTTTAAAGGAAAGCATGTATTTAGCCAATCAAAGTAGTAATATGATGCCCTTGGCTAAAACCCACGAAAGTGCAAATTCTGTAGCTAGTAAATAGGTAAGGTTGAAATCAAACATACATACATATACATATAGTAACCGCTTGATGCATTCGTGAAAGAAAAAAATATCTACATGAAAAGAAATTAACCTTAAAACTTTTTTTTATTAGTATTTTAATTTTTGAAGAGTGTAAAAGGTGGCAAAAATTTGCGCCGCCCGGGAATCGAACCCGGGTCGCAAGAATGGGAATCTTGCATGATACCACTACACCAGCGGCGCTTCAATATGAAAAAGTGAATTTTATCTATTTCTACATATCCGGGTACCCTGTGATACTGCAACTTGTCCACTGTTCACCACAAAATACATCAACTTGTCATATACATTCTAACATTCTTGCAACAGACCTGTAGTTAAATCGAGAAAAACTGTTACGGGCAATAGGAACAAAAATTTGTTAAAAGCAAGAGGTTTTGCGTAAAAAGGTGGCAAAATATGCCCCCAGTGAGAGTCGAACTCACGACCCCTGGTTTACGAGACCAGTGCTCTAACCACTGAGCTATAGGGGCTTTGACGCATCTTTCGCTAAATGTAGTATATGTTCATCAGGCAAAATTTCTCTCCAAATTTGATGTAAAAAGCCAAATTCAGGATAGAATACTAGAAAACTCATTTTGTTCAGTTCCCTTTTAAAGGAAAGCATGTATTTAGCCAATCAAAGTAGTAATATGATGCCCTTGGCTAAAACCCACGAAAGTGCAAATTCTGTAGCTAGTAAATAGGTAAGGTTGAAATCAAACATACATACATATACATATAGTAACCGCTTGGTGCATTCGTGAAAGAAAAAAATATCTACATGAAAAGAAATTAACCTTAAAACTTTTTTTTATTAGTATTTTAATTTTTGAAGAGTGTAAAAGGTGGCAAAAATTTGCGCCGCCCGGGAATCGAACCCGGGTCGCAAGAATGGGAATCTTGCATCATACCACTACACCAGCGGCGCTTCAATATGAAGAAGTGAATTTTATCTATTTCTACATATCCGGGTACCCTGTGATACTGCAACTTGTCCACTGTTCACCACAAAATACATCAACTTGTCATATACATTCTAACATTCTTGCAACAGACCTGTAGTTAAATCGAGAAAAACTGTTACGGGCAATAGGAACAAAAATTTGTAAAAAGCAAGAGGTTTTGCGTAAAAAGGTGGCAAAATCTGCCCCCAGTGAGAGTCGAACTCACGACCCCTGGTTTACGAGACCAGTGCTCTTTTTTTTTTTTATCTTTATTATAATCCACAATTCATATATACATATCACAGTTTTGTTACACAAAATTGAAAACATTACCATTAGTTATTGTTCTTTCATTATCTATATAGCGTGAAATATTTGTCACGAACATAATTAACTGATTATTTACTTTCAATACTCATATTGATATACATATGTATACACATCATTTTCTATAGAAAAATATCATATCCCTATACTTATATTGAATCTCTATCTAATCTACCACTCAGCTCATACATTCACAATTATCATTATTAAAAGCTTACACAGAATACAATGAAAAATCAAAAGAGTTATCTGTTTGTACTGTCTTATTGTCCGACATATGACATAAAAAGTGACAATCGAAATAATAGTTCGCACAGGGCTGGTCTCCATTCCACCACGCAAATAAAATCGAAAGTATTTAAATTAAGGCAATTATCAGCAATAATAAGACAAACAAACAACATCACAATATAATTATCATCGTTCAGCAAAACCTTTTTCTCACATTTTCTCACAGAAACATACCCACTTTCTCTCTACAAAAACAAATTACAATATATCAATAAAAAAAAAAAAAAATTACAGTCTTTTCATTTTCGCAACTTTTTCCATCTTCAATATCCCTTCATTCACTTCATCATTCATAAATGGTGTTGTTCGTACATCTTCAAAATCCTCGGTTAGCACTTTGTTAAATCTAGAGTACTCATGTTCCCCGGGAAGGAGAAGTTCAAAATTTTTACGGCTCATATGGAACAATACCAGACGTCCTCTTTCCGTTTTTCCAATCAAAATGTCCATACCGTTCCGGCTTTTTTTCAAAACAATTTTCCTTATAATTCCACTTTCTGGTACCTTTCTATTATGTTCTTTCGCTTTATCACATGATTGTACACCTGATGACGTAGTGGATACAATATCGTTATTATTCTTTTTACTAATTGTACATTTTGTTACTAAATTTTCTACTTCTACGTTGCATTTATCATTTTCAATTCTCCCAACAGATACGCTATGTTTATCTTTATTCGTATTGTTTACACTTTTACTCGCTAAACAGGTTGGTGACATAGACAATTCATTACCTGTATCGATCGATAGTTCTATATTTGGACTCTCTGTAGTAGCGGAGGCCACAGACGGGTCATCTTCAAAATCCATTATATCTAAGGTATTTGTCGATACCTTTTCACTCGTTCTTTGAATAATTTCGGATGAACGATCTGAACAAATCACATTTGTATTATTCTCAATATTCTCAATATTTACATTGTCATTGTTATATTCTTTCATCCGTTTTTTATTACGATTGACGGTAGAATTTGATTTTCTTTTACTCTTTGTACTATCTTCATTTGTAAAAACTATAGATACACGGGCTCTGTCATTCTCACCGTGAACAGTAAATGTTATATTACGAAATTGTTCGCATGCATTTTCTATAGTACTCATCAGTAGAGCTGGAAGTCTCTCCATTATAAATATAATTAAAAACAGTTATACAATTCACCCTCGGGAAGCCTTTTTCAATCCAACAATATTTACAACATTTCAAACAGTTAATAAAGACGGGTTTTTCAATATCAATGAAAAAAACTTACTTCTAAAACAAGAAAAAATGTTAATAATCCATATTTTAGCTTGGTAATCCGAGCAATAACTTGTAATAGAGTAAAATTTTCACAGTACTCAAAACAAACGTCCTGTCATATAAAGGTCCACTCGACTTCCTCTCGAGACCAGTGCTCTAACCACTGAGCTATAGGGGCTTTGACGCATCTTTCGCTTAATGTAGTATATGTTCATCAGGCAAAATTTCTCTCCAAATTTGATGTAAAAAGCCAAATTCAGGATAGAATACTAGAAAACTCATTTTGTTCAGTTCCCTTTTAAAGGAAAGCATGTATTTAGCCAATCAAAGTAGTAATATGATTCCCTTGGCTAAAACCCACGAAAGTGCAAATTCTGTAGCTAGTAAATAGGTAAGGTTGAAATCAAACATACATACATATACATATAGTAACCGCTTGGTGCATTCGTGAAAGAAAAAAATATCTACATGAAAAGAAATTAACCTTAAAACTTTTTTTTATTAGTATTTTAATTTTTGAAGAGTGTAAAAGGTGGCAAAAATTTGCGCCGCCCGGGAATCGAACCCGGGTCGCAAGAATGGGAATCTTGCATGATACCACTACACCAGCGGCGCTTCAATATGAAAAAGTGAATTTTATCTATTTCTACATATCCGGGTACCCTGTGATACTGCAACTTGTCCACTGTTCACCACAAAATACATCAACTTGTCATATACATTCTAACATTCTTGCAACAGACCTGTAGTTAAATCGAGAAAAACTGTTACTGGCAATAGGAACAAAAATTTGTTAAAAGCAAGAGGTTTTGCGTAAAAAGGTGGCAAAATCTGCCCCCAGTGAGAGTCGAACTCACGACCCCTGGTTTACGAGACCAGTGCTCTAACCACTGAGCTATAGGGGCTTTGACGCATCTTCGCTTAATGTAGTATATGTTCATCAGGCAAAATTTCTCTCCAAATTTGATGTAAAAAGCCAAATTCAGGATAGAATACTAGAAAACTCATTTTGTTCAGTTCCCTTTTAAAGGAAAGCATGTATTTAGCCAATCAAAGTAGTAATATGATGCCCTTGGCTAAAACCCACGAAAGTGCAAATTCTGTAGCTAGTAAATAGGTAAGGTTGAAATCAAACATACATACATATACATATAGTAACCGCTTGGTGCATTCGTGAAAGAAAAAAATATCTACATGAAAAGAAATTAACCTTAAAACTTTTTTTTATTAGTATTTTAATTTTTGAAGAGTGTAAAAGGTGGCAAAAATTTGCGCCGCCCGGGAATCGAACCCGGGTCGCAAGAATGGGAATCTTGCATGATACCACTACACCAGCGGCGCTTCAATATGAAAAAGTGAATTTTATCTATTTCTACATATCCGGGTACCCTGTGATACTGCAACTTGTCCACTGTTCACCACAAAATACATCAACTTGTCATATACATTCTAACATTCTTGCAACAGACCTGTAGTTAAATCGAGAAAAACTGTTACGGGCAATAGGAACAAAAATTTGTTAAAAGCAAGAGGTTTTGCGTAAAAAGGTGGCAAAATCTGCCCCCAGTGAGAGTCGAACTCACGACCCCTGGTTTACGAGACCAGTGCTCTTTTTTTTTTATCTTTATTATATTCACAATTCATATATACATATCACAGTTTGAATTACACAAAAATAAAAACATTGCCATTAGTTATTGTCTTTTCTCTGAAATGAATCATATTTGAAACATTTATTATATATTGCGTGAAATATTTGTCACGAACATGATTGTCTGATTATCAACTTTTGTATACTCATATTTATATAGATATATATCAATTTATATATCATATTCAATCTCTTTCTAATCTAACATTCAGCTCATACATTCAAAATAATAAAAAGCTTACACAGAATATAATGAAAAAATTAAAGAGTTAATTGTTTCTACAGTCTTATTGTTGATTATATGACGAACAATGATACAATCGAAAAAAAATCGCAAAGGGCTGGTATCCATTCCACAACGCAAATAAAATCAAAAGTATTAAATATGGAGTCAATTATCAGCAATAATAAGACAAGCAAACAACATCACAAATAATTATCATTATTCAGCAAAAGCATTTTCCCCATTTTCTCACAGAAACATACACAATTCTCACTACAAAAAGAAATTATAAAATACTCAAAAAATAAACTGTTACAGTTTTTTATTTTTCACAAGTTTTTCCATCTCTAATATTCCTTGACGCACTGTATCAGTCATCAGTTTTGTTGTTCTTACATCTTTAAAATCGTCGGTTACCACTTTGTTAAATGTACGATAATCTCGTTCACCGCGAAGGAGAACTTCAAACTCTTTATGGTCCATATGAAATAATACAAGACGTCCTCTTTGCGTTTTTCCAATTAATATGTCCATACCACTTCGGTTTTGTTTTAAAACAATTTTATGAATACATTTACTATCTGGTATGTTTTTATTATGTTCTTTCACTTTATCACATGTTGATGGAGTAGATGCAATATCACTGTTATTCGCTTTACTCATTATACATTTTGATAATAAATTATCTTCATCTACGGCACACTTATTCTTTTCAATTATATCAACAGATACTATTTGTTTACTTTTATTTCCATTGTTTATAATTTTACTCGGTAAACAGGTTGGTGACATAGGCAATTCATTACCTGTATCGATTGACAGTTCTAAATTAAGACTTTCTATATTATCAATGTTACCTGTAGAAGCGGAGGCCTCACACGGGTTATCGTCAAAATCCATCACATCGGAGGTATTCGTCGATACCTTTTCACTCGGTAAATGATTATTTTCAGATGAACTACATGTATCTGAACAAATCACATCTGTATGATTCTCAATATTAGAAATATTTACATTATCATTGTTATATTCTTTCATCCGTTTTTGGTCACGATTAACGGTAGACTTTGATTTCCTTTTAGTTTTATTGTTATCTTGATTCGTAAAAACTATTGATATACGAGCTCTGTCAATTTCACCATGAACAGTAAAAGAAATATTACGAAATTGTTCGCATGCATTTTCTATATTACTCATCAATAAAGATGGAAGTCTCTCCATTGTATATATAATTCAAAACAATAATGAAATTCACCCTCGGGTAGCCTCTTTCAATCCAACAATATTTACAATATTTAAAACAGTTAATAAAGACGGTTTTTCCAATATCAATGAAAAAAACTTACTACTAAAACAAGTAAGAATGTTACTATTCCATATTTCAGCTTGGTAATCCGAGCAATAACTTATTATAGAGCAATATTTTCACTGTACACAAAAACAACGTCTTGTCATGAAAAGGTCCACTCGACTTTTCCTACGAGACCAGTGCTCTAACCACTGAGCTATAGGGGCTTTGACGCATCTTTCGCTTAATGTAGTATATGTTCATCAGGCAAAATTTCTCTCCAAATTTGATGTAAAAAGCCAAATTCAGGATAGAATACTAGAAAACTCATTTTGTTCAGTTCCCTTTTAAAGGAAAGCATGTATTTAGCCAATCAAAGTAGTAATATGATGCCCTTGGCTAAAACCCACGAAAGTGCAAATTCTGTAGCTAGTAAATAGGTAAGGTTGAAATCAAACATACATACATATACATATAGTAACCGCTTGATGCATTTGTGAAAGAAAAAAATATCTACATGAAAAGAAATTAACCTTAAAACTTTTTTTTATTAGTATTTTAATTTTTGAAGAGTGTAAAAGGTGGCAAAAATTTGCGCCGCCCGGGAATCGAACCCGGGTCGCAAGAATGGGAATCTTGCATGATACCACTACACCAGCGGCGCTTCAATATGAAAAAGTGAATTTTATCTATTTCTACATATCCGGGTACCCTGTGATACTGCAACTTGTCCACTGTTCACCACAAAATACATCAACTTGTCATATACATTCTAACATTCTTGCAACAGACCTGTAGTTAAATCGAGAAAAACTGTTACGGGCAATAGGAACAAAAATTTGTTAAAAGCAAGAGGTTTTGCGTAAAAAGGTGGCAAAATCTGCCCCCAGTGAGAGTCGAACTCACGACCCCTGGTTTACGAGACCAGTGCTCTAACCACTGAGCTATAGGGGCTTTGACGCATCTTTCGCTTAATGTAGTATATGTTCATCAGGCAAAATTTCTCTCTAAATTTGATGTAAAAAGCCAAATTCAGGATAGAATACTAGAAAACTCATTTTGTTCAGTTCCCTTTTAAAGGAAAGCATGTATTTTGCCAATCAAAGTAGTAAAATGATGCTTTGGCTAAAACCCACGAAAGTGCAAATTCTGTAGCTAGTAATCAAACATACATACATATACATGTATAGTAACCGCTTGGTGCATTCGTGAAAGAAAAAAATATCTACATGAAAAGAAATTAACCTTAAAACTTTTTTTTATTAGTATTTTAATTTTTGAAGAGTGTAAAAGGTGGCAAAAATTTGCGCCGCCCGGGAATCGAACCCGGGTCGCAAGAATGGGAATCTTGCATGATACCACTACACCAGCGGCGCTTCAATATGAAGAAGTGAATTTTATCTATTTCTATATATCCGGGTACCCTGTGATACTGCAACTTTTCTACTGTTCACCACAAAATAGATCAACTTGTCATATACATCTAACATTCTTGCAACAGACCTGTAGTTAAATCGAGAAAAACTGTTACGGGCAATAGGAACAAAAATTTGTTAAAAGCAAGAGGTTTTGCGTAAAAAGGTGGCAAAATCTGCCCCCAGTGAGAGTCGAACTCACGACCCCTGGTTTACGAGACCAGTGCTCTAACCACTGAGCTATAGGGGCTTTGACGCATCTTTCGCTTAATGTAGTATATGTTCATCAGGCAAAATTTCTCTCTAAATTTGATGTAAAAAGCCAAATTCAGGATAGAATACTAGAAAACTCATTTTGTTCAGTTCCCTTTTAAAGGAAAGCATGTATTTTGCCAATCAAAGTAGTAAAATGATGCTTTGGCTAAAACCCACGAAAGTGCAAATTCTGTAGCTAGTAATCAAACATACATACATATACATGTATAGTAACCGCTTGGTGCATTCGTGAAAGAAAAAAATATCTACATGAAAAGAAATTAACCTTAAAACTTTTTTTTATTAGTATTTTAATTTTTGAAGAGTGTAAAAGGTGGCAAAAATTTGCGCCGCCCGGGAATCGAACCCGGGTCGCAAGAATGGGAATCTTGCATGATACCACTACACCAGCGGCGCTTCAATATGAAGAAGTGAATTTTATCTATTTCTATATATCCGGGTACCCTGTGATACTGCAACTTTTCTACTGTTCACCACAAAATAGATCAACTTGTCATATACATCTAACATTCTTGCAACAGACCTGTAGTTAAATCGAGAAAAACTGTTACGGGCAATAGGAACAAAAATTTGTTAAAAGCAAGAGGTTTTGCGTAAAAAGGTGGCAAAATCTGCCCCCAGTGAGAGTCGAACTCACGACCCCTGGTTTACGAGACCAGTGCTCTAACCACTGAGCTATAGGGGCTTTGACGCATCTTTCGCTTAATGTAGTATATGTTCATCAGGCAAAATTTCTCTCTAAATTTGATGTAAAAAGCCAAATTCAGGATAGAATACTAGAAAACTCATTTTGTTCAGTTCCCTTTTAAAGGAAAGCATGTATTTTGCCAATCAAAGTAGTAAAATGATGCTTTGGCTAAAACCCACGAAAGTGCAAATTCTGTAGCTAGTAATCAAACATACATACATATACATGTATAGTAACCGCTTGGTGCATTCGTGAAAGAAAAAAATATCTACATGAAAAGAAATTAACCTTAAAACTTTTTTTTATTAGTATTTTAATTTTTGAAGAGTGTAAAAGGTGGCAAAAATATGCGCCGCCCGGGAATCGAACCCGGGTCGCAAGAATGGGAATCTTGCATGATACCACTACACCAGCGGCGCTTCGATATGAAGAAGTGAATTTTATCTATTTCTATATATCCGGGTACCCTGTGATACTGCAACTTTTCTACTGTTCACCACAAAATAGATCAACTTGTCATATACATCTAACATTCTTGCAACAGACCTGTAGTTAAATCGAGAAAAACTGTTACGGGCAATAGGAACAAAAATTTGTTAAAAGCAAGAGGTTTTGCGTAAAAAGGTGGCAAAATCTGCCCCCAGTGAGAGTCGAACTCACGACCCCTGGTTTACGAGACCAGTGCTCTAACCACTGAGCTATAGGGGCTTTGACGCATCTTTCGCTTAATGTAGTATATGTTCATCAGGCAAAATTTCTCTCTAAATTTGATGTAAAAAGCCAAATTCAGGATAGAATACTAGAAAACTCATTTTGTTCAGTTCCCTTTTAAAGGAAAGCATGTATTTTGCCAATCAAAGTAGTAAAATGATGCTTTGGCTAAAACCCACGAAAGTGCAAATTCTGTAGCTAGTAATCAAACATACATACATATACATGTATAGTAACCGCTTGGTGCATTCGTGAAAGAAAAAAATATCTACATGAAAAGAAATTAACCTTAAAACTTTTTTTTATTAGTATTTTAATTTTTGAAGAGTGTAAAAGGTGGCAAAAATTTGCGCCGCCCGGGAATCGAACCCGGGTCGCAAGAATGGGAATCTTGCATGATACCACTACACCAGCGGCGCTTCAATATGAAGAAGTGAATTTTATCTATTTCCATATATCCGGGTACCCTGTGATACTGCAACTTTTCTACTGTTCACCACAAAATAGATCAACTTGTCATATACATCTAACATTCTTGCAACAGACCTGTAGTTAAATCGAGAAAAACTGTTACGGGCAATAGGAACAAAAATTTGTTAAAAGCAAGAGGTTTTGCGTAAAAAGGTGGCAAAATCTGCCCCCAGTGAGAGTCGAACTCACGACCCCTGGTTTACGAGACCAGTGCTCTAACCACTGAGCTATAGGGGCTTTGACGCATCTTTCGCTTAATGTAGTATATGTTCATCAGGCAAAATTTCTCTCTAAATTTGATGTAAAAAAGCCAAATTCAGGATAGAATACTAGAAAACTCATTTTGTTCAGTTCCCTTTTAAAGGAAAGCATGTATTTTGCCAATCAAAGTAGTAAAATGATGCTTTGGCTAAAACCCACGAAAGTGCAAATTCTGTAGCTAGTAATCAAACATACATACATATACATGTATAGTAACCGCTTGGTGCATTCGTGAAAGAAAAAAATATCTACATGAAAAGAAATTAACCTTAAAACTTTTTTTTATTAGTATTTTAATTTTTGAAGAGTGTAAAAGGTGGCAAAAATTTGCGCCGCCCGGGAATCGAACCTGGGTCGCAAGAATGGGAATCTTGCATGATACCACTACACCAGCGGCGCTTCAATATGAAGAAGTGAATTTTATCTATTTCTATATATCCGGGTACCCTGTGATACTGCAACTTTTCTACTGTTCACCACAAAATAGATCAACTTGTCATATACATCTAACATTCTTGCAACAGACCTGTAGTTAAATCGAGAAAAACTGTTACGGGCAATAGGAACAAAAATTTGTTAAAAGCAAGAGGTTTTGCGTAAAAAGGTGGCAAAATCTGCCCCCAGTGAGAGTCGAACTCACGACCCCTGGTTTACGAGACCAGTGCTCTTTTTTTTTTATCTTTATTATATTCACAATTTATATATACATATCACAGTTTGAATTACACATAAATGAAAACAATGTAGATAATTATTGTCCTTTCTCTGAAATGGAAAATATTCTAATATAACATGTACAATCTATATATTTCCTTATTTTATTTCACCCTGAAATGACTCTCTGAAAATGAACTTTTATACTTTAATATTGATTTCCCTTTTTTTTTTTTTTCTAGTTTTAAATAAAATAATAAAAACAACAGTTCAACTATTACAAGGAGAGAAAAAAATGTGAAATGTTTAAATACTCAAATGATCTATTTTAATTAATGTTTGTTGTTTAATCAAAAAACGGTTGGTTTCCAGACCAGAATTATGATACATCACAAAAATTATTTTAGAATTATTTCAAGTATTCAACATGTATTGTCCCCTCCCTAAAACAGTTTATTCATCAAAACACCACAAACAAAGTTTGTGTATCTCTGTATATCTTTCGATCCTTGGAATACCACGAACATGACACTTTAATTCATCATCGTCCGATTTTCTAATGTCTCTAAATCTGTAGACGTAAGACATTGCGGTTTCATATTCCGTTTTATCAGTCTCTAAATTTACATGACGAGCTTCACCTCGTTTCCCTATAGTACATATAACTACCGTTTCTCTCTTTTTTAATTTTCCTATAATACAACTTCCCTCTGATCGTTGGCTGTACACAACTTTCTGAAAATGACTATCTGTACACGGACTCTTTCCTGTAATTGCCAATTTCGGAGCGATGGTTTTTATTTTATCTATTTGTTTATTTTCTTTATCCTTAACATCCGTGTGTAAATTCCGTTGAGTTCGCGACCCTTCACACACTATACTTTCCGTTAATTCATTGTCCTTAATTAAATTGATTGTTTTGTCCAGCGATACACAAACCGGCTGAACAACTTTCACTACAGGTGTAATGTTTACCTTTTCTGCTGGGGCTACTGATGGGAGATCTATCGTTTCATCGTGTAGCATATCATCACCCGATTCCATTTCCACTTCTGAAATATCGATATTAATGTTAACTGTCTTATTAACGTCGTCTTCTGTATTGTTTATTCTTTCTTTCAATGTTTTCATTCTTTTATTGTCTCTGTCTCTATTAGATCTGGACTTATGCTTGATTCCTCTATTTACATGTATTGCATCACCCCTTGTCCAAACCAATGAAATTCTCATTTTGTCACCAAGGTAATTGGAATTCCATGTTAATTGTTCATAATCATCTATAACACTGTTAATTAACGCAACTAAGGGCTTTGGTAATTTTTCCATAATGATTTCCCTTTAAAGTACCTCAACGTTTCACAGCAAAAAGTAAAGTTCACAAAATAACAAATACGCACAGTATAATTCTCAAAAATGTCAGTATTTCAACTTACATTACTGTTAGATAGTCACATTTACTTATTCCGGCTGGTTAAATCCAAATCCACTAGAAATAGTAACCCAATAACAGGAGCAGAAAATTACACGTCTATATCTGTTTAAGGTGCGCTCGACTTCCCTTTGAAGAGTGTAAAAGGTGGCAAAAATTTGCGCCGCCCGGGAATCGAACCCGGGTCGCAAGAATGGGAATCTTGCATGATACCACTACACCAGCGGCGCTTCAATATGAAAAAGTGAATTTTATCTATTTCTACATATCCGGGTACCCTGTGATACTGCAACTTGTCCACTGTTCACCACAAAATACATCAACTTGTCATATACATTCTAACATTCTTGCAACAGACCTGTAGTTAAATCGAGAAAAACTGTTACGGGCAATAGGAACAAAAATTTGTTAAAAGCAAGAGGTTTTGCGTAAAAAGGTGGCAAAATCTGCCCCCAGTGAGAGTCGAACTCACGACCCCTGGTTTACGAGACCAGTGCTCTAACCACTGAGCTATAGGGGCTTTGACGCATCTTTCGCTTAATGTAGTATATGTTCATCAGGCAAAATTTCTCTCTAAATTTGATGTAAAAAGCCAAATTCAGGATAGAATACTAGAAAACTCATTTTGTTCAGTTCCCTTTTAAAGGAAAGCATGTATTTTGCCAATCAAAGTAGTAAAATGATGCTTTGGCTAAAACCCACGAAAGTGCAAATTCTGTAGCTAGTAATCAAACATACATACATATACATGTATAGTAACCGCTTGGTGCATTCGTGAAAGAAAAAAATATCTACATGAAAAGAAATTAACCTTAAAACTTTTTTTTATTAGTATTTTAATTTTTGAAGAGTGTAAAAGGTGGCAAAAATTTGCGCCGCCCGGGAATCGAACCCGGGTCGCAAGAATGGGAATCTTGCATGATACCACTACACCAGCGGCGCTTCAATATGAAGAAGTGAATTTTATCTATTTCTATATATCCGGGTACCCTGTGATACTGCAACTTTTCTACTGTTCACCACAAAATAGATCAACTTGTCATATACATCTAACATTCTTGCAACAGACCTGTAGTTAAATCGAGAAAAACTGTTACGGGCAATAGGAACAAAAATTTGTTAAAAGCAAGAGGTTTTGCGTAAAAAGGTGGCAAAATCTGCCCCCAGTGAGAGTCGAACTCACGACCCCTGGTTTACGAGACCAGTGCTTTAACCACTGAGCTATAGGGGCTTTGACGCATCTTTCGCTTAATGTAGTATATGTTCATCAGGCAAAATTTCTCTCTAAATTTGATGTAAAAAGCCAAATTCAGGATAGAATACTAGAAAACTCATTTTGTTCAGTTCCCTTTTAAAGGAAAGCATGTATTTTGCCAATCAAAGTAGTAAAATGATGCTTTGGCTAAAACCCACGAAAGTGCAAATTCTGTAGCTAGTAATCAAACATACATACATATACATGTATAGTAACCGCTTGGTGCATTCGTGAAAGAAAAAAATATCTACATGAAAAGAAATTAACCTTAAAACTTTTTTTTATTAGTATTTTAATTTTTGAAGAGTGTAAAAGGTGGCAAAAATTTGCGCCGCCCGGGAATCGAACCCGGGTCGCAAGAATGGGAATCTTGCATGATACCACTACACCAGCGGCGCTTCAATATGAAGAAGTGAATTTTATCTATTTCCATATATCCGGGTACCCTGTGATACTGCAACTTTTCTACTGTTCACCACAAAATAGATCAACTTGTCATATACATCTAACATTCTTGCAACAGACCTGTAGTTAAATCGAGAAAAACTGTTACGGGCAATAGGAACAAAAATTTGTTAAAAGCAAGAGGTTTTGCGTAAAAAGGTGGCAAAATCTGCCCCCAGTGAGAGTCGAACTCACGACCCCTGGTTTACGAGACCAGTGCTCTAACCACTGAGCTATAGGGGCTTTGACGCATCTTTCGCTTAATGTAGTATATGTTCATCAGGCAAAATTTCTCTCTAAATTTGATGTAAAAAAGCCAAATTCAGGATAGAATACTAGAAAACTCATTTTGTTCAGTTCCCTTTTAAAGGAAAGCATGTATTTTGCCAATCAAAGTAGTAAAATGATGCTTTGGCTAAAACCCACGAAAGTGCAAATTCTGTAGCTAGTAATCAAACATACATACATATACATGTATAGTAACCGCTTGGTGCATTCGTGAAAGAAAAAAATATCTACATGAAAAGAAATTAACCTTAAAACTTTTTTTTATTAGTATTTTAATTTTTGAAGAGTGTAAAAGGTGGCAAAAATTTGCGCCGCCCGGGAATCGAACCCGGGTCGCAAGAATGGGAATCTTGCATGATACCACTACACCAGCGGCGCTTCAATATGAAGAAGTGAATTTTATCTATTTCTATATATCCGGGTACCCTGTGATACTGCAACTTTTCTACTGTTCACCACAAAATAGATCAACTTGTCATATACATCTAACATTCTTGCAACAGACCTGTAGTTAAATCGAGAAAAACTGTTACGGGCAATAGGAACAAAAATTTGTTAAAAGCAAGAGGTTTTGCGTAAAAAGGTGGCAAAATCTGCCCCCAGTGAGAGTCGAACTCACGACCCCTGGTTTACGAGACCAGTGCTCTAACCACTGAGCTATAGGGGCTTTGACGCATTTTTCGCTTAATGTAGTATATGTTCATCAGGCAAAATTTCTCTCTAAATTTGATGTAAAAAGCCAAATTCAGGATAGAATACTAGAAAACTCATTTTGTTCAGTTCCCTTTTAAAGGAAAGCATGTATTTTGCCAATCAAAGTAGTAAAATGATGCTTTGGCTAAAACCCACGAAAGTGCAAATTCTGTAGCTAGTAATCAAACATACATACATATACATGTATAGTAACCGCTTGGTGCATTCGTGAAAGAAAAAAATATCTACATGAAAAGAAATTAACCTTAAAACTTTTTTTTATTAGTATTTTAATTTTTGAAGAGTGTAAAAGGTGGCAAAAATTTGCGCCGCCCGGGAATCGAACCCGGGTCGCAAGAATGGGAATCTTGCATGATACCACTACACCAGCGGCGCTTCAATATGAAGAAGTGAATTTTATCTATTTCCATATATCCGGGTACCCTGTGATACTGCAACTTTTCTACTGTTCACCACAAAATAGATCAACTTGTCATATACATCTAACATTCTTGCAACAGACCTGTAGTTAAATCGAGAAAAACTGTTACGGGCAATAGGAACAAAAATTTGTTAAAAGCAAGAGGTTTTGCGTAAAAAGGTGGCAAAATCTGCCCCCAGTGAGAGTCGAACTCACGACCCCTGGTTTACGAGACCAGTGCTCTAACCACTGAGCTATAGGGGCTTTGACGCATCTTTCGCTTAATGTAGTATATGTTCATCAGGCAAAATTTCTCTCTAAATTTGATGTAAAAAAGCCAAATTCAGGATAGAATACTAGAAAACTCATTTTGTTCAGTTCCCTTTTAAAGGAAAGCATGTATTTTGCCAATCAAAGTAGTAAAATGATGCTTTGGCTAAAACCCACGAAAGTGCAAATTCTGTAGCTAGTAATCAAACATACATACATATACATGTATAGTAACCGCTTGGTGCATTCGTGAAAGAAAAAAATATCTACATGAAAAGAAATTAACCTTAAAACTTTTTTTTATTAGTATTTTAATTTTTGAAGAGTGTAAAAGGTGGCAAAAATTTGCGCCGCCCGGGAATCGAACCCGGGTCGCAAGAATAGGAATCTTGCATGATACCACTACACCAGCGGCGCTTCAATATGAAGAAGTGAATTTTATCTATTTCTATATATCCGGGTACCCTGTGATACTGCAACTTTTCTACTGTTCACCACAAAATAGATCAACTTGTCATATACATCTAACATTCTTGCAACAGACCTGTAGTTAAATCGAGAAAAACTGTTACGGGCAATAGGAACAAAAATTTGTTAAAAGCAAGAGGTTTTGCGTAAAAAGGTGGCAAAATCTGCCCCCAGTGAGAGTCGAACTCACGACCCCTGGTTTACGAGACCAGTGCTCTAACCACTGAGCTATAGGGGCTTAGACGCATTTTTCGCTTAATGTAGTATATGTTCATCAGGCAAAATTTCTCTCTAAATTTGATGTAAAAAGCCAAATTCAGGATAGAATACTAGAAAACTCATTTTGTTCAGTTCCCTTTTAAAGGAAAGCATGTATTTTGCCAATCAAAGTAGTAAAATGATGCTTTGGCTAAAACCCACGAAAGTGCAAATTCTGTAGCTAGTAATCAAACATACATACATATACATGTATAGTAACCGCTTGGTGCATTCGTGAAAGAAAAAAATATCTACATGAAAAGAAATTAACCTTAAAACTTTTTTTTATTAGTATTTTAATTTTTGAAGAGTGTAAAAGGTGGCAAAAATTTGCGCCGCCCGGGAATCGAACCCGGGTCGCAAGAATGGGAATCTTGCATGATACCACTACACCAGCGGCGCTTCAATATGAAGAAGTGAATTTTATCTATTTCTATATATCCGGGTACCCTGTGATACTGCAACTTTTCTACTGTTCACCACAAAATAGATCAACTTGTCATATACATCTAACATTCTTGCAACAGACCTGTAGTTAAATCGAGAAAAACTGTTACGGGCAATAGGAACAAAAATTTGTTAAAAGCAAGAGGTTTTGCGTAAAAAGGTGGCAAAATCTGCCCCCAGTGAGAGTCGAACTCACGACCCCTGGTTTACGAGACCAGTGCTCTAACCACTGAGCTATAGGGGCTTAGACGCATTTTTCGCTTAATGTAGTATATGTTCATCAGGCAAAATTTCTCTCTAAATTTGATGTAAAAAGCCAAATTCAGGATAGAATACTAGAAAACTCATTTTGTTCAGTTCCCTTTTAAAGGAAAGCATGTATTTTGCCAATCAAAGTAGTAAAATGATGCTTTGGCTAAAACCCACGAAAGTGCAAATTCTGTAGCTAGTAATCAAACATACATACATATACATGTATAGTAACCGCTTGGTGCATTCGTGAAAGAAAAAAATATCTACATGAAAAGAAATTAACCTTAAAACTTTTTTTTATTAGTATTTTAATTTTTGAAGAGTGTAAAAGGTGGCAAAAATTTGCGCCGCCCGGGAATCGAACCCGGGTCGCAAGAATGGGAATCTTGCATGATACCACTACACCAGCGGCGCTTCAATATGAAGAAGTGAATTTTATCTATTTCTATATATCCGGGTACCCTGTGATACTGCAACTTTTCTACTGTTCACCACAAAATAGATCAACTTGTCATATACATCTAACATTCTTGCAACAGACCTGTAGTTAAATCGAGAAAAACTGTTACGGGCAATAGGAACAAAAATTTGTTAAAAGCAAGAGGTTTTGCGTAAAAAGGTGGCAAAATCTGCCCCCAGTGAGAGTCGAACTCACGACCCCTGGTTTACGAGACCAGTGCTCTAACCACTGAGCTATAGGGGCTTTGACGCATCTTTCGCTTAATGTAGTATATGTTCATCAGGCAAAATTTCTCTCTAAATTTGATGTAAAAAGCCAAATTCAGGATAGAATACTAGAAAACTCATTTTGTTCAGTTCCCTTTTAAAGGAAAGCATGTATTTTGCCAATCAAAGTAGTAAAATGATGCTTTGGCTAAAACCCACGAAAGTGCAAATTCTGTAGCTAGTAATCAAACATACATACATATACATGTATAGTAACCGCTTGGTGCATTCGTGAAAGAAAAAAATATCTACATGAAAAGAAATTAACCTTAAAACTTTTTTTTATTAGTATTTTAATTTTTGAAGAGTGTAAAAGGTGGCAAAAATTTGCGCCGCCCGGGAATCGAACCCGGGTCGCAAGAATGGGAATCTTGCATGATACCACTACACCAGCGGCGCTTCAATATGAAGAAGTGAATTTTATCTATTTCTATATATCCGGGTACCCTGTGATACTGCAACTTTTCTACTGTTCACCACAAAATAGATCAACTTGTCATATACATCTAACATTCTTGCAACAGACCTGTAGTTAAATCGAGAAAAACTGTTACGGGCAATAGGAACAAAAATTTGTTAAAAGCAAGAGGTTTTGCGTAAAAAGGTGGCAAAATCTGCCCCCAGTGAGAGTCGAACTCACGACCCCTGGTTTACGAGACCAGTGCTCTTTTTTTTTTTTATCTTTATTATGATCACACTTCATATATACATATCACAGTTTGAAAATACACATATAAATGAAAACATTCATTTTACTTATTGTCTTGTCTCTGAAATGATAACATTCGACATTTTACATAACAATATTGCGTGAAATATTTTTCACTAACATCACTATCAGATTAGAAAACTTGTGTATACTTGTATCGTATTCATTTTTACTTTAATTTTTTCTCTTTTTCTTTTTATATAAAACAAGTGTGGACACAGATGAGTGTGGATAGTATGTTTGAATGTTTGACAGTGTTATATGATAAATGTAGTTCTATGATTTTCCTATATGTGTTAACTGTGTTGCACGATGACAACCAACCGGAGCATTAGGAGTATTGTTTATTTTATATGTAGTTTAGTTTTTATGTTCAAGACAGGCATGGAAGAGACACTAATTGCATTAGTTACCAAATGATTATGATAGAATATGTTCCACATCTTTGATTTTGGATACATTTTATAGCTAGGAGAGCAACACATAATAGGTTCAATTTTTCGTGATTTTTTTAAATTGGGAGATGATATCTGAGAACATGATATAAGGAGCCTGTAATTCAGTGGTTGTCGTTTGTTTATGCGTTACATATTCGTTTTTTCTTTATTTTTTGTACATAAATACGCGTTATTTTTCTCCTTTGCATTGTTTCACATTGTCATTTTGAGACCTTTTATAGTTGACTATGCTGCATTAGCTTTGCTCATTGTTGAAGGGTGTGTGGCGACCTGTAATTGTTAATTTCTATGTCATTTTGGTCTGTTGTGGAGAATTGTCTCATTGGCAATCATATCACATCTTTTTTTATATGTATTTGCTAACTATTTGTATGGTTCTATTTATATATACTGAGTGCCAATGAAAACGCAACACTTGGTTTTTCAAAAATAAAATTTATATTAGAAATCATGATCTTTCAAAATGAATTGTTCTTGAAAATTAACAATTCTAACAATAGATCGATATCAAACAAAAATGTTTCATTGTCATCTTTCGGGCGCAATAGATAAACGAAACATCCAATGTCGAATCATCAAATCACAGTCCTAACAAAAAATGTTACAACCCTGTTGTGCAGCGCAATCTCGACAGCGCCGCGGAATTGATCATCCCGGACGTTTAATGTGATCTCGAGGAATGTTATTCCACTTGTCCCGCAAAGCAAACTCAAGCTGACTTTTTGATATTGGTGGTGGTTTTCATCGTCTAAACCATGTCAAATCTGATGCAAAATTTGCTCTATCGGACCTTAATCTGGCGAAACGCTTGACTTTTGGCCAAGGCGGGTGCCAAACGTCTATGTAACCACCACTGACGATTTTTGGTACATAATGAATGATTTTTGGTCTACAGAATCCGATGTTTACGCCAGACGGCCATTAAGATGTCGGATGTGGTGTTCTTTAACTGTTGAATTTCTGCGCAAATGGTGCTTTACTGAAACTGCTTCAGAGGATCTACCTTGACTACCATTGAACTCTCGTGACCTTTGGACATCCATCAGAGTCGATTCGGATATGTTAAAGACCAAATGTATCGGTTTTGCTGAGCGTTTCTTGCTTTTTGAACCCCGGGATGTGGCTTATCATTAACTGATCCATTTTTGTTGAATTTATGGATGATTTGGGTTATTGTAGAGGCTACAGTCTTCTCGAAATTGTATGCTGTGAAAGGCTTCATTAGATCATGCCGGAAACTGCATGTCGCTGGTTGTCAGAAAGTCATGGCATTTACTCAGATGTTTATTGCAGTTTCCTTACAATAAGGGCGGGAAAATTCATGACATTAGCCAAGCTTTAAATGACAAAATCGTGAAAATGGTGCGTATATTGAAAAGCGGTGAACTCGGTTTATGTCTGTTCAAAATAACCCTTACTTCGCATTTGTTCCAAAAATCACCCAACCGTAAAGTTGTCGACAATTGTCTTTAAAGTCATTTTCAACCAACTTTACAAAGTTCTAATATAAAATAAATAAAAATTATCAGACTTTTTTGAAAAACAAAAGTGTTGCGTTTTCATTGGCACTCAGTATATCTTTGTGGTGGCTTGTCAGTATCATTAGTAAAACACTTTAAAATGTTGAATTGATCCTCAGATTAGAAGAAATTTATTGGATTTTAGTAATGACAATGCCTAACATGATGCTTGGGCCTGATGAGCTAGAAAGTAAGCTTCTGTGCTGTTTTCTATTAATTCTTTGATAATATCTCCTTCAAAGCTGGTGAAAGCAAAACAAATTTGGTCAATGGACAAATAATGTTTGGTTCAAACAAAAAATAAAATGCTTTTATCTCCCTGTTACTTACATTGTACATAGAAATGATAATACATGGAGACATCCTTGTACATGAGAGTTGTCTGTAAAATCTTTACTTCACAAAGAATGAATTGCATAACAATGAACCGAGCTCAAAGCAAAGCACTTTAATAATACACTTAGACAGAGAGCTCAATCCAGTGATATACTTTGTACTACAGGTCCTTCGTGAACATCCATCAACCAGAACCATATCTCAATAACATGCCATTCTACATGGTTGGATCAGAAGTCCTGAAAAAGACATGATTTTTTTTTTTTATCGTATTTAAAGTATATATGTATAGGTTAAAACTTTCACAAATTTGAGGTATAATCATTCAGTGTCTGGCAACTATCAATCGCTTCATGCACAAACTGATATAGGTTGAGCATGAGTGCCCTCTGTTGGAAATAAAAACATACCTCCACCTAATTTTAGTAAACTGATGAAGAAACATTCAAAACTATAAAATGTTATCCAAGACTTGTCAGTGTCTATATATAGCTATTCACCATCGCCACTGAATCAGTGATATATGTACACATAAATACATGTAAGACTAAAATTAAAGTACATATATAAGACTAAAACTGACATTCAGTCTTTACCTTCATTCCCCAAGTCCTGTTCAAATCTTAATTCATGATAACATAAAATTACAACCAATGAAATCAAAGGCGAATTAAGAGGCCCCCCCCCCCCTGTCTGGAAAAATATGGTTGATTATTTAGAGGACCACTGGAGCATGATCAGAGTGGGCCCTCTCTTAGGCAGTCAGTGGGCCCGCACTTATGAAAATTTCTGGATTCGCCACTGGAAATATCCCTCTAATAGACTAGCATTTAAATCCCAGTTTTCTAATATGGTAGCTAGGTGGAACCTAAAACTAAAAAATTTGAAAAAAATATTTTAAATATATTTCAAATGCATGTATATGTGATAATATAAATTCTCCAGATTTCACTGTATTTTCCCTTTTGATGTTTTTCAACTACAGCCAGTTTGGTGTGGGTTGATGTTTAATTGTTGTACATGTTATATATCGACATGAGATTTGTTTATATACATAATACATGTACTTATTTCCCTAAATTCAAATAAAATAGATGTGAGAAATTAAAGGAAACCATATGCAAATATTAAAAAAATAATTTGCATTTGTTCTGTTGATTGATAGTGGTACACATATGAAGAAATGGTGAAATCACTTATATATAGTTCTGATCAAAAGTTTCATGATAGACATGCATGGTAAATAAGTAGTAGGTTGTTTGAAGTTTGCAGCATATTCAACTTTGAAAATCTTTTTCAGGTCTACAATCCATATAAAAATCTGTATACATTTTTTTGTACATATACATATAAATATAGTCAACAATACTGCAACACCTAGGATAAATAGGATATTGTTTTTAAAATAGATTCAGAAATAAGCAGTCAATATTCAAAGCAGAATTTAAATATATGAAGAATTAAACGTTCCTATTGACTCAAATGATGTCGACCCCTTTAAACACAATATTCAATGGGACATAACTCAAGTATGATTAAATGGACACTTCTCAATTTCATACTTATTATGTAGTAATCAGTATGTATTGTGTAAAGGTCTCGTAACATTTAACATTTGCAGGTTTTGGATTTATAGTGGGAAATAACTCAATAATGATTATAAAGTGACACCAAAAAAATATCAACTTGATTTGTGTTTTATGATAAAATACATTGCGTATAAGTTTCAGGACATTTGGTTGTAGCAAAATTAGTTATGTGGAAGTCTTATGCAATAATCATAAATCATAAATAGTTTCTGAGAAAGTTTTAAGCGAAAACCATATATTGATTTTGAGACACAGCTGGACATGTGAACCCCCCCACCCTCACCTGGGTTTTTTTCTTCCAAAAAACTAAATATTACTTTAATAAAATTTTGAATTAAAACCAAATAGTTTACAGATCTTAAGATTAATATAAGCCAAGAAGTGTGTAAAGTTTTAAGCAACAATCATAAATTATTTTTGAGATACAGTGCGACATGTAAAAAACTCTCCCCTCTTTTACAAAATACTCAATAACTCAAAAATAAAATTTTGAATCAATCAGCAAAAAGTACACAGATCTTTAGATGAATAAAACAAAGAAGTGTGTAAAGTTTATAGCAGTAATCATAAATCATTTTTAAAATACTAATAACTCAAAATTTGAATCATCACCAAAAAGTATACAGATCTTTAGGATAATATAACAAAGACATGTGTAAAGTTTGAAGCAAAAATCATAATTTGTTTTTGAGATATGGCCGACATGGAAAAAAACCTCCCCCTTTTTTACAAAATACCCAACAATTCAAAAATGAAATTTTGAATCATCACCAAAAAGTACACAGATATTGAGATTAATATAACTAAGAAGTGTTTAAAGTTTTAAGTCATAATCAAGAATGGTTTTTGAGATACAGTGTGATAAAGACACCCCCCCCCCCCACCCCCCACCCCCCCTGTTTAGTTATAAAGTGCAGTAACTCAACAATTTTATTTTCACCAAAAACAGATCATTTGACCATCATAAGAAACAACTATATTAAATTTCATGGCATTTGGATAAGTCGTTCTCAAGTTATGGTGAGACATGTTTACGCCAGACAGCCGGACACCAGACATTTCTGTAACATAATATGTCCTGTCAAAATTTTGACGAGCGTATAAAAACAATCCATTGATGTACCTTTCCATTATGTTCATTATTATCTTGTCTTTAAATTTCACAGATTTCTATTTACTTATACTAAAGTAAATATGCGGAAACCAAGGAAAATGCTCATTTCGGCTTTTTTTTGTAGCCCCCAATTCCAAAACTATGGAGACTATAACCCCCAAGTTCTATCCCCACCTTCCTATGGTGGTATTCAACCTCCAAGTATAAAATTTTCAGAGATCCATTCACCAGAACTAAAGTTACTGCAGCAAACTAAATAAGTCTCAGTACGAAGACGCAGACAACATGATAGCATTATATACAACGCAAAGAAATTGTTCTGGTCATATAAAAAAATGTTAAGCGTCTTAATTTTCTTCCAGTCTTAGTACCGCCTACTTAACGGTTTTTTTGGTACAATTTTCAATAAGCACTGTTAAAGTGTGTGAATAACGTATAAATGTTAAGTTTAATAAAAGACACAAAAACTGTATTGCTATCAATCCTAAAATGAGTTTTGAGGGTGGTGTGAAGAAGCAAGCTTATTATAATTATATATGCCAATCTCTTATTATATTATTTATTGGCAACCCTTATTACCCTCGTGACACAAGTTCTATTTATTTTTCACTTTTAAGAGGAAAATAAATGACTTAGGGTTAGCGCTAAAATTAGGGTAGGTCATCAGGTAACGGTAAACAAACATATACTATTTTTTTGCCTAAGACTAGTCATTTTGCCACTGAGTTTTGAGGGCAGTGTGAAGAAGAAAGCTTATGCCAATCTCTTATTATATTATGCAAGTGTATTTCAAAAATTTTGAGGAAAATACAGCAAGATTAGAGTTAGTTTAGCATGGGCTTAGTTTATTTATAAACATAATGTAAACTTACCTAAATTTTCACTATTAACTACTGAACAGGATCCGGAACACTAACAATACTATGGTACGAAAATACTTCTAATCTGCAACACCTACTAAGAGACCAAGAAATAAAGAGAAATCAAAAAGTGAAATAAATAAGTTTGATTGCACCTTGAGTGAATAATTCTACATATTCCCAAGAATTCATTTTTTATTGAATCTTGGATTTCTAAATACCTAAATTGACTGGCTGATTAAACATACACATACATGTATCAATGAACTTTAATAGATCAGGTTTTCAATGATCTTTCACTATTTTGGTTTCCCTCTTACACCTCAATTGATATCAATAACCCCAAATAAGAGGCCCACAAACCATAAACTGAATACAATTTCATTAAATATCTGGGAATCCACCCCCTTTATAAGTAAAATACCACTCAGAAATATTAATCTTAAATTTATGTAAATGAAAAGTAAGCTCCATAAATAAAATTCAACAATGTGGCTAAAAATTGACCATAGATAGACAAACAATTCACTTACATTCGCATTTGAACTATGTTTTTGTTAATACAAATTAAAAGTAAACGTCATTCAGACAGCTACCGTAAGCTAATTTGAGGCGCATTGCAATTCAAATAACAATTGATGGTAGGATGTAAACCTTTTCAAATGTGAATTAAACTAATTCAAATTAGTTAATGTCAATCCAATTCAAATTAGGTGTGAACTCTGTATTATTATCAGGTAGTTTTAAAACTGAAAGATACTTTTAAGGGAAGGGAAAGAAACGGTTGAAACCATGTGTGTTACAAACACTGTTTATTCAAGTCAGAATCCTGGATCTCAAAAGCACTTTCGTAATGTCAAATGAAAACATGAATATGATAGTAATATACAAAACTATTTATTACTAAGTAAACGACATTTATTTTAGTGAAAAATCTGCATTCCAGGTGTAAATTGAGGCAAATAATATCATTGAGTGCATTTTCTTGTCAAGTGACCAGCAGACATTGAAATCTACCTTTTGAATGAAAGGAGAACTCATAAGTTGAAAATGAATGATGTAAATCTAGATTCTAATAATAGCAAAAGGGAGCTCACATTCACAACAGTTAAAGCATTGCTGAGTTAGTGAACAGAGCATTTTTCTCATTAACTTAAATCCACCTATTGGAATGGATAAAACCCGAATTTTAAGACATAAGTTATAAAATATCTGATAAAAAGCAGTACTAAGCATGCATGTTACGCTAGAAACATATTCAAAGAATACAGTTTTATAACTTCTTAATGTCATATCCAATATTTATCAAAACCTAAAGGGGAGATACATGTGTACATGCACCTTACTTCCTATTTTTTTCCGTGGATGTCAATACACCTAATCGCTATTTATTTCATACCGGATAAGTTCTAACATTACACAACTTTTTCATCCAGTTAAAGCTATCTGGGGGCCGTTGAAACAATTCACCATGCACAATACTTTTTAATGAAAACCCTTTGAACTTACCGTAAATACTTAAAACAAAATAATTTTTACTTCAATTTAATTTCGAAAAAAGTGGATCATACTATATTAAAGTTTCTTGATAATCGCTTTCTAAAGTTTTTCCTCCCTCAGCTCTCTACTGAAAAACCTCTATTTTCAGCCGCATGACCCAAACAGGAAGTTTTACATGTGACTGGTTTTGCCAGATTGGACTAAATAGCAATAAGGTGTATTTTCTGGGATTGTTGAAAACTTGCATATTCATCACTATCTGATTTTATGGGTATAACAATCCAGACAGACAAATAGCAATAAGGTGTTTAGGAAAACATGACCTAAAGCCTCCTTCATATAAGTCAAAAACTTGGGAACTCATACTGAATGGTCAAATGTGTTCAATATGAAAATTGCAGTTAAGATGGTAAAATCACAAATCAGCCGTTAACGAAATGGACTGAAAGTATGACTTTTGCGCAAATTTAAAAGGGAAACAGAGGCGGATTTAGAGGCCCGGCCCCCCCTTTTTGGGAAAAAATTTGGTTGCTTATATAAGGAATCACTGAAGCGTGACTGGAGCGGGCCCCCTCTTAGGTCAGTCAGTGGGCCCCCACATATGAAAATTCCTGGATCTGTCACTGGGAAATGACGGGGAAGGGGCAAATTAACATTCAAGCAGAGCAAATGCTGTTTAAATTAGTATGCGGGTTTTAAATATAGAGTGAAAGTGGAGTCATCTTTTTAAACTTAAGTTAAATATAACTTATGTAGACTTACCTTCTAATTCAATAAAAAAAAAAAAACACACACGACTCAGAACCATGTCTAATACTCTTGGACTACTAATATGCAAACCTAAAAACAAAAAGAAATATATCATAAAATAGTGATTGAAAAATTCACAACACTTTGAAAGGATAATCCAGACACGTGTTACACGGGGAGCATGTTTGTTTACAAATAATAATGTCACGTGATCGCGCACTGACCTCGCATGTTGCATCGCCCTTACAATTCACCAATACATAACCATTTTCATGCAAACATGCAACGTGAATGTGATTGGTTATCAAATAATACAAAAATAATGCATGAACCGTTGAAGAAAAAATTATTTCATCAAATAGATGGATTTTCACTTTCGACACGAATAGGTCGAGTTGACATTTCTGTCATCGGAGATAGTATTGAGATAAATGGGATAAAACGGACCGTCAAAAAGGTCTAGAGAAGCACATCAGTAGAACCTTAACATGAATAAGTAATACTTACAAAAAATTCTCTAATTGATAAACTATATGACTAAAATTTCACGAAAATAACAATAAATAATTTTGTTCTTCGTGATGAAACTGCTTAAATTGGCGCGAAAAAATATTCTTACTCCTACTGCTTCACGTAAAAAAAAATGTATAGAATTGAATTCGACTACAGTTCAACATAAAAAAACGTGAATATGCAAAAGTCTGATAATATGTTAATGAAAAAGTGTGTATAAATTTTCGTAAACGAAGTTACCTGTATACTTCACCAAGAACTACATTTGAGCGCAAAGATCGTATGTGTGATTCGGCTTATGTAACAATCGTCAATCGGAACTACTCGGCTATTCACTTCGTGCAACCAGAAAGGCCGAGTAGTTCCGATTGGTAACAAAGTACAACATTAGACATTAGACATTAGACATTATTTTATTTTTCCAATCATGGGCCCTTGTCAGGCAAGATACAAAAACATCATAATACAATGATTATATAAACATTAGTGAAATACACAATAAGTAACATGATTAATGGAATTTTTTGCGTTGCTATTAAATCATTGAAACCACGTGATTGAGGCCATCTATTTTTATTGCGGGTTCCACATATCTAAATCGGAATTATAGAAAAAATGGAATTTTGTGAGCAGAATCAAAACAGAAATGATGAACACTGCAACATTTCCATCAAAATAAAAATAGGATGGAGGATCTGTGTATTCACATTATTTGTAAAACTCTCCTTCTTCCTGTGAAGCGTGTGCTTTACATCGAGGCTTATTATGCTAAGCATCGACGCCACAGTACTTCAACCAATCAGACAATGTTTATTTGGGGCATTCTATCTAATTTTACTCAGATTTTGGAATATTTTAATCGAAATTATAGAAAAATGGAACATTGTTAGTACATATAAAATAGAAAAAGATGAATACTTTTAGCTGGAGATAATTTGGATGGGGGTTCTGTGTATTCACATTATTTGCACAACTCTCCTTACTGATGCCATATTTTGGAATTTCCGTGACCTAAATGGTTCGCGAAAATTAATATTTTTATATATAGTATAGTAACAATAAAAAAACAACATTTGAAACAATTCAAGAAAAAAAAAACCTAAATGTTTACATACGCAAATGTTCTATTTTAATTTTTTTTCCATGTGATACATAAAAAACGGCTGGTTTCCAGACCAGAATTTTGATTCACCGGCACAAAAATTATTTAATAAAATTTTCGTGTATAAACATATATTGTTTTTCATCTTAACTGTTTATTCATCGAAACATCATGAACACAGTCTATATTTCTCTGCATATCTTTCCATCCTTGGAATATCACGCACGTAACAATCAATGTCACAAGTGTCCCATTTTCTTACGTCGTTAAATCTATTTATGCAATGCATTGCGTTTTCAAAGTCCGATTTCTCGGTGTTCAAATTTACATGTCTGATTTCTCGTTTCGCTATACTACACATAACTACGGTGTCTCTGTTTTTCACTTTTCCTATTATGCAACTTCCGTCTGATCGTCTATTAAAAACAATTTTGTGATAATGACTGTCTGTACTAAGATTGTTCCCAGTAATTATCAATTTCGGATCTACAGTTTTTATTTTGTCTTTTTCTTTATTTTCTACATTTCCAACTTCGGTGTATACATTCTTTTTATTTATCGAACCGTTACACACTATTTTTCCCGTTATTTCATTGTCCTTATTTGTTTTGACCAGCGATACACTAATCGGCTGAGCAACTGTCATTACAACCGGTTGAACAACTTTCAATACAGGTGTAATATTTATCTGCTCGGGGGCTACTAATGGGAGATCTAAGTGACCATCGTATTGTAATTCACCTTCCGAGTCCATTATAACTTCTGAATTATCCTGATTATCGCTATTAAATGTCTTATCAACGTCATTGTTTGTATTTTCTTCTCTTTCCTTCCATGTTTTCATCCTTTTATTGTCTCTTTCTCTATTTGATCTTGACTTATGTTTTACTCCCCTATTGACGTGTATTAAATCACCCCTTGTCCAAACCAATGAAATTCGCATTTTGTCACCTAAATAATGAGAATTCCATGTCAGTTGCTCATATTCATCAATAATACTGCTAATTAATGCGACTAAAGGCTTCGGCAATCTTTCCATTATGATTTCCCTGATAGGTACCTCAATTTTCGCAAGAAGTATAGTAAAGTTCACAAAACAACAATAAAACGCAAAATAATTCTCAAAAATGTCAGTAATTTAACTTACATTACTGTTACAATAGTTATATTTACTAAATCCGGCTGGTAATATCCAAATCCTATAGAAATAATAACACAATAACAGGAGCAAAAAAAATGTACGTCTATATCAATGTAGGGTGCACTCGACCCTACGAGACCAGTGCTCTAACCACTGAGCTATAGGGGCTTTGACGCATCTTTCGCTTAATGTAGTATATGTTCATCAGGCAAAATTTCTCTCTAAATTTGATGTAAAAAGCCAAATTCAGGATAGAATACTAGAAAACTCATTTTGTTCAGTTCCCTTTTAAAGGAAAGCATGTATTTTGCCAATCAAAGTAGTAAAATGATGCTTTGGCTAAAACCCACGAAAGTGCAAATTCTGTAGCTAGTAATCAAACATACATACATATACATGTATAGTAACCGCTTGGTGCATTCGTGAAAGAAAAAAATATCTACATGAAAAGAAATTAACCTTAAAACTTTTTTTTATTAGTATTTTAATTTTTGAAGAGTGTAAAAGGTGGCAAAAATTTGCGCCGCCCGGGAATCGAACCCGGGTCGCAAGAATGGGAATCTTGCATGATACCACTACACCAGCGGCGCTTCAATATGAAGAAGTGAATTTTATCTATTTCTATATATCCGGGTACCCTGTGATACTGCAACTTTTCTACTGTTCACCACAAAATAGATCAACTTGTCATATACATCTAACATTCTTGCAACAGACCTGTAGTTAAATCGAGAAAAACTGTTACGGGCAATAGGAACAAAAATTTGTTAAAAGCAAGAGGTTTTGCGTAAAAAGGTGGCAAAATCTGCCCCCAGTGAGAGTCGAACTCACGACCCCTGGTTTACGAGACCAGTGCTCTAACCACTGAGCTATAGGGGCTTTGACGCATCTTTCGCTTAATGTAGTATATGTTCATCAGGCAAAATTTCTCTCTAAATTTGATGTAAAAAGCCAAATTCAGGATAGAATACTAGAAAACTCATTTTGTTCAGTTCCCTTTTAAAGGAAAGCATGTATTTTGCCAATCAAAGTAGTAAAATGATGCTTTGGCTAAAACCCACGAAAGTGCAAATTCTGTAGCTAGTAATCAAACATACATACATATACATGTATAGTAACCGCTTGGTGCATTCGTGAAAGAAAAAAATATCTACATGAAAAGAAATTAACCTTAAAACTTTTTTTTATTAGTATTTTAATTTTTGAAGAGTGTAAAAGGTGGCAAAAATTTGCGCCGCCCGGGAATCGAACCCGGGTCGCAAGAATGGGAATCTTGCATGATACCACTACACCAGCGGCGCTTCAATATGAAGAAGTGAATTTTATCTATTTCTATATATCCGGGTACCCTGTGATACTGCAACTTTTCTACTGTTCACCACAAAATAGATCAACTTGTCATATACATCTAACATTCTTGCAACAGACCTGTAGTTAAATCGAGAAAAACTGTTACGGGCAATAGGAACAAAAATTTGTTAAAAGCAAGAGGTTTTGCGTAAAAAGGTGGCAAAATCTGCCCCCAGTGAGAGTCGAACTCACGACCCCTGGTTTACGAGACCAGTGCTCTAACCACTGAGCTATAGGGGCTTTGACGCATCTTTCGCTTAATGTAGTATATGTTCATCAGGCAAAATTTCTCTCTAAATTTGATGTAAAAAGCCAAATTCAGGATAGAATACTAGAAAACTCATTTTGTTCAGTTCCCTTTTAAAGGAAAGCATGTATTTTGCCAATCAAAGTAGTAAAATGATGCTTTGGCTAAAACCCACGAAAGTGCAAATTCTGTAGCTAGTAATCAAACATACATACATATACATGTATAGTAACCGCTTGGTGCATTCGTGAAAGAAAAAAATATCTACATGAAAAGAAATTAACCTTAAAACTTTTTTTTATTAGTATTTTAATTTTTGAAGAGTGTAAAAGGTGGCAAAAATTTGCGCCGCCCGGGAATCGAACCCGGGTCGCAAGAATGGGAATCTTGCATGATACCACTACACCAGCGGCGCTTCAATATGAAGAAGTGAATTTTATCTATTTCTATATATCCGGGTACCCTGTGATACTGCAACTTTTCTACTGTTCACCACAAAATAGATCAACTTGTCATATACATCTAACATTCTTGCAACAGACCTGTAGTTAAATCGAGAAAAACTGTTACGGGCAATAGGAACAAAAATTTGTTAAAAGCAAGAGGTTTTGCGTAAAAAGGTGGCAAAATCTGCCCCCAGTGAGAGTCGAACTCACGACCCCTGGTTTACGAGACCAGTGCTCTAACCACTGAGCTATAGGGGCTTTGACGCATCTTTCGCTTAATGTAGTATATGTTCATCAGGCAAAATTTCTCTCTAAATTTGATGTAAAAAGCCAAATTCAGGATAGAATACTAGAAAACTCATTTTGTTCAGTTCCCTTTTAAAGGAAAGCATGTATTTTGCCAATCAAAGTAGTAAAATGATGCTTTGGCTAAAACCCACGAAAGTGCAAATTCTGTAGCTAGTAATCAAACATACATACATATACATGTATAGTAACCGCTTGGTGCATTCGTGAAAGAAAAAAATATCTACATGAAAAGAAATTAACCTTAAAACTTTTTTTTATTAGTATTTTAATTTTTGAAGAGTGTAAAAGGTGGCAAAAATTTGCGCCGCCCGGGAATTGAACCCGGGTCGCAAGAATGGGAATCTTGCATGATACCACTACACCAGCGGCGCTTCAATATGAAGAAGTGAATTTTATCTATTTCTATATATCCGGGTACCCTGTGATACTGCAACTTTTCTACTGTTCACCACAAAATAGATCAACTTGTCATATACATCTAACATTCTTGCAACAGACCTGTAGTTAAATCGAGAAAAACTGTTACGGGCAATAGGAACAAAAATTTGTTAAAAGCAAGAGGTTTTGCGTAAAAAGGTGGCAAAATCTGCCCCCAGTGAGAGTCGAACTCACGACCCCTGGTTTACGAGACCAGTGCTCTAACCACTGAGCTATAGGGGCTTTGACGCATCTTTCGCTTAATGTAGTATATGTTCATCAGGCAAAATTTCTCTCTAAATTTGATGTAAAAAGCCAAATTCAGGATAGAATACTAGAAAACTCATTTTGTTCAGTTCCCTTTTAAAGGAAAGCATGTATTTTGCCAATCAAAGTAGTAAAATGATGCTTTGGCTAAAACCCACGAAAGTGCAAATTCTGTAGCTAGTAATCAAACATACATACATATACATGTATAGTAACCGCTTGGTGCATTCGTGAAAGAAAAAAATATCTACATGAAAAGAAATTAACCTTAAAACTTTTTTTTATTAGTATTTTAATTTTTGAAGAGTGTAAAAGGTGGCAAAAATTTGCGCCGCCCGGGAATCGAACCCGGGTCGCAAGAATGGGAATCTTGCATGATACCACTACACCAGCGGCGCTTCAATATGAAGAAGTGAATTTTATCTATTTCTATATATCCGGGTACCCTGTGATACTGCAACTTTTCTACTGTTCACCACAAAATAGATCAACTTGTCATATACATCTAACATTCTTGCAACAGACCTGTAGTTAAATCGAGAAAAACTGTTACGGGCAATAGGAACAAAAATTTGTTAAAAGCAAGAGGTTTTGCGTAAAAAGGTGGCAAAATCTGCCCCCAGTGAGAGTCGAACTCACGACCCCTGGTTTACGAGACCAGTGCTCTAACCACTGAGCTATAGGGGCTTTGACGCATCTTTCGCTTAATGTAGTATATGTTCATCAGGCAAAATTTCTCTCTAAATTTGATGTAAAAAGCCAAATTCAGGATAGAATACTAGAAAACTCATTTTGTTCAGTTCCCTTTTAAAGGAAAGCATGTATTTTGCCAATCAAAGTAGTAAAATGATGCTTTGGCTAAAACCCACGAAAGTGCAAATTCTGTAGCTAGTAATCAAACATACATACATATACATGTATAGTAACCGCTTGGTGCATTCGTGAAAGAAAAAAATATCTACATGAAAAGAAATTAACCTTAAAACTTTTTTTTATTAGTATTTTAATTTTTGAAGAGTGTAAAAGGTGGCAAAAATTTGCGCCGCCCGGGAATCGAACCCGGGTCGCAAGAATGGGAATCTTGCATGATACCACTACACCAGCGGCGCTTCAATATGAAGAAGTGAATTTTATCTATTTCTATATATCCGGGTACCCTGTGATACTGCAACTTTTCTACTGTTCACCACAAAATAGATCAACTTGTCATATACATCTAACATTCTTGCAACAGACCTGTAGTTAAATCGAGAAAAACTGTTACGGGCAATAGGAACAAAAATTTGTTAAAAGCAAGAGGTTTTGCGTAAAAAGGTGGCAAAATCTGCCCCCAGTGAGAGTCGAACTCACGACCCCTGGTTTACGAGACCAGTGCTCTAACCACTGAGCTATAGGGGCTTTGACGCATCTTTCGCTTAATGTAGTATATGTTCATCAGGCAAAATTTCTCTCTAAATTTGATGTAAAAAGCCAAATTCAGGATAGAATACTAGAAAACTCATTTTGTTCAGTTCCCTTTTAAAGGAAAGCATGTATTTTGCCAATCAAAGTAGTAAAATGATGCTTTGGCTAAAACCCACGAAAGTGCAAATTCTGTAGCTAGTAATCAAACATACATACATATACATGTATAGTAACCGCTTGGTGCATTCGTGAAAGAAAAAAATATCTACATGAAAAGAAATTAACCTTAAAACTTTTTTTTATTAGTATTTTAATTTTTGAAGAGTGTAAAAGGTGGCAAAAATTTGCGCCGCCCGGGAATCGAACCCGGGTCGCAAGAATGGGAATCTTGCATGATACCACTACACCAGCGGCGCTTCAATATGAAGAAGTGAATTTTATCTATTTCTATATATCCGGGTACCCTGTGATACTGCAACTTTTCTACTGTTCACCACAAAATAGATCAACTTGTCATATACATCTAACATTCTTGCAACAGACCTGTAGTTAAATCGAGAAAAACTGTTACGGGCAATAGGAACAAAAATTTGTTAAAAGCAAGAGGTTTTGCGTAAAAAGGTGGCAAAATCTGCCCCCAGTGAGAGTCGAACTCACGACCCCTGGTTTACGAGACCAGTGCTCTAACCACTGAGCTATAGGGGCTTTGACGCATCTTTCGCTTAATGTAGTATATGTTCATCAGGCAAAATTTCTCTCTAAATTTGATGTAAAAAGCCAAATTCAGGATAGAATACTAGAAAACTCATTTTGTTCAGTTCCCTTTTAAAGGAAAGCATGTATTTTGCCAATCAAAGTAGTAAAATGATGCTTTGGCTAAAACCCACGAAAGTGCAAATTCTGTAGCTAGTAATCAAACATACATACATATACATGTATAGTAACCGCTTGGTGCATTCGTGAAAGAAAAAAATATCTACATGAAAAGAAATTAACCTTAAAACTTTTTTTTATTAGTATTTTAATTTTTGAAGAGTGTAAAAGGTGGCAAAAATTTGCGCCGCCCGGGAATCGAACCCGGGTCGCAAGAATGGGAATCTTGCATGATACCACTACACCAGCGGCGCTTCAATATGAAGAAGTGAATTTTATCTATTTCTATATATCCGGGTACCCTGTGATACTGCAACTTTTCTACTGTTCACCACAAAATAGATCAACTTGTCATATACATCTAACATTCTTGCAACAGACCTGTAGTTAAATCGAGAAAAACTGTTACGGGCAATAGGAACAAAAATTTGTTAAAAGCAAGAGGTTTTGCGTAAAAAGGTGGCAAAATCTGCCCCCAGTGAGAGTCGAACTCACGACCCCTGGTTTACGAGACCAGTGCTCTAACCACTGAGCTATAGGGGCTTTGACGCATCTTTCGCTTAATGTAGTATATGTTCATCAGGCAAAATTTCTCTCTAAATTTGATGTAAAAAGCCAAATTCAGGATAGAATACTAGAAAACTCATTTTGTTCAGTTCCCTTTTAAAGGAAAGCATGTATTTTGCCAATCAAAGTAGTAAAATGATGCTTTGGCTAAAACCCACGAAAGTGCAAATTCTGTAGCTAGTAATCAAACATACATACATATACATGTATAGTAACCGCTTGGTGCATTCGTGAAAGAAAAAAATATCTACATGAAAAGAAATTAACCTTAAAACTTTTTTTTATTAGTATTTTAATTTTTGAAGAGTGTAAAAGGTGGCAAAAATTTGCGCCGCCCGGGAATCGAACCCGGGTCGCAAGAATGGGAATCTTGCATGATACCACTACACCAGCGGCGCTTCAATATGAAGAAGTGAATTTTATCTATTTCTATATATCCGGGTACCCTGTGATACTGCAACTTTTCTACTGTTCACCACAAAATAGATCAACTTGTCATATACATCTAACATTCTTGCAACAGACCTGTAGTTAAATCGAGAAAAACTGTTACGGGCAATAGGAACAAAAATTTGTTAAAAGCAAGAGGTTTTGCGTAAAAAGGTGGCAAAATCTGCCCCCAGTGAGAGTCGAACTCACGACCCCTGGTTTACGAGACCAGTGCTCTTTTTTTTTTTTATCTTTATTATATTCACAATTCATATATACATATCACAGTTTGAATTACACAAAAGTAAAAACATTGCCATTAGTTATTGTCTTTTCTCTGAAATGAATCATATTTGAAACATTAATTATATATTGCGTGAAATATTTGTCACGAACATGATTGTCTGATTATCAACTTTTGTATACTCATATTTATCTATATATATATCAATTTATATATCATATTCAATCTCTTTCTAATCTAACATTCAGCTCATACATTCAAAATAATAAAAAGCTTACACAGAATACAATGAAAAAATTAAAGAGTTAATTGTTTCTACAGTCTTATTGTCGAATATATGACGAACAATGATACAATCGAAAAAAAAATCGCAAAGGGCTGGTATCCATTCCACAACGCAAATATAATCAAAAGTATTAAATATGAAGTCAATTATCAGCAATAATAAGACAAGCAAACAACATCACAATATAATTATCATTATTCAGCAAAAGCATTTCCCCCCATTTTCTCACAGAAACATACACAATTCTCACTACAAAAAGAAATTATAAAATACTCAAAAAATAAACTGTTACAGTTTTTTATTTTTCACAAGTTTTTCCATCTCTAATATTCCTTGACGCACTGTATCAGTCATCAGTTTTGTTGTTCTTATATCTTTAAAATCGTCGGTTACCACTTTGTTAAATGTACGATAATCTCGTTCACCGCGAAGGAGAACTTCAAACTCTTTATGGTCCATATGAAATAATACAAGACGTCCTCTTTGCGTTTTTCCAATTAATATGTCCATACCACTTCGGTTTTGTTTTAAAACAATTTTATGAATATATTTACTATCTTGTATGTTTTTATTATGTTCTTTCACTTTATCACATGTTGATGGAGTAGATACAATATCACTGTTATTCGCTTTACTCATTATACATTTTGATAATAAATTATCTTCATCTACGGCACACTTATTCTTTTCAATTATATCAACAGATACTATTTGTTTACTTTTATTTCCATTGTTTGTAATTTTACTCGGTAAACAGGTTGGTGACATAGGCAATTCATTTCCTGTATCTATTGACAGTTCTATATTAAGACTTTCTATATTATCAATGTTACCTGTAGAAGCGGAGGCCTCACACGGGTTATCGTCAAAATCCATCACATCGGAGGTATTCGTCGATACCTTTTCACTCGGTATATGATTATTTTCAGATGAACTACATGTATCTGAACAAATCACATCTGCATGATTCTCAATATTAGAAATATTTACATTATCATTGTTATATTCTTTCATCCGTTTTTGGTCACGATTAACGGTAGACTTTGATTTCCTTTTAGTTTTATTGTTATCTTGATTCGTAAAAACTATTGATATACGAGCTCTGTCATTTTCACCATGAACAGTAAAAGAAATATTACGAAATTGTTCGCATGCACTTTCTATATTACTCATCAATAAAGATGGAAGTCTCTCCATTGTATATATAATTCAAAACAATAATGAAATTCACCCTCGGGTAGCCTCTTTCAATCCAACAGTATTTACAATATTTAAAACAGTTAATAAAGACGGTTTTTCCAATATCAATGAAAAAAACTTACTACTAAAACAAGTAAGAATGTTACTATTCCATATTTCAGCTTGGTAATCCGAGCAATAACTTATTATAGAGCAATATTTTCACTGTACAAAAACAACGTCTTGTCATGAAAAGGTCCACTCGACTTTCACTTTCTCGAGACCAGTGCTCTAACCACTGAGCTATAGGGGCTTTGACGCATCTTTCGCTTAATGTAGTATATGTTCATCAGGCAAAATTTCTCTCTAAATTTGATGTAAAAAGCCAAATTCAGGATAGAATACTAGAAAACTCATTTTGTTCAGTTCCCTTTTAAAGGAAAGCATGTATTTTGCCAATCAAAGTAGTAAAATGATGCTTTGGCTAAAACCCACGAAAGTGCAAATTCTGTAGCTAGTAATCAAACATACATACATATACATGTATAGTAACCGCTTGGTGCATTCGTGAAAGAAAAAAATATCTACATGAAAAGAAATTAACCTTAAAACTTTTTTTTATTAGTATTTTAATTTTTGAAGAGTGTAAAAGGTGGCAAAAATTTGCGCCGCCCGGGAATCGAACCCGGGTCGCAAGAATGGGAATCTTGCATGATACCACTACACCAGCGGCGCTTCAATATGAAGAAGTGAATTTTATCTATTTCTATATATCCGGGTACCCTGTGATACTGCAACTTTTCTACTGTTCACCACAAAATAGATCAACTTGTCATATACATCTAACATTCTTGCAACAGACCTGTAGTTAAATCGAGAAAAACTGTTACGGGCAATAGGAACAAAAATTTGTTAAAAGCAAGAGGTTTTGCGTAAAAAGGTGGCAAAATCTGCCCCCAGTGAGAGTCGAACTCACGACCCCTGGTTTACGAGACCAGTGCTCTAACCACTGAGCTATAGGGGCTTTGACGCATCTTTCGCTTAATGTAGTATATGTTCATCAGGCAAAATTTCTCTCTAAATTTGATGTAAAAAGCCAAATTCAGGATAGAATACTAGAAAACTCATTTTGTTCAGTTCCCTTTTAAAGGAAAGCATGTATTTTGCCAATCAAAGTAGTAAAATGATGCTTTGGCTAAAACCCACGAAAGTGCAAATTCTGTAGCTAGTAATCAAACATACATACATATACATGTATAGTAACCGCTTGGTGCATTCGTGAAAGAAAAAAATATCTACATGAAAAGAAATTAACCTTAAAACTTTTTTTTATTAGTATTTTAATTTTTGAAGAGTGTAAAAGGTGGCAAAAATTTGCGCCGCCCGGGAATCGAACCCGGGTCGCAAGAATGGGAATCTTGCATGATACCACTACACCAGCGGCGCTTCAATATGAAGAAGTGAATTTTATCTATTTCTATATATCCGGGTACCCTGTGATACTGCAACTTTTCTACTGTTCACCACAAAATAGATCAACTTGTCATATACATCTAACATTCTTGCAACAGACCTGTAGTTAAATCGAGAAAAACTGTTACGGGCAATAGGAACAAAAATTTGTTAAAAGCAAGAGGTTTTGCGTAAAAAGGTGGCAAAATCTGCCCCCAGTGAGAGTCGAACTCACGACCCCTGGTTTACGAGACCAGTGCTCTTTTTTTTTTTTTTTATCTTTATTATAATCAAACTTCGTATTTACATATCACAGTTCAAAATTACACATCAATGAAAAACATTATTATCAATTACTGTCCTTTCTCTGAAAAGAAACATTCAATATTCTACATTTACAATTCAAATGCGTGAAATATTTGTCACGAACACAATTATCTGGTTATATACTCATATATAGATATCATATTATATCCTTATAGAAAAATATTCTAACTCACTCTTATCTACCATTCAGCACATACATTCAAATTGATAAAAAGCTTACACAGAATACAAAGAAAATTTAGAGTGAAAAATGATTATGACGTCTTATTTTCCGACAGAGGACAAAAAATAATACAATAGAAAATATTGTTCGCACTGGGCTGGATTCCATTCCACAACGCAATCAAAATTCGAAGTATTAAATATCGAGTCAATCATCAGCTATTTTAAGACATGCAAACAGAGCACAAAAATTTTCAAAATATTTGGAAAAACTTTTTCACAACATACTCACAAACAACATACAAACTATCTCTCTTACAAATCAACATATAATAAAATAATAAAACATTTAAAGTTTTTTATTTGTCGCAAATTCTATCATCTCATCTAGTCCTTTTCTCACATCATCAGTCATCAATTTCGGTATAGTTCTTACATCACGAAAATCTTCAGTCAACACTTTATTAAATTTATAGAAACCTCGGTCACTGCAATCGAGTATTTCAAATTCTTTCTCATCTATATGATACAATATCAGACGATTCCTCAATGTTTTTCCGATCAGCAATTCGTTACGACCTCCTGATTGTTTCAAAACAAATTTTGGAATTAACTTTATATCAGTTGCTATATTTGACGGAAATGTTTGTTTACTTTTGTCATTATTTTCTACCAATTTATCGCGTTGAGATGTAGCAGATAGAATATCCCTGTAATTTACTTTACTAAGCGGCGGAAATTCTGAAAGTTCATCATCTTTTGTATTACATTTATTCCTTTCAATTTTGTCCATGGATAATCTACCTTTGTTTTTATTTACATTTTTTCTATTGACACAATTAACTGATACAGACAATTCTTTACCTGTATCGATTGCACTCAGTTCTATATTTGGACGTTCTATACCGGTTTCAATGTTACCTGAACATGCTATAACGGAGGCCTCAGACGGGTTATCTTCAATGTCCATTATATTCGATGTATTTGCCGCCACTGTTTCGTCCTGTATTTTATTGCTTTCAAATACACAATCTGAATGAATCATCTCGATATGATTTTCAATATTCGAAATAGTTTCAACACTGTTGATATACTCTTTCATTCGTTTTTTGTCACGGTTGACAGTTGAAATCGACTTTCGTTTACTTTTATTTGTATCTTCATTTGCAAACATTATAGAAATACGTGCTCTGTCACTTTCACCATGCACAGTAAATGTAATATTTCGAAATTGTTCACAAGCATTTTCAATGGTACTCCTTAATAAGGATGGAAGTCTCTCCATTATAATATAATTCACCCTTGGGTAGCCTCTTTCTATACGACAATGTTTACAATAATGTAAAACATTACAAACGACAGTTTTGTTATAATTAAAGTCAAAAACTTACTTCTGATACAAGTTAGAACGTTTATATTCCGAAAATATGCTTGGAAATCCGAGCAATCACTTATAACATAGTAAATATTTCCTTAGACATAAACACAACGTCCAGTCACTTAAAGGTCCACTCGACCACCAATTCGTGAAAGAAAAAAATATCTACATGAAAAGAAATTAACCTTAAAACTTTTTTTTATTAGTATTTTAATTTTTGAAGAGTGTAAAAGGTGGCAAAAATTTGCGCCGCCCGGGAATCGAACCCGGGTCGCAAGAATGGGAATCTTGCATGATACCACTACACCAGCGGCGCTTCAATATGAAGAAGTGAATTTTATCTATTTCTATATATCCGGGTACCCTGTGATACTGCAACTTTTCTACTGTTCACCACAAAATAGATCAACTTGTCATATACATCTAACATTCTTGCAACAGACCTGTAGTTAAATCGAGAAAAACTGTTACGGGCAATAGGAACAAAAATTTGTTAAAAGCAAGAGGTTTTGCGTAAAAAGGTGGCAAAATCTGCCCCCAGTGAGAGTCGAACTCACGACCCCTGGTTTACGAGACCAGTGCTTTTTTTTTTTTTTTTTATCTTTATTATAATCAAACTTCGTATTTATATATCACAGTTCAAAATTACACATCAATGAAAAACATTATTATCAATTACTGTCCTTTCTCTGAAAAGAAACATTCAATATTCTACATTTACAATTCAAATGCGTGAAATATTTGTCACGAACACAATTATCTGGTTATATACTCATATATAGATATCATATTATATCCTTATAGAAAAATATTCTAACTCACTCTTATCTACCATTCAGCACATACATTCAAATTGATAAAAAGCTTACACAGAATACAAAGAAAATTTAGAGTGAAAAATGATTATGACGTCTTATTTTCCGACAGAGGACAAAAAATAATACAATAGAAAATATTGTTCGCACTGGGCTGGATTCCATTCCACAACGCAATCAAAATTCGAAGTATTAAATATCGAGTCAATCATCAGCTATTTTAAGACATGCAAACAGAGCACAAAAATTTTCAAAATATTTGGAAAAACTTTTTCACAACATACTCACAAACAACATACAAACTATCTCTCTTACAAATCAACATATAATAAAATAATAAAACATTTAAAGTTTTTTATTTGTCGCAAATTCTATCATCTCATCTAGTCCTTTTCTCACATCATCAGTCATCAATTTCGGTATAGTTCTTACATCACGAAAATCTTCAGTCAACACTTTATTAAATTTATAGAAACCTCGGTCACTGCAATCGAGTATTTCAAATTCTTTCTCATCTATATGATACAATATCAGACGATTCCTCAATGTTTTTCCGATCAACAATTCGTTACGACCTCCTGATTGTTTCAAAACAAATTTTGGAATTAACTTAATATCAGTTGCAATATTTGACGGAAATGTTTGTTTACTTTTGTCATTATTTTCTACCAATTTATCGCGTTGAGATGTAGCAGATAGAATATCCCTGTAATTTACTTTACTAAGCGGCGGAAATTCTGAAAGTTCATCATCTTTTGTATTACATTTATTCCTTTCAATTTTGTCCATGGATAATCTACCTTTGTTTTTATTTACATTTTTTCTATTGACACAATTAACTGATACAGACAATTCTTTACCTGTATCGATTGCACTCAGTTCTATAGTTGGACGTTCTATACCGGTTTCAATGTTACCTGAACATGCTATAACGGAGGCCTCAGACGGGTTATCTTCAATGTCCATTATATCCGATGTATTTGCCGCCACTGTTTCGTCCTGTATTTTATTGCTTTCAAATACACAATCTGAATGAATCATCTCGATATGATTTTCAATATTCGAAATAGTTTCAACACTGTTGTTATACTCTTTCATTCGTTTTTTGTCACGGTTGACAGTTGAAATCGACTTTCGTTTACTTTTATTTGTATCTTCATTTGCAAACATTATAGAAATACGTGCTCTGTCACTTTCACCATGCACAGTAAATGTAATATTTCGAAATTGTTCACAAGCATTTTCAATGGTACTCCTTAATAAGGATGGAAGTCTCTCCATTATAATATAATTCACCCTTGGGTAGCCTCTTTTTATACGACAATGTTTACAATAATGTAAAACATTACAAACGACAGTTTTGTTATAATTAAAGTCAAAAACTTACTTCTGATACAAGTTAGAACCTTTATATTCCGAAAATATGCTTGGAAATCCGAGCAATCACTTATAACACAGTAAATATTTCCTTAGACATAAACACAACGTCCAGTCACTTAAAGGTCCACTCGACCCAAAAATCAACAAAAATTTGTTAAAAGCAAGGGGTTTTGCGTAAAAAGGTGGCAAAATCTGCCCCCAGTGAGAGTCGAACTCACGACCCCTGGTTTACGAGACCAGTGCTCTAACCACTGAGCTATAGGGGCTTTGACGCATCTTTCGCTTAATGTAGTATATGTTCATCAGGCAAAATTTCTCTCTAAATTTGATGTAAAAAGCCAAATTCAGGATAGAATACTAGAAAACTCATTTTGTTCAGTTCCTTTTTAAAGGAAAGCATGTATTTAGCCAATCAAAGTAGTAATATGATGCTTTGGCTAAAGCCAACGAAAGTGCAAACTATGTAGCTAGTTAATAGGTAAGGTTTAAATCAAGCATACATATACATATAGTAACCACTTGATGCATTCGTGAAAGAAACAAATATCTACATGAAAAGAAATTAACCTTAAAACTTTTTTTTTATTAGTATTTCAATTTTTGAAGAGTGTAAAAGGTGGCAAAAATTTGCGCCGCCCGGGAATCGAACCCGGGTCGCAAGAATGGGAATCTTGCATGATACCACTACACCAGCGGCGCTTCAATATGAAGAAGTGAATTTTATGTATTTCTATATATCCAGGTACCCTGTGATACTGCAACTTTTCTACTGTTCACCACAAAATAGATCAACTTGTCATATACATCTAACATTCTTGCAACAGACCTGTAGTTAAATCGAGAAAAACTGTTACGGGCAATAGGAACAAAAATTTGTTAAAAGCAAGAGGTTTTGCGTAAAAAGGTGGCAAAATCTGCCCCCAGTGAGAGTCGAACTCACGACCCCTGGTTTACGAGACCAGTGCTCTAACCACTGAGCTATAGGGGCTTTGACGCATCTTTCGCTTAATGTAGTATATGTTCATCAGGCAAAATTTCTCTCTAAATTTGATGTAAAAAGCCAAATTCAGGATAGAATACTAGAAAACTCATTTTGTTCAGTTCCCTTTTAAAGGAAAGCATGTATTTTGCCAATCAAAGTAGTAAAATGATGCTTTGGCTAAAACCCACGAAAGTGCAAATTCTGTAGCTAGTAATCAAACATACATACATATACATGTATAGTAACCGCTTGGTGCATTCGTGAAAGAAAAAAATATCTACATGAAAAGAAATTAACCTTAAAACTTTTTTTTATTAGTATTTTAATTTTTGAAGAGTGTAAAAGGTGGCAAAAATTTGCGCCGCCCGGGAATCGAACCCGGGTCGCAAGAATGGGAATCTTGCATGATACCACTACACCAGCGGCGCTTCAATATGAAGAAGTGAATTTTATCTATTTCTATATATCCGGGTACCCTGTGATACTGCAACTTTTCTACTGTTCACCACAAAATAGATCAACTTGTCATATACATCTAACATTCTTGCAACAGACCTGTAGTTAAATCGAGAAAAACTGTTACGGGCAATAGGAACAAAAATTTGTTAAAAGCAAGAGGTTTTGCGTAAAAAGGTGGCAAAATCTGCCCCCAGTGAGAGTCGAACTCACGACCCCTGGTTTACGAGACCAGTGCTCTAACCACTGAGCTATAGGGGCTTTGACGCATCTTTCGCTTAATGTAGTATATGTTCATCAGGCAAAATTTCTCTCTAAATTTGATGTAAAAAGCCAAATTCAGGATAGAATACTAGAAAACTCATTTTGTTCAGTTCCCTTTTAAAGGAAAGCATGTATTTTGCCAATCAAAGTAGTAAAATGATGCTTTGGCTAAAACCCACGAAAGTGCAAATTCTGTAGCTAGTAATCAAACATACATACATATACATGTATAGTAACCGCTTGGTGCATTCGTGAAAGAAAAAAATATCTACATGAAAAGAAATTAACCTTAAAACTTTTTTTTATTAGTATTTTAATTTTTGAAGAGTGTAAAAGGTGGCAAAAATTTGCGCCGCCCGGGAATCGAACCCGGGTCGCAAGAATGGGAATCTTGCATGATACCACTACACCAGCGGCGCTTCAATATGAAGAAGTGAATTTTATCTATTTCTATATATCCGGGTACCCTGTGATACTGCAACTTTTCTACTGTTCACCACAAAATAGATCAACTTGTCATATACATCTAATATTCTTGCAACAGACCTGTAGTTAAATCGAGAAAAACTGTTACGGGCAATAGGAACAAAAATTTGTTAAAAGCAAGAGGTTTTGCGTAAAAAGGTGGCAAAATCTGCCCCCAGTGAGAGTCGAACTCACGACCCCTGGTTTACGAGACCAGTGCTCTTTTTTTTTTTTTTTATCTTTATTATAATCAAACTTCGTATTTACATATCACAGTTCAAAATTACACATCAATGAAAAACATTATTATCAATTACTGTCCTTTCTCTGAAAAGAAACATTCAATATTCTACATTTACAATTCAAATGCGTGAAATATTTGTCACGAACACAATTATCTGGTTATATACTCATATATAGATATCATATTATATCCTTATAGAAAAATATTCTAACTCACTCTTATCTACCATTCAGCACATACATTCAAATTGATAAAAAGCTTACACAGAATACAAAGAAAATTTAGAGTGAAAAATGATTATGACGTCTTATTTTCCGACAGAGGACAAAAAATAATACAATAGAAAATATTGTTCGCACTGGGCTGGATTCCATTCCACAACGCAATCAAAATTCGAAGTATTAAATATCGAGTCAATCATCAGCTATTTTAAGACATGCAAACAGAGCACAAAAATTTTCAAAATATTTGGAAAAACTTTTTCACAACATACTCACAAACAACATACAAACTATCTCTCTTACAAATCAACATATAATAAAATAATAAAACATTTAAAGTTTTTTATTTGTCGCAAATTCTATCATCTCATCTAGTCCTTTTCTCACATCATCAGTCATCAATTTCGGTATAGTTCTTACATCACGAAAATCTTCAGTCAACACTTTATTAAATTTATAGAAACCTCGGTCACTGCAATCGAGTATTTCAAATTCTTTCTCATCTATATGATACAATATCAGACGATCCCTCAATGTTTTTCCGATCAGCAATTCGTTACGACCTCCTGATTGTTTCAAAACAAATTTTGGAATTAACTTTATATCAGTTGCTATATTTGACGGAAATGTTTGTTTACTTTTGTCATTATTTTCTACCAATTTATCGCGTTGAGATGTAGCAGATAGAATATCCCTGTAATTTACTTTACTAAGCGGCGGAAATTCTGAAAGTTCATCATCTTTTGTATTACATTTATTCCTTTCAATTTTGTCCATGGATAATCTACCTTTGTTTTTATTTACATTTTTTCTATTGACACAATTAACTGATACAGACAATTCTTTACCTGTATCGATTGCACTCAGTTCTATATTTGGACGTTCTATACCGGTTTCAATGTTACCTGAACATGCTATAACGGAGGCCTCAGACGGGTTATCTTCAATGTCCATTATATTCGATGTATTTGCCGCCACTGTTTCGTCCTGTATTTTATTGCTTTCAAATACACAATCTGAATGAATCATCTCGATATGATTTTCAATATTCGAAATAGTTTCAACACTGTTGATATACTCTTTCATTCGTTTTTTGTCACGGTTGACAGTTGAAATCGACTTTCGTTTACTTTTATTTGTATCTTCATTTGCAAACATTATAGAAATACGTGCTCTGTCACTTTCACCATGCACAGTAAATGTAATATTTCGAAATTGTTCACAAGCATTTTCAATGGTACTCCTTAATAAGGATGGAAGTCTCTCCATTATAATATAATTCACCCTTGGGTAGCCTCTTTCTATACGACAATGTTTACAATAATGTAAAACATTACAAACGACAGTTTTGTTATAATTAAAGTCAAAAACTTACTTCTGATACAAGTTAGAACGTTTATATTCCGAAAATATGCTTGGAAATCCGAGCAATCACTTATAACATAGTAAATATTTCCTTAGACATAAACACAACGTCCAGTCACTTAAAGGTCCACTCGACCACCAATTCGTGAAAGAAAAAAATATCTACATGAAAAGAAATTAACCTTAAAACTTTTTTTTATTAGTATTTTAATTTTTGAAGAGTGTAAAAGGTGGCAAAAATTTGCGCCGCCCGGGAATCGAACCCGGGTCGCAAGAATGGGAATCTTGCATGATACCACTACACCAGCGGCGCTTCAATATGAAGAAGTGAATTTTATCTATTTCTATATATCCGGGTACCCTGTGATACTGCAACTTTTCTACTGTTCACCACAAAATAGATCAACTTGTCATATACATCTAACATTCTTGCAACAGACCTGTAGTTAAATCGAGAAAAACTGTTACGGGCAATAGGAACAAAAATTTGTTAAAAGCAAGAGGTTTTGCGTAAAAAGGTGGCAAAATCTGCCCCCAGTGAGAGTCGAACTCACGACCCCTGGTTTACGAGACCAGTGCTTTTTTTTTTTTTTTTTATCTTTATTATAATCAAACTTCGTATTTATATATCACAGTTCAAAATTACACATCAATGAAAAACATTATTATCAATTACTGTCCTTTCTCTGAAAAGAAACATTCAATATTCTACATTTACAATTCAAATGCGTGAAATATTTGTCACGAACACAATTATCTGGTTATATACTCATATATAGATATCATATTATATCCTTATAGAAAAATATTCTAACTCACTCTTATCTACCATTCAGCACATACATTCAAATTGATAAAAAGCTTACACAGAATACAAAGAAAATTTAGAGTGAAAAATGATTATGACGTCTTATTTTCCGACAGAGGACAAAAAATAATACAATAGAAAATATTGTTCGCACTGGGCTGGATTCCATTCCACAACGCAATCAAAATTCGAAGTATTAAATATCGAGTCAATCATCAGCTATTTTAAGACATGCAAACAGAGCACAAAAATTTTCAAAATATTTGGAAAAACTTTTTCACAACATACTCACAAACAACATACAAACTATCTCTCTTACAAATCAACATATAATAAAATAATAAAACATTTAAAGTTTTTTATTTGTCGCAAATTCTATCATCTCATCTAGTCCTTTTCTCACATCATCAGTCATCAATTTCGGTATAGTTCTTACATCACGAAAATCTTCAGTCAACACTTTATTAAATTTATAGAAACCTCGGTCACTGCAATCGAGTATTTCAAATTCTTTCTCATCTATATGATACAATATCAGACGATTCCTCAATGTTTTTCCGATCAACAATTCGTTACGACCTCCTGATTGTTTCAAAACAAATTTTGGAATTAACTTAATATCAGTTGCAATATTTGACGGAAATGTTTGTTTACTTTTGTCATTATTTTCTACCAATTTATCGCGTTGAGATGTAGCAGATAGAATATCCCTGTAATTTACTTTACTAAGCGGCGGAAATTCTGAAAGTTCATCATCTTTTGTATTACATTTATTCCTTTCAATTTTGTCCATGGATAATCTACCTTTGTTTTTATTTACATTTTTTCTATTGACACAATTAACTGATACAGACAATTCTTTACCTGTATCGATTGCACTCAGTTCTATAGTTGGACGTTCTATACCGGTTTCAATGTTACCTGAACATGCTATAACGGAGGCCTCAGACGGGTTATCTTCAATGTCCATTATATCCGATGTATTTGCCGCCACTGTTTCGTCCTGTATTTTATTGCTTTCAAATACACAATCTGAATGAATCATCTCGATATGATTTTCAATATTCGAAATAGTTTCAACACTGTTGTTATACTCTTTCATTCGTTTTTTGTCACGGTTGACAGTTGAAATCGACTTTCGTTTACTTTTATTTGTATCTTCATTTGCAAACATTATAGAAATACGTGCTCTGTCACTTTCACCATGCACAGTAAATGTAATATTTCGAAATTGTTCACAAGCATTTTCAATGGTACTCCTTAATAAGGATGGAAGTCTCTCCATTATAATATAATTCACCCTTGGGTAGCCTCTTTTTATACGACAATGTTTACAATAATGTAAAACATTACAAACGACAGTTTTGTTATAATTAAAGTCAAAAACTTACTTCTGATACAAGTTAGAACCTTTATATTCCGAAAATATGCTTGGAAATCCGAGCAATCACTTATAACACAGTAAATATTTCCTTAGACATAAACACAACGTCCAGTCACTTAAAGGTCCACTCGACCCAAAAATCAACAAAAATTTGTTAAAAGCAAGGGGTTTTGCGTAAAAAGGTGGCAAAATCTGCCCCCAGTGAGAGTCGAACTCACGACCCCTGGTTTACGAGACCAGTGCTCTAACCACTGAGCTATAGGGGCTTTGACGCATCTTTCGCTTAATGTAGTATATGTTCATCAGGCAAAATTTCTCTCTAAATTTGATGTAAAAAGCCAAATTCAGGATAGAATACTAGAAAACTCATTTTGTTCAGTTCCTTTTTAAAGGAAAGCATGTATTTAGCCAATCAAAGTAGTAATATGATGCTTTGGCTAAAGCCAACGAAAGTGCAAACTATGTAGCTAGTTAATAGGTAAGGTTTAAATCAAGCATACATATACATATAGTAACCACTTGATGCATTCGTGAAAGAAACAAATATCTACATGAAAAGAAATTAACCTTAAAACTTTTTTTTTATTAGTATTTCAATTTTTGAAGAGTGTAAAAGGTGGCAAAAATTTGCGCCGCCCGGGAATCGAACCCGGGTCGCAAGAATGGGAATCTTGCATGATACCACTACACCAGCGGCGCTTCAATATGAAGAAGTGAATTTTATGTATTTCTATATATCCAGGTACCCTGTGATACTGCAACTTGTCTACTGTTCACCACAAAATACATCAACTTGTCATATATATCTAACATTCTTGCAACAGACCTGTAGTTAAATCGAGAAAAACTGTCACGGGCAATAGGAAGAAAAATTTGTTAAAAGCAAGGGGTTTTGCGTAAAAAGGTGGCAAAATCTGCCCCCAGTGAGAGTCGAACTCACGACCCCTGGTTTACGAGACCAGTGCTCTAACCACTGAGCTATAGGGGCTTTGACGCATCTTTCGCTTAATGTAGTATATGTTCATCAGGCAAAATTTCTCTCTAAATTTGATGTAAAAAGCCAAATTCAGGATAGAATACTAGAAAACTCATTTTGTTCAGTTCCTTTTTAAAGGAAAGCATGTATTTAGCCAATCAAAGTAGTAATATGATGCTTTGGCTAAAACCAACGAAAGTGCAAACTATGTAGCTAGTTAATAGGTAAGGTTTAAATCAAGCATACATATACATATAGTAACCGCTTGATGCATTCGTGAAAGAAACAAATATCTACATGAAAAGAAATTAACCTTAAAACTTTTTTTTTATTAGTATTTCAATTTTTGAAGAGTGTAAAAGGTGGCAAAAATTTGCGCCGCCCGGGAATCGAACCCGGGTCGCAAGAATGGGAATCTTGCATGATACCACTACACCAGCGGCGCTTCAATATGAAGAAGTGAATTTTATGTATTTCTATATATCCAGGTACCCTGTGATACTGCAACTTGTCTACTGTTCACCACAAAATACATCAACTTGTCATATATATCTAACATTCTTGCAACAGACCTGTAGTTAAATCGAGAAAAACTGTCACGGGCAATAGGAACAAAAATTTGTTAAAAGCAAGGGGTTTTGCGTAAAAAGGTGGCAAAATCTGCCCCCAGTGAGAGTCGAACTCACGACCCCTGGTTTACGAGACCAGTGCTCTTTTTTTTTTTTATCTTTATTATAATCCACAATTCATATATACACAAATTTGAAAACATTACCATTAGTTATTGTCCTTTCATTATCTATATAGCGTGAAATATTTGTCACGAACATAATTAACTGATTATTTACTTTCAATACTCATATTGATATACATATACACATCATTTTCTATAGAAAAATATCATATCCCTATACTTATATTGAATCTCTATCTAATTTACCACTCAGCTCATACATTCACAATTATCATTATTAAAAGCTTACACAGAATACAATGAAAAATCAAAAGAGTTATCTGTTTGTACTGTCTTATTGTCCGACATATGACATAAAAAGTGACAATCGAAATAATAGTTCGCACAGGGCTGGTCTCCATTCCACCACGCAAATAAAATCGAAAGTATTAAATCTAAGGGCAATTATCAGCAATAATAAGACAAACAAACAACATCACAATATAATTATCATCGTTCAGCAAAAACTTTTTCTCACATTTTCTCACAGAAATATACCCACTTTCTCTCTACAAAAACAAATTACAATATATCAATAAAAAAAAAATTACAGTCTTTTCATTTTCGCAACTTTTTCCATCTTCAATATCCCTTCATTCACTTCATCATTCATAAATGGTGTTGTTCGTACATCTTCAAAATCCTCGGTTAGCACTTTGTTAAATCTAGAGTACTCATGTTCCCCGGGAAGGAGAAGTTCAAAATTTTTACGGCTCATATGGAACAATACCAGACGTCCTCTTTCCGTTTTTCCAATCAAAATGTCCATACTGTTCCGGCTTTTTTTCAAAACAATTTTCCTTATAATTCCACTTTCTGGTACCTTTCTATTATGTTCTTTCGCTTTATCACATGATTGTACACCTGATGACGTAGTGGATACAATATCGTTATTATTCTTTTTACTAATTGTACATTTTGTTACTAAATTTTCTACTTCTACGTTGCATTTATCATTTTCAATTCTCCCAACAGATACGCTATGTTTATCTTTATTCATATTGTTTACACTTTTACTCGCTAAACAGGTTGGTGACATAGACAATTCATTACCTGTATCGATCGATAGTTCTATATTTGGACTCTCTATAATATCAATGTTACCTGTAGTAGCGGAGGCCACAGACGGGTCATCTTCAAAATCCATTATATCTAAGGTATTTGTCGATACCTTTTCACTCGTTCTTTGCATAATTTCGGATGAACGATCTGAACAAATCACATTTGTATTATTCTCAATATTCTCAATATTTACATTGTCATTGTTATATTCTTTCATCCGTTTTTTATTACGATTGACGGTAGAATTTGATTTTCTTTTACTCTTTGTACTATCTTCATTTGTAAACACTATAGATACACGGGCTCTGTCATTCTCACCGTGAACAGTAAATGTTATATTACGAAATTGTTCGCATGCATTTTCTATAGTACTCATCAGTAGAGCTGGAAGTCTCTCCATTATAAATATAATTAAAAACAGTTATACAATTCACCCTCGGGAAGCCTCTTTCAATTCAACAATATTTACAACATTTCAAACAGTTAATAAAGACGGGTTTTTCAATATCAATGAAAAGAACTTACTTCTAAAACAAGTAAGAATGTTAATAATCCATATTTTAGCTTGGTAATCCGAGCAATAACTTGTAATAGAGTAAAATTTTCACAGTACTCAAAACAAACGTCCTGTCATATAAAGGTCCACTCGACTTTTTTCAGAGTCGAACTCACGACCCCTGGTTTACGAGACCAGTGCTCTAACCACTGAGCTATAGGGGCTTTGACGCATCTTTCGCTTAATGTAGTATATGTTCATCAGGCAAAATTTCTCTCTAAATTTGATGTAAAAAGCCAAATTTAGGATAAAATACTAGAAAATTCATGTTGTTCAGTTCCTTTTTAAAGGAAAGCATGTATTTAGCCAATCAAAGTAGTAATATGATGCTTTGGCTAAATCAACGAAAGTGCAAACTCTGTAGCTAGTTAATAGGTAAGGTTTAAATCAAGCATACATATACATATAGTAACCGCTTGATGCATTCGTGAAAGAAAAAAATATCTACATGAAAAGAAATTAACCTTAAAACTTTTTTTTTATTAGTATTTCAATTTTTGAAGAGTGTAAAAGGTGGCAAAAATTTGCGCCGCCCGGGAATCGAACCCGGGTCGCAAGAATGGGAATCTTGCATGATACCACTACACCAGCGGCGCTTCAATATGAAGAAGTGAATTTTATGTATTTCTATATATCCGGGTACCCTGCGATACTGCAACTTGTCTACTGTTCACCATAAAATACATCAACTTGTCATATACATCTAACATTCTTGCAACAGACCTGTAGTTAAATCGAGAAAAACTGTCACGGGCAATAGGAACAAAAATTTGTTAAAAGCAAGGGGTTTTGCGTAAAAAGGTGGCAAAATCTGCCCCCAGTGAGAGTCGAACTCACGACCCCTGGTTTACGAGACCAGTGCTCTAACCACTGAGCTATAGGGGCTTTGACGCATCATTCGCTTAATGTAGTATATGTTCATCAGGCAAAATTTCTCTCTAAATTTGATGTAAAAAGCCAAATTTAGGATAAAATACTAGAAAATTCATGTTGTTCAGTTCCTTTTTAAAGGAAAGCATGTATTTAGCCAATCAAAGTAGTAATATGATGCTTTGGCTAAAACCAACGAAAGTGCAAACTCTGTAGCTAGTTAATAGGTAAGGTTTAAATCAAGCATACATATACATATAGTAACCGCTTGATGCATTCGTGAAAGAAAAAAATATCTACATGAAAAGAAATTAACCTTAAAACTTTTTTTTTATTAGTATTTCAATTTTTGAAGAGTGTAAAAGGTGGCAAAAATTTGCGCCGCCCGGTCATCGAACCCGGGTCGCAAGAATGGGAATCTTGCATGATACCACTACACCAGCGGCGCTTCAATATGAAGAAGTGAATTTTATGTATTTCTATATATCCGGGTACCCTGCGATACTGCAACTTGTCTACTGTTCACCATAAAATACATCAACTTGTCATATACATCTAACATTCTTGCAACAGACCTGTAGTTAAATCGAGAAAAACTGTCACGGGCAATAGGAAGAAAAATTTGTTAAAAGCAAGGGGTTTTGCGTAAAAAGGTGGCAAAATCTGCCCCCAGTGAGAGTCGAACTCACGACCCCTGGTTTACGAGACCAGTGCTCTAACCACTGAGCTATAGGGGCTTTGACGCATCTTTCGCTTAATGTAGTATATGTTCATCAGGCAAAATTTCTCTCTAAATTTGATGTAAAAAGCCAAATTTAGGATAAAATACTAGAAAATTCATGTTGTTCAGTTCCTTTTTAAAGGAAAGCATGTATTTAGCCAATCAAAGTAGTAATATGATGCTTTGGCTAAAACCAACGAAAGTGCAAACTCTGTAGCTAGTTAATAGGTAAGGTTTAAATCAAGCATACATATACATATAGTAACCGCTTGATGCATTCGTGAAAGAAAAAAATATCTACATGAAAAGAAATTAACCTTAAAACTTTTTTTTTATTAGTATTTCAATTTTTGAAGAGTGTAAAAGGTGGCAAAAATTTGCGCCGCCCGGGAATCGAACCCGGGTCGCAAGAATGGGAATCTTGCATGATACCACTACACCAGCGGCGCTTCAATATGAAGAAGTGAATTTTATATGTATTTCTATATATCCGGGTACCCTGCGATACTGCAACTTGTCTACTGTTCACCATAAAATACATCAACTTGTCATATACATCTAACATTCTTGCAACAGACCTGTAGTTAAATCGAGAAAAACTGTCACGGGCAATAGGAAGAAAAATTTGTTAAAAGCAAGGGGTTTTGCGTAAAAAGGTGGCAAAATCTGCCCCCAGTGAGAGTCGAACTCACGACACCTGGTTTACGAGACCAGTGCTCTAACCACTGAGCTATAGGGGCTTTGACGCATCATTCGCTTAATGTAGTATATGTTCATCAGGCAAAATTTCTCTCTAAATTTGATGTAAAAAGCCAAATTTAGGATAAAATACTAGAAAATTCATGTTGTTCAGTTCCTTTTTAAAGGAAAGCATGTATTTAGCCAATCAAAGTAGTAATATGATGCTTTGGCTAAAACCAACGAAAGTGCAAACTCTGTAGCTAGTTAATAGGTAAGGTTTAAATCAAGCATACATATACATATAGTAACCGCTTGATGCATTCGTGAAAGAAAAAAATATCTACATGAAAAGAAATTAACCTTAAAACTTTTTTTTTATTTGTATTTCAATTTTTGAAGAGTGTAAAAGGTGGCAAAAATTTGCGCCGCCCGGTCATCGAACCCGGGTCGCAAGAATGGGAATCTTGCATGATACCACTACACCAGCGGCGCTTCAATATGAAGAAGTGAATTTTATGTATTTCTATATATCCGGGTACCCTGCGATACTGCAACTTGTCTACTGTTCACCATAAAATACATCAACTTGTCATATACATCTAACATTCTTGCAACAGACCTGTAGTTAAATCGAGAAAAACTGTCACGGGCAATAGGAAGAAAAATTTGTTAAAAGCAAGGGGTTTTGCGTAAAAAGGTGGCAAAATCTGCCCCCAGTGAGAGTCGAACTCACGACCCCTGGTTTACGAGACCAGTGCTCTAACCACTGAGCTATAGGGGCTTTGACGCATCTTTCGCTTAATGTAGTATATGTTCATCAGGCAAAATTTCTCTCTAAATTTGATGTAAAAAGCCAAATTTAGGATAAAATACTAGAAAATTCATGTTGTTCAGTTCCTTTTTAAAGGAAAGCATGTATTTAGCCAATCAAAGTAGTAATATGATGCTTTGGCTAAAACCAACGAAAGTGCAAACTCTGTAGCTAGTTAATAGGTAAGGTTTAAATCAAGCATACATATACATATAGTAACCGCTTGATGCATTCGTGAAAGAAAAAAATATCTACATGAAAAGAAATTAACCTTAAAACTTTTTTTTTATTAGTATTTCAATTTTTGAAGAGTGTAAAAGGTGGCAAAAATTTGCGCCGCCCGGGAATCGAACCCGGGTCGCAAGAATGGGAATCTTGCATGATACCACTACACCAGCGGCGCTTCAATATGAAGAAGTGAATTTTATGTATTTCTATATATCCGGGTACCCTGCGATACTGCAACTTGTCTACTGTTCACCATAAAATACATCAACTTGTCATATACATCTAACATTCTTGCAACAGACCTGTAGTTAAATCGAGAAAAACTGTCACGGGCAATAGAAAGAAAAATTTGTTAAAAGCAAGGGGTTTTGCGTAAAAAGGTGGCAAAATCTGCCCCCAGTGAGAGTCGAACTCACGACCCCTGGTTTACGAGACCAGTGCTCTAACCACTGAGCTATAGGGGCTTTGACGCATCTTTCGCTTAATGTAGTATATGTTCATCAGGCAAAATTTCTCTCTAAATTTGATGTAAAAAGCCAAATTTAGGATAAAATACTAGAAAATTCATGTTGTTCAGTTCCTTTTTGAAGGAAAGCATGTATTTAGCCAATCAAAGTAGTAATATGATGCTTTGGCTAAAACCAACGAAAGTGCAAACTCTGTAGCTAGTTAATAGGTAAGGTTTAAATCAAGCATACATATACATATAGTAACCGCTTGATGCATTCGTGAAAGAAAAAAATATCTACATGAAAAGAAATTAACCTTAAAACTTTTTTTTTATTAGTATTTCAATTTTTGAAGAGTGTAAAAGGTGGCAAAAATTTGCGCCGCCCGGGAATCGAACCCGGGTCGCAAGAATGGGAATCTTCGATACCACTACACCAGCGGCGCTTCAATATGAAGAAGTGAATTTTATGTATTTCTATATATCCGGGTACCCTGCGATACTGCAACTTGTCTACTGTTCACCATAAAATACACATCTAACATTCTTGCAACAGACCTGTAGTTAAATCGAGAAAAACTGTCACGGGCAATAGGAAGAAAAATTTGTTAAAAGCAAGGGGTTTTGCGTAAAAAGGTGGCAAAATCTGCCCCCAGTGAGAGTCGAACTCACGACCCCTGGTTTACGAGACCAGTGCTCTAACCACTGAGCTATAGGGGCTTTGACGCATCTTTCGCTTAATGTAGTATATGTTCATCAGGCAAAATTTCTCTCTAAATTTGATGTAAAAAGCCAAATTTAGGATAAAATACTAGAAAATTCATGTTGTTCAGTTCCTTTTTAAAGGAAAGCATGTATTTAGCCAATCAAAGTAGTAATATGATGCTTTGGCTAAAACCAACGAAAGTGCAAACTCTGTAGCTAGTTAATAGGTAAGGTTTAAATCAAGCATACATATACATATAGTAACCGCTTGATGCATTCGTGAAAGAAAAAAATATCTACATGAAAAGAAATTAACTTTAAAACTTTTTTTTTATTAGTATTTCAATTTTTGAAGAGTGTAAAAGGTGGCAAAAATTTGCGCCGCCCGGGAATCGAACCCGGGTCGCAAGAATGGGAATCTTGCATGATACCACTACACCAGCGGCGCTTCAATATGAAGAAGTGAATTTTATGTATTTCTATATATCCGGGTACCCTGCGATACTGCAACTTGTCTACTGTTCACCATAAAATACATCAACTTGTCATATACATCTAACATTCTTGCAACAGACCTGTAGTTAAATCGAGAAAAACTGTCACGGGCAATAGGAAGAAAAATTTGTTAAAAGCAAGGGGTTTTGCGTAAAAAGGTGGCAAAATCTGCCCCCAGTGAGAGTCGAACTCACGACCCCTGGTTTACGAGACCAGTGCTCTAACCACTGAGCTATAGGGGCTTTGACGCATCTTTCGCTTAATGTAGTATATGTTCAGCAGGCAAAATTTCTCTCTAAATTTGATGTAAAAAGCCAAATTTAGGATAAAATACTAGAAAATTCATGTTGTTCAGTTCCTTTTTAAAGGAAAGCATGTATTTAGCCAATCAAAGTAGTAATATGATGCTTTGGCTAAAACCAACGAAAGTGCAAACTCTGTAGCTAGTTAATAGGTAAGGTTTAAATCAAGCATACATATACATATAGTAACCGCTTGATGCATTCGTGAAAGAAAAAAATATCTACATGAAAAGAAATTAACCTTAAAACTTTTTTTTTATTAGTATTTCAATTTTTGAAGAGTGTAAAAGGTGGCAAAAATTTGCGCCGCCCGGTCATCGAACCCGGGTCGCAAGAATGGGAATCTTGCATGATACCACTACACCAGCGGCGCTTCAATATGAAGAAGTGAATTTTATGTATTTCTATATATCCGGGTACCCTGCGATACTGCAACTTGTCTACTGTTCACCATAAAATACATCAACTTGTCATATACATCTAACATTCTTGCAACAGACCTGTAGTTAAATCGAGAAAAACTGTCACGGGCAATAGGAAGAAAAATTTGTTAAAAGCAAGGGGTTTTGCGTAAAAAGGTGGCAAAATCTGCCCCCAGTGAGAGTCGAACTCACGACCCCTGGTTTACGAGACCAGTGCTCTAACCACTGAGCTATAGGGGCTTTGACGCATCTTTCGCTTAATGTAGTATATGTTCATCAGGCAAAATTTCTCTCTAAATTTGATGTAAAAAGCCAAATTTAGGATAAAATACTAGAAAATTCATGTTGTTCAGTTCCTTTTTAAAGGAAAGCATGTATTTAGCCAATCAAAGTAGTAATATGATGCTTTGGCTAAAACCAACGAAAGTGCAAACTCTGTAGCTAGTTAATAGGTAAGGTTTAAATCAAGCATACATATACATATAGTAACCGCTTGATGCATTCGTGAAAGAAAAAAATATCTACATGAAAAGAAATTAACCTTAAAACTTTTTTTTTATTAGTATTTCAATTTTTGAAGAGTGTAAAAGGTGGCAAAAATTTGCGCCGCCCGGGAATCGAACCCGGGTCGCAAGAATGGGAATCTTGCATGATACCACTACACCAGCGGCGCTTCAATATGAAGAAGTGAATTTTATGTATTTCTATATATCCGGGTACCCTGCGATACTGCAACTTGTCTACTGTTCACCATAAAATACACATCTAACATTCTTGCAACAGACCTGTAGTTAAATCGAGAAAAACTGTCACGGGCAATAGGAAGAAAAATTTGTTAAAAGCAAGGGGTTTTGCGTAAAAAGGTGGCAAAATCTGCCCCCAGTGAGAGTCGAACTCACGACACCTGGTTTACGAGACCAGTGCTCTAACCACTGAGCTATAGGGGCTTTGACGCATCATTCGCTTAATGTAGTATATGTTCATCAGGCAAAATTTCTCTCTAAATTTGATGTAAAAAGCCAAATTTAGGATAAAATACTAGAAAATTCATGTTGTTCAGTTCCTTTTTAAAGGAAAGCATGTATTTAGCCAATCAAAGTAGTAATATGATGCTTTGGCTAAAACCAACGAAAGTGCAAACTCTGTAGCTAGTTAATAGGTAAGGTTTAAATCAAGCATACATATACATATAGTAACCGCTTGATGCATTCGTGAAAGAAAAAAATATCTACATGAAAAGAAATTAACCTTAAAACTTTTTTTTTATTTGTATTTCAATTTTTGAAGAGTGTAAAAGGTGGCAAAAATTTGCGCCGCCCGGTCATCGAACCCGGGTCGCAAGAATGGGAATCTTGCATGATACCACTACACCAGCGGCGCTTCAATATGAAGAAGTGAATTTTATGTATTTCTATATATCCGGGTACCCTGCGATACTGCAACTTGTCTACTGTTCACCATAAAATACATCAACTTGTCATATACATCTAACATTCTTGCAACAGACCTGTAGTTAAATCGAGAAAAACTGTCACGGGCAATAGGAAGAAAAATTTGTTAAAAGCAAGGGGTTTTGCGTAAAAAGGTGGCAAAATCTGCCCCCAGTGAGAGTCGAACTCACGACACCTGGTTTACGAGACCAGTGCTCTAACCACTGAGCTATAGGGGCTTTGACGCATCATTCGCTTAATGTAGTATATGTTCATCAGGCAAAATTTCTCTCTAAATTTGATGTAAAAAGCCAAATTTAGGATAAAATACTAGAAAATTCATGTTGTTCAGTTCCTTTTTAAAGGAAAGCATGTATTTAGCCAATCAAAGTAGTAATATGATGCTTTGGCTAAAACCAACGAAAGTGCAAACTCTGTAGCTAGTTAATAGGTAAGGTTTAAATCAAGCATACATATACATATAGTAACCGCTTGATGCATTCGTGAAAGAAAAAAATATCTACATGAAAAGAAATTAACCTTAAAACTTTTTTTTTATTTGTATTTCAATTTTTGAAGAGTGTAAAAGGTGGCAAAAATTTGCGCCGCCCGGTCATCGAACCCGGGTCGCAAGAATGGGAATCTTGCATGATACCACTACACCAGCGGCGCTTCAATATGAAGAAGTGAATTTTATGTATTTCTATATATCCGGGTACCCTGCGATACTGCAACTTGTCTACTGTTCACCATAAAATACATCAACTTGTCATATACATCTAACATTCTTGCAACAGACCTGTAGTTAAATCGAGAAAAACTGTCACGGGCAATAGGAAGAAAAATTTGTTAAAAGCAAGGGGTTTTGCGTAAAAAGGTGGCAAAATCTGCCCCCAGTGAGAGTCGAACTCACGACCCCTGGTTTACGAGACCAGTGCTCTAACCACTGAGCTATAGGGGCTTTGACGCATCTTTCGCTTAATGTAGTATATGTTCATCAGGCAAAATTTCTCTCTAAATTTGATGTAAAAAGCCAAATTTAGGATAAAATACTAGAAAATTCATGTTGTTCAGTTCCTTTTTAAAGGAAAGCATGTATTTAGCCAATCAAAGTAGTAATATGATGCTTTGGCTAAAACCAACGAAAGTGCAAACTCTGTAGCTAGTTAATAGGTAAGGTTTAAATCAAGCATACATATACATATAGTAACCGCTTGATGCATTCGTGAAAGAAAAAAATATCTACATGAAAAGAAATTAACCTTAAAACTTTTTTTTTATTAGTATTTCAATTTTTGAAGAGTGTAAAAGGTGGCAAAAATTTGCGCCGCCCGGGAATCGAACCCGGGTCGCAAGAATGGGAATCTTGCATGATACCACTACACCAGCGGCGCTTCAATATGAAGAAGTGAATTTTATGTATTTCTATATATCCGGGTACCCTGCGATACTGCAACTTGTCTACTGTTCACCATAAAATACATCAACTTGTCATATACATCTAACATTCTTGCAACAGACCTGTAGTTAAATCGAGAAAAACTGTCACGGGCAATAGAAAGAAAAATTTGTTAAAAGCAAGGGGTTTTGCGTAAAAAGGTGGCAAAATCTGCCCCCAGTGAGAGTCGAACTCACGACCCCTGGTTTACGAGACCAGTGCTCTAACCACTGAGCTATAGGGGCTTTGACGCATCTTTCGCTTAATGTAGTATATGTTCATCAGGCAAAATTTCTCTCTAAATTTGATGTAAAAAGCCAAATTTAGGATAAAATACTAGAAAATTCATGTTGTTCAGTTCCTTTTTGAAGGAAAGCATGTATTTAGCCAATCAAAGTAGTAATATGATGCTTTGGCTAAAACCAACGAAAGTGCAAACTCTGTAGCTAGTTAATAGGTAAGGTTTAAATCAAGCATACATATACATATAGTAACCGCTTGATGCATTCGTGAAAGAAAAAAATATCTACATGAAAAGAAATTAACCTTAAAACTTTTTTTTTATTAGTATTTCAATTTTTGAAGAGTGTAAAAGGTGGCAAAAATTTGCGCCGCCCGGGAATCGAACCCGGGTCGCAAGAATGGGAATCTTCGATACCACTACACCAGCGGCGCTTCAATATGAAGAAGTGAATTTTATGTATTTCTATATATCCGGGTACCCTGCGATACTGCAACTTGTCTACTGTTCACCATAAAATACACATCTAACATTCTTGCAACAGACCTGTAGTTAAATCGAGAAAAACTGTCACGGGCAATAGGAAGAAAAATTTGTTAAAAGCAAGGGGTTTTGCGTAAAAAGGTGGCAAAATCTGCCCCCAGTGAGAGTCGAACTCACGACCCCTGGTTTACGAGACCAGTGCTCTAACCACTGAGCTATAGGGGCTTTGACGCATCTTTCGCTTAATGTAGTATATGTTCATCAGGCAAAATTTCTCTCTAAATTTGATGTAAAAAGCCAAATTTAGGATAAAATACTAGAAAATTCATGTTGTTCAGTTCCTTTTTAAAGGAAAGCATGTATTTAGCCAATCAAAGTAGTAATATGATGCTTTGGCTAAAACCAACGAAAGTGCAAACTCTGTAGCTAGTTAATAGGTAAGGTTTAAATCAAGCATACATATACATATAGTAACCGCTTGATGCATTCGTGAAAGAAAAAAATATCTACATGAAAAGAAATTAACTTTAAAACTTTTTTTTTATTAGTATTTCAATTTTTGAAGAGTGTAAAAGGTGGCAAAAATTTGCGCCGCCCGGGAATCGAACCCGGGTCGCAAGAATGGGAATCTTGCATGATACCACTACACCAGCGGCGCTTCAATATGAAGAAGTGAATTTTATGTATTTCTATATATCCGGGTACCCTGCGATACTGCAACTTGTCTACTGTTCACCATAAAATACATCAACTTGTCATATACATCTAACATTCTTGCAACAGACCTGTAGTTAAATCGAGAAAAACTGTCACGGGCAATAGGAAGAAAAATTTGTTAAAAGCAAGGGGTTTTGCGTAAAAAGGTGGCAAAATCTGCCCCCAGTGAGAGTCGAACTCACGACCCCTGGTTTACGAGACCAGTGCTCTAACCACTGAGCTATAGGGGCTTTGACGCATCTTTCGCTTAATGTAGTATATGTTCAGCAGGCAAAATTTCTCTCTAAATTTGATGTAAAAAGCCAAATTTAGGATAAAATACTAGAAAATTCATGTTGTTCAGTTCCTTTTTAAAGGAAAGCATGTATTTAGCCAATCAAAGTAGTAATATGATGCTTTGGCTAAAACCAACGAAAGTGCAAACTCTGTAGCTAGTTAATAGGTAAGGTTTAAATCAAGCATACATATACATATAGTAACCGCTTGATGCATTCGTGAAAGAAAAAAATATCTACATGAAAAGAAATTAACCTTAAAACTTTTTTTTTATTAGTATTTCAATTTTTGAAGAGTGTAAAAGGTGGCAAAAATTTGCGCCGCCCGGGAATCGAACCCGGGTCGCAAGAATGGGAATCTTGCATGATACCACTACACCAGCGGCGCTTCAATATGAAGAAGTGAATTTTATGTATTTCTATATATCCGGGTACCCTGCGATACTGCAACTTGTCTACTGTTCACCATAAAATACATCAACTTGTCATATACATCTAACATTCTTGCAACAGACCTGTAGTTAAATCGAGAAAAACTGTCACGGGCAATAGGAAGAAAAATTTGTTAAAAGCAAGGGGTTTTGCGTAAAAAGGTGGCAAAATCTGCCCCCAGTGAGAGTCGAACTCACGACCCCTGGTTTACGAGACCAGTGCTCTAACCACTGAGCTATAGGGGCTTTGACGCATCTTTCGCTTAATGTAGTATATGTTCATCAGGCAAAATTTCTCTCTAAATTTGATGTAAAAAGCCAAATTTAGGATAAAATACTAGAAAATTCATGTTGTTCAGTTCCTTTTTAAAGGAAAGCATGTATTTAGCCAATCAAAGTAGTAATATGATGCTTTGGCTAAAACCAACGAAAGTGCAAACTCTGTAGCTAGTTAATAGGTAAGGTTTAAATCAAGCATACATATACATATAGTAACCGCTTGATGCATTCGTGAAAGAAAAAAATATCTACATGAAAAGAAATTAACCTTAAAACTTTTTTTTTATTAGTATTTCAATTTTTGAAGAGTGTAAAAGGTGGCAAAAATTTGCGCCGCCCGGGAATCGAACCCGGGTCGCAAGAATGGGAATCTTGCATGATACCACTACACCAGCGGCGCTTCAATATGAAGAAGTGAATTTTATGTATTTCTATATATCCGGGTACCCTGCGATACTGCAACTTGTCTACTGTTCACCATAAAATACACATCTAACATTCTTGCAACAGACCTGTAGTTAAATCGAGAAAAACTGTCACGGGCAATAGGAAGAAAAATTTGTTAAAAGCAAGGGGTTTTGCGTAAAAAGGTGGCAAAATCTGCCCCCAGTGAGAGTCGAACTCACGACCCCTGGTTTACGAGACCAGTGCTCTAACCACTGAGCTATAGGGGCTTTGACGCATCTTTCGCTTAATGTAGTATATGTTCATCAGGCAAAATTTCTCTCTAAATTTGATGTAAAAAGCCAAATTTAGGATAAAATACTAGAAAATTCATGTTGTTCAGTTCCTTTTTAAAGGAAAGCATGTATTTAGCCAATCAAAGTAGTAATATGATGCTTTGGCTAAAACCAACGAAAGTGCAAACTCTGTAGCTAGTTAATAGGTAAGGTTTAAATCAAGCATACATATACATATAGTAACCGCTTGATGCATTCGTGAAAGAAAAAAATATCTACATGAAAAGAAATTAACTTTAAAACTTTTTTTTTATTAGTATTTCAATTTTTGAAGAGTGTAAAAGGTGGCAAAAATTTGCGCTGCCCGGGAATCGAACCCGGGTCGCAAGAATGGGAATCTTGCATGATACCACTACACCAGCGGCGCTTCAATATGAAGAAGTGAATTTTATGTATTTCTATATATCCGGGTACCCTGCGATACTGCAACTTGTCTACTGTTCACCATAAAATACATCAACTTGTCATATACATCTAACATTCTTGCAACAGACCTGTAGTTAAATCGAGAAAAACTGTCACGGGCAATAGGAAGAAAAATTTGTTAAAAGCAAGGGGTTTTGCGTAAAAAGGTGGCAAAATCTGCCCCCAGTGAGAGTCGAACTCACGACCCCTGGTTTACGAGACCAGTGCTCTAACCACTGAGCTATAGGGGCTTTGACGCATCTTTCGCTTAATGTAGTATATGTTCATCAGGCAAAATTTCTCTCTAAATTTGATGTAAAAAGCCAAATTTAGGATAAAATACTAGAAAATTCATGTTGTTCAGTTCCTTTTTAAAGGAAAGCATGTATTTAGCCAATCAAAGTAGTAATATGATGCTTTGGCTAAAACCAACGAAAGTGCAAACTCTGTAGCTAGTTAATAGGTAAGGTTTAAATCAAGCATACATATACATATAGTAACCGCTTGATGCATTCGTGAAAGAAAAAAATATCTACATGAAAAGAAATTAACTTTAAAACTTTTTTTTTATTAGTATTTCAATTTTTGAAGAGTGTAAAAGGTGGCAAAAATTTGCGCCGCCCGGGAATCGAACCCGGGTCGCAAGAATGGGAATCTTGCATGATACCACTACACCAGCGGCGCTTCAATATGAAGAAGTGAATTTTATGTATTTCTATATATCCGGGTACCCAGCGATACTGCAACTTGTCTACTGTTCACCATAAAATACATCAACTTGTCATATACATCTAACATTCTTGCAACAGACCTGTAGTTAAATCGAGAAAAACTGTCACGGGCAATAGGAAGAAAAATTTGTTAAAAGCAAGGGGTTTTGCGTAAAAAGGTGGCAAAATCTGCCCCCAGTGAGAGTCGAACTCACGACCCCTGGTTTACGAGACCAGTGCTCTAACCACTGAGCTATAGGGGCTTTGACGCATCTTTCGCTTAATGTAGTATATGTTCATCAGGCAAAATTTCTCTCTAAATTTGATGTAAAAAGCCAAATTTAGGGTAAAATACTAGAAAATTCATGTTGTTCAGTTCCTTTTTAAAGGAAAGCATGTATTTAGCCAATCAAAGTAGTAATATGATGCTTTGGCTAAAACCAACGAAAGTGCAAACTCTGTAGCTAGTTAATAGGTAAGGTTTAAATCAAGCATACATATACATATAGTAACCGCTTGATGCATTCGTGAAAGAAAAAAATATCTACATGAAAAGAAATTAACTTTAAAACTTTTTTTTTATTAGTATTTCAATTTTTGAAGAGTGTAAAAGGTGGCAAAAATTTGCGCCGCCCGGGAATCGAACCCGGGTCGCAAGAATGGGAATCTTGCATGATACCACTACACCAGCTGCGCTTCAATATGAAGAAGTGAATTTTATGTATTTCTATATATCCGGGTACCCTGCGATACTGCAACTTGTCTACTGTTCACCATAAAATACATCAACTTGTCATATACATCTAACATTCTTGCAACAGACCTGTAGTTAAATCGAGAAAAACTGTCACGGGCAATAGGAAGAAAAATTTGTTAAAAGCAAGGGGTTTTGCGTAAAAAGGTGGCAAAATCTGCCCCCAGTGAGAGTCGAACTCACGACCCCTGGTTTACGAGACCAGTGCTCTAACCACTGAGCTATAGGGGCTTTGACGCATCTTTCGCTTAATGTAGTATATGTTCATCAGGCAAAATTTCTCTCTAAATTTGATGTAAAAAGCCAAATTTAGGGTAAAATACTAGAAAATTCATGTTGTTCAGTTCCTTTTTAAAGGAAAGCATGTATTTAGCCAATCAAAGTAGTAATATGATGCTTTGGCTAAAACCAACGAAAGTGCAAACTCTGTAGCTAGTTAATAGGTAAGGTTTAAATCAAGCATACATATACATATAGTAACCGCTTGATGCATTCGTGAAAGAAAAAAATATCTACATGAAAAGAAATTAACTTTAAAACTTTTTTTTTATTAGTATTTCAATTTTTGAAGAGTGTAAAAGGTGGCAAAAATTTGCGCCGCCCGGGAATCGAACCCGGGTCGCAAGAATGGGAATCTTGCATGATACCACTACACCAGCGGCGCTTCAATATTTTATGTATTTCTATATATCCGGGTACCCTGCGATACTGCAACTTGTCTACTGTTCACCATAAAATACATCAACTTGTCATATACATCTAACATTCTTGCAACAGACCTGTAGTTAAATCGAGAAAAACTGTCACGGGCAATAGGAAGAAAAATTTGTTAAAAGCAAGGGGTTTTGCGTAAAAAGGTGGCAAAATCTGCCCCCAGTGAGAGTCGAACTCACGACCCCTGGTTTACGAGACCAGTGCTCTAACCACTGAGCTATAGGGGCTTTGACGCATCTTTCGCTTAATGTAGTATATGTTCATCAGGCAAAATTTCTCTCTAAATTTGATGTAAAAAGCCAAATTTAGGATAAAATACTAGAAAATTCATGTTGTTCAGTTCCTTTTTAAAGGAAAGCATGTATTTAGCCAATCAAAGTAGTAATATGATGCTTTGGCTAAAACCAACGAAAGTGCAAACTCTGTAGCTAGTTAATAGGTAAGGTTTAAATCAAGCATACATATACATATAGTAACCGCTTGATGCATTCGTGAAAGAAAAAAATATCTACATGAAAAGAAATTAACTTTAAAACTTTTTTTTTATTAGTATTTCAATTTTTGAAGAGTGTAAAAGGTGGCAAAAATTTGCGCCGCCCGGGAATCGAACCCGGGTCGCAAGAATGGGAATCTTGCATGATACCACTACACCAGCGGCGCTTCAATATGAAGAAGTGAATTTTATGTATTTCTATATATCCGGGTACCCTGCGATACTGCAACTTGTCTACTGTTCACCATAAAATACATCAACTTGTCATATACATCTAACATTCTTGCAACAGACCTGTAGTTAAATCGAGAAAAACTGTCACGGGCAATAGGAAGAAAAATTTGTTAAAAGCAAGGGGTTTTGCGTAAAAAGGTGGCAAAATCTGCCCCCAGTGAGAGTCGAACTCACGACCCCTGGTTTACGAGACCAGTGCTCTAACCACTGAGCTATAGGGGCTTTGACGCATCTTTCGCTTAATGTAGTATATGTTCATCAGGCAAAATTTCTCTCTAAATTTGATGTAAAAAGCCAAATTTAGGATAAAATACTAGAAAATTCATGTTGTTCAGTTCCTTTTTAAAGGAAAGCATGTATTTAGCCAATCAAAGTAGTAATATGATGCTTTGGCTAAAACCAACGAAAGTGCAAACTCTGTAGCTAGTTAATAGGTAAGGTTTAAATCAAGCATACATATACATATAGTAACCGCTTGATGCATTCGTGAAAGAAAAAAATATCTACATGAAAAGAAATTAACTTTAAAACTTTTTTTTTATTAGTATTTCAATTTTTGAAGAGTGTAAAAGGTGGCAAAAATTTGCGCCGCCCGGGAATCGAACCCGGGTCGCAAGAATGGGAATCTTGCATGATACCACTACACCAGCGGCGCTTCAATATGAAGAAGTGAATTTTATGTATTTCTATATATCCGGGTACCCTGCGATACTGCAACTTGTCTACTGTTCACCATAAAATACATCAACTTGTCATATACATCTAACATTCTTGCAACAGACCTGTAGTTAAATCGAGAAAAACTGTCACGGGCAATAGGAAGAAAAATTTGTTAAAAGCAAGGGGTTTTGCGTAAAAAGGTGGCAAAATCTGCCCCCAGTGAGAGTCGAACTCACGACCCCTGGTTTACGAGACCAGTGCTCTAACCACTGAGCTATAGGGGCTTTGACGCATCTTTCGCTTAATGTAGTATATGTTCATCAGGCAAAATTTCTCTCTAAATTTGATGTAAAAAGCCAAATTTAGGATAAAATACTAGAAAATTCATGTTGTTCAGTTCCTTTTTAAAGGAAAGCATGTATTTAGCCAATCAAAGTAGTAATATGATGCTTTGGCTAAAACCAACGAAAGTGCAAACTCTGTAGCTAGTTAATAGGTAAGGTTTAAATCAAGCATACATATACATATAGTAACCGCTTGATGCATTCGTGAAAGAAAAAAATATCTACATGAAAAGAAATTAACTTTAAAACTTTTTCTTTATTAGTATTTCAATTTTTGAAGAGTGTAAAAGGTGGCAAAAATTTGCGCCGCCCGGGAATCGAACCCGGGTCGCAAGAATGGGAATCTTGCATGATACCACTACACCAGCGGCGCTTCAATATGAAGAAGTGAATTTTATGTATTTCTATATATCCGGGTACCCTGCGATACTGCAACTTGTCTACTGTTCACCATAAAATACATCAACTTGTCATATACATCTAACATTCTTGCAACAGACCTGTAGTTAAATCGAGAAAAACTGTCACGGGCAATAGGAAGAAAAATTTGTTAAAAGCAAGGGGTTTTGCGTAAAAAGGTGGCAAAATCTGCCCCCAGTGAGAGTCGAACTCACGACCCCTGGTTTACGAGACCAGTGCTCTAACCACTGAGCTATAGGGGCTTTGACGCATCTTTCGCTTAATGTAGTATATGTTCATCAGGCAAAATTTCTCTCTAAATTTGATGTAAAAAGCCAAATTTAGGATAAAATACTAGAAAATTCATGTTGTTCAGTTCCTTTTTAAAGGAAAGCATGTATTTAGCCAATCAAAGTAGTAATATGATGCTTTGGCTAAAACCAACGAAAGTGCAAACTCTGTAGCTAGTTAATAGGTAAGGTTTAAATCAAGCATACATATACATATAGTAACCGCTTGATGCATTCGTGAAAGAAAAAAATATCTACATGAAAAGAAATTAACTTTAAAACTTTTTCTTTATTAGTATTTCAATTTTTGAAGAGTGTAAAAGGTGGCAAAAATTTGCGCCGCCCGGGAATCGAACCCGGGTCGCAAGAATGGGAATCTTGCATGATACCACTACACCAGCGGCGCTTCAATATGAAGAAGTGAATTTTATGTATTTCTATATATCCGGGTACCCTGCGATACTGCAACTTGTCTACTGTTCACCATAAAATACATCAACTTGTCATATACATCTAACATTCTTGCAACAGACCTGTAGTTAAATCGAGAAAAACTGTCACGGGCAATAGGAAGAAAAATTTGTTAAAAGCAAGGGGTTTTGCGTAAAAAGGTGGCAAAATCTGCCCCCAGTGAGAGTCGAACTCACGACCCCTGGTTTACGAGACCAGTGCTCTAACCACTGAGCTATAGGGGCTTTGACGCATCTTTCGCTTAATGTAGTATATGTTCATCAGGCAAAATTTCTCTCTAAATTTGATGTAAAAAGCCAAATTTAGGATAAAATACTAGAAAATTCATGTTGTTCAGTTCCTTTTTAAAGGAAAGCATGTATTTAGCCAATCAAAGTAGTAATATGATGCTTTGGCTAAAACCAACGAAAGTGCAAACTCTGTAGCTAGTTAATAGGTAAGGTTTAAATCAAGCATACATATACATATAGTAACCGCTTGATGCATTCGTGAAAGAAAAAAATATCTACATGAAAAGAAATTAACTTTAAAACTTTTTCTTTATTAGTATTTCAATTTTTGAAGAGTGTAAAAGGTGGCAAAAATTTGCGCCGCCCGGGAATCGAACCCGGGTCGCAAGAATGGGAATCTTGCATGATACCACTACACCAGCGGCGCTTCAATATGAAGAAGTGAATTTTATGTATTTCTATATATCCGGGTACCCTGCGATACTGCAACTTGTCTACTGTTCACCATAAAATACATCAACTTGTCATATACATCTAACATTCTTGCAACAGACCTGTAGTTAAATCGAGAAAAACTGTCACGGGCAATAGGAAGAAAAATTTGTTAAAAGCAAGGGGTTTTGCGTAAAAAGGTGGCAAAATCTGCCCCCAGTGAGAGTCGAACTCACGACCCCTGGTTTACGAGACCAGTGCTCTAACCACTGAGCTATAGGGGCTTTGACGCATCTTTCGCTTAATGTAGTATATGTTCATCAGGCAAAATTTCTCTCTAAATTTGATGTAAAAAGCCAAATTTAGGATAAAATACTAGAAAATTCATGTTGTTCAGTTCCTTTTTAAAGGAAAGCATGTATTTAGCCAATCAAAGTAGTAATATGATGCTTTGGCTAAAACCAACGAAAGTGCAAACTCTGTAGCTAGTTAATAGGTAAGGTTTAAATCAAGCATACATATACATATAGTAACCGCTTGATGCATTCGTGAAAGAAAAAAATATCTACATGAAAAGAAATTAACTTTAAAACTTTTTCTTTATTAGTATTTCAATTTTTGAAGAGTGTAAAAGGTGGCAAAAATTTGCGCCGCCCGGGAATCGAACCCGGGTCGCAAGAATGGGAATCTTGCATGATACCACTACACCAGCGGCGCTTCAATATGAAGAAGTGAATTTTATGTATTTCTATATATCCGGGTACCCTGCGATACTGCAACTTGTCTACTGTTCACCATAAAATACATCAACTTGTCATATACATCTAACATTCTTGCAACAGACCTGTAGTTAAATCGAGAAAAACTGTCACGGGCAATAGGAAGAAAAATTTGTTAAAAGCAAGGGGTTTTGCGTAAAAAGGTGGCAAAATCTGCCCCCAGTGAGAGTCGAACTCACGACCCCTGGTTTACGAGACCAGTGCTCTAACCACTGAGCTATAGGGGCTTTGACGCATCTTTCGCTTAATGTAGTATATGTTCATCAGGCAAAATTTCTCTCTAAATTTGATGTAAAAAGCCAAATTTAGGATAAAATACTAGAAAATTCATGTTGTTCAGTTCCTTTTTAAAGGAAAGCATGTATTTAGCCAATCAAAGTAGTAATATGATGCTTTGGCTAAAACCAACGAAAGTGCAAACTCTGTAGCTAGTTAATAGGTAAGGTTTAAATCAAGCATACATATACATATAGTAACCGCTTGATGCATTCGTGAAAGAAAAAAATATCTACATGAAAAGAAATTAACTTTAAAACTTTTTCTTTATTAGTATTTCAATTTTTGAAGAGTGTAAAAGGTGGCAAAAATTTGCGCCGCCCGGGAATCGAACCCGGGTCGCAAGAATGGGAATCTTGCATGATACCACTACACCAGCGGCGCTTCAATATGAAGAAGTGAATTTTATGTATTTCTATATATCCGGGTACCCTGCGATACTGCAACTTGTCTACTGTTCACCATAAAATACATCAACTTGTCATATACATCTAACATTCTTGCAACAGACCTGTAGTTAAATCGAGAAAAACTGTCACGGGCAATAGGAAGAAAAATTTGTTAAAAGCAAGGGGTTTTGCGTAAAAAGGTGGCAAAATCTGCCCCCAGTGAGAGTCGAACTCACGACCCCTGGTTTACGAGACCAGTGCTCTAACCACTGAGCTATAGGGGCTTTGACGCATCTTTCGCTTAATGTAGTATATGTTCATCAGGCAAAATTTCTCTCTAAATTTGATGTAAAAAGCCAAATTTAGGATAAAATACTAGAAAATTCATGTTGTTCAGTTCCTTTTTAAAGGAAAGCATGTATTTAGCCAATCAAAGTAGTAATATGATGCTTTGGCTAAAACCAACGAAAGTGCAAACTCTGTAGCTAGTTAATAGGTAAGGTTTAAATCAAGCATACATATACATATAGTAACCGCTTGATGCATTCGTGAAAGAAAAAAATATCTACATGAAAAGAAATTAACTTTAAAACTTTTTCTTTATTAGTATTTCAATTTTTGAAGAGTGTAAAAGGTGGCAAAAATTTGCGCCGCCCGGGAATCGAACCCGGGTCGCAAGAATGGGAATCTTGCATGATACCACTACACCAGCGGCGCTTCAATATGAAGAAGTGAATTTTATGTATTTCTATATATCCGGGTACCCTGCGATACTGCAACTTGTCTACTGTTCACCATAAAATACATCAACTTGTCATATACATCTAACATTCTTGCAACAGACCTGTAGTTAAATCGAGAAAAACTGTCACGGGCAATAGGAAGAAAAATTTGTTAAAAGCAAGGGGTTTTGCGTAAAAAGGTGGCAAAATCTGCCCCCAGTGAGAGTCGAACTCACGACCCCTGGTTTACGAGACCAGTGCTCTAACCACTGAGCTATAGGGGCTTTGACGCATCTTTCGCTTAATGTAGTATATGTTCATCAGGCAAAATTTCTCTCTAAATTTGATGTAAAAAGCCAAATTTAGGATAAAATACTAGAAAATTCATGTTGTTCAGTTCCTTTTTAAAGGAAAGCATGTATTTAGCCAATCAAAGTAGTAATATGATGCTTTGGCTAAAACCAACGAAAGTGCAAACTCTGTAGCTAGTTAATAGGTAAGGTTTAAATCAAGCATACATATACATATAGTAACCGCTTGATGCATTCGTGAAAGAAAAAAATATCTACATGAAAAGAAATTAACTTTAAAACTTTTTCTTTATTAGTATTTCAATTTTTGAAGAGTGTAAAAGGTGGCAAAAATTTGCGCCGCCCGGGAATCGAACCCGGGTCGCAAGAATGGGAATCTTGCATGATACCACTACACCAGCGGCGCTTCAATATGAAGAAGTGAATTTTATGTATTTCTATATATCCGGGTACCCTGCGATACTGCAACTTGTCTACTGTTCACCATAAAATACATCAACTTGTCATATACATCTAACATTCTTGCAACAGACCTGTAGTTAAATCGAGAAAAACTGTCACGGGCAATAGGAAGAAAAATTTGTTAAAAGCAAGGGGTTTTGCGTAAAAAGGTGGCAAAATCTGCCCCCAGTGAGAGTCGAACTCACGACCCCTGGTTTACGAGACCAGTGCTCTAACCACTGAGCTATAGGGGCTTTGACGCATCTTTCGCTTAATGTAGTATATGTTCATCAGGCAAAATTTCTCTCTAAATTTGATGTAAAAAGCCAAATTTAGGATAAAATACTAGAAAATTCATGTTGTTCAGTTCCTTTTTAAAGGAAAGCATGTATTTAGCCAATCAAAGTAGTAATATGATGCTTTGGCTAAAACCAACGAAAGTGCAAACTCTGTAGCTAGTTAATAGGTAAGGTTTAAATCAAGCATACATATACATATAGTAACCGCTTGATGCATTCGTGAAAGAAAAAAATATCTACATGAAAAGAAATTAACTTTAAAACTTTTTCTTTATTAGTATTTCAATTTTTGAAGAGTGTAAAAGGTGGCAAAAATTTGCGCCGCCCGGGAATCGAACCCGGGTCGCAAGAATGGGAATCTTGCATGATACCACTACACCAGCGGCGCTTCAATATGAAGAAGTGAATTTTATGTATTTCTATATATCCGGGTACCCTGCGATACTGCAACTTGTCTACTGTTCACCATAAAATACATCAACTTGTCATATACATCTAACATTCTTGCAACAGACCTGTAGTTAAATCGAGAAAAACTGTCACGGGCAATAGGAAGAAAAATTTGTTAAAAGCAAGGGGTTTTGCGTAAAAAGGTGGCAAAATCTGCCCCCAGTGAGAGTCGAACTCACGACCCCTGGTTTACGAGACCAGTGCTCTAACCACTGAGCTATAGGGGCTTTGACGCATCTTTCGCTTAATGTAGTATATGTTCATCAGGCAAAATTTCTCTCTAAATTTGATGTAAAAAGCCAAATTTAGGATAAAATACTAGAAAATTCATGTTGTTCAGTTCCTTTTTAAAGGAAAGCATGTATTTAGCCAATCAAAGTAGTAATATGATGCTTTGGCTAAAACCAACGAAAGTGCAAACTCTGTAGCTAGTTAATAGGTAAGGTTTAAATCAAGCATACATATACATATAGTAACCGCTTGATGCATTCGTGAAAGAAAAAAATATCTACATGAAAAGAAATTAACTTTAAAACTTTTTCTTTATTAGTATTTCAATTTTTGAAGAGTGTAAAAGGTGGCAAAAATTTGCGCCGCCCGGGAATCGAACCCGGGTCGCAAGAATGGGAATCTTGCATGATACCACTACACCAGCGGCGCTTCAATATGAAGAAGTGAATTTTATGTATTTCTATATATCCGGGTACCCTGCGATACTGCAACTTGTCTACTGTTCACCATAAAATACATCAACTTGTCATATACATCTAACATTCTTGCAACAGACCTGTAGTTAAATCGAGAAAAACTGTCACGGGCAATAGGAAGAAAAATTTGTTAAAAGCAAGGGGTTTTGCGTAAAAAGGTGGCAAAATCTGCCCCCAGTGAGAGTCGAACTCACGACCCCTGGTTTACGAGACCAGTGCTCTAACCACTGAGCTATAGGGGCTTTGACGCATCTTTCGCTTAATGTAGTATATGTTCATCAGGCAAAATTTCTCTCTAAATTTGATGTAAAAAGCCAAATTTAGGATAAAATACTAGAAAATTCATGTTGTTCAGTTCCTTTTTAAAGGAAAGCATGTATTTAGCCAATCAAAGTAGTAATATGATGCTTTGGCTAAAACCAACGAAAGTGCAAACTCTGTAGCTAGTTAATAGGTAAGGTTTAAATCAAGCATACATATACATATAGTAACCGCTTGATGCATTCGTGAAAGAAAAAAATATCTACATGAAAAGAAATTAACTTTAAAACTTTTTCTTTATTAGTATTTCAATTTTTGAAGAGTGTAAAAGGTGGCAAAAATTTGCGCCGCCCGGGAATCGAACCCGGGTCGCAAGAATGGGAATCTTGCATGATACCACTACACCAGCGGCGCTTCAATATGAAGAAGTGAATTTTATGTATTTCTATATATCCGGGTACCCTGCGATACTGCAACTTGTCTACTGTTCACCATAAAATACATCAACTTGTCATATACATCTAACATTCTTGCAACAGACCTGTAGTTAAATCGAGAAAAACTGTCACGGGCAATAGGAAGAAAAATTTGTTAAAAGCAAGGGGTTTTGCGTAAAAAGGTGGCAAAATCTGCCCCCAGTGAGAGTCGAACTCACGACCCCTGGTTTACGAGACCAGTGCTCTAACCACTGAGCTATAGGGGCTTTGACGCATCTTTCGCTTAATGTAGTATATGTTCATCAGGCAAAATTTCTCTCTAAATTTGATGTAAAAAGCCAAATTTAGGATAAAATACTAGAAAATTCATGTTGTTCAGTTCCTTTTTAAAGGAAAGCATGTATTTAGCCAATCAAAGTAGTAATATGATGCTTTGGCTAAAACCAACGAAAGTGCAAACTCTGTAGCTAGTTAATAGGTAAGGTTTAAATCAAGCATACATATACATATAGTAACCGCTTGATGCATTCGTGAAAGAAAAAAATATCTACATGAAAAGAAATTAACTTTAAAACTTTTTCTTTATTAGTATTTCAATTTTTGAAGAGTGTAAAAGGTGGCAAAAATTTGCGCCGCCCGGGAATCGAACCCGGGTCGCAAGAATGGGAATCTTGCATGATACCACTACACCAGCGGCGCTTCAATATGAAGAAGTGAATTTTATGTATTTCTATATATCCGGGTACCCTGCGATACTGCAACTTGTCTACTGTTCACCATAAAATACATCAACTTGTCATATACATCTAACATTCTTGCAACAGACCTGTAGTTAAATCGAGAAAAACTGTCACGGGCAATAGGAAGAAAAATTTGTTAAAAGCAAGGGGTTTTGCGTAAAAAGGTGGCAAAATCTGCCCCCAGTGAGAGTCGAACTCACGACCCCTGGTTTACGAGACCAGTGCTCTAACCACTGAGCTATAGGGGCTTTGACGCATCTTTCGCTTAATGTAGTATATGTTCATCAGGCAAAATTTCTCTCTAAATTTGATGTAAAAAGCCAAATTTAGGATAAAATACTAGAAAATTCATGTTGTTCAGTTCCTTTTTAAAGGAAAGCATGTATTTAGCCAATCAAAGTAGTAATATGATGCTTTGGCTAAAACCAACGAAAGTGCAAACTCTGTAGCTAGTTAATAGGTAAGGTTTAAATCAAGCATACATATACATATAGTAACCGCTTGATGCATTCGTGAAAGAAAAAAATATCTACATGAAAAGAAATTAACTTTAAAACTTTTTCTTTATTAGTATTTCAATTTTTGAAGAGTGTAAAAGGTGGCAAAAATTTGCGCCGCCCGGGAATCGAACCCGGGTCGCAAGAATGGGAATCTTGCATGATACCACTACACCAGCGGCGCTTCAATATGAAGAAGTGAATTTTATGTATTTCTATATATCCGGGTACCCTGCGATACTGCAACTTGTCTACTGTTCACCATAAAATACATCAACTTGTCATATACATCTAACATTCTTGCAACAGACCTGTAGTTAAATCGAGAAAAACTGTCACGGGCAATAGGAAGAAAAATTTGTTAAAAGCAAGGGGTTTTGCGTAAAAAGGTGGCAAAATCTGCCCCCAGTGAGAGTCGAACTCACGACCCCTGGTTTACGAGACCAGTGCTCTAACCACTGAGCTATAGGGGCTTTGACGCATCTTTCGCTTAATGTAGTATATGTTCATCAGGCAAAATTTCTCTCTAAATTTGATGTAAAAAGCCAAATTTAGGATAAAATACTAGAAAATTCATGTTGTTCAGTTCCTTTTTAAAGGAAAGCATGTATTTAGCCAATCAAAGTAGTAATATGATGCTTTGGCTAAAACCAACGAAAGTGCAAACTCTGTAGCTAGTTAATAGGTAAGGTTTAAATCAAGCATACATATACATATAGTAACCGCTTGATGCATTCGTGAAAGAAAAAAATATCTACATGAAAAGAAATTAACTTTAAAACTTTTTCTTTATTAGTATTTCAATTTTTGAAGAGTGTAAAAGGTGGCAAAAATTTGCGCCGCCCGGGAATCGAACCCGGGTCGCAAGAATGGGAATCTTGCATGATACCACTACACCAGCGGCGCTTCAATATGAAGAAGTGAATTTTATGTATTTCTATATATCCGGGTACCCTGCGATACTGCAACTTGTCTACTGTTCACCATAAAATACATCAACTTGTCATATACATCTAACATTCTTGCAACAGACCTGTAGTTAAATCGAGAAAAACTGTCACGGGCAATAGGAAGAAAAATTTGTTAAAAGCAAGGGGTTTTGCGTAAAAAGGTGGCAAAATCTGCCCCCAGTGAGAGTCGAACTCACGACCCCTGGTTTACGAGACCAGTGCTCTAACCACTGAGCTATAGGGGCTTTGACGCATCTTTCGCTTAATGTAGTATATGTTCATCAGGCAAAATTTCTCTCTAAATTTGATGTAAAAAGCCAAATTTAGGATAAAATACTAGAAAATTCATGTTGTTCAGTTCCTTTTTAAAGGAAAGCATGTATTTAGCCAATCAAAGTAGTAATATGATGCTTTGGCTAAAACCAACGAAAGTGCAAACTCTGTAGCTAGTTAATAGGTAAGGTTTAAATCAAGCATACATATACATATAGTAACCGCTTGATGCATTCGTGAAAGAAAAAAATATCTACATGAAAAGAAATTAACTTTAAAACTTTTTCTTTATTAGTATTTCAATTTTTGAAGAGTGTAAAAGGTGGCAAAAATTTGCGCCGCCCGGGAATCGAACCCGGGTCGCAAGAATGGGAATCTTGCACGATACCACTACACCAGCGGCGCTTCAATATGAAGAAGTGAATTTTATGTATTTCTATATATCCGGGTACCCTGCGATACTGCAACTTGTCTACTGTTCACCATAAAATACATCAACTTGTCATATACATCTAACATTCTTGCAACAGACCTGTAGTTAAATCGAGAAAAACTGTCACGGGCAATAGGAAGAAAAATTTGTTAAAAGCAAGGGGTTTTGCGTAAAAAGGTGGCAAAATCTGCCCCCAGTGAGAGTCGAACTCACGACCCCTGGTTTACGAGACCAGTGCTCTAACCACTGAGCTATAGGGGCTTTGACGCATCTTTCGCTTAATGTAGTATATGTTCATCAGGCAAAATTTCTCTCTAAATTTGATGTAAAAAGCCAAATTTAGGATAAAATACTAGAAAATTCATGTTGTTCAGTTCCTTTTTAAAGGAAAGCATGTATTTAGCCAATCAAAGTAGTAATATGATGCTTTGGCTAAAACCAACGAAAGTGCAAACTCTGTAGCTAGTTAATAGGTAAGGTTTAAATCAAGCATACATATACATATAGTAACCGCTTGATGCATTCGTGAAAGAAAAAAATATCTACATGAAAAGAAATTAACTTTAAAACTTTTTCTTTATTAGTATTTCAATTTTTGAAGAGTGTAAAAGGTGGCAAAAATTTGCGCCGCCCGGGAATCGAACCCGGGTCGCAAGAATGGGAATCTTGCACGATACCACTACACCAGCGGCGCTTCAATATGAAGAAGTGAATTTTATGTATTTCTATATATCCGGGTACCCTGCGATACTGCAACTTGTCTACTGTTCACCATAAAATACATCAACTTGTCATATACATCTAACATTCTTGCAACAGACCTGTAGTTAAATCGAGAAAAACTGTCACGGGCAATAGGAAGAAAAATTTGTTAAAAGCAAGGGGTTTTGCGTAAAAAGGTGGCAAAATCTGCCCCCAGTGAGAGTCGAACTCACGACCCCTGGTTTACGAGACCAGTGCTCTAACCACTGAGCTATAGGGGCTTTGACGCATCTTTCGCTTAATGTAGTATATGTTCATCAGGCAAAATTTCTCTCTAAATTTGATGTAAAAAGCCAAATTTAGGATAAAATACTAGAAAATTCATGTTGTTCAGTTCCTTTTTAAAGGAAAGCATGTATTTAGCCAATCAAAGTAGTAATATGATGCTTTGGCTAAAACCAACGAAAGTGCAAACTCTGTAGCTAGTTAATAGGTAAGGTTTAAATCAAGCATACATATACATATAGTAACCGCTTGATGCATTCGTGAAAGAAAAAAATATCTACATGAAAAGAAATTAACTTTAAAACTTTTTCTTTATTAGTATTTCAATTTTTGAAGAGTGTAAAAGGTGGCAAAAATTTGCGCCGCCCGGGAATCGAACCCGGGTCGCAAGAATGGGAATCTTGCATGATACCACTACACCAGCGGCGCTTCAATATGAAGAAGTGAATTTTATGTATTTCTATATATCCGGGTACCCTGCGATACTGCAACTTGTCTACTGTTCACCATAAAATACATCAACTTGTCATATACATCTAACATTCTTGCAACAGACCTGTAGTTAAATCGAGAAAAACTGTCACGGGCAATAGGAAGAAAAATTTGTTAAAAGCAAGGGGTTTTGCGTAAAAAGGTGGCAAAATCTGCCCCCAGTGAGAGTCGAACTCACGACCCCTGGTTTACGAGACCAGTGCTCTAACCACTGAGCTATAGGGGCTTTGACGCATCTTTCGCTTAATGTAGTATATGTTCATCAGGCAAAATTTCTCTCTAAATTTGATGTAAAAAGCCAAATTTAGGATAAAATACTAGAAAATTCATGTTGTTCAGTTCCTTTTTAAAGGAAAGCATGTATTTAGCCAATCAAAGTAGTAATATGATGCTTTGGCTAAAACCAACGAAAGTGCAAACTCTGTAGCTAGTTAATAGGTAAGGTTTAAATCAAGCATACATATACATATAGTAACCGCTTGATGCATTCGTGAAAGAAAAAAATATCTACATGAAAAGAAATTAACTTTAAAACTTTTTCTTTATTAGTATTTCAATTTTTGAAGAGTGTAAAAGGTGGCAAAAATTTGCGCCGCCCGGGAATCGAACCCGGGTCGCAAGAATGGGAATCTTGCATGATACCACTACACCAGCGGCGCTTCAATATGAAGAAGTGAATTTTATGTATTTCTATATATCCGGGTACCCTGCGATACTGCAACTTGTCTACTGTTCACCATAAAATACATCAACTTGTCATATACATCTAACATTCTTGCAACAGACCTGTAGTTAAATCGAGAAAAACTGTCACGGGCAATAGGAAGAAAAATTTGTTAAAAGCAAGGGGTTTTGCGTAAAAAGGTGGCAAAATCTGCCCCCAGTGAGAGTCGAACTCACGACCCCTGGTTTACGAGACCAGTGCTCTAACCACTGAGCTATAGGGGCTTTGACGCATCTTTCGCTTAATGTAGTATATGTTCATCAGGCAAAATTTCTCTCTAAATTTGATGTAAAAAGCCAAATTTAGGATAAAATACTAGAAAATTCATGTTGTTCAGTTCCTTTTTAAAGGAAAGCATGTATTTAGCCAATCAAAGTAGTAATATGATGCTTTGGCTAAAACCAACGAAAGTGCAAACTCTGTAGCTAGTTAATAGGTAAGGTTTAAATCAAGCATACATATACATATAGTAACCGCTTGATGCATTCGTGAAAGAAAAAAATATCTACATGAAAAGAAATTAACTTTAAAACTTTTTCTTTATTAGTATTTCAATTTTTGAAGAGTGTAAAAGGTGGCAAAAATTTGCGCCGCCCGGGAATCGAACCCGGGTCGCAAGAATGGGAATCTTGCATGATACCACTACACCAGCGGCGCTTCAATATGAAGAAGTGAATTTTATGTATTTCTATATATCCGGGTACCCTGCGATACTGCAACTTGTCTACTGTTCACCATAAAATACATCAACTTGTCATATACATCTAACATTCTTGCAACAGACCTGTAGTTAAATCGAGAAAAACTGTCACGGGCAATAGGAAGAAAAATTTGTTAAAAGCAAGGGGTTTTGCGTAAAAAGGTGGCAAAATCTGCCCCCAGTGAGAGTCGAACTCACGACCCCTGGTTTACGAGACCAGTGCTCTAACCACTGAGCTATAGGGGCTTTGACGCATCTTTCGCTTAATGTAGTATATGTTCATCAGGCAAAATTTCTCTCTAAATTTGATGTAAAAAGCCAAATTTAGGATAAAATACTAGAAAATTCATGTTGTTCAGTTCCTTTTTAAAGGAAAGCATGTATTTAGCCAATCAAAGTAGTAATATGATGCTTTGGCTAAAACCAACGAAAGTGCAAACTCTGTAGCTAGTTAATAGGTAAGGTTTAAATCAAGCATACATATACATATAGTAACCGCTTGATGCATTCGTGAAAGAAAAAAATATCTACATGAAAAGAAATTAACTTTAAAACTTTTTCTTTATTAGTATTTCAATTTTTGAAGAGTGTAAAAGGTGGCAAAAATTTGCGCCGCCCGGGAATCGAACCCGGGTCGCAAGAATGGGAATCTTGCATGATACCACTACACCAGCGGCGCTTCAATATGAAGAAGTGAATTTTATGTATTTCTATATATCCGGGTACCCTGCGATACTGCAACTTGTCTACTGTTCACCATAAAATACATCAACTTGTCATATACATCTAACATTCTTGCAACAGACCTGTAGTTAAATCGAGAAAAACTGTCACGGGCAATAGGAAGAAAAATTTGTTAAAAGCAAGGGGTTTTGCGTAAAAAGGTGGCAAAATCTGCCCCCAGTGAGAGTCGAACTCACGACCCCTGGTTTACGAGACCAGTGCTCTAACCACTGAGCTATAGGGGCTTTGACGCATCTTTCGCTTAATGTAGTATATGTTCATCAGGCAAAATTTCTCTCTAAATTTGATGTAAAAAGCCAAATTTAGGATAAAATACTAGAAAATTCATGTTGTTCAGTTCCTTTTTAAAGGAAAGCATGTATTTAGCCAATCAAAGTAGTAATATGATGCTTTGGCTAAAACCAACGAAAGTGCAAACTCTGTAGCTAGTTAATAGGTAAGGTTTAAATCAAGCATACATATACATATAGTAACCGCTTGATGCATTCGTGAAAGAAAAAAATATCTACATGAAAAGAAATTAACTTTAAAACTTTTTCTTTATTAGTATTTCAATTTTTGAAGAGTGTAAAAGGTGGCAAAAATTTGCGCCGCCCGGGAATCGAACCCGGGTCGCAAGAATGGGAATCTTGCATGATACCACTACACCAGCGGCGCTTCAATATGAAGAAGTGAATTTTATGTATTTCTATATATCCGGGTACCCTGCGATACTGCAACTTGTCTACTGTTCACCATAAAATACATCAACTTGTCATATACATCTAACATTCTTGCAACAGACCTGTAGTTAAATCGAGAAAAACTGTCACGGGCAATAGGAAGAAAAATTTGTTAAAAGCAAGGGGTTTTGCGTAAAAAGGTGGCAAAATCTGCCCCCAGTGAGAGTCGAACTCACGACCCCTGGTTTACGAGACCAGTGCTCTAACCACTGAGCTATAGGGGCTTTGACGCATCTTTCGCTTAATGTAGTATATGTTCATCAGGCAAAATTTCTCTCTAAATTTGATGTAAAAAGCCAAATTTAGGATAAAATACTAGAAAATTCATGTTGTTCAGTTCCTTTTTAAAGGAAAGCATGTATTTAGCCAATCAAAGTAGTAATATGATGCTTTGGCTAAAACCAACGAAAGTGCAAACTCTGTAGCTAGTTAATAGGTAAGGTTTAAATCAAGCATACATATACATATAGTAACCGCTTGATGCATTCGTGAAAGAAAAAAATATCTACATGAAAAGAAATTAACTTTAAAACTTTTTCTTTATTAGTATTTCAATTTTTGAAGAGTGTAAAAGGTGGCAAAAATTTGCGCCGCCCGGGAATCGAACCCGGGTCGCAAGAATGGGAATCTTGCATGATACCACTACACCAGCGGCGCTTCAATATGAAGAAGTGAATTTTATGTATTTCTATATATCCGGGTACCCTGCGATACTGCAACTTGTCTACTGTTCACCATAAAATACATCAACTTGTCATATACATCTAACATTCTTGCAACAGACCTGTAGTTAAATCGAGAAAAACTGTCACGGGCAATAGGAAGAAAAATTTGTTAAAAGCAAGGGGTTTTGCGTAAAAAGGTGGCAAAATCTGCCCCCAGTGAGAGTCGAACTCACGACCCCTGGTTTACGAGACCAGTGCTCTAACCACTGAGCTATAGGGGCTTTGACGCATCTTTCGCTTAATGTAGTATATGTTCATCAGGCAAAATTTCTCTCTAAATTTGATGTAAAAAGCCAAATTTAGGATAAAATACTAGAAAATTCATGTTGTTCAGTTCCTTTTTAAAGGAAAGCATGTATTTAGCCAATCAAAGTAGTAATATGATGCTTTGGCTAAAACCAACGAAAGTGCAAACTCTGTAGCTAGTTAATAGGTAAGGTTTAAATCAAGCATACATATACATATAGTAACCGCTTGATGCATTCGTGAAAGAAAAAAATATCTACATGAAAAGAAATTAACTTTAAAACTTTTTCTTTATTAGTATTTCAATTTTTGAAGAGTGTAAAAGGTGGCAAAAATTTGCGCCGCCCGGGAATCGAACCCGGGTCGCAAGAATGGGAATCTTGCATGATACCACTACACCAGCGGCGCTTCAATATGAAGAAGTGAATTTTATGTATTTCTATATATCCGGGTACCCTGCGATACTGCAACTTGTCTACTGTTCACCATAAAATACATCAACTTGTCATATACATCTAACATTCTTGCAACAGACCTGTAGTTAAATCGAGAAAAACTGTCACGGGCAATAGGAAGAAAAATTTGTTAAAAGCAAGGGGTTTTGCGTAAAAAGGTGGCAAAATCTGCCCCCAGTGAGAGTCGAACTCACGACCCCTGGTTTACGAGACCAGTGCTCTAACCACTGAGCTATAGGGGCTTTGACGCATCTTTCGCTTAATGTAGTATATGTTCATCAGGCAAAATTTCTCTCTAAATTTGATGTAAAAAGCCAAATTTAGGATAAAATACTAGAAAATTCATGTTGTTCAGTTCCTTTTTAAAGGAAAGCATGTATTTAGCCAATCAAAGTAGTAATATGATGCTTTGGCTAAAACCAACGAAAGTGCAAACTCTGTAGCTAGTTAATAGGTAAGGTTTAAATCAAGCATACATATACATATAGTAACCGCTTGATGCATTCGTGAAAGAAAAAAATATCTACATGAAAAGAAATTAACTTTAAAACTTTTTCTTTATTAGTATTTCAATTTTTGAAGAGTGTAAAAGGTGGCAAAAATTTGCGCCGCCCGGGAATCGAACCCGGGTCGCAAGAATGGGAATCTTGCATGATACCACTACACCAGCGGCGCTTCAATATGAAGAAGTGAATTTTATGTATTTCTATATATCCGGGTACCCTGCGATACTGCAACTTGTCTACTGTTCACCATAAAATACATCAACTTGTCATATACATCTAACATTCTTGCAACAGACCTGTAGTTAAATCGAGAAAAACTGTCACGGGCAATAGGAAGAAAAATTTGTTAAAAGCAAGGGGTTTTGCGTAAAAAGGTGGCAAAATCTGCCCCCAGTGAGAGTCGAACTCACGACCCCTGGTTTACGAGACCAGTGCTCTAACCACTGAGCTATAGGGGCTTTGACGCATCTTTCGCTTAATGTAGTATATGTTCATCAGGCAAAATTTCTCTCTAAATTTGATGTAAAAAGCCAAATTTAGGATAAAATACTAGAAAATTCATGTTGTTCAGTTCCTTTTTAAAGGAAAGCATGTATTTAGCCAATCAAAGTAGTAATATGATGCTTTGGCTAAAACCAACGAAAGTGCAAACTCTGTAGCTAGTTAATAGGTAAGGTTTAAATCAAGCATACATATACATATAGTAACCGCTTGATGCATTCGTGAAAGAAAAAAATATCTACATGAAAAGAAATTAACTTTAAAACTTTTTCTTTATTAGTATTTCAATTTTTGAAGAGTGTAAAAGGTGGCAAAAATTTGCGCCGCCCGGGAATCGAACCCGGGTCGCAAGAATGGGAATCTTGCATGATACCACTACACCAGCGGCGCTTCAATATGAAGAAGTGAATTTTATGTATTTCTATATATCCGGGTACCCTGCGATACTGCAACTTGTCTACTGTTCACCATAAAATACATCAACTTGTCATATACATCTAACATTCTTGCAACAGACCTGTAGTTAAATCGAGAAAAACTGTCACGGGCAATAGGAAGAAAAATTTGTTAAAAGCAAGGGGTTTTGCGTAAAAAGGTGGCAAAATCTGCCCCCAGTGAGAGTCGAACTCACGACCCCTGGTTTACGAGACCAGTGCTCTAACCACTGAGCTATAGGGGCTTTGACGCATCTTTCGCTTAATGTAGTATATGTTCATCAGGCAAAATTTCTCTCTAAATTTGATGTAAAAAGCCAAATTTAGGATAAAATACTAGAAAATTCATGTTGTTCAGTTCCTTTTTAAAGGAAAGCATGTATTTAGCCAATCAAAGTAGTAATATGATGCTTTGGCTAAAACCAACGAAAGTGCAAACTCTGTAGCTAGTTAATAGGTAAGGTTTAAATCAAGCATACATATACATATAGTAACCGCTTGATGCATTCGTGAAAGAAAAAAATATCTACATGAAAAGAAATTAACTTTAAAACTTTTTCTTTATTAGTATTTCAATTTTTGAAGAGTGTAAAAGGTGGCAAAAATTTGCGCCGCCCGGGAATCGAACCCGGGTCGCAAGAATGGGAATCTTGCATGATACCACTACACCAGCGGCGCTTCAATATGAAGAAGTGAATTTTATGTATTTCTATATATCCGGGTACCCTGCGATACTGCAACTTGTCTACTGTTCACCATAAAATACATCAACTTGTCATATACATCTAACATTCTTGCAACAGACCTGTAGTTAAATCGAGAAAAACTGTCACGGGCAATAGGAAGAAAAATTTGTTAAAAGCAAGGGGTTTTGCGTAAAAAGGTGGCAAAATCTGCCCCCAGTGAGAGTCGAACTCACGACCCCTGGTTTACGAGACCAGTGCTCTAACCACTGAGCTATAGGGGCTTTGACGCATCTTTCGCTTAATGTAGTATATGTTCATCAGGCAAAATTTCTCTCTAAATTTGATGTAAAAAGCCAAATTTAGGATAAAATACTAGAAAATTCATGTTGTTCAGTTCCTTTTTAAAGGAAAGCATGTATTTAGCCAATCAAAGTAGTAATATGATGCTTTGGCTAAAACCAACGAAAGTGCAAACTCTGTAGCTAGTTAATAGGTAAGGTTTAAATCAAGCATACATATACATATAGTAACCGCTTGATGCATTCGTGAAAGAAAAAAATATCTACATGAAAAGAAATTAACTTTAAAACTTTTTCTTTATTAGTATTTCAATTTTTGAAGAGTGTAAAAGGTGGCAAAAATTTGCGCCGCCCGGGAATCGAACCCGGGTCGCAAGAATGGGAATCTTGCATGATACCACTACACCAGCGGCGCTTCAATATGAAGAAGTGAATTTTATGTATTTCTATATATCCGGGTACCCTGCGATACTGCAACTTGTCTACTGTTCACCATAAAATACATCAACTTGTCATATACATCTAACATTCTTGCAACAGACCTGTAGTTAAATCGAGAAAAACTGTCACGGGCAATAGGAAGAAAAATTTGTTAAAAGCAAGGGGTTTTGCGTAAAAAGGTGGCAAAATCTGCCCCCAGTGAGAGTCGAACTCACGACCCCTGGTTTACGAGACCAGTGCTCTAACCACTGAGCTATAGGGGCTTTGACGCATCTTTCGCTTAATGTAGTATATGTTCATCAGGCAAAATTTCTCTCTAAATTTGATGTAAAAAGCCAAATTTAGGATAAAATACTAGAAAATTCATGTTGTTCAGTTCCTTTTTAAAGGAAAGCATGTATTTAGCCAATCAAAGTAGTAATATGATGCTTTGGCTAAAACCAACGAAAGTGCAAACTCTGTAGCTAGTTAATAGGTAAGGTTTAAATCAAGCATACATATACATATAGTAACCGCTTGATGCATTCGTGAAAGAAAAAAATATCTACATGAAAAGAAATTAACTTTAAAACTTTTTCTTTATTAGTATTTCAATTTTTGAAGAGTGTAAAAGGTGGCAAAAATTTGCGCCGCCCGGGAATCGAACCCGGGTCGCAAGAATGGGAATCTTGCATGATACCACTACACCAGCGGCGCTTCAATATGAAGAAGTGAATTTTATGTATTTCTATATATCCGGGTACCCTGCGATACTGCAACTTGTCTACTGTTCACCATAAAATACATCAACTTGTCATATACATCTAACATTCTTGCAACAGACCTGTAGTTAAATCGAGAAAAACTGTCACGGGCAATAGGAAGAAAAATTTGTTAAAAGCAAGGGGTTTTGCGTAAAAAGGTGGCAAAATCTGCCCCCAGTGAGAGTCGAACTCACGACCCCTGGTTTACGAGACCAGTGCTCTAACCACTGAGCTATAGGGGCTTTGACGCATCTTTCGCTTAATGTAGTATATGTTCATCAGGCAAAATTTCTCTCTAAATTTGATGTAAAAAGCCAAATTTAGGATAAAATACTAGAAAATTCATGTTGTTCAGTTCCTTTTTAAAGGAAAGCATGTATTTAGCCAATCAAAGTAGTAATATGATGCTTTGGCTAAAAGTGAGAACTAGGAAATACGTATCATGGTGGAATGGTCCAATCACTCACTGTACAATAATCTTACACCATATTCATTTTGGTTTCTCAATTACAGTTTTAATGGAGTTGAACATTTTATTAATTTCCTCGGAATTACTACATAATGAATGAAGTACCTTCACATACATATTGATCGCTGTACAATACTTACATTGAAAAGATGATATTTTTCTCAAGGGACTTCATTCGTGGGTACTGGACTGGATTCCGTTCAACTGGACTTCTATTTTGGAGTCTGTTCAATTGGACTTCTATTTCTGTGAGAACCAGTGGCGGATTCAGAGGGGGGCGTAGAGGGCGTACGCCCCCCTTTTTGCTAGCACTTTTTTTTTTTTTTTTTTTTAATTCTTAATCAGCCTAGACTTCGTGAATTTTGCTGTGTATTTAATTTTAATGCGACAGTTCTCCACTTATAAAGATATGTTTTCGCTCGTATTGACTGTAATATTTTAATGATTATGTTAAAGTTATGCGATTCGCTACACAGTGGAGTTGACAAGTACGTCGAAAAAAAACGCTACTCAGTCATTTTGAAATTCAGATTACAGTAACACATGTTTAGGCTAAGGATGACGCCTTCAAATATCGAGCAAAGACGTATTGACTTTTTTATCACAATTCCGACCAACGGAAAATTGTATTCTTTTACACTTTAAAAAAAACGGGCGTATTTTTTTTTTTTTTTTTGAGGGGGGGGGAGGATTGCATGTGAATCCCATATCTGACCGGAAGGTCTGTTCCGCCGAACTGATATACTGAATATTTTTGTGTCGAACGTTATTCACAACTTCCTTTTCGTTTCCGATTCATTCGTAGCCTTTTGGTTGACTTGTACTGAATTAATCGAACAGTTAAAGTATAGAAAAGCCGTCGGACATGACAGAGTCCAAAACGAACATTTGCGTCACGGAGGTATCTCTGTTGTGAAGTGTGTAACCGCTATATTCAATATCATCGTCAAACAAGGGCGAATACTGCAGAATTGGAAGCTAGGCCTCCTTGTTCCTATCTTCAAAGGTGGAACCATGTGCAAGAATGCACCTAAATAACTACAGACCAATTAGTTTACTGTCCTGTGTTTTGAAATTATTTGAAAGCGTTATTAAAGCTCGGTTAATAAATTTTGTGCTATTTGATAAAAACATTCCGAATCTCCAACAGCAAGGATATCAAAAGTACCATAGTTGCTTAACAGCATCATTTAACCTAGACTATTTATCATAACCATGAATTATTCAGTAAAATATTTGTTGCAATTTTAAAAAGTAAAAAAGCTTTTGATACTGTATGGCGAATTGGGTTACCTACTGTACTGTATCGCTGTGAAATGTGGACTAATTTAAAGTCAAACGATGTATATAGCAACGTTAAATTGTTTTTCAGCACCTTATAGTCAAGCGTATTTTAGACTTGAGAACTTCAACTAGGTTGGATATGTGTCAAAGTATACTTAGATTGCATCCCATTACTTCAACTATAGAGATAAAAAAGTTATATTTCTTACAAAAACTTTGTAGCCTTAATGGTAAATTGCTGACGAAAAAACTATTTCTTGTGCGCCTGTACTCTTATCTTATTGACACCGAACGTAAACATTATGAGTTCATTCAAGAAATTATGGATATCTTATATATAATCTTCATGAATATGTGATTACCTTTATGCGAGATGGAGTTTTCCCTACAAAACAATCTTGGAAAAATATAGTAAATAATACGGTAGACAAAGTACAAACTGATGAATGGACTCGTCGAGTACAGAGTGACATTAACTTTTCTCGTTTTAGAAATATTCACCTCTCGGTCAAAGTCCCTGATTTCTGAAAATGCGCTAGATCATCAAGAGAAATCATAAATGCATACTTCATAACAAAATTGCTAACTGACATCCCTAATAACACGGGAAGCACTTGAGAGCTATGCGACAGACCATTTCAAGATGTGTACGTACATGCGTGTTGTAGTTGTTGTGGTACTCAATCAATCAGAGATGCATGGTGGGATTTCATTATTGAAAGGTTTCCATTGCAATTTTGTGTCGAACTGTATTCATACGATGATGAATAGTTATACTGCATTCTTTTGGGCAAGCACATAACAACAGTAAAAATCGACACTGACTGCAGTTTTCTTTGTTTGTGCCACGTACACGTTACAGTCTGTGTTGCTGAGTATAGCAGAGTAACGACAAGGGTGATACAGTAGCGTGCTAAGTACATGAACTGTCCTTAGTGAGAGCAATATTGTCTTAAAATGTTCTTTTGATAATATGCTATAGTTATTGTAAATAGTGTAATATTGTATTGGGTTGCCTGTTTTGTAAACTTTTGTAATTTAATTTGTTAACATATATGTTGTTCATTGAATCTCTTGATAGAGGAAATAAAGAAATGAATGAATGAATGAATGAACGTCGATCGAGTTAAACATGTTAAACATTTTGAGGTGCAAAATATGCCTTTTTAATATAAGTCGGAACACCATTTACCTGCCTAAGGTGAACACTTTTCTTGTTGTATTTGCATCCTTTATATTTCCAAGATCAAGAGATTGTCTCAAAAGCAAAATTAGAAAAAAGAGGGCATAATTTTGTTATCTATATATATATATATATAATATATATACTTGTTTTTTACACAACAAGAAAAAGCTATTTACGACTTATTTACGTTGATATATAGGCAGAATTTGTCACAATGATGGTTAAAAATATATGTCATCCACGGTGGGATTCGAACCCACGACCTCCGGATTAGAAGTCCGGCGCGCTATCCCCTGCGCTACGCGGACATGTATATTCAGTTGATTATTTAAATAGTAATACATGACTTGTAAATAAACACCATAACACTTTTAAACAAATAACTTATGATAACAAAATTGTAACAAACACGAATTTATAAGTTATCATTGGCCTTTACTTATTGTCTTTTTTGTTGAGGCGATGTACAAAAAACCCTGCCACGTCCAACATTTGTCCAATCTGTGATTTTGTAAGAAGTTTTCTGCTCTAACTGCTCTGATGTTGGTCATATATAGGTATCGATCGATCTATTTTAGTATTTAAAGAAATTATAAATAGGCCCTGGGGCCGTATGCATAAAACATCTTAACTTAAGTATTCCTTAAACTTAGATTTCACTAAGAATTTCCTTAGTTAAGTAAAATTCTTAAGTGGTATGCATAAACTTACTTAAGTCTTCACTTAACTAAGGAATACTTAAATCGGAACCTTTCTCTAATTACCGTATGATATATACTAGCTCATCACATGTACTCACCAATGTAAAAGTTTGTTATGATTATTTAAATTTGTTGATCAATGCATGCTTTTATTTTAAAGAGCTGGGGTTAAATTGATATTGATATACATGTAAAACAATTCAATAGAACCATAACATAGTATAATGATCAACAATTGGCGCATATAAGACAACGCTTTTTAAGGTTGATGTTTTGACGGATGAGCATTGGAGGAGAATATTTCGGTAATCCAAGACTTTCCTCTTCTTAATCTTTAATCATCTTTTAATAGGTGTAATATTTTCTGGATACAACAATATGTTTTAAACTCGAACAATACATGATCAAGGTTTCAGTGGCGTAGCACAAGACTAAGAGTATCATTGTAAGCAAATCATTTTACAAAACAAATCATTATACACTTTTTTCAATAAAATGTTTACTATAATAGTTCAGCTTATTATGCGCTGACATCTCTCTTTCCAGACCCCTTGCTTACATTTGCTTATGGTTTGAAAAAATCTATTTTGATGTGAAATTCACATTTTTATCACTTCCCTTTTACAACAAAAAAGGGGGAGGGTAGAATTTTTTTCCAGGAATCCATATACAAACTAGGGCATTTTTCAAAAGTCCTACAATCTTTACTAAACCAAATTATTACAGTAAGTATATTCTCAACATATTAACGTACTTAGCAATATTTTCGATGCCGCAATATATCTCATTGAATATATAAGGAAATATAAAAAGATAATTTGATACGAGTAAGCCGGGTATCATAAATAACTTATATGATCTTATATAAATTTCGAATTCCATAGGGGTGTAGGAGTGTGGACTTCTGACTGCCGTAACAGTGGTTCCATAAACAATTAACTTATTGTTTAAACAAAATGGAGGTCCATGTCCACATCTCCCTCCTTTTTTTATGAAAGAAAATCTACCCTGGGTAGGTCTTAAAACTTTTTGATTTTGTTCCTGTAAAGTGGAAAAAAATAGGGTATGCCCTACATCTTTAAAATAAAACTAAATTGAAAATTCAAATGATCCCCCATCCCCCCCCCCAAAAAAAAACCCCCACAAACACATGATATAAAAAATGTGGCGTTGCATGCCCTCTCTTCATTCCTTAATTTTGTTTTAACTTACGGTTACAAATGATCCCCCAGCGGTTCATTAAAAAAAAAAAATTAAAACGTGCACGTAGAACCATGAATTACATGAGTATAAAAACTGAGTACTTTGCGGTATAACACGAGATATGGGAAATTGTATATAACTACCCACTGTTATCTCTTGATTTGTTGATTATACGTGATTTGAAGAAAATTACGATGATCGTTAATATTTAGCAATACATGAACGAATAATTAGTATTTCATTACTGATATAGTTATTAATCAATTTAATTGTAGGTAACCTATTAATGTTCTGCAAAAAACGCATACTTTCGATTGATCTTTAACTATTTTTGAAAATTTAAGGAAGCTCTATAGGTACCTTAGACTTAAGTGTTATCTTAGGCGTTTCCTTAGTATAAGGAGTTTTATGCATACCACTTAAGTTTTGTGGGCGTGACTTAAAACAACTAAGATTTTACTTAGGAAATACTTAGTTTAAGATTTTTTATGCATACCACTTAGATAAAAAGGGCGGAGTTTCCTTAACTTAAGTGTTTACTAAGGAAAATCTTAACTTAAGTAGCTTTATGCATACGGGCCCTGATTTTATAGTGTTTTTATACCACTGTCATATACTGTTTTAGGACTGGGACATTACATATTGTTAGTATACAAGTGTGCGCACAGTCAGCGTGGATACACAGGCGTTTGCCTCAGAAAAAAATCCTACATATAATTATATAAACTGAATATAACATCAAGGTATTATTTTGTATAGAATAGACTTAAGGTGTCATTTCACCAATTACGCCCTTAAATTTAGAGTGAAAGTAGGCCTACTCGGACAAAAAATAGTGCATTTGATGTCATTGTTTACTGAACTAACCAACAAATTGGCAGTTCTAAATGAAACTTTTGGTGAAAGAGAAATATATTAAGACCATTTTGAGCTACAATTTACTAGTTTATGAGTTTGCATTCAAAATTGAGGATTAATGATCATTAATGCACCCCATAGTATACTAATTTAAGATTTCCAGAAAACCAGGGGTTATTTTTAGTGGTACCTCTATTCGGAAGACCTTTTCTTTTTTATATGATTTTAAACACCTGTTGAAAATTGGCATGTAGAAAGCTGATACATGTACAATTCAGGATATACCTGGTTTCTATGAAGTTAAACTTAAGGTAAAATATTTAGAAAGGTGTGAAAATTGTAAAATTTGGTTGAACAGATAGGGACTTTTAATTGGTGGTATGACACCTTAATATTAAGTTAAGTTTATACGGAACGCCACAGCTGCCTTATATGATAAGAATAACCATGTCATTAAGGTTAGAGATATATCATGAAGCAAATGTTCTGTACTATAAATACATTTGACTATAATACTATGTCAATTCGCTATATCACTGAGATACATTTATATACTACTAGAACACACCCGTGATATCACGGGTCCGTGACTGAATTAAAGTATATAACTATGCGCAAGCCTTATTTTAGTATTAGTATTGTCATCTGATAAAGTCAGGCCGATTATAAGATAAACAGTTTTTCTCTGCTTTCAAGTCTTTCTGTTTGAACCCGTCGAACTGAAACAGTAATATTAATTATTTGGAAAACAAAAGGTCCTGGAATGGAGTATTTTTTAATCAACAGCATTGTCCTATATAAGTTATAAATAAAGTTGAATTCTTTGCTTCGCTTTTTTACGTCATGCCCACTAACAAATTGAAAACTGTACCTATACGCCTTATTTTTAGTCCAGATTTTTAGTACTCGTATTGTTATCTTAGAAAGTCTTACTGATTAAAATACTACAATAGGTAACAATTTGACAATTTAGTAGTGTCAACCCCGTGTATATAGCATATTAATCCTGAATACAACGTTTGGTGGTGCGCCTGTCAGATGCGGAACGTACAGATAAGGTAATAGGTAACAGGTGAATATACTATTGGTATCGGTAGCGGACTCGACCCGGAACTTCTTAATTATTGGCAATATTAATTACGTGGAAAACAAAAGGGCCTGGAGTGGTTTAATTTTTAATCTACACCTTTGTACTATATTAGTTATATATAAAGTTGAATTCTGTGATTCGTCGTTTTTACGTGATGACGGCTGACAAATTGGACCTCGTAATTTTAGTATTATAGATAAAGACATTTGATTATAATACTCTGTCAATTCGCTATATCACTAAGGTACATTTATATACTATAAAGACATTTGACTATAATACTCTGTCAATTCGCTATATCACGGAGATACATTTATATACTATAAAGACATTTGACTATAATACTCTGTCAATTCGCTATATCACTAAGGTACATTTATATACTATAACGACATTTGACTGTAATACTCTGTCAATTCGCTATATCACTAAGGTACATTTATATACTATAACATGTATAACGACATTTGACTATAATACTCTGTCATTTCGCTAGATCACTAAGGTACATTTATATACTATAACGACATTTGACTGTAATACTCTGTCAATTCGCTATATCACTAAGATACATCTATATACTATAAAGACACTTTGATATAACATGGAGCTACCTTTTTTTATAATATTCTGTCATTTCACTTTGTTATGAAGATAATATTTCATACTATGAAGACATCTGGATATAGCACGGAGCTATATTTTCATACTGATTTGTCAATTTGCTAAACTATAATGTGATATTGCAATGGCATAAAGATACATTTTATATTATAAAGACATCTTAATATAACATTAAGCAACTTTCTCATACCAAGTTGTCACCTCAGTATATTATAACGATACATTTCTATACTATACAATCATCTCGATATAACATGAAACAATTTTGTGTCGACAAGATAGGCGACACATACAGATTGGTACCCCTAAAAATAAACAAACAAAAACTAAATAACATAAAAGACAAAACCAAAAAGATAGCCTTTATTCTTTTCGCCAAATTTAGAACGTAATGATCTGTAAAATGAAGTTAACAAATCCACGCTGATAGTTGATAAATCTTAATTTATCTATATAATTTTTACGAATTTATCTAGCGTTTTACATAGACATCTTCGGGTCAAAGGGGCCCGGGAGGACGTGCATTTCAATACTCAATTGATAGAGAGTGTCATTGGGTTTCCGGTACCCTACCCTTTCCGTATAATTAAGATTCTACAAATGCACAACATTTAAAATTATGTGAAAGTGTGACCTTTTTCCATTTTGGTTTGGTTTCATGAGGTGTGTTGAAAAATTAACTACCAAAGTGACGTTCAGGAAAATTTATGGACAGAAACACAGCCATGAACACCCCGACTCTTGGCTGTGACAAAAAAAAACCGGGCTTTTAATTTAACAAGTAAAGGGATTTTTTTTTATTCTTATCATATATTTCTGATATTTTTTCCTACCTATTCACACAATAATTAGCAGAAAAATGGACATATTCAAGCTGCACACCCTATAACCTAGTATATAGGAAGTCTACCCCCACCCGCTATTGAGATGACGACATGCTGAAAACATTTATGTTTTGGAATATCGTTCCGTACCCAAACCGAACAGTAACCTCCGTACCAACAACAGGCAAGTACGATACTATTGGTCACAGATAAAGTGAGAAACGAAATAGAAACGAATGAATGAACCAAAATAAAGGATTCAACATGAACACTAATCAACTATATTATAATAATGTCGATATGTAATATATATACTATATCCCGTTGAATTTCAAGTCTTAGGCTGGATTGTTAATTGGAGAAAAATGGATGAAAGTGATGAACAAGTGTTTATCGTCCAGTAACAAATATTACATATCGGGACAGGAGAAAGTTATCGTGGTTTGAATATCGGCATATTTTAAACAACAAATACATGCTAAATATGTGAATAGGTAGTAGATTATGTCAGAAATATACGATAATTTTCCCTCTTCAACACTTTGGTAGTCAATTTCTTAACACACCAGATGAATCCAAACATTGCAAAATGGAAAAAAAGTTACACTTTCACATAGCAATTTTTTTAAATGTTATACATTTCATAAATCTTAATTATACGAACTATATTTATTTATTTATATATTTTATTTTCAATAAATAATTATACTGAATGTACAGTGCATCATGATATAAAAAAAAAGAAGAAGATGTGGTATGATTGCCAATGAAACAACTGTCCATAAGACACCAAAATGACACAGAACTTAACAACTATAGGTCACCGTACGGCCTTTAACAATGAGCAAAGCCCATACCACATAGTCAGCTATAAAAGACCCCTAAATGACAATGTTAAACAATTCAAACGAGAAAACTAACGGCCTTATTATTATATAGAACCTATAAAAAAAATGAACGAAAAAAAATATGTTTCACATAAACAAACGACAACCACTGAATTACAGGCTCCTGACATGGGACAGGCACATACATACATAATGTGGCGGGGTTAAACATGTTAGCGGGATCCCAACCCTCCCACTAACATGGGACAGTGGTATAACAATACAACATAAGAACGAACTATACAAATCAGTTGAAAAAGGCTTAACTCATCAGATGCACAAACATACAAGTGGACGAGGCCGGGTACTTGTACATCCTAAGAACAAAAAGACACGAGGAACAGATATGAGAGTACTCGCAGTTATCTGACAGCTAGTGCTAGTTCAAAGCCACTAACAACTAATAAAAAAATCATGCATCTAAGACTAGATCGTAAGTCTATTTGGCTGGCTGAAAATTACTTGTATATATGAATGTAATTGTTTGTTATAATTCAGGTTGCACTTAAATTTTAAAATTATCATTCATTCTTATACGAAAAGGTTAGCGTACATGACCCAAAGATGTGTTTATGTAAACCGGTAGATAAGTTCGTAAAATGTAGATAGAAAAATAAAGATTTATCGACTTTCAGCATAGATTTGTTAACTTCATTTTACAGATCATTATGATTTTAACATTAATGTCAGCTCAAATATTTGCCGATCTTGACTATTTTTTCAGCTTTAAGTTAATAATAACATTCAAGAATACGGCTAAATTATAATGGATACGGGGAAAATTGGTACGGGAAACGGGTTACTCATTTTGCATCGTACCGGTATACCTGTCAAAATGATTTGCAAACACGTGTTTTAAGTAAACTAACTAAAAAACAAGTTGCTTTAATGATGATCAAAATTTGGCGAAAAGAATATAGGCTATCTTTTTTTTTTGTCTTTTGTGTTATTTAGTTTGGGCTTGTTTATTTTTTTTGGGTACCAATCTGTATGTGTCGCCAATCTAGTCGAAACTAAGTCTTTTCAACTCCGCATTGCTGAGGGCAAATGCAACATTAGAGTCGATAAATTTATTCATCTTGAAAGCGATTCCCTGAGGTCCGCAAAAAGATTCCCTTCACGGCCTTTTTGTTTTATTACAATCGATGTTGCTGATGAATTTTGCGGGGAGTTTTCCCCGCTATTTATAGCTTTGTCTTATGGTACGATGAAATGGTCTTATGGTATGATGAAATGGTCTTATAGTGTAATCAAATAGTCTACTGGTATATATATAGATGACATCCCGTGATATAAGAATTGTTAGCTTGATATTGAAATATGTCTTTATAAGTTAGTTATATGACATAAAAGTATGACAAAATTGTTTCATGTTATATCGAGATGATTGTATAGTATAGAAATGTATCGTTATAATATATATACTGAGGTGACAACTTGGTATGAAAAAGTTGCTTAATGTTATAATAAGATGTCTTTATAATATAAAATGTATCTTTATGCCATTGCAATATCACATTATAGTTTAGCAAATTGACAAATCAATATGAAAATATAGCTCCGTGCTTTATAGTATATAAATGTACCTTAGTGATATAGCGAATTGACAGAGTATTATAGTCAAATGTCTTTATAGTATATAAATCTATCTCAGTGATATCGCGAATTGACAGAGTATTATAGTCAAATGTCTTTACAGTATAGAACATTTGCTTCATGATATATCTCTAGCCTTAATGACATGATTATTCTTATCATAAGGCAGTTGTGGCGTTACATACAAACGCCTGTGTATCCACGCTGACTGTGTGCACACTTGTATCATGTGTATACTAACAATATGTTATGTCCCAGTCCTAGAATAGAATATTTTTTATTTCCCAAATTACAGGGCCCATAAAGACATAAAATCAGATTTTTTTAGTATCATGATAGCTTGGCACAGGTGCATCCATATGACCCCTAAGTTCTCTACTGGAATACTATGGTTACAATAAGAAGACTACCCAAGTTAGTCAAGAGTGTAAGAATTGAGTTAAGATGTTAATTTTTTAGAAACAATGTTGTCATAGTTTTTGTTTTTTCTTTAATTTCAGTGAACATTACCTGTTGAAGTTCATCAGAAGCAAGCATGCCATTATTATGGCCTTCGTTGCTTTTATATGCTCAATACTTCTATGTTAAGAGTGTAACACAAAAATGCGTTGTTTTAATGTTATTAGCAAAAGTAAGTTATTGGATTAAAAACAAGCTGATAATTATTAACTAGAGGCTCTAAAGAGCCTGTGTCGCTCACCTTGGTCTATGTGACTATTAAACAAAGGAAGCAGATGGATTCATGACAAAATTGTATTTTGGTGATGGTGATGTGTTTGTACATCTTACTTTACTGAACATCCTTGCAGCTTACAATTATCTCTATCTATAATGAACTTGGCCCAGTAGTTTCAGTGGAAAATTTTAGTAAAAATTTACAATTTTATAAAAATTGTTGAAAATTGACTATAAAGGACAATAACTCCTTAGGGGTCAATTGACCATTTCGGTCATGTTGACTTATTTGTAAATCTTACTTTGCTGAACATTATTGCTGTTTACAGTTTATCTCTATCTATAATAATATTCAAGACAATAACCAAAAACAGCAAAATTTCCTTAAAATTACCAATTCAGGGGCAACAACCCAACAACGGGTTGTCCGATTCATTTGAAAATTTCGGGGCAGATAGATCTTGACCTGATAAACAATTTAACCCCTGTCAGATTTGCTCTAAACGCTTTGGTTTTTGAGTTATAAGCCAAAAACTGCATTTTACCCCTATGTTCTATTTTTAGCCATGGCGGCCATCTTGGTTGGATGGCCAGGTCATCGGACACATTTTTTAAACTAGATACCCCAAAGATGATTGTGAATAAGTTTGGATTAATTTGGCCCATCAGTTTCAGAGGAGAAGATTTTTGTAAAAGATTACTAAGATTTACGAAAAATGGTTAAAAATTGACTATAAAGGGCAATAACTCCTATATGGGTCAACTGACCATTTTGGTCATGTTGACTTATTGTAAATCTTACTTTGCTGAACATTATTGCTGTTTACAGTTTATTTCTATCTATAATAATTTTCAAGATAATAACCAAAAACAGTAAAATTTCCTTAAAATTACCAATTCAGGGGCAGCAACCCAACAACGGGTTGTCCGATTTATCTGAAAATTTCAGGGCAGATAGATCTTGACCTGATAAACAATTTGACCCCCGTGTCAGATTTGCTCTAAAGGCTTTGGTTTTTGAGTTATAAGCCAAAAACTGCATTTTTCCCCTATGTTCTATTTTTAGCCATGGCGGCCATCTTGGTTGGATGGCCGGGTCATCAGACACATTTTTTAAACTAGATAACCAAAAGATGATTGTGGATAAGTTTGGATTAATTTGGCCCAGTAGTTTCAGAGGAGAAGATTTTTGTAAAAGATTACTAAGATTTACGAAAAATGGTTAAAAATTGACTATAAAGGGCAATAACTCCTATATTGGTCAACTGACCATTTCGGTCATGTTGACTTATTTGTAAATCTTACTTTGCTGAACATTATTGCTGTTTACAGTTTATTTCTATCTATAATAATTTTCAAGATAATAACCAAAAACAGTAAAATTTCCTTAAAATTACCAATTCAGGGGCAGCAACCCAACAACAGGTTGTCAGATTCATCTGAAAATTTCAGGGTAAATAGATCTTGACCTGATAAACAATTTTACCAATTGTCAGATTTGCTCTAAATGCTTTGGTTTTTAAGTTATAAGCCAAAAACTGCATTTTACCCCTATGTTCTAATTTTAGCCGTGGCGGCCATCTTGGTTGGATGGCCGGGTCACCGGACACTTTTTTTAAACTAGATACCCCAAAGATAATTGTGGCCAAGTTTGGATAAATTTTGCCTTGTAGTTTCAGAGGAGAAGATTTTTGTAAAAGATTACTAAGATTTACGAAAAATGGTTAAAAATTGACTATAAAGGGCAATAACTCCTATATGGGTCAACTGACCATTTCGGTCATGTTGACTTATTTGTAGATTTTACTTTGCTGAACATTATTGCTGTTTACAGTTTATCTCTATATATAATAATATTCAAGATAATAACCATATAACGGCAAAATTTCCTTAAAATTACCAATTCAGGGGCAGCAACCCAACAACCGGTTGTCCGATTCGTCTGAAAATTTCAGGGCAGATAGATCTTGACTTAATAAACAATTTAACCCATGTCAGATTTGCTCTAAATGGTTCGGTTTCAGAGTTATAAGCCAAAAACTGCATTTTACCCCTATGTTCTATTTTTAGCCATGGCGGCCATCTTGGTTGGTTGGCCGGGTAACCGAACACATTTTTTAAACTAGATACCCCAATGATGATTGTGGCCAAGTTTGGTTAAATTTGGCCCAGTAGTTTCAGAGGAGAAGATTTTTGTAAAAGTTAACGACGCCAGACGACGACGGACGACGGACGACAGACGACGGACGACGGACGCCGGACGCCAAGTGATGAGAAAAGCTCACTTGGCCCTTCGGGCCAGGTGAGCTAAAAATGACATAACTACATCTCAGCTAACAAAAAAGACAAGTCTACATTATTAATTTTGTAATGTTTGAACTAAAAATGCAATTGAACTAGCTAGTTTAAATGTGTTATAGTCCTGACGTATAAGTATTTAGCATACTAAAGCAACGAAGGCAATACTAATGGCATGTTTGTTACTGATGATCTGCAATCGGTGGTGTTCACAGTCAAATTCAAGAAAAGAAAACCAACAATAAAAACATTGTTTCTATAAAAATTAATATAAATGTCACACTGAAAGCGTTACACTCCTGACATTTTTGGGTACATTTTTTTATATTTTTTTCATACAGAGCACATACTATTACAATCTTTGTAGTAAGAACCAACTTATCATAATACATTATCTGACATAAAAACAGCATATATTATGTATCAAACAAGAGTCTGATCAAGATTTAAAAGGAAGTCATCTTTTTTTTTAATATTACATCAGCAAAATTGATAAATATGTTAGAAATATACAAAAACTTCAAACCTGTTCTAAATGTGCTCTAACATTATATGTTTAATATAAAGACTCTACATGATTTCAGGTCAGTTTTATGCTAAATATGTTAGAAATAAATTCTGGTCAGGACTGTAACATTTGTTACACACCTGACATTGAGTTTTTGATGTAGCTTATCCAACATAATTTCTTATAACAATAATAATATTATAGTAACATCTTTACAATGTTATGAGAAAATCAGAGAAAAGTCAATCTTTCTTGCAAAGTGTTTTTTTCTTGACACTTTTTATCAAAGATTCTCAAAAGTTAAAGTGTTATACACGTTACACATGTTAAAAGATTGCGTTTCCCTTAGATATTAAAAAAATGTGCAATCAAGTGACTAATATATTTTTTTTTTTTTTTGAGATTGTAAATTTAAAATTGATATCACTGCTGATTTTCTATACATTTTTCATTAAAACAGTCTTGAAGTTACTGTAAAAATATGTCAGAAGTGTAACAAAAGCATCAAAAACGTCTGTTTGTATTTTTTAAATGAAGAAAGCTTAAAATTGGCTGAAGCAATTGGTGTGAAATTTTCTGAGGATGTAAGGAGATCATATATGTTTAATTTCTTGTAATTTTCATATAATGTTTAAGCTTTGACAAAGAGATATAAAACTTTTTGTTATTGAATATTAAAAAATACACTAAAAATTGGTGAAATTTAGGTATTTAAAAAAAAATCCCTGTATAGAAAAGAAAGAAAAGACAGGAAAATCATCTATTACCTTTAATGCATCAAACAAACAAAACGTACATTGATATATTTATAATTATAATGTTTGTAAGTTGATAATAGTAGTATGTTGTTTCCTTTGAAAAGTTGATGAATTCTTATGAGTGAAATTTTGTTAAAATTTTGGTTTTTTATTTTTTTGCATTAACTCATGGTAGTTTTGTATTCAAACAGAATGATAGAAAATAAATTTTCAATGACTTTATTTTATCAATGTTTGTCACACTTGGGCATACTTTTTTTTTAAATAGCTCCTCAGGAGTTTGCTACTAGATTCATATAATATAATATAATAATATTAATATTAATATTAAATATGAGTAACATATTCGTGGGTCAAGAGCCATAAAAATTTAGAAGATTTATTTAAATTTATAAAATTATAACAATTGTTAGAAATGTCTTGAAAAAAATCGTCCCTTTGAATATCATAAAGAGGGCATTCTAATAAAAAATGAATCTCATCTTCAACTTTACCAAGTGAGTAATTAGAACAAAGACGCTCAGATCTTTCTATATGTTTTTTTGAATATCTGTCTGTCTCAATTTTTAAAGAGTGAGCGCTTATTCATAATTTACAAATTGACTGTCTTTTTTTTGAAGTCCTGTAATTCTAAATATTTTTCTTTTTTAAAACATTTTTTTATAGAAAAATAAGTACCAAGCTTACCTTTTTCGGAGTTAATTGTTTGATACGTCAGTTTATTCCAAAATGTTAAAAAAAAAATACATAGTTTATTTTTAACATACTGACATAAAGAACAAATTGATTGGTCAAAATTTGGTATTTCAATCTCTCTCTGAATATAATCTATACTAGAATACCATGTAGTTACATTAGAACTATGTAACTGTTTACAACATATAAATGCATCAAATAATAATCCTTCTTTCAAACGTTCCAGTCTATGACAATATTTTAACATTGATAAAATTATAGTAAAATACATAGGAAATCTACCAAGCTCTGACATTACAGCTATATTACTTGACTTTCTGTTTACACCAAGAATATATTTCATAAATTTGTTATGAGCTTTTTCAAAAGAATCCTGACCAAAAACTTTTTCTTATATATAATCTTTATCTGTTTTACATGCAGTTGAATCAGTTCTAAACATTCCCCATATTTCACTGCCATATAATAGTATGGGTTTAATTGTATGATCATAAAGATGTAAAAAAGTGGTAATACTAGGGTTAGATGATGACAAGCATCTCTGTAGCTGAAACATGCTTTTAAAGATTTGTTGTATAATTCATCTTTACACTGCTTGAATATACCACTAGATGTAAATGTGATTCCAAGATATCTATATAATTTTGCACTTTCAATCTCTTTACCTCCAAAATGTAAACAGCATTTTAAAAATTTTCCTGGCTTGTTAAAAATTATACTTTTTGTTTTTTTTTAAATTAACATCAAAACACCATTCTAAACAGTATTCATGTAACATATTAATTCTCTTTTGCAAGCCTTCCTGTGTTTCTGAAAAAATAACTACATCATCAGCATACATAAGACAGTCTACTCTACGGTTATTAATACTTACTGGATCAGGACAAGATAAAAACTTGTCAGGTAGATCATTGATAAATACTTTAAATATATTTGGGCTTAAACATCACCTTGTCTAACCCCTATAAATGATTTAAAACAGAGAGTCATTTCATTATCAATTTTAACACAGAGGTCACTTTTATTATACATATCTATAATGATAGAATAAAACTTTCCAGTAATATTGTTTTTTAAAGCTTATATCTGATACCCTCATGGATCACTTTATCAAAAGCCTGTTTAAAATCTGCAAAACAGACCAATAGTTTACCCCCCCCCTTTTTACTAATATATTTATCAATAATGGTTTTTAAAACAAAAACATGATCAGATGGTCTACATTTATCTAATTTGACATGGATTAATCACTGATTCTTTTACCAAAAAATTATCTAGTCTGTTATTCAAAACAGAGTTAAACAATTTACCAACACAAGAGTTAATGGCAATGCCACGATAATTATCTGTTTTACTTGGATCACCAGACTTAAAAACAGCAGTAAAAACAGCAGATAAATAAACTGATGACCACTGCATTGGGTATATACCAGATGAAAATACAGGGTTAAACAGTTTCTGAATTAAAGGATTTAGAACTAAACTTCCTGCCTTTAGCATCTCGTTAGGTATACCATCCAGACCTGAGGCTTTACCACTTTTGAGTTTAGATATTGATTCAAATATTTCTTTATATATGTATAGGATTTTTTTTCTGAGACAATTAGTGCCTATAAGATAAGATAAGATAAGATAAATTTTATTTTCCAAATTAAGTCCCCAGGGGGGAACATATATATACACACAACATATTCTTGGACGAACACAAACGCAAGGGGTTTTTAGGGGGGGTGATTCTTGGTTACAATTCGACCACTTTCAATAGAATATAAATAAATAAATATTTGTTATTTCATATAAGATACACCAAATGTAAATTAAAAAAAAGGGATTTCCATAAAACCTCACCAAAGCCATACGCTCAATTATCAACGACCAACGCACCTCACCAAAATCATACGCTCGATTATCAACAACCAACGCACGGACTATAAAACCTCACCAAAACCATACGCTTGATTATCAACGACCAATGCACTGATTAGAAAACCTCACCAAAACCATACGCTCGACTATCAACGACCAATGCACCTCACCAAACCATACGTTCAATTATCAACAACCAACGCACCTCACCAAAATCATACGCTCGATTATCAACGACCAACGCACGGACTATAAAACCTCACCAAAACCATACGCTTGATTATCAACGACCAATGCACGGATTAGAAAACCTCACCAAAACCATACGCTCGATTATCAACGACCAATGCACCTCACCAAACCATACGCTCAATTATCAACGACCAACGCACCTCACCAAAATCATACGCTCGATTATCAACGACCAACGCACGGACTATAAAACCTCACCAAAACCATACGCTTGATTATCAACGACCAATGCACGGATTAGAAAACCTCACCAAAACCATACGCTCGATTATCAACGACCAATGCACCTCACCAAACCATACGCTCAATTATCAACGACCAACGCACCTCACCAAAATCATACGCTCGATTATCAACGACCAACGCAGTACTATAAAACCTCACCAAAACCATACGCTTGATTATCAACGACCAATGCACGGATTAGAAAACCTCACCAAAACCATACGCTCGATTATCAACGACCAGTGCACCTCACCAAACCATACGCTCAATTATCAACGACCAACGCACCTCACCAAAATCATACGCTCGATTATCAACGACCAACGCACGGACTATAAAACCTCACCAAAACCATACGCTTGATTATCAACAACCAATGCACGGACTAGAAAACCTCACCAAAACCATACGCTCGATTATCAACGACCAACGCACGGACTAGAAAAAGAACTTTTATTGACTTTGTAAAAACATTTTCCGAATAAAATTAGCAGTTAGCAGCTAGCTACACCTCAGTTTACTCTAGTTCCGAAAATAGGTTATTTTTTCTTTATTTTTCATATACTTAGGTTGAAATTTTACATATTTTAATTGAAAGAAGTACATTCATGTTGTAAATACCTTATAATAATTATTTGCTTTATCAGGATTTCGTCAACAGTAGCATGCATGATGGATCTACATAAATACCCTGTGGATGTGCAAGTTTGTCCATTATTACTTAGCAGTTGTAAGTATGTTGATGTATACAATACCATATGCTGTCCAAGTTGTTTATTAATACTTAGTTTTTGTAAGTATTTTATGTATACATATACTATTTAGATGTGCAAGTTTGTGCGTTGATATTTAATAGTTGTAAGTTTGTTGATATACACATATACTTTATAGATGTGCAAGTGTGTGCGTTGATATTTAGTAGCTGTAAGTTTGTTGATTTACACATATACTTTATAGATGTGCAAGTTTGTGCGTTGATATTTAGAAGTTGTAAGTATATTGGAATACACATATATTCTATAGATGTGCAAGTTTGTGCGTTGATATTTAGTAGTTGTAAGTTTGTTGATTTACACATATACACTATAGATGTGCAAGTTTGTACGTTGATATTTAATAGTTGTAAGTTTGTTGATTCACACATATACGCTATAGATGTGCAAGTTTGTAAGTTGATATTTTGTAGCTGTAAGTTTGTTGATATACACATATACTCTTTTGACGTGCAAGTTTGTACGTTGATATTTCGCAGCTGTAAGCTTGTTGATATACACATATACTCTTTTGATGTGCAGGTTTGAACGTTGATATTCACCTGTAGTAGTTGTAAGTATATTGATATTATTAGTTACATATAGTGTGTTAGTGACCTTATACGATATATACGGGGACAGTAAATTCCATATGGGGTGAGAGCGACGCTCTCACCCCATATGGAATTTACTGACCCCGTTTATATCATATTAGATCAATATCACAATAAGAAACGAATTGTTCCTATCGACTGTCTTATTGTGTTGAATTTAGACTAGAGTTGTCTTATTTATCATACCACATCTATCTATTTTTATATTAAAGTGTTCAAGTATTCAATTTTAAGAACCAACTTTCATTGGTCTGCACAAATAAACTGATGTCAACAATAAAAATTTGATATCAATAAACTTGATATAACAATACTAAACAGAACTTTCAATAATTGTTAATAATCAAATAGTGCCAAAGTCGGTTCTCAACTACTAACCGTGTATTGAAATAAGCCAAGCCTCCCTTCTAACCTAATATAGAATATACACGGTCTCCACGCGGACGCTTTTAACCAATCATAATCCTAGAAATGTATAGGAGAAAAGATAAACACATATACTCTATAGATGTTCAAGTTCGTGCGTTGATATTTACTATTTGTGTGTATAAAGGTATACACATATAAACTCTGTGGATGTCCAAGTTTGTCCATTAATACTAAGCAGTTGTAAGTATTTAGGTATACACATATAAACTCTGTGGATGTCCAAGTTTGTCCATTAATACTAAGCAGTTCTAAGTATATAGGTATACACATATAAACTCTGTGGATGTCCAAGTTTGTCCATTAATACTAAGCAGTTGTAAGTATATAGGTATACACATATAAACTCTGTGGATGTCCAAGTTTGTCCATTAATACTTATCAGTTGTAAGTATATAGGTATACACATATAAACTCTGTGGATGTCCAAGTTTGTCCATTAATACTAAGCAGTTGTAAGTATATAGGTATACACATATAAACTCTGTGGATGTCCAAGTTTGTCCATTAATACTAAGCAGTTGTAAGTATATAGGTTTACACATATAAACTCTGTGGATGTCCAAGTTTGTCCATTAATACTAAGCAGTTGTAAGTATATAGGTATACACATATAAACTCTGTGGATGTCCAAGTTTGTCCATTAATACTAAGCAGTTGTAAGTATATAGGAATACACATATAAACTCTGTGGATGTCCAAGTTTGTCCATTAATACTAAGCAGTTGTAAGTATATAGGTATACACATATAAACTCTGTGGATGTCCAAGTTTGTCCATTAATACTAAGCAGTTGTAAGTATATAGGTATACACATATAAACTCTGTGGATGTCCAAGTTTGTCCATTAATACTAAGCAGTTGTAAGTATATAGGTATACACATATAAACTCTGTGGATGTCCAAGTTTGTCCATTAATACTAAGCAGTTGTAAGTATATAGGTATACACATATAAACTCTGTGGATGTCCAAGTTTGTCCATTAATACTAAGCAGTTGTAAGTATATAGGTATACACATATAAACTCTGTGGATGTCCAAGTTTGTCCATTAATACTAAGCAGTTGTAAGTATTTAGGTATACACATATAAACTCTGTGGATGTCCAAGTTTGTCCATTAATACTTAGCAGTTGTAAGTATTTAGGTATACACATATAAACTCTGTGGATGTCCAAGTTTGTCTATTAATACTTAGCAGTTGTAAGTATTTTGATGTATACACTCATGTCTGTGCGTTAGTACGTAGTAAACATACATTATTTCTTAAACGCAGCAAAAATGAATAACATTTAAAAAATATCTGAAAAAGATGTCAATACGTTTTTAATATATATAATCAATATAACAAGACACAAATCTTGACTCATCTCAAATGACAATTTAATCAATGGAACAGGGCAAACTATGTTTTGTGAAACTTCTTTTTAATAGATAACATATTTCTATTTTCAGTTTCTCATTCTACTAGTTCAGTTGTTTTTATTTGGAGTAAACGAAATGTAAGGAAAACATTAGCACTTCGACAATTTAAAATTTCTGATATCAGCCATTCAGACTGCAGACAAACAAGAGGTTTGTATATTTCTGGTTCAACTTTGTTATCATATTGACCATGTTTTGAAAATTGAAATATATCAACCAAAACAAAAGTCAATGGTCCGATTTTTTTCTAAAAATTGATACGTACAAATGGGCGACTTCAAACTAGGATCAATGACAAAGTTGATGATTTCAACTCCCTCATTCTCAGTTGTAACATACACTCTGTCACGGTATATTGAGTTTACATACATCATTTACCTCATCTGATGCATAACTCTCGTACATGTTCCCACTATATGGACCAAGTAAGTTTTGTTGTCATTTTAGCGGTATATTTAACATGATCATAAAGTGCGAATGTTTGGCTAGTCACAAAACCCGGTTCAACCCACCATTTTGTTCTAAAAATGTCCTGTGCCAAGTCAGGAATACAGCAGTTGTTATTTAATAGTTCTTTTCTATTTACTAGTATTTTACCTTGTTTTTGTATTTTGTTGCACTCCAGTGTTCTGTTGTTTCGTCATTTCCCTCTGATAATAATAGTTGATGTGTTTCCCTTGTATTTAGTTACCGATAATACGAATTGGTTCGGCGTTACTGCATGTCTGTGTCTCAAATCACTAGAAACATGTTTTGGCCGTCTTGGAGATTTATATATCATTATGCTGGACTTATCTGTAATATTATCGATTGTGTCCTATTTTCGCTGCGATATCTTGACTGAATATGAATTGCAGTACGGGTTATGAATGCACAGCAGGAGACATTTATCAAAAAGAGGCACGCAGTCTCGTTCCTGCTGGAGTTAATACAATTGACCTTTTCAAATTTAAAGGACTGTGGCCATAATAATTTTTATTGTTCGTACCTAAAATAAATAACGTCAAGTCATTGGTAAAATGTCCAATGTTTAGGACAAATCAGCGCATTTCGGTTTACACTTATAGAAATATGACCGAGAATTAATGCATCAGATACTGAAACGGCGAATTCCCTTAGTTTTTGTCTGTAACATTTATTTGTCGTCTTCATCACAGTATGACATCTGTTCACAGGTTAACGGCTGATTTGATGCAGAACAATTCAAATTGTTTGAGTTGGGAAAAAAACGTTGAAGACTAATTAGCTATGTAGTTTATTCTTTAAGAATCATGCCAGTTATCAAGTGCTATTGCATTATCGTCCATTGCATGTTTGATCACATTATTTAATTGTAGGTTTCCCTTTCGCACTTGTGCTGTACGGTGGACAGAGTTTAACGAGAGGTCTCGTAGTTAATATATTCTTTTATTTCAGTAACTAACTTTTCCTGTCTACAAATGGATTTTTATCTGAAGAGGTTACTATGGTCACATATACTACAAGTTTATGCACCGACAACGATTTTACTTATCATCTCGTGGATCTCGTTTTGGCTTGACTGTAATGCTGTCACTGCCAGAACACAGTTAGGTATATTGACTTTCTTCACCATGGTCACACAACCGTCGGCTGCTGGTATTGTTCTACCAAAAGTTTCATACATTATAGCAATAGATGCTTGGCATTTCATGTGTTTGATCTTTGTATTTGCATCAGTTATAGAATTTGCGGTTGTGAATGTTCTAGCAAGGAGGTGTATTCCACATTATGATAATGAAACAATGGAGCGAAGCTTTCATACTGATGACGAACAGGTACGTTAGTATCTGTGCAGAATATTATCTTGGTTATTATTTACAGATAGAGTTCTGTATTATTTCAATTTCATCACATGTCTTCAGGCTGTTGTTATGAAACACGTGTTGCACTTTGTAAATAAAGCTGTTGTTCAAACCACGCCTCTTTTCGGAAGATATATAATGTTCATAGATAATTAATTTTGTTGACGTGATGAATCGTTCTGGTTCCCACATGTCCCAGTTATGATCTCTATGCTTCATCTCGTAGAGACATAACTCGGGACTGTTACCAATAAATATACATATTCATATCTTTCTAATTGAAATCTGTGGGAAGCCTAAAGTCTGGGTAGGGGTAGTACAAGATTTGAGTGTAAGTTTAAAATATTAGATGTTTTGGGCATATAAACGTTGAAAATATGCCTCGAATGGATAGTTCATATTTACTACTTTTGTTTTATAAAAGGTCAACATAAGTGAAAAAAAAGAAGTAAAATCATGACTTCGGCCTATGTAATGCATTGTATTGCATGAAATGACACAACTTTTTACTCAAGTAATGCATTAAATTACAATTACACATAATGCAAACAATGCTGCATTACACATTACAATCAATTACTTGGAAACATGTAATGCATTACCATTCATTACAATTACAAATTTGCATTACCCCATGCCTGTATGACAGTCAAATCTTGTTGAGTTTTAGATCTTTAAAATAATATATTGTCATCTTTGTCTTACATACATGTAATGTAGTCATAATTGGTTCGGATACTTTATTTGATTGGATATAAATTTTTGATTTATTAAATTTGATAACAGCATATTTTTGTTGCACAATATCCGCATGTTTAAGTATTCATCACTTTTGTGCTGATATGAATTATCATTAAAAAGGTCATAGTTTTGAATTACAAAAGACAGTATGATTTATTCGAGAAATACTTATAACTTTCTTCCCTAGGAATATAATTTTATTCTTACAGATATACATAGTTACATGCAGTGGACGAAGTAAAGCTGAGAAGTTGGATAAACTTTCGCGAATTGGTTTTCCTCTTATGTTTTTGATTTGTACAATTGTATATTGGATTTTAGTTTTTATGTTATGAGTTTTGCATTTGTCACACGAGAAAAAAATATAAGCTACATCTCAACACTTATTTTGTTCTCATATCATATACTAGTATATATTTTAGAAAACAATTGTGGATTTGAAATTAAAAAGAATTGACGATTTTAAGACAAATTTATTCAATCATCAGTATTTAAGAAAATTAAAGAGATATATGCTATTACTATTGTTCCAAGTTTATGTTGACGAGCCTAAGTTGTATGCAATTAGTTATCAAAAGTACCAGGATTATAATTTTATACGCCAGATGCGCGTTTCGTCTACATAAGACTCATCAGTAACGCTCAGATCAAAATAGTTAAAAAACCAAATAAATACAAAGTTGAAGAGCATTGAGGATCAAAAATTCCTAAAAGTTGTGCCAAATATGGCTAAGGTAATCTACTCCTGGGGTAAGAAAATCCTTAGTTTTTCGAAAAATTCAAAGTTTTGTAAACAGAAAATTTATAAAATTGACCATATAATTGATATTCATGTCAATACCGAAGTGCTGACTACTGGGCTGGTGATACCCTCGGGGACGAAACGTCCACCAGCAGTGGCATCGACCCAGTGGTGTAAATAGTTATCAAAAGTACCAGGATTATAATTTTATACGCCAGACAAAATACTATTTAAATCTTAAATATACCCTATTTACTGTTCCTTGGCCATGAGCAGTATGAATTTTTACATTATTATTTTCATTATTTCTTTTTTGAGTTTACAACCAACATCAAAAGGAAATTATGATTATTTTATGTGAGCGTCACTGATGAGTCATATGAAGACGAAACCAGCTTCTGGCGTGTCAAATTATAAGCCTGGTACCTTTAATATAACTATATAATTAACCATTGTGTCCTTTATAAATTATGAAACATAGACAGCTACAATGCACTATTACCCACAAATATGTTTTTTGCAGTATATATTTATGTAAAGGATACATTATTTAACTCCTAAAAAGAATTGTGCAAGCCGGAACGTAAAATAATGCAATATTTGTAGTTAATTAGTTAATTCAAAACAAAATGACAAAATAGAAATATGTGTCTACATCTGAACAAAATGATTAAAATACAGAAAACAGGTGCTCACGTACGGGAATGCTTAATGACTTATTCCTCATTGATGTACTCAGTACTCGGTCGTTGATAAAACCTATCTTTGTCCCGTTCTTATTTGTAAATAAAGGCAACAGTAGAATACCGCTGTTCGAAATTAATAAATAAATAGAGAAAAAACAAATCCGGGTTACAAACTAAAACTGAGGGAAAAGTATCAAATATGACAGAACTACACCACAACAGAAACACAACATTAAAATGTAACACACACAGAAACGAACTACAATATAACAATGGCCATTTTCCTGACTTGGTACAGGGCATTTTAAGAAAAAAATGGTGGGTTGAACCTAATTGTGTGGCATGCCAAACCTCCCGCTTTAATGGCAATGTTAACCATAATATTAAAATGACAACATTATAGGCGAGTGTAATATTTGAAAAAGACGTCTAGTTAAGGACTTTAATGCATCCACCTAACACACGGCTAATTTTTTTTTTAATTGAAAGAATAATGATTTAACTTTGATTTTTGCCCGGTCGTCACAAAATCGTACGGTGCAATTTTTGTAAAATTGACGTTTATTTCAGAAATAAGTTGAAAATTATAAAATTACGACATGTTTTCCAAGCAAAGGAAATTAGTCGTATCTCTTCTTTTAGACAGAATAATTAAGTGAATTAGATTCTTAAAATAAAGAAAAATAATATTTACAACTGTAGGTCCGCATGTTTTTGCATTCCTGCTAAATATTTGAAATTTTGTACGAAAATTTTTATAATCCTGACCTTTTCGGATCTACAATTACATTTTTATCAAATGCTTTTGCACTCTATCCGTTTTAGAACACACCAAATTACTCATCAGTTATCGTTTTTTCATTCAAGATCAAGACTTTATCTCAACATTTCTTAAAATCATGAATTTCTGTTATTTTATGATGTTGGGTAAAATCACTATAGTTTCCGGAATTCCTTATCTATTTCGTTATCGTTTTTTACTGAATATATTAGTCGATTTCCGTGTACTTAATAGTGCTATTAGAGTACGATAAATCATATTTAAACGGTTCTTTTTCTATCTTTAACTTCAGTGTAGCTTAAATAGATATAATACCGTCCGAAATTAAGATCAAATCAAAGTAAAACATAGTTTTTGTGTTCTGTAGAATTCACCCCTTTCTAAATAAGGAATCGTATCGGAAAATTGTAGAAAATCTTCCGAGTCCTGTCAAATTTTCACATTCCAGTTCACGATGAAACCCTTTCTATGCTAAAAAGTAAAAACTAATCAAAAACTATCCATTGATTGACACAGATGCATAGTCTGTCATGTATTTACTACATAGAAACTATGTAGTTAAACACTTAAATGAAGATACAGTTGTATTGCCGCAGTGGGAAAACGAAAAGTTGAAGTTTACAGAATCCACACAAAAAATAACAAATGAATTTACCGTTATACCGGACAACAGAGAAATACATTAAACCACAAATCAAATTCGGAACACGCTTAAATAACCCGCGATTCTGTTTTTATCCCCAACATCTATCAGATAGTTACAATATATATATATATAAAAAGTTCATATTCAAAGTTATAATTGTAAAATTATAGAGAATTAATGTATTTAATGATAAACAATGTATAATGACAAATAATATATAAACTAACAAAATTATAAAAATACTACCTGAAGATACCCTGGTCTTAAGGTACTAACAAACAGGGATCTTTACTGAAATAGCTGTACCAGTGAAGAAATCTGTTAACAGCATGTGATATATTGTTGTTGAATAAAAAAAAAAAAAAAAGTTTACAGAAGACTGGTCGATGAATATGAAAAAAATGAAAACATCCCATTTGAAAATACAAATATCATTAGAGTTGCTATAAATATTTCAAAGGTAAGCACAACCTATCATCTTCTGTTTTGTCTGTACAAAGACTTTGTACTACATGTACCAATTCTACCGACCAGTCTCTTCTCATATATATCAACGAGGGCAGAAGATCTACAACTCATTCTGATTTGTCTCGGTTTGTTTATTTTGCAAATGTATAAAGCCTATAAGCAAGTTACACAACTTCATAAAAGAGGGACGAAAGATACCAAAGGGACAGTCAAACTCATAAATCTAAAACAAACTGACAACGCCATGGCTAAAAATAAAAAAGACAAACAGAAAAACAATAGTACACACGACACAACATAGAAAACTAAAGAATAAACAACACGAACCCCACCAAAAACTAGGGGTGATCTCAGGTGTATCCTCTAAGGAGCAAACTCAAGCTGTATTGAGTGTTACTACATATATCTCCTACAATGATCTGATTTACAAAATAACTTATGATAATTTTATTATTAAATCTTTATACCATCGAGCTTGCATCGCTAAATATTTGCTACAAAATTTGAAATCAGAAAGTAAAGAGCTATGTAATTCTGAACATAAAACAGCTTTTACTAACATTTCGACGATTAAAGATGACGTGCCTGTACACAAGGAAGTATTATGGTTAACAACTTTAATTACTTGATCAGTTAACCGGGCTTAATTTCTGCCCGAAGATCGCCGCCGAGAAAACTACACAACATATTATCAGCTTCAACAAAAACTAAAATTATATGGTCAATTTATAGTTACATGTATACAGCCTCAACAAAGCCAAGGTACATCCAATATTGTATACAGTAGCTCTATAATTTTGTCTTATGCCGTTATGACGGAAAATTACCCCTTTAAAATGACTGTGATATACAGTCTGTCAAATTTAAAGATCTGAGCAGTGACTGCGAAACTGGCTGCAATCACTTGATGCAGCTACTTGTATTTTACGGAAGCAAATATAGGGTAAAGTTGTAATCCAATCAGATGAATATCCATTATCTAAAAAAATGTCACTAGATTATTCAATTGCAATTATGCCACCTGCTTTAAAAACATTTCTGTATTGTCTTTTGGATGATGGCGCATCTGCGGCAGTTAATAAAGCGTACGATATTCCTATTGACAAAGTTCTTATGGCTTTAGTAGAATGTATATAATCTATATAAAAAAAAAAAATCTTTTTCATTTAGGTTTATCATTACAAATGCACCGTATTTATGGACACACCTTTGATAATTATTAACAAGTTGACAGATCAGGAGATTAGAAAAATTGAAAATGGGGTATACATTCTACATGGCATTATTTTTCTTCTGGGGGTCAAAATTTTATCAAAGACAATGTCGACCTACATGTAACTACAGAAACAATAAAAGTTCTCCGTATGACTTTGGTTGGCTAAAAGGCAACATCGGTCCGGTATGATGTCATCCAACTTTCTACATGATTTGATCTGTTTACGCATTGGTTTAGGTATAGGGGGAGGGTTGAGATTTCCAAAAACATGTTAAACCCGCCGCAATTTTGTGCCTGTCCCAAGTCAGGAGCCTCTGGCCTTTCTTAGTTTTGTATGATTTTTTATTTCAATTTCTTGAGTATATTTCGAAGCTTAGTATGATGTCCATTATCATTTCAAGCAAGTACATTTTTGTTTAGGGGCCTGCTGAAAAACGCCTCCGTTTCTTGCTGCATTGATGACCCATTGGTGGTCTTCGGTCGTTGCCTGCTTTTTGAACGGGTTGGTGTCTCTTTGACAAATCCCTCATGTACATTCCCAAACATTAATTCAATCTGTATATAGTAGATCTTGTGTCCGCTTTGAGCAAAACCTCTGCTGTACTGATATATGCCCATGCCAAGGAAGTTGTCTTTGTATGGATATGTTGACCGATAAGAATGATGAGATTACAAGTTAAAATGAAGCTATAATATTCCGATATCGCAATATTCCGACACCTAAATGGTCCAACATCCCATTGGTCCGACGTTTTGATCATTTAGGTTATACGCTAACGGGATTTTAACATAAGAAAGCCAAATAAAAGGTTCAATATTAGGATAACCTTGTCCTCCGTTTAAAGCCTTGAAACAAGATATAAAAAAGTAATACTTAGTGACAAAGTAGCCGAACGTCATCACTAGCGTAATTTAAAAAAAGTACAAACTACTTTGTCAAGTGTTGTTTGATTAATTAGATATCTCAAGATACACGGCGGCCGACTAAAGTAAAATCAAACACAGTTTGACGTACAATGAGTGATCATATTTTCCTTGTGATGTTTTATATTAAAATTGTCAATTTGTTGATATAAATATACTAGTAGCACTTTACTCATTTTAGTAATGTTAGTTAGTACTCTTATCATATCTGATTAAGTGATGTAAATGAAATGATCCAGACTCAACATATTGCATAACAATAATAAAAAAAATCTGCCCTATGGTTGTCTGATCTTGAAGCGGTTGGCAGGCTTTCAAACTAACAGGAGACCATACGCTTCCTCAATTTTAATGTACAGCTCTTCATGGGACTTTTCTGAACAATTAAAAATACGTCATATGTTATATTTTCCCCTTGCTTCAAATATATTGTTTCTGATTATTTATATCAAATTTGCAGATATATGTTTGTTAATACGTGCAATCAAATGATATGGAGGTATTATAAGATTTAGATAATGCAAGGGAGACTACAGATACATTTGTATGACTTAATAGTTAATTTTCAAAGACTCCGAGAGAAAACGTTACATAACATGCGTTACCGTTAAAATCAACCAAAATTAATTAATACTATGATAGAAATATATTTTCCCAACAGTAATACAGCATTCCTATAAAAATATTTCGTTTTTGCATTTGTTTTGACTCGATTTTTCTACTGGAAGTATCCGTGAATTGAAATTGCACCCATGACCTTTGACCTCGATTTAAAAAAAAATGCACCATAATTTCTTTTGACGACCGGGATATTTAGAAAGTACACATTCTTAGCTTTCCATTGATATATGATTTAGCCGTGTGTTAGGTAGGACCATTAAAAATGTAAATTTGGCTGTCATATCACTCGCCTATTACATGACAGGACTAAAATACAAATAATTGGGAGAAAATATAGGACAGAGAAACAAACGCATAATAGCCAACAAAAGGTACCAGGTTGAAATTTAATAAGCCAGACGTGCGCCACGTCCACACAAGACTGACCAGCGACGCTCAGATGAAAAAAGTTTGAAAGCCAAAAGAAGTATAAATTATAATTGGTTGAATAAGTCGCTACACTAAGGTTTATCAATATCCATGTATAGAAAGCCAACGTGATATTTGTCGCAAAGTTTTGAAATATTTGTTTTCAATGTTCAAAACTTCGCAATTGATTTGGTAAACCCAACATTGTGACTCAAGCGTCCCGGTGAGTATTACATAAGCGCTTGCGATCGTCTTGAGAACTAAAGTACAGCATTTTTTGTTATGATATTGTAATTATTATGTTTATTTATGTTGGCCTAATTTGTGTTGTATGGCCTGATAGTTGTTTACCAAATAATCTTATAACTGTGCAGTTTAGGAATCACTGGAACAATCACAGAATGATTGGAACTTTCTAGAATGATCCTTATAAAAGATGCGTAATTTAAACTTCTACGTTATTCCAGAAACTTCCGTTGTAACTTTCCAGGATTTTCCACAATGTTCCATTATAGAGTGTTCTAGAATTTTCCATGACAACACTATATATACAGACACTAAAGTTAAACTCTCATAATTAAACTTGGACATAGACATTGATAGACATTAGTATTCACAGCATTTGGATTGACACTTTTATTCTACAAACAACATCATACTGGATTGTGACATTAGTAGTGAACGTAATATTCAAATTGGATTCCGAAAGATTTCCGGATACAGATAAAGATAACAGATTGGACTCATATTTTGACAGTTAAGTTAACAGTAATATTTGTGTAATACCTTTTTGTAAACTTTTGTATATTAAATATTGTTAAATTTTACTATTGATTTGTGTCTTTTGTTGGCTACAATTTAAAGGCGATTTCTGGCCGTAACATTTTTAACTTCCATCTTATATGCCGACCAAAATATTCAAATTTTGCAAACTCAAAACTATCGGGATAACGTTAAAGATGGAAAAAAATTGTTTTTATGTTAAAAAAGTATAGCAAAAAAAAACCGAACCCGTAAATCTCCAGGGCAAATTAAAAATCGGGGGAAGTCCATAACAACTAACTACAACTAACTACATCCAACACTTTCAACCAAGGAAACAAATATAAAAACAACTGCCATATATTGACTTTGAATAGGCAGTTTTAAAAGAAACTTGTGGGTCAAACCGGGTGTTACACTAAACCTCCCATAATTTTATACGTCTTCATTTCAATTTCCATTTAGTTAAACCGAGCTTTAATTCATTACCGTATGTAGCTTCTTGTGGTGGTGAGTACATTTTGATCCTGCTCAATAATTTATGTATATATATTTATATATGATGCTTTTGTTCCCTTGTGTTTATTACTTGTGATTCAGCTTATAAGTTGACTGTGTAGGTTATTTGTATTGTATTGTGTGCTTTTCTTTTGCAACATGTGAGCCAGACACTTAAAGGAAGAGGTTTTTCTGTGCAGTTACAATCGGTTAACACCGTCAAAATGTCTGCCTGTACCAAGTCAAGCTATCTACCATATATTTTGTTCGATACTTGTTTGTTTGTGTTTGTGCGGTTTTTTTTATTTTTTAAATTGTTACACGATGATGACTGATATTTTGACTATTTTATTTATTGTGTCTGTTTAGTGAACGCATTATTGTAAATATAGCGGAATTTGATGAGACTGTCATCAAAGTGAGAGGGTTAGCGCTATAAAACCAGGTTTAATCCACCATTTTCTACATGTGAAAATGCCTGTACCAAGTCAGTAATATGACAGTTCTTGTCCATTCGTTTTTGATGCGTTTTGTTATTTGATTTTGCCATGTGATTATGGACTTTCCGAATTGGTTTTCCTCTAAGTTCAGTATTTTTGTGATTTTACTTTTTTCAAGGAGGAGTCACATGTTGGTGGCTGATCTGGTCTATTGTATTGGTAAATATTTTGAATATGATTAAACGCATCTTTAAAGGAATTATTTGGTGAATAAACTGGACAAAGTCACTCACAAACGTATCATAAAAGTAATTAAAAAGGGCGTTTAATCCTTGTAATTCGTTAAAATTGAAAAAAAAGGGAATATATTTTTCTACACTCGTTACCTCTATCGATCACGCGTAAACTGTATATGTATGTCTTCGAATAGGCCTGGCGCATGAATATATTTGTTGGTTAACGCAAAAACATGTACTCAATGAAAGGTGTAGGTCCGGTAAGGGCCGATTTTGGCCTCAAATTCCAGATTAGTCTGACGAAAGATTTTGGACACTTTTCAAACACTTAAGTGGCTATTTCAGTTGATTCAATCATTTGATGTGAAAGATTTTAACGGATTAAGTCATAAAAAAACGCTCCGATTCAAGCTTAAAAATGAAAAATCTATTAATTATGCCAAAAAATGTCACTTTTCAGATGGTTTTTGTCAAAAATGAAAGTGGCCGCATCCGTGTTCATTCTCAACCTTTATATATGATATGAAGTATCATCAAATACAACTTACATTTCAATATTATGAATGAACACGGATGCGGCCACTTTCATTTAAGACGGAAACAGTCTTAAATCTAACTAAAATGCCAAAATTGTGAAGATTTCAGTAGTTTAGTATGACTAAACGATGCTAGTACCTGATATATATGCATTGTATTGTCAAAAACAGCCCATAATTATGTAGCAGAAGCATTCTACTTACCAATCAATAATTAAAAGTTAAAAATTTAACAATTTTGTAAAAATACTATATTTTGGGGCCAAAAAGGGGTCTTACTGAACCTACTCCTTTCTAAACAAATAAAACCAGCAAACACTTTTATTATCATTCAAACGAATGATTTTGTGTTTATCATTTTATTTAACGTGAAAATAAATTTTGTTCACGTCTGTGTTATAATAGCTGTCATCTTGGTTACATTGGTTACTAAAAGAAGTTCGGTCAACATCGTCTATCGAAAAATAACAAACGTCAAGATCAACTACCAGAATTCCTCTCGATCAATAATATCAACGTATTCCCTAATATGCAAGTCATAGAAGAATTATTATACTATAAACATATGGATGGGGTGACCTTAATTTCTGTATTCTTTAATTCTGGATGTCATGTATCGCCATTCTTTGGTTTTTTGCCCATTATTCTCTAGCCTTGCAGTTTAACACCCCATCATTCTCTATGTTATACTTGTTTGTCCTATTTTTCTCTATTCATAATTTGTTGAGGTAAGTTGTCAGTAGATATGACCAACTTTTCTCTATTTATTATATATCAAGACGCTGAATAATGATTTTACAGTTAGTTTAACGATTATTTTTATTTAGAAATGTCTCAGTGAGTCTTCACAACGCACACCAGGTGTATATAATGTTTATTATTTTATATGTGAAGTCGCCAAACTTGTATCTATATAACAAAAGCAGGTGGTGTAGGCATTTTCTGCCTGTAAAAAGAAAAAAAAAGAAATAAGAGCTGAAGATTGTCTTTTTAATATATTTTTACACAATATACAATACAAAATTTTGTAAAAAAAAAAAACTCATAATATCAAATTTAATTGGCAAACAAATAAAATATAGCACAAGTGTTGTAAACCAAACAACTCCAGAACAATAAGATTTTTAACATGTTTAAGTATTTAGCATGTAAACTATGGCACGAGAAAATCCTTAATAATGATAGATGTATTATACATAAATCCGTATATATTGTTTGATTACCTACATATATACATGATTTACCTTGACGCAAAAAGTAAAATAACAAAAATACCAAATGACTGTGAAAATAACTGTCATATTGCTGACTTGGTGCCACAACATTCAATTCAAAACGGAAAGACTGTTATAAAAGGTCAAAATCAAACAAACGATAGGTCAACTGTAATAACCCTGACTTGATACAGGCATTTCCTTATGACGAAAATGGTAGATTAAACCTGAATATATTTGCACAAATTTCATACAATCTGACAAAAGTATTAAATAATACCATAGACACCTTTCGACATTTAAAAAACATTTAACATATATTCAACAATCTTGTGCTTTTATAATAGTTATCAAAGGTACCAGGATTATAATTTAATACGCCAGATGCGCGTTTCGTCTACATAAGACTGATCAGTGACGCTCAGATCAAAATAGTTATAAAGACAAACAAGTACAAAGTTGAAGAGCATTGATCACCCAAAATTCATCAAAAATTTGTGCAAAATACGGCTGTTCCAGGTTTGTTGAAGGATTCTTTACCAAAGTCAATAGCGTGTATGCGTGTATCTCAGTGATTGTTGTTGGTTGCCTTTGATTGTTTTAATTCTTCGTTTAATGTTTTGTACAACATCAGGATGTTGGTTTTTATTGGAAAATGTTATATTGTAAATAAGTTTCTTTGTTGAAACACACCCATGTCCTTTGTCATTTTTGAATACATGAAACTGATTTTTGTAAAAAACATTAACCGAAAAAATAAATACAATCAAAGGCAACCAACGACTGAATCAATAATCTTTTTAATGACTGTTATTACTTCATTTATTTCACTTGACTGGGCGGAGTTAAAACGGTTCGCTCATCATTGATCAGTCCATCTTCTGATAGGTGTTTTGGGAGAAACTCATCAAGGAAGTGTCCAGTTATGGTCGTTGTTACCTTGTAATTCGTTTGGTGACACTGATAGGTGATTAGAAATCAATGATTATTATAACGGAAATCATCCTTATCACAAACATCTTCAAATAGACTGTCCTTATGCAAATAAAAATGTAAGCTCCGCCAAGTCAGTTGGTAATACTCTATAAATAAATAAGCTAATACAAAAAACGCAATTACAAAAATTACAAACTACAAGATAAATTCTGACAAATTAAAAGGTTCCAATGTTTAAACCAATAGAAGAGGCTCCCACAGGGTAACCCCCTCAGGTCGCAAGGTCGCTTTTAAATTCGTCGAGAGGTCGTTTTTAAGGGAAGTGTACAGGTCGCAGGTCGTTTTTTTCCCAACACAGAGAACGAAAGTCGGTCGGACGTCGTTTTTTCCAAATTTTAAAGGTCGCGGGTCGTTTTTAGAAGGCCCTCATGTCGGAAGTCGCCTCTAAAAAGCCCATAGGTCGCAGGTCGTTTTTGACCCTGCGGAAGCCTCATAGAATACGTGTGCAAAAATTGATTGTCATATTGCTGCCCTTGTACACAACATTCAAGGCAAACACACTGTGTGTTTATTAAATCTAAGGTGACAGTAACACATTACAACAAATAAAACAATGTTTAAAGTAAAATGACAACTTATTAATAGGGTTACTATTCAATTTTTCTTTACTGGTCGATGTTCCAAAAGGAGATTATTACAGCCCTACAAAATAAAAAAGAGTAACAGTGCAAACTTTATATTGTCAGGATTGTCTGCCTGACCCATAATTTGATATGGATACCGTTTTTAGCAATATCATAGTACTTTGCTTACAATATAATTGTGTATATTAAGACTATATCGTGTGCAACAATATATGCTTTGCATTAATACCTATAGCCCAGTCAATCTAGCATAAATTTGACCCTAACCCGAAAGTAATTGCAACAGAAGTTTTTTTAGAATTAATCTGTAGCATTATACCCCAAATATACACAGAAAAAAGTCCCATAAAATCTAACTTGAGGAAGACTAAAAATTTACCATTTAAAATTCCTATGGAGACTTGCATTAAAAAGGGAGATAACTCTGGCAAAAAAGGCAGAAATATCAATAAAAATTGATACAAAATTATAACTTTACTGCTTCTATTCATCAGTATGTATTGATTCGATCTTGATTTTTTAGCGGTCTTTAGAGTATAACAATCAACTCTAAAGGTGTTTTCATATCAAGCTATAATCTAGATTTCTTAATTCATTAATTGACCATTTATTGAATTTTTCAACATGTCAAGGTAAAGAATCTCAAAATTTAATCAAACTAATTAATCATGTATCCTTCTTTTTTGTGGTTTCTTTAGATAAGTAAGTTGCTGAAAAAATATAATATACAGGTATAAACAATACCAAACTTTCACATTATTTGTTCTAAAGCTTCAAATTTGCAATTTCTTTAATTAAAAATGCATGAATAAAATAAAACTACCCATAACACTTCGGTTTTGTACATTTCATGAGCAGAAGATTATATAATTTAGTCAAATACAAATTTATAACCCCATCAAAGTATCATACTTTACATGAATTTCAAGAAAAACTGACAAAAAAGACTCATCTTTGCAAGAGTTATCTCCCCTTCCAATGTTAATTTCCATAGGAAATTAAAAATGCTGATTTTGAGTTTTCCTCAAATTAGATTTTATGGGACTTTTTGCTGTGTATATAAAGGGCATAATGCTATAGATTAGAACTAAAACATTTTTCTGTTGCAATTAGTTTGAGGTTAAATCTTAGATTGACTGGACTACTTGCAATTGTTTCTTTTTATCGTTTATATCATCAAATCGTAATAAAAGAGATGAGAATATACCGCTAGGCAGTTAAACAAAAGATCGAAACAAAAACGAAAAGGCAAACAGCATTCACAAACATTCACTACATAGACAACTGCATACTGAAGAACATGAATCCCTCAGCGTTTAATTATCTTCCGCCACCGTCAAATGATCCCGCCATTGTCAAAATTTATTTTTGTTTCTCTATCTGCCATTATTTTATTAGCAATTTTAATCATAAGCAAGGCCCTTCGCTCTAAGTTTCTTAGTATATACCTTTTTATAGACATAGCATGATATTGCATAACCCTTAAATTTTTTGTATTATAATTCAAAAAGGGTCCTCCTTACTACTTGGTTAAAGCCTTCAGGATGTACTATATTTTCAAACACATGCCACCAGTCTTTTTCGAGTTTCAGATTCTGAAATTAACTATTTTAAGTAATTAGGCCTTGACATTCGTGTAATTAATATTGCAAGTAAAAGAAATTCGACCTTTTTTGTAACAAACTTTTGTATCCTATTTGATGTTAACAAATATTTCCTTTCATTCTCGATCTTCCTTCAAAATTGATTTGTACTCATAATAGACTAGTACATACTTATTGTTTTCTTCAATATTTCACATTTAAATAACCGAAATTGCTATCCTACCGGGGCATTTGAGAACACTCGACGTTTTACCTTTTATTAGCAGGAACTACTTACCCTACCGAAGCATTTGAGAAAACTCCATTTTTAAATGTCAATCAACAGGAATTGATATCCTCACCGTTGCACATCAGAACACTCCACGTTTTGCATTGTAGCAACAAGAAGTGTTTATCTTATTCTTATTTGTGTTACACTTGTGTCATATTAAATACAGACAGGTGAAAAATAATGTCTATTCTGAAAGTATATAACAAAAAGTATAACAAAAATACTAAACTCCATCGTGAATTGGCCTTTTCAGAATCTAAAGAATCATGGGTAATTTCATTGTTCGTACCCCAAAATGAAAATAACGTCACGTCATTGGTTAAATTTCCATTGTTTATGACATTTTTAACCAATCACGACGTTTTGGTTTACACTTTTGAAAATATTACCCAGGATGCATTAGATTCTGAAACGGCGAATTCAAAAAGGGGAAGTTCATATCAACTGACAAAATCAAAAGTGACCAATCAGATAAAAGATCCAGATATAATAAATGTGATATCACACAATATTTATATGCATTGTATTAACATAACCTCTTCCTACCTGTTCTTTACCAGTGTTGTTGTCCTTGTTCAAAATGGCTGAAGTCCTGCAAGATAAACAAAAATAAAGTACGAGGGTCGGAATCCAGGGGTCATAACATCTGTACGCTTAAAGATTTTTTTCAATTTTTGTATATCCTTTATTTTTTATGTCCATTTTCCATTATTGTAAAAATATCTCGTATTCGGTAAAATTCTAATGAAAAAGATTTTACTATTAAATTCATGTTAATGTATCATTTCTTTATTTTATATATACATGTACGTTGTTCATCTCTGTAACCAGAATTGTATTACACCATTAATTTTATTTTCCACAATTGTTCTTGCACTTAATTATTGTGCACTCCATCATTCTCTATTCTCTATTTTTTGGTACTCATTTTTCTCTTTTCATTATATTTTTGCCATTATTCTCTGTAAACCCCATCCCGACCCTCATAGACCCGAATTTGTTCTCTCTGAATCGATTTATGACTTTTGAACAGCGGTTTATCACTGTTGCCTTTATATATCCAGCTGTCACTGGGGAAAAGTTCCATCTGAAAGATTTACCTCCTTGTGTAACATAATATAAAGCACATAACGCAGTTGTCTTTTAAAAAGCATGTACAACAACGAAAATTATAAAGCTATAAACCAATTTTATATATACGTCACAATGTGCAAAGGACTAAAGACGAGATCAGCGTTCAGATGAAGTTTTATGGTGAAATATCATTAGCTCGTATTAATATTCAAAAGCAACGTTTTGTTAACTTTGTATTAGAATTCAAAAATAGGCTTGACCTAAATAGAAATTATTTTGACTGCAAATGTCCGTTTACATTTTCAGGCTACACATCGCTAGGTCACCGCAATATGGAATTACGTAAGCCAAACTTCAATACAGTATATGTAACTTCCGTGATACTTTCAATAGCATCTCTATTTGTATATCGACTTACGATTAACATTATTGCCCCAAGCAGGACTGCTTTGATTTTTACATCAATATCTTGTGGAACTGTGTAAAATTTAAAAAAGAAACATTTATTGTATATATGTTGTTTTAAACGTGAACCAAATAATATAGGTTGATTACTTTATTTATTTATTTATTTATTTAAGGTGGTACCTAACACTACAGGGAGGTAACTCTGTAAAATCAGCTAAATGTTTTAATTACGTTGTGTTAAAAAGGGAATATTAAGCTTCTCGATGATCAAAATAAGTGTTTGTCAAACTGCTATATAACCAGTGTAATTTTCCTGATAAAACGGTTGGTTCAAATATTTTGAAATTTTTATGTTTTTGTTAAAGGGTCAAAGTAAATACTTTGTCAAAATTTTATGAAAATTAAACGAGCCAAATTAATTTTTTAAATTAGTGAAAGTGTTGGGTACCACCTTGAAAATGAAATGCACATTTATACCCCGAGGGGTTGAAGGCATTAAAACAATACAATACCATAATAGTATACAAATCTCAAACTTAATGTTGAAAACATCATATATAGCAGTAGTAAAACAGAAATAGTGTGTATTTACTCTCCTCAGTCATGCAGTGACTAAAAAGTAAAATATCAAAAATACCGAACATCGAAGATAATTCTATAAAACAGAAAGTCCTTTCTCAAATGGCAAAATTAAAAGCCCAAACACATCAAACGAGTGGATAACAACTGTCCTTATCTTGACTTAGTATGGCCATTTTCTAATGTAGGTAATGGTGGGCAAAACCTGATTTTATAGCTCTCACTTGTGTGACAGTTGCATGAAATTCCTTCATGCTGACAACGATATGTCTTCAACCCTACCAATCGGAGAGACTCGGGTAAATCCGATACTCTTCTTGATAAAGGTACGAAATCGACCGAGTTGTCACGAATTAAACTCTCCACAAGAGAACAAATGATACAGTAATTAATAACTTTAGGTCACCGTAGACCTTCAAAAATGAGCAAATCCCATACCGCATAGTCAACTATTATAAAGGCCCCCAAATGACAAATGTGAAACGATTCAAACAAGAAAATTATCGGCTTAATTTATATACAAAAAAATGAACGAAAAACAAATATGTAGTACATCAATATACGACAACCACTGAATTACAGGCTCCTCACTATGGACAGCCACAAACATACAGGATGTGGCGGGGTTAAACATGTTAGAGGGTCCTATTTTGTGGCGATATTAACGATCTCAAAACGTACAAAATACACACATCACAAAACTACAGGTATCTTTAGACTTACAATTTGATAAAAAAAAATCATCAATATTTTCTTCATAACCACATGACTGTACGTATATGAATAAAGTGCAATACTGGGATAAGCCATCAATCTTACAACAAAATATAAGATTAAGGAGGTAGACCTAGGTTAAGGGAAATAACTCTTAAAATCATCAGTACGTTTGTGTCAACCATTTTCAAAAACATATTCTAAGTTTCTAGGTTACATAGATTATTTTCAATCTGTTTCAGGTAAATGCTTAAAATACATTGATGAACTTGACTTTTACAAACGCTTGACTGATTTAAAGAGTTATCTCCCTGAACCAAGGTCTACCCCCTTAAATTAGTTGTGAATAGATACAAAGAACTAATAAGATACATACTTACACTTTGAACCGAACGTATCAGCATCACCGAAATAATTTTCGATACCAAGATTTTTGCTGATTACCCCTACTTCCTCTGTATTGTCTGCTGACACTATCTGTAAGAAAATACGTTTCTTGACGTGCGTAACTATATCGGAAATATATATTTGATTTTTATGTGGGGCTACGATGAAATTAGGGAGAAAAGGCAGGACAGGAGTTTTGAGTAAAATAAGCAGGATGAGACACTTTGCAAAACAAAGGCAGGATGACAATGTCTGTGAAATGTCAGGATAAACTAAACATAAGGCAGGACAAGATTTTTCAATTTCAACGAACGGTCTAAACTATATAAAAATGAGATACGAGAAACACTTATGAACCCCATCAACAAACGACAACTACTGAAGGTCTGATTCCTGACTTAGGACAGGTGCAAACAAATTCAGCAGGTTTAAACGTTTTAATAGGTACCAACCATCAGAAATACCAATTGAAATGGTTGAGTAGGAACTTCTCCCTCTTCACAATGTTTCAATGTTTTAGAATCTATAAATATTCAAGAAACAAAAAGTTAAAAACTGCCAAACGCCTGTTTAAATACGCTCTTTTTTAATACAGTGTACCATTATGTTAAAATTAAAAGAAATGCAGCGTATTCGTCAATGACAACAAATTTAACCGTTGCAAAATAAAGGTTAAAGTCCAATATAGAGATCTATACCAAACACATAAAAATAAAAAAAGATAACCTTAAAAACAGGTCTGTTCTGATCTTTATAGAATTACCAGTAAAGGTAGCTACCATTTGATTTTTATGGGGGGGGGGGGGCTAGGATGAAATTTGAAAAAAATAGGCAGGACAGGAGTTTTGAGTAAAAAAAAAAGGCAGGATGAGACACTTGCTAAAAAAAAAAGTCAGGATAAACTTAAAAAAAAAGGCAGGACCGAACAGAGTGAAAAATAAAAGGCAGGACAGAGATTACAGCTAAAAAAAATGCAGGACAAAAAATTTCATCCTAGCCCCCCCCCCCCCCCCCCCCCCCCCATAAAAATCAAATGGTAGCTCCCTAAAAGAGAGAAAAAACTTTCATAGCCATATATAAGGGTCTGGATTGGATTTTCAGAATTGAGAATGATGAGACATATTTGCGAAAAACTGAACCCCCCAAAAAAGGCACTGCAAAAAATAGGGCGAACAAGGAAAACTGAATGGCCTTAACAAATGATGGACCCTTCTCCAGACCCTAACATGCCACATGTAGAGTAGGATCTGCTTATCCTTCCGGAGCATCTAATATCACCTCTAGTTTTTGGTGGGGTTCGTGTTGCTTATTCTTAGGGTGCAATCAACAGTTTTTTTCTATGACGTCACATTTTGAGGGACCATGCATAAGTGACCCTTAGTGGTGGACTGATTAATAAAGATACTTGTATAAAACTAGATATCACTGGAATCAGAATGTTCTCTAGTTTATAATGAAATAAAAATAATGTGTACTTTTAATATATTAAAAATATTCCATGCAATGAACATGGGGGAAAAAAGGTCTAATTTGAACAAAAAAAACTTGAAACCAGGTCATGTGCACACCCATGAAGACATGATCCATGCACATTTTACATAATCAAAACTGTATGAAATTTGTAGGTTTTTACCTGGCCTTTCAAAAAAATCTTGTTTCAGGGTACGGTTTCCTGCTCCAAAAAGAGCTACAGTGGCCGCAAATAAGTTTTCAATTTTCACTGCCAAAAAAACAGGTTGTTTACAGTGTTGTCTCCCCTCAAAACATGTAAAGTTAATATAATTTTAAAAATTATTTCAATCATTCAACCTGTTTTAATTCAAAGCTAATTAACTAATTTTTACAATCAAATACAAAAAACATGATACTTTTTCACCAATTGAGTAAATAAACAGAGGTTTCCCTCCATGGTTATTTTTAGTCGGGGAATAACCCCTAGTTTTTTATACGAAACTGTTTATAGCACCCTTATGTTTTATATGTTTTGTGATGTCAACTATTGTTTGTCTATTTGTCTATTTCGTTTTTAGCCATGGCGTTGTCAGTTTATTTTCGATTTATGAGTTTGAATGTCCCTCTGGTATCCTTCGTCCCTTTTCAATTATATTCTGGCTTAAGAATTGAAAATAGTTATCAAGCACAGGAGGAATTAATGTAAAAGTGTATATACCGGAAATATAACTCTATTGCAGGGACAGTCACATACACAGCAAGGTCCAGTAATCTTACCGGAAATCTAACTCTATTGCAGGGACAGTCACATACACAGCAAGGTCCAGTAATCTTACCGGAAATCTAACTCTATTGCAGGGACAGTCACATACACAGCAAGGTCCTGCAATCTTACCGGAAATCTAACTCTATTGCAGGGACAGTCACATACACAGCAAGGTCCTGTAATCTTACCGGAAATCTAACTCTATTGCAGGGACAGTCACATACACAGCAAGGTCCAGTAATCTTAACGGAAATCTAACTCTATTACAGGGACAGTCACATACACAGCAAGGTCCAGTAATCTTACCGGAAATCTAACTCTATTGCAGGGACAGTCACATACACAGCAAGGACCAGTAATCTTACCGGAAATCTAACTCTATTGCAGGGACAGTCACATACACAGCAAGGTCCACTAATCTTACCGGAAATCTAATTCTATTGCAGGGACAGTCACATACACAGCAAGGTCCAGTAATCTTACCGGAAATCTAACTTTATTGCAGGAACAGTCACATACACAGCAAGGTCCAGTAATCTTACCGGAAATCTTACTCTATTGTAGGGACAGTCACATACACAGCAGAGTCCAGTAATCTTACCGGAAATCTAAATCTATTGCAGGGACAGTCACATACACAGCAAGGTCCAGTAATCTTACCGGAAATCTAACTCAATTGAAGGGACAGTCACATACACAGCAAGGTCCAGTAATCTTACCGGAAATCTAACTCTATTATAGGGACAGTCACATACACAGCAAGGACCAGTAATCTTACCGGAAATCTAACTCTATTGCAGGGACAGTCACATACACAGCAAGGTCCAGTAATCTTACCGCAAATCTAACTCTATTGCAGGGACAGTCACATACACAGCAAGGACCAGTAATCTTACCGGAAATCTAACTCTATTGCAGGGACAGTCACATACACAGCAAGGTCCAGTAATCTTACCGCAAATCTAACTCTATTGCAGGGACAGTCACATATACAGCAAGGACCAGTAATCTTACCGGAAATCTAACTCTATTGCAGGGACAGTCACATACACAGCAAGGTCCAGTAATCTTATAAACGATGGTATCTTCTGCATCTCTGACTGAATAGCAAGGTCCAGATTTGTCAAACCTGAAAAGAAACAATTTTTTTCCCGATAGAAATTAAATCGTTAGTTATTTTTTTAAAGTTTTCGTCACCAAAATATAGAAGGAGTTTCCATTTGTTTTTAATTCATATCAAATAATTATATGAATCCCATTCTACCTGTTGCATTCATTCGTAATGATTTCTCGTTCTTGCTGTAAAGGATCAACAAACGAAAACAAATGAACTACAGGATCCTGACTTGAGACAGGCACATATGTACACAGGTTGTGGCGAGGTTAAATATGTTAGCGGGATCCAAACCCTCTCTCTGTTACCTAGATGCTCATCGTTCACTTTTTATTTGAAGTGTGATTTCTTTATTTGGCATTTTTAACTTTTTTGGGTTTGAGCGTCACTGATGAGACTTTCGTAGACGAAACGTGCGTCTGGCGTAAATATAACATTTAATCCTGGTATCTAGGATGAGTTTATTCTAAAATAATTACGTGATATCAACTATGAGAGGGACATCTCTGGCTGCGAGAGACCGAGATAACAATGTTATCCGAGGCATAGATTACCTTAGCCGTATTTGGCACAACTTTTTGGAATTTCGGATCCTCAATCAATTCTTCAACTTTGAACTTGTTTGGCTTTATAAATATTTTGATATGAGCGTCACTGATGAGTCTTATGTAGACGAAACGCGCGTCTGACGTACTAAATTATAATCCTGGTACCTTTGATAACTATTATGATGGTGAATGAGTACTTACTCCTGTCGAACGTATCCAATTACTTCCCCGACTGGTGCCTCTACGGTCAGTACTTGACGAAGACTTTCATAATAACCACAGCAACATCCAGCGCAGCATATGAATTCCCTAGAGAAACGCATAACTTCCTTTAAAAGAAAAACAGAAGCAGAAATAAATAAGTTTAACCTGCTATATATAAGAACTAGTTTACCTCAGGAGCATGAAAAAGTTGAATTAGGGTTGAAAGCCTAATACATCTATAATACTAAAATTACGAGGTCCAATTTGTCAGCCGTCATCACGTAAAAACGACGAATCAAAGAATTCAGCTTTATATATAACTAATATAGTACAAAGGTGTAGATTAAAAATTACACCACTCAAGGTCCTTTTGTTTTCCACGTAATTAATATTGCCAATAATTAAGAAGTTCCGGGTCAGGTCCGATACCGATACCAATAGTATATTCACCTGTTACTTATTACCTTATCTGTACGTTCCGCATCTAACAGGTGCACCACCAAACGGTGTATTTAGGATTATGCTATATACACGGATCATAATCACAGGGTTGACACTACTAAATTCAATCATTGTCAAATTGTTACCTATTGTAGTATTTTAATCAGTAAGACTTTCTAAGATAACAATACGAATACTAAAAATCTGGAATAAAATTAAGGTGTATATAGGAACCGTTTTCAATTTGTTAGCGGGCATGACATAAAACAGTGAATCAAAGAATTCAACTAAAAATCTGGAATAAAATTATTAAGGTGTATATAGGAACCGTTTTCAATTTGTTAGCGGGCATGACATAAAACAGTGAATCAAAGAATTCAACTTTATTTATAACTAACATATGACAATGCGGTTGATTAAAAAATACTCCATCCCAGGACCTTTTGTTATCCAAATAATTAATATTACCAATAATTGACAAGTTCCAGTTCGACGGGTTCAAACAGAAAGATTTGAAAGCAGAGAAAACTGTGTATCTTATAATCGGCATGACTTTATCAGATAAAAAATAATACTAAAATAAGGCTTGCGCATAGTTATATACTTTAATTCAGTCACGGTCCCGCCATATCACGGGTGTGTTCTAGTATTTATATATAAATCCTGTCGAACGTATCCAATTACTTCCCCGACTGGTGCCTCTACGGCCAGTACTTGACGAAGACTTTCACAATAACCACAGCAACATCCAGCGTTATATATTGTTCATAAAAAATGTAATTTGAAAGCCATAATAGCGAAATAACTTAGTGATATGCAGATTTTATTCAATACCCCTTTGTTCAAAATTTAATGCTGTATTATATTGAAACATTTAGACATTTGGAACAGCTTTTGCTTAACCTCCCGGAGCATTTTAAGTTTTTGGTGAGGTTCGTATTGCACACTCAGATTTTAGTTTTCTATGTTGTGTTTTGTGTACTGTTGCTTGTACATGTTTCATTCGTCTCAACTCGGCCGATTCCGTACCCTCAAGTAGCGGATTCTACCGAGGATTGCCGAATGGTACATGTTTGTCTTTTCTAAGCTATAACGTTGTCAGTTTATTTTCGACTTATGAGTTTGAATGTCCCTTTAGTATCTTTCGCCGCTCTTTTACACAATTTGCAATACACTTTTTTTTAAATGAGGTCTCATTTTATAACTGAACGTACTCTTTCAGTTTTAACCAGTATTTGTTAAAAGAACAAGTGTGCTTCAGTTATGTACACCTTGTATACTTTCAGTGTGCACAAAGGGTGACAACTTTAAACTTTTGATACATTGTTACTTAGATGGAGAGTTGTCTCATTGACACTCTTTCCGCATCATTCCTCTTATATCAGTTTCTTTTTGTCTCGTATCCATGTGAAAACGTTTTTCCTGGAACTACATCTCCTACTTTATTCAGAATTGAAAGAACCAATCGGCAATCATCGGGTGAATCATTATTCTCCGTCAATCTTAGATGAAGAAACGGAATCGGCCGAGTTGTGACGGACGCACCCTAACGAATCGACAATCCTCGAGTGAATATGCTATTCTCCGTCAATCTTAGATGAAGGTACGGAATCTGCCGGGTTGTGACGAATTGGGAAAGAATGTGCTCTATATACTTACCTGAGATGTATTGTCAAGTACACGAAGATTGAATCCTCGATCTGGTCCTTGTAGTTGTCTATTCCATTTATCTGACTCTAACAATATAAAATTTTATGGCATAGATCTATACTCTAAAAAAAGGTGACTTTTTAATAGAGGTATACTACTATTGCCTTTATTCATATCCGATAAAAACATGTATCCCTATTCAAAAATACAAATTATCACACGTTGACAAGTTGGTCAAATAAAAAAAAAATCTGTGTGTCCCCAGTTTATTACATAAACGAAGTCGATCCGAAACACCTGCTTATTTATAAATGCCACCAGCTGAGCGGAGTAGACATAGCTATCAATTTTCAAATCGCAACGCAGTTCCATGAGAATCGGTGTCTATACATAGAGCTATGAAATAACAAATTTCACCTCGAATAGTCAAATTTGTTTTGAAAACACGGTCATATTTTGTCAAAATCATTCAGATGAATCTAACAGTTAACCTGCCACATTCTTTATGTATGTGCCTGTCCCAAGTCAGGAGCATGTAAATCAGTGGTTTTCGTTTGTTTATGTGTTACATATTTGTTTTTAGTTCATTTTTTGTACATAAATTTGGCCGTTAGTTTTCTCGTTTACATTAGTCGTTGCATGGCCTTTTATGGCTGACTATGCGGTATGGGTTTTGCTCATTATTGAATGCCGTACGGTGACCTATAGTTGTTAATTTTGTTTCAGTTGGTCTATGGTGTAGATTTGTCTCATTGGCAATCAAATCACATCTTTTTATATATGTACTAACAGTAAGATGTGCAACAAATAAAGGCAACAGAAGTAAACCGCTGTTCGAAACTCATAAACCGTATAATAACGTCTCTTCATTAAGCAATAATAGGTGAAACATCGACGGCATGTTATCTATGTTTGATAAACTAGTATCGATGGTAATTTGCTTAATTGTCACTTTTCCCAAAACACGTGCAGAATTTATATTTGTTTCCAGTTATAAATAATTGCCATGAGTAAAGTTTTATCCTGTATAACACATACCACGCATTTGATATAACATTGCATTGCATCGAACTTAAGATAATTAAATGTACCATGACTGGAAGTTAACCTATAAAATTTTTATTCCTGTTTACAAGCTTTAGTAACCATATAACCTTAAGTTTCCAAAATATTTTATAGAGAAACACCAAATAAAAAAAGAACGGTGTAGCGCTTTGAAACACCAATTTATTTTTTTTTATTCAGAAATATTTTTCTGCAATAAAATGCGGGGTGAACTTCCTACAACTGTCAAAGTCAGGGGAATATTTTTGTTCGACCCTTTTTCTTATGAATCCGAATTTGGCGTACAATGAATTGGTGGTCATGCAACCTACAAGTCTTTCTGCTGTTGATCGAGTTTGGTAAATTCAAAGATTTTAATCATCAGTTAAAAATCTATGTTACATATTAGGGATAGGGTCTAAAAGTCACAAACATATTTAATCCGCCAAACTCCCAAAACCAGAAATCTGTAGTCCAGGAGGTGCCGTTGATTGCCTTCTGTCTTAATAGTTTCCTTTTGATAGTATTGATCATCTACATCTAAAATCTGGCTGTTAATAATATTGTCCCGTTAGAATTGTTTCGCGGGAGTTTTGTGTAGAGTTCCAGTTCTATAGAATATATATAAATACTTCTAAGATTATGATATTTGTCCACTCAAAACAGATTTAAGCCGTGGTTTATCAAAAATTGATATTGGTTACAACTGATTGAAAAAGTACATTTATATATCAAGAATTAGAACTATAATACAGACATTTTGTTACCTTCAGACACAAAGTAAACTTGTTCGCTTTGTTTGTTTAGTATTTTGTACTTGTTTGCTTTTTCCCACATTGCTGCAATAGAAAACATCTTTAGTCGAAATAGTCGAACCCACCATGTATTGAGACAAATTAGTAACATGTTTTAACTTGTAAAGAAGCGTAGCAAAATGTCACCACTCCGGGTTCGGAGTTTGGTCCCAAACATGTATGAAATAGTTGGTGGTAAGGGACGACATCAAAAGTTCAATGAAGGATAACAAACTTAATTCACATAGTTTTTTCACCCCCACCCTTAACTTAATTTGGGAAAAATTGATTGACCCATATGGATATATGTAAAAATCAATGTCGGATAACCAAATCTTGCAGCCGTTCAAACCCCCCCCCCCCCCCAAAAAAAAAAAAAAAACCAAACAAACAACAAAACAAACTATTTGAATTAAGTTTTTTATCTTACATTGATCTTTTGGTGTCGTCCCTAAGAAAACAGGGGTCAATGAATCACTTCATCTTTAATGGAAAAATTATATAAATATCATTTATAAAGCAATCACGCTTTGCTCACAAGGATCTGAAAACTCTAGGTTAGATTTGCTATTCTTATAAATTTTATATCAGCCAATCAAACTGCTGCAGACGTGTATCATTACAACAAAATCCGAGTATTCCGAAAGGTCTTAAAAACAGAGATCTCGTGGAATGGGTCGTTATCAGATTCTTGTAGGCGAAGTTTGGACTGGGAGGGAATTTGTAGTATACAGCGTTTTGAGGAAAGGCAATTTAAAGTATAAATATATAAGATGTGGTCGGATTAATTTCCATGGAGACAACTCTCCACAAGAGACCAAATGAAACAGAAATTAACAAATGTAGGTCACCGTACGGCCTTCAACGATGAGTAAAATCTATACCGCATTATCAGCTGTAGATAGATAGATATATATACTTTATTCTCTAAAATCTAAATACAAGTTTACAGAGAAACATACAATTTCAATACAAATATACAATAGTTATAAAGGCCCCGAAATGACAAATAAAAAAGGCATGACCGAATAGAGTGAAAAATAAATAGGCAGGACTAAGATTTCAACTTAAAAAAATCCAACACAATATTTTTTACTCCCTTATGTAAAAAAATAATAAATGAAAAACAAATATGTTTCACAGTAAATAACGACAACCATTGAAATACAGGCTCCTGAAATTTATATTTTTTTGAAATATTCTTATTTATTTGTCTTACTTTCCATCATGTCAATATGTTGTTTGACGAACACTTGATCCAGAGATGTAAGGTACTGCAGTCCGGGGAGTACACCAGGAATGGTCGGCTTTTCTTCTACCCATACTTGTTTCTTTACAATCTGACCAAAAGCTTTTTAAAAAATAAAGAATTTGTGTACGTTCAATATGATTAATTACTTGAATGTAAGAAAAATATGCTTTAACATTTAAGGAATGACGGTAATATTTTTTCTGTCTTTGAAGAATTTCGAAATAACATAAAAAAATTTGGTGCACACTGAATAACACGCGTAGCGGGTTATTTAACAGTGTGCATCACATTTTTAAAGTTATTTCGAATAGACAGACAAAATATTACAGTCATTTCTTATAATTTAATTCTAAATTCCATTTTAAACCGTAGACAACCTTAAAAAAACGTTGATGACGTCACGGTCACATGACTAAATTATGTTATGGTCTGATAACAAAATAACGTCAGCCAATCAGAACACGCGTTACATCCAAAATTAAATTCTTAGAATATCAAGAGGAAATTTCGAACTATAAAACGAATTGTCAAACCATAGCGTAAAACAACAACGGTCTGTTCCTTTTTTTAATACCTTTAGGAAACCTCGTGTTGTATCAGATTAATAATTAATTAGGTGACCTAATTTTCAGAATATCTACATTATTTAATTGACAAATTATTTCATTTGCTGTTGTCCTTAAATGAGTCTTCGGTGGCCGTACATATGGTGCAGGTTGTCTACCTACGGAATTAAAACTATTTTTTACCCATGCGGCTGAAGCCCGTAAGCCCAGGTGCGTTTCCCATATATAGGCACAATCAATGCATCGAAAAATTAGCTCTGATCAATTTATCCATAAGCTGCCCCTGCAGCTCTTAGCTTACCGACAAGAAATCAACCGTTCAAATCAAACGTTCAAATCAACGTTCAAATCAAACGGTCAAACAAGTTTTGGTCTTCACTGTGGCAATAATTTATAATAAAATTGAGAATGGAAATGGGGAATGTGTCAAAGAGACAACAACACGACCAAAGAACAAACAACCGCTAAAGGTCACTAACAGGTCTTCAATGCATCGAGAAATTCCCGCACCCGGAGGCGTTCTTCAGCTGGCCCCTAAACAAACAATTATATATATACTAGTTCAGTGATAATGAACGCCATATTAAACTCCAAATTGTACACAAGAAACTAAAATCAAAAATAATACAAGACTAGCAAAGGCCAGAGGCTCCTGACTTGGGACAGGCGCAAAAATGCGGCGGGCTTAAACATGTTTATGAGACGTCAACCCTCCCCTGATACCTCTAATCAATGTAGAAAAGTAAACGTATAACAATACGCACATTAAAATTCAGTTCAAGAGAAGTCCAAGTCCGATGTCAGAAGATGTAACCAAAGAAAATAAACAAAATGACAATAATACATAAATAACAACAGACTACTAACTGACATGCCAGCTCCAGACTTCAATTAAATTGAGTGGAAGCTTATGTCTTCATTATATGAATATCAAGCACAATCCTTTCCGTTAGGGGTTTAGTATAATACCATCATAATATATACGAGAAGAACATTGCCAGTGTCATGCCAACAAATGGTTTGTAAATGTGTTTGGTTTCGATGCAAAGACCCTATAAGTGAATCAATATTAAAGCCAAAACATGCAATCCCCAACGACCCGACAACAGTACTGCAACCATATCCCTTTCTTATAACTATATTTAAAGGTTTTGTTAGCTCTTGGATGAATACTGACACTTTTGTGCTTTATAAAGAATATTTCCATAAAAGACTGGATGTGAAACACTGGAACGCATAAGAAGCCTGCATGTTGAGCTACATCCACGAAAGATGTCCGATTATTTTCAATTTTTATAAACTTCAGGCCAAATAAAAAAGTATGTGTGGTTCCAGTTACATCTGAAAAAAAGTTAGGGTAGGTAGGTAGGGATTTTTTTTAATTTATGTTTTTTTTTAAATTGAGTCTATGGGAGCAAAATTCTGACTTTAACAATGCTTAATGAAAAATGACAATAAAATCTTTAGGGTAGGCTATTTTTAAGCCGAAAAAGTAGGGAAGGTAGGGTTACTAGAACCACACATATATTTTTATTTGGCCTAAGTTGATTACAGTTTTGCATTAGATTGTGTGCTATTACCTGGGGGTCTTCTAGTGGTAATCACTGGTTGCTTAGTAACAGTACTACAAGACGGTTCTGTTTTATTTGTAGGTTTTGCAGGAACATATGAGGAATTTTGTTGGTTTGAAGGTCTTATAACTGCGTAAGACATTTTTTGTCTTTCTTGAATACCTGTAAAACAAAACGATATTCATATAAATAGCTAAGGATGAAAAATTTGCTTTATTTTGAATAATTAAAAAAAAAACAGGTGATTTCGGGAGTGTTTTAAATTTACGCTGATTTTTTAAGACATATTTTTGGTTCATTGTTTTCATTTCATAGCAATACACAAACAACATGGCGGCTTACATTCACGTCATACTCACGACATGGTTTACATTCACGTCATGCTCACAACAGGGCGGCTTACATTCACGACATGGCGGCTTACATTCACGTCATGCTCACGACATGGCGACTTACATTCACGTCATGCTCACGACATGGCGGCTTACATTCACGTCATGCTCACAACATGGCAGCTTACATTCACGTCATGCTCACAACATGCCGGAATTCACGTCATGCTCACAACATGGCGACTTACATTCACGTCATGCTCACAACATGGTGGCTTATTTTTGGTCCATTGTTCTCATTTCATAGCAATACACAAACAACATGGCGGCTTACATTCACGTCATGCTCACGACATGGTTTACATTCACGTCATGCTCACAACAGGGCGGCTTACATTCACGTCATGCTCACGACAGGGCGGCTTACATTCACGTCATGCTCACGACAGGGCGGCTTACATTCACGTCATGCTCACCACATGGCGACTTACATTCACGTCATGCTCACGACATGGCGGCTTACATTCATGTCATGCTCACATGGCGGCTAACATTCACGTCATGCTCACGACATGGCGACTTACATCCACGTCATGCTCACGACATGTCGGCTTACATTCACGTCATGCTCACGACATGTCGACTTACATTCACGTCATGCTCACGACCTTGCGGCTAACATTCACATCATGCTCATGACATGGCGGCTTACATTCACGTCATGCTTTCGACATGGCGGCTTACATTCAGGTCATGCTCACGACATGGCGGTTTATATTCACGTCATGCTCACAACATAGCTTACATTCATGTCATACTCACAACATGGCGGAATTCACGTCATGCTCACAACATGGCTCACAACATGGCGACTTACATTCACGTCATGCTCACAACATGGCGGATTACATTCACGTCATGCTCACAACATGCGTTTATGCGGTACTAATTATTTGCGACAAAAAAAACTTTATTAATCTTATCGTATTGTTATAAAGTCAAATTCAAATGAGAGTACTACATGTAATAGATCTTTTATATTTTATGTTTTCAAATATTTCCATCAACAATCAAACTTAAATCATTTGCTACCCTGGAAGTTTTAAATAGAAAAGTATATATACTAACTGTTTAAATTCGTTTTCAAAGCAAGGAAGTATTGTTATTGTTCATGTCTGTAATGTTTTCTCTCTTTCAGACAGTTTTACTCTATAAACACTAGACGACAGAATAGGGTTTTGATACGGGACTTTCATTTGTGTGTCCTTTTAATTTTAAAGGCATGGTCCTTATCAATATTTGGATTTTACACCAATAAAATGATTTGATTTGATATGATTTGTTCCTTATCTTAAACAATTTTTTTTTGTTGTAAAATTCTCAAGATAATATCTTATAATTAAAAGTTTCTGGAATACGACAAATTTGGTTTTTTATAATCAGTATTGTATTTATACTTTATACTTTTGCACCCCATTATTCTCTGTTCTGTATATATTTTGCTCATTTTTCTCTATTCATTAATTTATTTGGCCATTATTCCCCTTCCTGTAAACCCCATTCAGCACCTCACACACATATAATTAACACTTTGCCTGATTTATAAATAAGACTCATATTAAACAAAAATGTACCTTCTTCCATTACTGTTCTGTAAATCACATGATTTTGACAAAATTCAGGTTGATTCGATCGTTGACAGCAATGGTCGAATGGTCATTTCCTTTTGTTATGCATACAATTTTGTTGAATCGACATACGTAATATAATACCGAAATCTTCATGGAAGATACCTGCAATTATAAGATAATAAAAATAGTAGAAGAATATAGTCATTAAATCGTGTAGATTCAAGGTATTGACGGTGTATAGAAGCACTGGTATTAAAGAGATAATCGTAACTGCAATTACGATTATCCCAATATGGCGACGGTAGATATAGGTAAAATCTTTACACTCATTTTTCTTAAATGTAGCATGTTTTTGTCAATAGTTACTCAGCTGCAAGGTTTATCTATACCATTTCATCATATTTGAATCGTAACGGTGCACTGGAATTGTCTAAGCGCTTTGAAAATAGCCGTTGAAAAATTCGGGATGATAATCGTAACTCGGAAAAAAGATAATCGTAATTATGGTATTTAAAAATAAAAAAGATAATCGTAACTGGAAACTGTTTTATTGATATTGACACTAAAAACGTATATCTGATAGCATATTATGAAATTATGGCGATGAATTATTAACGAAACGTCCCAACATCTTATGACATTTCTTTTTATGCATACATAATTAATTGTTCTTATGAAAACAGCTACATACTAGTATATTATAAAATTGGAAGGGTGAACAAGCTTCAAGAAATTTGGAAATGGGAAAACACGAACTTTGTTAATATACAGAAATTTATTGAACTAGGTATGCCACAAAATATGTGAATGAGCGATGGAAATTATGATACATGATAATAATTGTCAGGCGACACGCATGTGTCACCTTACATCAGATTTCTGATTAAGACAGTAAACAACAAATAATTTATCCTAAAGTAAATACTAAATATAGTTAATATTGTTTAAATTATTTTATTGTAGGTGGTTATATGTGCTATTTCTACCCCCGGGAAGCCACTGCTGATTTAATTCTAGAACATACCCTATTAGGTAGCACTACAGTCAGAATTTTCTGACTCCAACCAACAGTCTTTAACGATTAATTTCTCCAAAACTACTCAATGGATTTTTAAAATCTTTAGCTCATTATAAAGGTGAAATATTAATTCTTCTTAATCTGTAGATAAATGAATTTTTGGTATGATTAATCTCAAAGTATAGCTCCTTAATTGCCAAAAAAGTGGTCATCCAACTTGGATGAAAATGACACATTCAGGTCAAATGGTAGTAAAAATTTGTTTTCATCCCTTTAATCAACCATACACTATAAACATAACCGTGTCTCAGATTTTTGATGTATGCCTCCAGTAAGAAGATATATTGATGTAACTGCTGGGTACCAAACCTCATTTCACCTTTCATCTTTGGACAACTATAAATTCATTTAGAAACAAATTATCCAAAAACTGGGACACGGTATTGTAGAAAATACTCCCTTTAATCACATATATCAAAGTCAAACCTAAAGGGGTACCAATGAAGTTTCTGTTTTCATTTTTTGCTAACAATTCTCATGAAAAATTGTTCAGAGAAATGACCTAAAAACTGAATTTCCCCCTTATAACCCCTATAAATGTATCATTAGTACAAAAGTTCCACTGAGAACACCCCAGGAGTGTTCTGACACCATTATTTTATCAATATAACCACACACTTTGTGTCTTTGATGCTCTAATACTGTAAAATTTGAATTATATGTGCACTGACCACTCGGGGGGGGGGGGGGCACTTCCTATGTAATGACTGGTAGGGATGAGCCGCTGGAATAGGTCACTATATTTCATGCTTCATGATATATGAAAAGGGTGAGAAATTCAGATTAAATATATCAATAGGTTGATATTATCACTTGCTGGATTATATCATAAGTATCTGAAACTAATCAAATGTTCGTATTTATTTTTGATGCGGTTAAACCACAGTCGTAAATGCATCAGCTATTTGTCAAACCAATTAAACTCTATTTATTCAATGTGGTATTTCCACTGAGGTTAGTTATAGATGCAATAAATCCAATCATTTTGACATTTCCACCTAATTAACATTGAAAGGTTCACAAGTATACATGAAACATTTAAAGAAATTCCATAGCATAGTGTCAGCGTCCTTCAAGAGGGAACGGCAAATCAGTTTTTAATTAATGTTAAACTCAGTAAAAGTGATACTATCTGAAGTATTACTACATTTATCTGACAAAACATATGTTATTATCTTTTGAAATTGAAATTTCATCATAATTAAAGATATAAAAGGGGCAAATAGCACTGGCAAATAGAGGAGTGAAGAATTTATTGGAAAAGCAAGGTGTGATTATTGCGACTGCGTTGCTTCTAAACAAGAACGTAAAATGAGCGGGACCGCAAAATTTTTGTAAATACTAATGTACAAGAAGATGAAAAATATCCAAATATATCTATAGGTCTGTTTTTTGTTCATTAATATATGACAAGGTATATATTTTTGATAAACAAAATATATGAAAAGGGTGGGGTACTTGATGTCTCAGCTGCTCACCCCTACCAAAAAAAGTTTGAAGTGGCCCCCCCGAGACTGACCAACACTAACTTAGCATTTGGCGGGAGTTTGACGTCACAGATTTGACCAACATCTGTGATGTAGTAATTAAATATAGACAAAGCTCCGCCTCTCTCCAGACAGTCTAAGATAAGAGAATAACAGGAATGACCAGCTGCATATGAACAATTTTTAACATAATTATATTCACTATAAAGAATGATTTCATTTGTAATTTAAAAAGAAATATACTATGAAATTAGAACATTAAAATTATGCAATAAAAGACATGTTCCATAAAAGATCAAGACCATCCCCTTGCTGAAAATAGATTCTTGATTCTTGAGTTTTATGGAATTTAAAAATTTCACATAAACTGAAAATTTGTTTAAGTGCCTGAAACTCCTAACAAAAGAAAGATTCAGAGACATATACTTCTTGTTTGTAGTAAAAACCTTAAAAGTTTAAAGTTTGTCAGAGGCATTCAAGATACTTTCACACTCTTATCCTTAAATATACGGTATATATATAGTTTTGTTCATTTTGGTAAGATTTCTTCCCTTTAGATTTTCTCCTTTTTAATAACTTTCCCTTTTCTCTGTTTACTTCAAAGTTATATAAATTACTTTTGTTGCAATACACATAATACAATGAGATAAGATCACACTATTTATCTTGTGGTCAGTGATTAACAGCTGGACACTGGCATCAACAGATGATTGACATATTAGCCCCTCCTAAATGCCTATATATTTAGATTAATTACCATGTGCCTTTATTTACATAAGTTCATTATCAATTTACTCCCTGTTGTTATATGATAATGATTTTGGGATTTTTACAAACTGTGTAGAATAATACTTACTTTAAAATTATGTGATAAAAAAAATATCTTAAAAATATCACTGTTAGACTGTAGTGCTACCTTATGCCATAACGAAGTAGGAAAGACATTTAGTATTCGTCAAAAACCGTTTGACGAGAAATTAGTGGCTACAGTTTTCATGTCACTTCGATCATTTTTCATGGATGACATCACAACTTAAAAGTTATGATGAACAAGGGATAACTTTGAAAAGTGTTTTACAGTGTCATTTCTTTTATAGCTGACTATGTGGTATGGGCTTTGTTCATTGTTGAAGACCGTACGGTGACCTATATTTGTTAATTTCTGAGTCATGTTGGTCTCTTGTGGAAAGTTGTCTCATTGGCAAACATACCACATCTTCTTATTCATATTAGCTACTTCATGACTGTCACTGAAATTTCAGTATCTCAGATATAAACTATAAACAACACAAATTCAATTTTGAATTATGATGATATGACATCCTTAAAACATTTAATGCTATATAAGACTAGAGAATGTTTGGCCCTAAATGGGATTCTTTGTGTATTATGAAATTAAGTAACGTGGAGTTCATTGACAAACATGGATTTGTGTTCTTTTATAGTTTGGCCAAAAGCCCGAAAATCAAAAAAAAAAAAAAAAAATTGATGTAGCTTTAAATTTTCTTACAAGAAATACTTATTCAAAGAATGACTGCAAAGATGAGAATAAAATAACACATATTCCGAAAAATTAGAAACAAACTTATAAAAAATTCATAAATACTCGGTATATGAAAAGTATGCTGCATACATATGCATGGAAGATATTGTAGAGAAAAATATTGAAGGTACTAAACAAGGAACATTTTTGTATTTGCATACTTGCCATATAATTGGTACTTTTCTATTAAATGAAAACATAAATTAGCCTTTCCTAATTTTCATGCATTTTTCTGAAGCACAAAATATTTGTTTTAAAATCTATAAAAATCTTTGTAATTAAACCAGTTCCGACTGTGATAATCTACATGTTTGGCCCTTTGATGTAATTTATCAATATACATATTTGTGTTTTTTTTTCGTCTGTCAAATGCTTCGTAAGACTATAGGTAAGGCTAATAAAAACAAAAAATAAAAGTAACAATAAACAAAAGTAACAATAAACAAAAGTAACAAAAAACAAAAGTGACAATAAACAATAGTAACAATAAACTGGTAAATATTCTAGATCCTTTACCATCCACACTGTTTAAAGAAACGTCCTAAAATACATGGGAATTTGATCAAAACATTTGAATTTAATTTTTAAAATCATATATCAGTATAAAATAGAAAAAAGTGAATCCAAAGGAAAAATATGGACGGCTGAATTTATTGATAAGAAATAAATCATCAGCGTATAACAGATATGATATATCATTATCATTTAACTTGGGTGGTTCACATGTTGAGTCAAAAATAGATGGTAAATCATTAATATATAAAGAAAATAATGTAGGGCTTAAAATACACCCTTGTTTTACCCCAACTGAGGAATTAAAAAAATCAGTGATACCTTCCGAGATCTTTACCAAGTACAAAACCTCTTTATACATATCTTTCATTATACTAAAAAAAGGACCATCTATGTTGTAACAAGACAATTTGTAAAACAGGGCATCTCTATTAATAGTATCAAATGCCTTCCTGAAATCAATGAAACAGGCATATATCTTTTTTGACATATGAAAATGTGGTATACGTGACTTTCATTTTGAGCAATGAATTGAAAGGATTGCACTTTTGGAATATGGGATATAGCTAATCCATCCTTTTTCTCATCAATTAGAGATATATAGGTAAATTTATCCTAGATATTAACCTGTAAGTTTCTTCATTTATTTTTATATGCGTTAATGTCATCGTTTAACTGGGCATTTACATTTTTAACACACAAAATACCATTGAAATGCTGAAAGACACATTTATTATGTTTCAGTTACTATTATCATATAAAGAAAATTACGATTATCAAAGAAGAAAAATACCATAGAGTTACGATTATCATCCCGAATTTTTCAACGGCTATTTTCACAGCTCTTTGACAATTCCAGTGCACCGTTACGATTCAAATTTGATGTAATGGTATAGATAAACCTTGCAGCTGAGTAACTATTGACAAAAACATGCTACATTTAAGAAAAACGAGTGTAAAGATTTTACCTATATCTACCGTCGCCATATTGGGATAATCGTAATTGCAGTTACTATTATCTCTTTATACCAGTGAGAAGTATGATATTGACATTCAACTCGTTCGCTATGCCCGTGTCTGTTGTGACGTTTTGGATTTCACTGAAGTAATCTGGGGGGTCTAATCTATATAATGTATTACATGTAAATTATTAAGTCATTTAAGGATTTTAGATACCATAAATTACATAAAACCTTTACTGTATTCTTCCATAGTTGTATAAAGATTTGATTTTGAAGTTTACAATTTGTCGTATCTGTAGAAAACTTTAGGAGCTACCATCTGATTTTTATTGGGTGGAAAAAGGGGGCGGCTTGTAATCTTTGTCCTGCGTTTTTCTCTAGCTTTATTCGGTCCAGCCTTATATTTAACTACTTTATCCTGATTTTTTTTTACATAAATTGCCATCCTGCCTTTTTTTTGTCAAGTATCTCATCCAATTTTTAATCAAAACTCCTGTCCTGCCTTTTTTCAAATTCCATCCTAGCCCCCCCCCCCTAACGATCAAATGGTAGCCCCCTTATTTCAAACGGGATTATACATTTTATTTTTTCCTGGGATTTTGTTTATCGAGCCCGGATATTTAGAAACAATCCGGTCAAACTTGTTGATCATTGAAATAAACTTATTCTAAAAGGTTATACCATTTCAACACTGTTACAGTAATTATATTTTTGAGTATTGTTTTTATTGGTATAAATATAGATTTTGTTATCAGGAAATTAAAATCAAACTGACTATTATTATTATATACATATACAAATCTTGGCTCTACAGTCTGTCGATAACTGTATCTTGGAATTTCGCAAGGTCGTGTTTTTCTCTGACTGTAAAGTATGACGTCTTTACACTAAATCCATTTGATGTGTACTGATTGATATTTTAGTCTTAGATACATGATTTTTTTTATTAGTTGTTATTTACCTTGAACAAGATTTCAGTAACTCAAAGTACTCTAAGAACTGTGCTTTGTGTTTGTTTTGTTTTTAGAAATGTATAATAAATAACCTGTCACGACCTGTCTGTGTGTTTTTTGTTAGAAGTATTGAACTGATATTTGATGAGTCAATATGAAACTAAGGAGATGAGGTATAATAGCCAATTAAAAACTTTCCACCAGACACCAAATGACAAAAAACACATAGATTACTACTTATTTTATTGTTTGCTTTTATGTTGTGCTGTTACACCACTGTAAAAGGGTAGGGGAGGATGACGCCTTCAAACTTGTTTATAAACCCACCACATTTTATATACCTGTCCCAAGTTAGGAGCCTGTAGTTCAGAAGTTGTCGTTGGTTCATGTCTGTCATATTTGTTTTTTCGTAAATTGATTCAGTGTTATACATCAGGCCGTAAGTTTTCTCAATTGAACTGTTTTGGTTTTTTCACGAGGGTGACTTCTATAGCCAATTATACGATATGGGTTGAAGGCCGTATGGTTGCCTATAATTGCTTACAAACAGTTTATTTTTAACTGTGGTGGATATTAGTTTCGTTGTCACTCATACTAGAACTCCTTATTTGTATATATTTACTCTTTATAAGGTCGAAGATTCAATTTACTATAGGTCACAATGAGTTCTGCAACAATGAGCAAAATCTGAATCATTTAGGAAGCTACACACATGTATAAAAGGTTCCAACATAACTAATCGTAAAACAATGTTAAACGGAACCATTGTTTGAAAAAAAAGTAAAATATCAAACTCCGAAACAGTGGTGACGTTGCTTCGCTAAACTTTAATGTCAACGTAGCGTAGTAAAGAGGACGTACCCACTGTTTCGGAGTTCGGTAAACTATATGATCGGACGCAAAAAAGGTCTAAATTTATCCATAGTCTTTTGTTTTAGAATGCACACAAGATATTATCAGTGGTAAAATGCTTTCTTCACAGTTGTTGATATAATCCTTGTTCAGTAATAGTCTACTAGAAATGTTCTCTGTACATCTACAATTCTGTATAAGATTAAACAATATATATTCTTGTATCTGCTCTAAATCTCTCCAAGTTTTTGAATGTAGATATGTTTCAAACCATATGAGTATTTAATTTGGTCCGTATGCATGCGTATAATCGTATGGTCCGACTATATGAGTATACTCATACGGTCTAGGACGAACTGGCCCATATATGTATATGGACCATATGGGTTAATTTTAGAATGTTCATATCGTCTGGTCTGGAAAAGATATATTAAACAGAAGTATTGCAATATTGAAGTTTAGTTCGATTAATCAGAAGGAGCGGTATAACATTTAATATCAAGGAGTGTTCTACAACTAAACATGTCTGTTGATCATGCGCATGTAGACTTTAGAGCAGAGGTACAAGCTCATTATTTAGTAAATTAAAAATAAATACCAGTACATCCTATATTAAAATAAACGATATCGTCTTGTACCTGTGCTTTAAATGCACTATGAAATAGACGGAAAAGAAACAGATTGAAAGACAGACGGACGAACGAACGGACAGACACAGTGAATCCTACAAAACACCCCGTGGGTGACGTTGTGCGTGGGGAAAGGGGGGGGGGGCGTAGTAACAATACCATAAAAAAGATGGTTGTGTAATACTTAGATTTATCAAGTTTCTGTAGAAATAATAACTTTATTAGTTGCCTGCAATGGGAATACGCATAGTTCTCAAATTTTCAATTTTACAAAAATTAAAAAAAAGTTTAGTCATACTATCAACAATGATCAAGTGTTTGTAATTTATTTAATAAGGTAAGTTATAACACGGTGGTTGTAATGTACAATCTGCCTTTAAATAAAAAAAATTAAGGTTAAATATGACAAAATAATAGAACTAACATCATGAAATAAAGCGGTAAGGAATAATGCAGGTTTTCTAAACTTTATGTTGATTTCCAGTTTTATTTAATACCTTGTTAAGTGCAAGGATTTTAGTGATTCTATACAAATCCTTGTTAAGTGTAAATCAATTAAAACAGGAAAACCAACGGTCTAATCTATATATATGTATTAATCATTAATGAATATTTGTGTTTTTGGAATGAATCCTGATGCGCAAATCAATTTTTCCATGAAAGTGGTGCAACAGTCGATGAAAAAAAAATAGTCCTCGAAGGTAAAATATCATAAAAAAAGATGTGGTATGATTGCCAGAGAGACAACTCTCCACAAGAAACCAAATGACACAGAAATCAACTATTATAGGTCACAGTACGGACTTGAACAATGAGCAAAGCCAATACTGCATAGTCGGCTATAAAGGGACCCGAAATGACAAATGTGAAACAATTCAAACGAGAAAACTAACCATTGAATTACAGGCTCATGACTTGACACAGGCACATACATGTACATACATAATGTTCAAATATACGAAATTAATAAAGTGTTCGCTTCATTGACTAGCGCTAGGTCGATACTACCTCTGGCGCGGCTGATATCATCAACTCATGCAGTCTTCAGTGCTACTGTATGCCAAAATTGTTGGGTTTATAATAATTTATCGAAGGAAATGAGGAAATGATAAACCACAAAGACGTGGTCCCCCCTTTTTTCCAATGATCTTTAATTTTTTATTGTCTTGAGTTAGTTTGAAACGTCTTTTATCAATCAGGGATCCTAAAGTGAGGTCCACTCTTCTTAATATTTCATTCTTGGACCATTACGTTTAACTCGATGGTTAGCCAACTAGTTAACCTGAATTGTAAAAAAGATGGGGTGTGGTTTCCAACGAAACAACTCTCCACCAAAGACCAAATGACATGACAACTATAGGTCTCCGTATTGATTTAACCATGAGCAAAACCCACACCTCGTTTAGTTTATATGATAAAACTACATTAGCAACTTAACAATTGTTGTTTTATTTCAAGTTTTAGGGTTACTTAATCACTCGTATTCACTTAACATTTAGATAAACAAGAATATGTGAAGCAACAATAAACCAAAGTATAATAAAAATCATCACTTACATGTCAATGTTTTACAGTTGTTCTACAAAAAGGTCATTAAATAGACTGCTATTTGTATTTTCGCAATATTTTTGAATGCATCTTTAATTTACCTGTACAGATATACCTTTAAAATGATATGTCATTAAATAGCATGACTTGTTAGTATTGATTTTTCTTGGCTATTTATAGCGAATTTTATTACGTTGAAGCATATGGATGGTCTATCTCCGATCTTGCATTAACGTTGTATTTTCTCTTATTTTTCAAGTTCATTATCGAATTTTGAAATATGAAAAATAAATAAGGAATGCACGTTAACGAGGTTTTCCAAAGAAATGCATTAACCGGACGGTTTATTTAGTTATTGCACTACCCTACAAATTCCCGTCGTTGACAGCTTCGTGTAGGAAAAGAACAGACGGAGAGGTTCCTAGACCAGTGCATAAACTGCCATCCCAGATGATGAGATGAGATGAGAGCTACCATTTGATTGTTAAGGGGGATAGGTTGAAATTTTCAAAAAAGACAGGAAGAGCTACCTGCATGGCACAAAAAATAAAGGCAAGATGTCAATTTGGGGGAAAAAAGAAACTCAGGATAAACTAATAAAAAATGGGCAGGACAGAGATTTCAATTTAAAAAAAAAACCGCAGGCCATTTTTTTTTATCCAAGCCCTCCCCCCTCCCTAAATCAAATGGTAGCTCCATAAAATCTTCTGTGATGGAAGTTTATGAACTGTCTGGCTCCTCCTTTTTCGAGTAGCAAATAGTGAAAGATTGACACAAAAGACTTTACCAATAACCACACAAATTCTCTATAAAATTTAGTCACAAAGCAATAAATTAAAACATAAATTTAGGGAGGTGAAGTGGGGCCGGTTGGGAGGATTTAAGCTTACCCCAAACTCTAACTCATATTTTAACCCTTTCTAGCTAGCGTCCAGTGTATTTAAAAGTACAAACTTAAAGTAAGAGTCTGGTTTTCTCTTTTATTGTTTCATATTTTTCATGTCTTAAAGTTGACTATTGATGTATACCGTATACGGTATGAATGTTTCTCATTGTTGAAAGCATTGCGGTTGCCTATATTTCTTGCCTCTATTTCATTTGAATTCTGGCGGAGAGTTGTCTCATTGGAAATTATACCACATGTCTTTATCTTTATACGTACACAATAATGAATACTGCTTGAAACCTGAATGTAAAATTACAATTTACCATAAGTATAATAAAGAAGTTGAAATAAAGTGCTTTTTTTTTAAAAAAAAGAGAGAAAAATCCCAAATTTACAAAACTTTCTAACCATTCTGAACTGTTAATAAAATTCAGAAAAAGGTAGACATCTTAAAAGATCCCTAGAGATCAGAGATATTGAAAATTCTGTAATGAGATAGAGGACGAAAAACACTTCTTTCTCAAATGCCCTAAATTTAACTTTTATAGAAAAAAAATATTTTGACTCCATGAAAATGAATACGGAGTGGAAAGATACTGCTAAAGATGACATGCTTAAACTTATATATAAATTATTACTAAACCCAACGTCTCACAGTCAAATTAAAAATAAAGTTTCCTTTATAAGACAGTCATTAGAACTGAGGACGGGAGACTCAAAACAATAATTTGAACTGCTACATTTTGTATTTTAATATTGTACTGTTTATTTTTGTATATATGTTATGTTTGTCACAGATCATGTTTTTGATTTATATGGCAACACCTACGTTTTGCACATTTAAGCAAATAAAATATGTTTAAACTAAACACCTACCTATATTTTTTTGGAGTTAACTTTATTCAGATTGTCATCTTTAGTGAAAGCATTAAAAAAAGTTTAACTGTGAAACTGTCATATTTTTTTTCATGATATAAATAGCACAAGAATGTGTAAAAAATTATGAAAAAGGGAAAATCATCAAAATTGGTACTTTCAAATGGTTGAAGCAAAAAAAGAAGTGCATCACCATATGATTTTTCTTCATCAAATTGTTGACAGTCACTCAAACCCAAAAATCAGCTGGTTAAGATTAAAAGTTTAATTCTAGAAATATTTGGCTCCTCACTGCATGATAGGTGTATATCCTTACAATAAAATAAGTAACCATGATATTTCGCAAAATTTTAGAAAAAAACCAACACATTTGTATGTTGATTAACGCATATAATCCGTGTGCTATGAGGTAGGTCTTGATGTATTATAGTTAACAATGTCCAATCAGGCTAGCTATATAGGCGGCAGTTCATTCCAGTTTGTGATGGATCTCAAGAAGAAACTATGTTTTCGTTTGTCAGTACTGGATCCTCATCTGACAAATCGTGTTTTATTTTTTATGGAAGTGTAGAGACAGTCTTGCTACAAAAATTCTGAAATTTGGATTGCTTTTAGTTGGTTGAATGATTACTCACATATTAATGCTGTGCTATCGCTCAGGGGTAAAATATTTTGCATAAAGGGCCAACCCGTGGTAAAATCACGATATATTCATCAACATGTTCAAGCCCCATGAATTAATTCTTAATTTATTTGTGTGACATAAACACATTTTGTCACATTATCATATGACCGCTTAAGTTTTTTTAATTTTTAAACAGGTGATATCCGAAGTTGGTACGCCACTTAGCTTTTTAGATCTAACTTAACAGGATTAACTTCAGGAGAAAATACCTGAAATTGAACTATTAGACGGTGGCGAGACTTTTGGGGGACGAATTGTCTAGCGTTCATTGGGCTGACATCCTTCACAAATAAATGGCAAAAAAACAAATAAAGACAAATATTATCAAATGAAATACGTCTTTATTAAAAAAAAATGGTTTTATGTTTGTACAGAATGAAACTTATTATTATAACACTTGTAACAGGCCATTTTTAAAAGAAATATTTATATGATTATAAAGGTTTTATAAATCAACACTTTATTGTATCAGAAACTACTTCCGCCGGTAACCCACGCGCAAGGAAAACGTTTTCTATTCATTTCTACGAGTTTCTCCAAATATAAAGAAATGGTGACAGTAGAACAAATGTATAAAGACTTTGGTGTCTTGGCAGAGGCTAAAGACAAAGCCGGAGAGGTATAGCGTTATGAATATGAATCACTTAAAATTATAATTCACATTTCGTTACTAAAACGACACCAAATTTTACAAAGATGCAAACATATCTTCTTCTTTTCCTCTTCTTTAAGGTCAACAAGGCTTCAATACTGAAGAATGTGATCTTGTTCATATCCTTTTCAATAAATAAAGATTTAAGTAGAAATGCCATCTGAAGAAGAAATAAACAATACCAATGCTGATGATACAGAAGCTATAACACGTCTAGTGCCTGTGCTATAACAGCATAATTTAGTCCAAATAATTATGACGTCTGGCAAGGCTATTTTTTTTCTTTCTGGGACGCCTTCCTACGACGTCATAACGCCGAGGCCATTTTTTACGTCTGTATATTTGTGTTTGTAATTATACAAAACTGGTGGAACAATTGCAACAAACCAGACATAAATAAAACCAGAAAAAATGTCCTGCCTTAGCAGTGTTCAACCAAATAAAATGTCTATCACATAATTACTTGAAAGACACATATTTATATGCATTAAGATACATGAAACAGTTGATGTTCATCTTTGTTTGATTTGATTACATTTATATGGAATGCCTTTTTTCAATATATTTATATCATGTTACATGTATATTGAAAAAATACTGGTACACAAACACAATGTGATATTTGCTTGAGGGGTAATATAACAGTCAGGGGACTTACTGAAATAAGTGATTTTTAAATCACTTATTTGAGTAGCAATTTCGAGGTTTTGTCACAAATTGGGATTTTGTAGTTTTTTTCAAAATTTTAAACACATAACATCTTTTAATTAGTAAAATTAAAAAATATGAACTTTTTGCTTCTTTTAAGTAGCAAGGTTTATGCCTTTGATGCTATCATTTACCTGAAAATTCTATTTTAGTTGAAAAAATGCTATAATAATGGCTTTACATAATGAACTGATACTTTCTTAAAAGATTTTTCACAGCAGTGGGAGTATTTTTCCTGTGATGTTCAAGGTTTCATCTTTCAGATTATGTAATAAAATTCTACTGTTCGCGATAAAAATTTCACTGTTCGGGGGTGTTGAAATTGGTTGGGGTTATTAAAAGAATGATACTTAAAGAAGTGATTTTTGGGAAAGAAATTGAGGTCTGATACTTAAACAAGTGATTTTTATGTCATTATCCTAAATTCAGTACAAGGTCATCACCTGAAATGACCTGGTCATCCTAGACAACACAGATGTTGGTTCTGATAAGTTTAGAAACATAATTAGTCCCTGGATCATTAGTATTCTATATTTAAAGCTACACTAATATTAAATCACTTCTACTAGTGATTAATTTGTACTACTTAAATAGGTGATTATTAAAGAAAGACAACTCTAACTTCAAACCTTTATGGAAATAATGTTACTTGAATCAGTGATTTAGAAAATCACTTGTTTAAGTAAGTCCCCTGACTGTATAAATTGAAATTAATAATGCAATTAAAAAAATATTTCACTCAATTATATGATAATTGGATAAAAACTCTGATTTGTGAATTATTATTTGTAGCTCATGTTATCATGGTTATTATGTTATTTATAAAAACATTTTTTTTTTCAGCATGAGCAGGAATACTTGAACTTCATCAATGCTGTTAAGGGAGGACCAGGAGAGAAAAGATTAGCATCACAGTTTATTGCCAGATTTTTCAAACATTTCCCATCACTAGCCAACCAAGCTATCAATGCCTTGTTTGATCTGTGTGAAGATGATGATGTTATGGTATGTAACATCTAACCAGGCTTGCGTTCAATATAGTAGCAGCTACACAGTGCTAAAAATGACTATTGATTGAGTAGCTAGCCTAGCTGCTATCAATATCTATGTAGCAGCTAGGCTAGCTACATGTTCAATAGTCATAAATCTACGTAGCCCTATGTAGTTGCTAGGATATTGAATGCAACCCTGTGCTGGATAGGACACATTAGTACATGTATCTATTGTTTATAGGTCAAACTATGATTTATGTCTGCTTCCTGTTTCCAAACATTTATTATGAAATTGTTATACACTTTTATCCTGTAACTTACACCTGCTTTTTCGATTTTTCTTTTCCTATTCAATGTTTTGACTACAGTAGTTCAACGCTTGATCATATTGAAATCCAATTGTACTTGGTTTTATGTCAAATATTGACTCGAATTGTTATTTTGTCCTGGTGAATCTGTCTGGACATTCCAGTTTCCTCTGACCATAAAAAGTGACTGCCATGAAATGGCCTACAGTGCTGAAAGTAACATTCAACACCAACCAATCAATAACAGGCTATTATTTGAACTTGGAATTATTTTTAATTATGGAATTTGCTTGATTTCTTGTTATTGAATTTTTAATAAATTCCATGTTTATTCTGTACTGCGCACAACACTTTCTATTACAAAGAAAATAGTATATTTTCAATAGAATGTACTGTGCCGTGCACAACACTATCTAACCAAAATACATTGTATGGAAAGTGTTATTAACCGCTCAAAAGATTATAATACCAAATAAACATGGAATTTATAATAAATTTTAAACACAAGAAATTATGCAAATTCCATAATTAAAAATAATTCCAAGTTCAAATAATAGCCTGTTCAATATAGTTTAATCCGATAGCACATGTAGCATGGTGTATGCTTTTGAAATTACGACTAGATTGCATTACTGTAAATTCAGAACGTATTGCAAGGTTTTTATAAATGCAAATAATGTGTCTAGGTAAGTATAGCAATAATAACATGTATACTGAATTTCTGATAACCAAAATATAGACAATAGACATGCTCTATTTATGAAATACATTGTAGCAATAATAAAACTGGAATTTTTGTCCATTCTTGAAAATCGAAATGATAAATGCACCCTAGCCTGTGATTTCTGAATAAACGATATATTTAAAAGTTTACAGTCATGTCAGCATTTGAGAATAATGAGATAGTTTAGAAGAGTAATAAAATGAATGATATACATGATATATAAACATTGACAGATCCGTAAACAAGCCATTAAAGATTTACCAACCCTGTGTAAGAACTCTGCTGGAAATGTACCAAAGATTGCTGAGGCTTTAACACAACTACTAGGATGTGATGATACAACAGAACTTAGTCTCATTCAGTCGTCACTTATCAATCTAATGGCAGTGTGCTGTAAAGGTTGGTATTCTGAAAGTTATTTCCTATATATATATATATATATATATTTAATATATATGAAAATATGAAGATGTGGTATGATCGCCAAGGTGACAACTCTCCACCACAGACAAAAAGACATAGAAGTTATAAAACAATTATAGGTCGCTGTACGGCCTTCATCTATGAGCAAAACTCATACCACATAGTCAGCTACTGAAATTCAAACATGACAAATGTAATTCAATTTAAGTGAGAATAATAACAGCCTGATTTGTTTTGCAAAACAATGAACGAAAACAAATATGATATAAAGCAACAAATAACTACCACTCAATTACTGACTCCTGACTTGGGGCAGGCAAATACAGAAAATGGCAGGGTTAAACATGTTTGCGGTTGCCCAACCCTCCGCTAACCTGGGACAGTGGTGTAACACTTCATTGATTATATATTTACAGGAACTCTACAAGGTATGTTTAAACAGATTTTATCAGAAGATGAACTTGTGAGGGAGAGAGCCATCAAGTTTTTAGGTACCAAAGTCAAAGTTCTTGGAGAAGATACAATAGATAAAGAAGCTGAAGAATTTCTTGTATCGCAGTGTAAACAGGTAACAGAATCAGAATACTTGTTTTATGTTTCCCCCTCAAATACATTGCAAACACAAATTATCTTTCTTTGTTGAATACCTGGATGAAAGTTTAAACATGGAGCTTCTGTTTGTTGAAAACCGTGTCAAAATGAGACGAAATTTATGGATTTTACTCAAATTTGAAATGAGAAAACATTTTTTTTTTAAATTTGGAAGAATTAAAGCCAGAATAGTAAACTTTTTATACATACATTTTTACAAAAAAAAAGCTATTGTAAAAGATGCTTTAGAGTCTCTAGTTATCTGGTTATTGTTCAAATTGACAAATAGCATTCTTAATAGATAACCAACCTCAAGCTAGATTGGGTGTCTTTTACCGAGAATCCCTACTATTGACTGTCATATTGCAAAAATATTTCTTTGGTTGCAAGATATTTTACCAAGTTTTATTCAATATACATTAGAATCATTTAACACTTGAAACTTAGGAATTAAAATTAAAAAAAACAACAAAATAAGTTTTTTCCAGTGTGCTTTCGATTTTTAGAAAAATTATGTTTTAAATCAAGGGCAGATTATTGTATTGAATTTGATATTGCAATTTGCTTCTTTTTTTTCTCAAGAAAACAAGGCCCATGACATAAATAATCTACAAACTGAACATTTTCAAACTTTTTTGAATGGAAACTGGTTTATATAAAATTACTTTTAGAATACAGTTAATTACATAAGATTAAAAAAATTTCATTATTTTTTCCTCAGGTTTTACAAGATGTAACTAAAGAAGAATTTATTTTGATAATGGACGTATTAAGATCACAAAGTTCAATGTCTACAGTACAAGGGAGACAACAACTTGTAGAAATTGTTACTGAACAGGCAGACTTGGATCAGAGTTTTGAGGTAAGTCTAAGAGTAGATTTGAAGACCATGTACCATTGTTTTTTTTACCTATATGTAACAATCTGTCATCAAGGGTAATACTTATACAAGTCACAGTGGTCTAGAAAGGATTTGGAAAGGGCAGGGTGCTGGTCAGAAAAAGGTAAATTTAACGCATAAATGTCATTGAAAAAAGGGCAATTATTTAAGCCTCATAATTTGTTAGCTTATAACTCATATATACAAGTCTTAATCATGTTCATTTATATATTTTTGCTACAATATGTAAGTGATATTTGTAAGATTTTAATTTTCATTTCAAGATTTGAATGACCTCCCAGTAATCTTCTCCAAAAAGTTATGTTTACAAGTATATTCTGTTTTGCAACACAAGTTTGGCAGGTCAAAACATGTCTATCCATTTTTTTCTGATTTGCTGATATATTTATATTATTTGTGTTCAATCTTTTATATCCAGCACTGAACAAAGAAATGTCCTGTGCACACATTTTAAGTAACTGTGAAAGGCATTAAAAAATTGCTCCCTTTCGGTTGGTAAATGAGCAGTGTTTTGAAGAAAACAGACAAATGAGATTTTCAATGTCCATGAAAAGTCAAAACAACAAAAATACCAAACTCCAAGGGAAATTCAAAACTGAAAATCTTTTAACAATTGGCAAAAGATCAAACATTTGTCAAAAGATCAAACACTTCAAAACAACTGTCTTATTGCTGACTTTGTACAGACATTTCTTTCTGAAGAAAATGGTGGATTAAAGCAAAATTATACATTTATAAATAAAAATAAAGACCACTGTAAATAACAATCATTTACAGCATTAAAGTCTAAAGAAATTCTAGAAAAGAAAAACTTTGATTTTTTTTAACTTTAGTAGATTATTAAAATTGGTATATTTGGATAAAATCAATTGAAATTGTAAATATTTCAGATAATACTGGTTGTGTATTTGACCAACATCTGATTGTGAATAACTCCGACATATTTTATATTACAGGCTGAAGACACAGACTGTGTTGATCGATTGATTCATTGTATAACTCTGACATATTTAATATTACAGGCTGAAGATACAGACTGTGTTGATCGATTGATTCATTGTATAACTCTGACATGTTTTATATTACAGGCTGAAGACACAGACTGTGTTGATCGATTGATTCATTGTATAACTCTGACATATTTTATATTACAGGCTGAAGATACAGACTGTGTTGATCGATTGATTCATTGTATAACTCTGACATATTTTATATTACAGGCTGAAGATACAGACTGTGTTGATCGATTGATTCATTGTATAACTCTGACATGTTTTATATTACAGGCTGAAGATACAGACTGTGTTGATCGATTGATTCATTGTATAACTCTGACATATTTTATATTACAGGCTGAAGATACAGACTGTGTTGATCGATTGATTCATTGTATAACTCTGACATATTTTATATTACAGGCTGAAGATGCTGACTGTGTTGATCGATTGATTCATTGTATAACTCTGACATGTTTTATATTACAGGCTGAAGATACAGACTGTGTTGATCGATTGATTCATTGTATAACTCTGACATGTTTTATATTACAGGCTGAAGATACAGACTGTGTTGATCGATTGATTCATTGTATAACTCTGACATGTTTTATATTACAGGCTGAAGATACAGACTGTGTTGATCGATTGATTCATTGTATAACTCTGACATGTTTTATATTACAGGCTGAAGATACAGACTGTGTTGATCGATTGATTCATTGTATAACTCTGACATGTTTTATATAACAGGCTGAAGATACAGACTGTGTTGATCGATTGATTCATTGTATAACTCGGACATATTTTATATTACAGGCTGAAGATACAGACTGTGTTGATCGATTGATTCATTGTATAACTCTGACATATTTTATATTACAGGCTGAAGATACAGACTGTGTTGATCGATTGATTCATTGTATAACTCTGACATATTTTATATTACAGGCTGAAGATACAGACTGTGTTGATCGATTGATTCATTGTATAACTCTGACATATTTTATATTACAGGCTGAAGACACAGACTGTGTTGATCGATTGATTCATTGTATAACTCTGACATGTTTTATATTACAGGCTGAAGACACAGACTGTGTTGATCGATTGATTCATTGTATAACTCTTGACATATTTTATATTACAGGCTGAAGATACAGACTGTGTTGATCGATTGATTCATTGTATAACTCTTGACATATTTTATATTACAGGCTGAAGATACAGACTGTGTTGATCGATTGATTCATTGTATAACTCTTGACATATTTTATATTACAGGCTGAAGATACAGACTGTGTTGATCGATTGATCCATTGTATAACTCTGACATATTTTATATTACAGGCTGAAGATACAGACTGTGTTGATCGATTGATTCATTGTATAACTCTGACATATTTTATATTACAGGCTGAAGATACAGACTGTGTTGATCGATTGATTCATTGTATAACTCTGACATATTTTATATTACAGGCTGAAGATACAGACTGTGTTGATCGATTGATTCATTGTATAACTCTGACATATTTTATATTACAGGCTGAAGATACAGACTGTGTTGATCGATTGATTCATTGTATAACTCTGACACATTTTATATTACAGGCTGAAGATACAGACTGTGTTGATCGATTGATTCATTGTATAACTCTGACATATTTTATATTACAGGCTGAAGATACAGACTGTGTTGATCGATTGATTCATTGTATAACTCTGACATATTTTATATTACAGGCTGAAGATACAGACTGTGTTGATCGATTGATTCATTGTATAACTCTGACACATTTTATATTACAGGCTGAAGATACAGACTGTGTTGATCGATTGATTCATTGTATAACTCTGACATATTTTATATTACAGGCTGAAGATACAGACTGTGTTGATCGATTGATTCATTGTATAACTCTGACATGTTTTATATTACAGGCTGAAGATACAGACTGTGTTGATCGATTGATTCATTGTATAACTCTGACATGTTTTATATTACAGGCTGAAGACACAGACTGTGTTGATCGATTGATTCATTGTATAACTCTTGACATATTTTATATTACAGGCTGAAGATACAGACTGTGTTGATCGATTGATTCATTGTATAACTCTTGACATATTTTATATTACAGGCTGAAGATACAGACTGTGTTGATCGATTGATTCATTGTATAACTCTTGACATATTTTATATTACAGGCTGAAGATACAGACTGTGTTGATCGATTGATCCATTGTATAACTCTGACATATTTTATATTACAGGCTGAAGATACAGACTGTGTTGATCGATTGATTCATTGTATAACTCTGACATATTTTATATTACAGGCTGAAGATACAGACTGTGTTGATCGATTGATTCATTGTATAACTCTGACATATTTTATATTACAGGCTGAAGATACAGACTGTGTTGATCGATTGATTCATTGTATAACTCTGACTTATTTTATATTACAGGCTGAAGATACAGACTGTGTTGATCGATTGATTCATTGTATAACTCTGACACATTTTATATTACAGGCTGAAGATACAGACTGTGTTGATCGATTGATTCATTGTATAACTCTGACATATTTTATATTACAGGCTGAAGATACAGACTGTGTTGATCGATTGATTCATTGTATAACTCTGACATGTTTTATATTACAGGCTGAAGATACAGACTGTGTTGATCGATTGATTCATTGTATAACTCTGACATATTTTATATTACAGGCTGAAGATACAGACTGTGTTGATCGATTGATTCATTGTATAACTCTGACATATTTTATATTACAGGCTGAAGATACAGACTGTGTTGATCGATTGATTCATTGTATAACTCTGACATATTTTATATTACAGGCTGAAGATACAGACTGTGTTGATCGATTGATTCATTGTATAAAACAAGCAGCACCTTTGTTTTCAGTGAGTAATATTAGATACTGTGGATTTATTTATATTCGTTGGATACCAATTTTCTTCGATTTCGTTGGTTCAGGAGAACCACGAATTCAAATGTTCAATGAGGGTGGTAAAGGGTTATTTTTGTGCAACGTTTTCGGCCTTTTTATTTCACGTGTTTTCATGTTTTAACGTTTTATTTCTCGTTTTCTCGTGTTTGGTTCGACGTGCATGCTTCATGTTCTCCTTTATTTATTATACCCAACTGTTGCGGAGGGTATAATGTTTTTGACCCATCCGTCCGTCAGTCCTGTTTCTTGTCATCGCAACTCCTCTCAAACCACACAACAGAATTTCACGAAACCTTTTCAGATAATAAGGACATACTATGTAGTTGTGCATATCGACGGGAAATTGCGATTCAATTTTTTTTCTAGGAGTTACGCCCCTTAGAACTTATTTACTTTAATGTACTACTGCAACAGTTTGTCATCGCAACTCCTCTCAAACCACACAACAGAATTTCACGAAACCTTTTCAGATAATAAGGACATACTATGTAGTTGTGCATATCGATAGGAAATTGCGATTCAATTTTTTTTCTAGGAGTTACGCCCCTTTGAACTTATTTACTTTAATGTACTACTGCAACAGTTTGTCATCGCAACTCCTCTCAAACCACACAACAGAATTTCACGTAACCTTTTCAGATAATAAGGACATACTATGTAGTTGTGCATATCGACGGGAAATTGCGATTCAATTTTTTTTCTAGGAGTTACGCTACTTTGAACTTATTTACTTTAATGTACTACTGCAACAGTTTGTCATCGCAACTCCTCTCAAACCACACAACAGAATTTCATGAAACCTTTTCAGATAATAAGGACATACTATGTAGTTGTGCATATCGATAGGAAATTGCGATTCAATTTTTTTTCTAGGAGTTACGCCCCTTTGAACTTATTTACTTTAATGTACTACTGCAACAGTTTGTCATCGCAACTCCTCTCAAACCACACTACAGAATTTCACGAAACCTTTTCAGATAATAAGGACATACTATGTAGTTGTGCATATCGACGGGAAATTGCGATACAATTTTTTTTTCTAGGAGTTATGCCCCTTTGAACTTATTTGCTTCAATGTACTTCTGCAACAGTTTGTCATCTCAACTTCTCTGAAAACACACAGAATTTCATGAAATTTTGTAGATAATAAGGACATACTATGTAGATGTGTATATTGACAGGAAATTATTATTCAGTATTTTTTCTTATACTTATTTAATTTCTCCAATGACAATGTGGGGACGTGGGGTATGTGAGCGTGCTCACTAAGGTTCTTTAATTTTCTGTGTTTCGTGTCGGTACTCTTAATTTCTAGTGCTTGTCCTGCATTTGGTTAAGAATGAAACCGGGACTAAATTCAAAGTCAGTCCGGAGATTGTTTTAAAATATGTGTCCGCAGAATATTTAAAATTGCTATCAAATGAATTATTATGAATAAATTGTTTCTTTCAAATCAGTTGCAACTAGCGGAAGCTTAAAGGTCAATGCATGGTCATCATATCAATTATATAATGACTATATGATTTCCAAGAATGGCTGATTAATAACTTATTTAACTTTTTCCATTAATACTTACAATTTATTTCTCGTGCTTCGTTTTTTCCGAAATTTACATTCCGTGCAACGATTTCACGTGTTTCCGTGTTCAGGGTCCCCCTTTATCACCCTCTTCAACAAATTACAAATTTTCTAAAGGAATGAGTGTATACTTTGCCAAAACCATGAAATTAGATATCCATGAATTTGTAAGTTTTCCTCCAAGAAAATTGGTACCCACGAAAATAAATGAATCCACAGTAGATACAAGAAGATGTGGTATGAGTGCCAATGAGACAACTCTCCATCCAAGTCACAATTTATAAAAGTAAACCATTATAGGTCAAAGTACCGTCTTCAACTGATCGATTCAGAGCCTTGACTCACACAAAACAGTACACTATAAAGGGTCCCAAAAATACTAGTGTATCACCATTCAAACTGGAAAACCAATGGTCATATCTATATAAAAAAGAAAAACCAGAAACACTTTTGAACAACATCAACAAAGGACAACTACTGAACATCAGATTAAAGTATGTTAGGAGAGGGCCTTTTATGTAAGTACAAACAAGCTAAGGCTTTTAATATAAAAATAAGAAGATGTGGTATGATTGCCAAAGAGTTTAACTCTCGACCAGAGACCAAATGACTACGGGTTACTGTCAAGCCTTCAATAATGAGCAAAACTGAATATACTGAATCTTTTTTTTGTAAGACTCTGTGTCTATATAACAAAATCAGTTTTATTTCTATTTGTAGAAAAATGTGCATTCTAAAGCGTTTGTAGGGTATATATGTGATAATGTTTTACCTGTGATCAGTAAACTAGCCAGTCCTGATGACGGAGTAGATGCACAGTTAGAGATGTTAAAACTGTTTAGTGAGATCTCAGAGTTTGCTGGAGACTTGGACAAGTTAGAAAACAGATTGGATAATCTATACAAATGTCTTATTGTAAGTTGGACAATATTGTAAAGTATTTTATTTCTTCGTGTTTATCTAATTTTTGTTCCAATTAATGATGCAACATTTATTTTCTAACTTAAGGTGGTACCCAACACCTTATCTGGCTCGTTTAATTTTCTTAAAATTTTGTCAAAAGTATTTACTTTGACCCTTTGACAAATATATAAAAATTTCAAAAAAAATGAACCAACCGTTTAATCAGAAAAATTACACTGGTTATATAGTAGTTTGACAAAAACTTATTTTGATCATTGAGAAGCTTAATATTCCCTTAACAACACAACGTCATTAAAACGTTCTGCTGATTTCCCTGTAGTGTTAGGTACCACCTTAAGTGATCTATTTATTTGACAGAGCTACAATACTATGAAAAGAAGAGGCATGGTGTGTATTAAGTAGACATCAATCCATAAAGGAAAAAAAGTTTTTGTGCATTTTTGTTGAACCTTCGACTTCAAATGAAAAAGCGAGTCATAGTGATCCTACATTCCGTTGGCTTTGTTGGTGTCGTCTGCAGCCTTCACAAATATTCACTCTGTGGTTAAAGTTTTTGAAATTTTAATAACTTTCTTGAACTATCCTGGATTTCTACCAAACTTGGACAGAAGCTTGTTTATGTTAATAAGATAGTATCCATGAGTAAATTTTAATGGCCCCGCAACAAAGTCAGGAACCATTACATTCACTCTGTGGTTAAAGTTTTTAATTTTTTTATAACTTTCTTAAACTATCCTGGATTTGTCCAAACTTAGACAGAAGCTTGTTTATGATCATAAGATATATAGTATCGGAAGTAAATTTTGTAAAAATAAAATTCCAATTTTTTTGTATTTTACTTATGAATAGACATTAGTTTTTCTTCCAGTTAACATTACATACAGTCTGTAGTAAAAGTTTTTAAAACAATATTCTTAAACTTGCCTGGATTTTTACCAAACTTGGACAGAAGCTTTTGACAAGATAGTATCAAGAGGAATATTTTTATTGATTTTTTTCATCATTTTTGTTGAGTGTGTGATTAACAGCAAAAATAGGCGATCGAGAGAAAAGGTTCCGTGGAACCCTTACAAATTTGATATAATTGTGATAGTTGAAAAATCAAAATGGTGTTAGAATAAATTCAATAATAATGCTATCAAAATCTTGTATGTTAGATTTTGATTTTTGCAAGGCCAATTCCTTGGCAATTTTGGCAAATTAAGTTTTACCTTCCGTCCATCTATCCTTCTGCCTGTCCATAAACAAATGATAAAGTATTTTTACATATTATAATCATGTGCTCAGTTACTTCTTCTTTTATTTATTTTGCATCAACTTGTATTGCATCCAAAATTGTACTAGGCTTAATAGGTTAATAAAATTGAGAATGGAAATGGGGAATGTGTCAAAGAGACAACAACCCGACCATAGAGCAGACAACAGCAGAAGGTCATCAACAGGTCTTCAATGTAGCGAGAAATTACGGCATCTGGAGGCGTCCTTCAGCTGGCCCCTAAACAAATATATACTAGTTCAGTGATAATGAACGCCATACTAATTTCCAAATTGTACACAATAATTATTCAGTTTATGTTTAACCACAAGTATTACATCTATGGCTTGTAAAATTGCTTTCTGGCTTGTAAAATTCCTCTCTACAAGCCAACAGAATCCAACTAAAAATTTGATAAAATTGAGCTTCAGGACTCTGTGGATTCAATTGTTTATTTTATTGCTTTAGCTTTAAAAAAAAACCAACATTTCTGTCTTTCCAAATATACATATTTTATCATTTGCCATTTGGAGTGTTATGATTTTCTTTATGATAATCTGATTATTTTTCTTTATAGAGTTATATGCCAGTGCCCCCAGCAGAGGAGAATGATAATCTGATTATTTTTCTTTATAGAGTTATATGCCAGTGCCCCCAGCAGAGGAGAATGATAATCTGAGTAGCAGTGAGGAAGAACCTAAGTTCCAGTTTTCTACCGTAGAATGTTTAATGTTAGCTTTCCATCAGCTTGGCAGGAAGTTACCAGGTTTTCTGGCAGATGAAGCAAATGCAGACAGGTTAAAAGACTTTAAGTTAAGGTAAAATTAACATTTCATACAAATAAAGGATCTATCTTTGTCCACAGGGTCTTGAAAGTGTTATAATTCTCTCGCCATCACTTGGAGTTCTGTAGTTGTCAGGTGTTTCTCTTAATATACTGAACCAATTTCAATGAAATTTTTACTGAATGATCGTTTAAATGTCTAAATCATACCCAACAATCCTCAAGTTTTAAATGGGAGTCCCTCACACAAATAACTAAATTTCTGAGTATGGAATCTCCTGCATTGGGACATTTTAACCCGGAATGACCCACTTTCTTATTTCTTTGGATTTATCATTAAAGTCGAAAAAAATCCAAAGTATTAAGTGATCATTGAAAACTTTCTTAATGATGTTTTGGGATTTTTGTCAGATTTTTCGAAATCCTCTGGTTTTATCCATTGGAATGCCTTAAAAAATATTTGCCTATTTACCACCATTTTTCTTTTTATAAATCTTATATATGTGTAATTATAAGTCACCTGTAAAGTTTTATAAAATCTTTGTTATTTTTTAATAGTTTTTGAGAACTTTAACTTGTCAATGATTAAGCTATGAAAAGTCAAGAGAGAACACTTTCCCGCCAAAAGTTCAATGGCCCATATCTTGAAAACTAGCACATTTACCTGTATATTTGTTTTGCTTTTTTGGTGCCTTTATTGAACCCCTATCAACATGATCAATATATACTAGTGTTGTGAAAAGCTTATTATTTTGAAACTGAGTAGTGAACTTTTCTTTATTCTTGATTGCTTATGTGCTGACTTTCAATCTGAAGAGTTTTGATCAAGTGAATATAAGTTTGTTCTAATGTTGTACCAAGGATATAGGGAATTATTGAGTCTTCATTATATAAATGGTGTAGATAAAAGCTAAGAATAAGTGTCTCATTGGAATGTTTTTTTTCAGATTACAGTATTTTGCCAGAGGTGTACAGATTTATATTAAACAGTTACGACAGGCGTTACAAGGAAAGGCAGGTGAAGCTTTAAAAACAGATGAGGTTAGTTACATTCTACAGGTACCTAACACTACAGGGAGATAACTCTGTAAAGTCATCTTAACGTTTTAATTACGTTGTGTTGTAAAAGGAATATTAAGCTTCTCAATGATCAAAATTGGTGTTTGTCAAACTACTATATAACCAGTGTAATTTTTCTAACAAAACAGTTGGTTCAAAATTTTTGAAATTTTTATATTTTTGTTAAAGGGTCAAAGTAAAATACTTTGACCAAATCTTATGAAAATTAAACGAGCCGAATTAATTTTAGTAAAAGTGTTGGGTACCACCTTAAGGAAGTTTGCTTGTTGTGTTTTGGAATTTTGGTCATATTTTCGGAATCCTCTGGTTTTATCCATTGATTGCCTTAACAAATTTTGCCCAGTGACCCCCATTTTTCTTTTTATAATTCTTTTACATGCATAATGATGAGCTGTCTGTTAAAGTCTTATAAATTTTGAATTATTTTTTGATAGATTTTGAGGACTTAAACATGTTAAACTTGTCAATGATTAAAGCTATGAAAAGTCAAGAGAGAACATTTTCATTCCAAAATTTCAATCGCTAATATATCTAAAACAAGCAGGGTGATCTATATATATTTTTTGCTCTTTTGATTCCTTTATTAATCCCCTTCAAATGGCTCAATATCTTTAATTGTTTTTACATAGGCGGTAATGGTAACGTTTTTTCCTGTAGCTCAGTCCATATCGTAAACTTGGATATGTATGATAGCTCGTTCCGAAGCTGTGACATTTTCACATATGTGGTTAAATTTTCGGGATACGAAGTGAGATTACTTTTTCCGTAAATTAGCAAACCCCGAACATCCTTTTGTGATGCGGCTCCTTGTGGTAAAATATTCCCTTTTTAACACAATAAGTTCTTTGAAAATTTAATACTTTGAACACATTCAATAGCTCCATAGTTTTTACACATTTATTCTATGTTCCTCTACTTTCCTAATCACCACTAATAATTAAGTTCAGTCATTTGTTAAAAATAGAAACATGTCCAATATCACTACACAGGGATTTTTTCTTTACACGTGACTTTTGAGTTCCTCATTTCGAGGCGCATTAGGGATGTTGTCCCAAATATATGCTAGTGTTTTGATAAGTCAATTATTTTGAAACTGAGAAGCCAACTCCCTCTCGTTGCATTGAAGACCTGTTGGTGACCTTCTGCTGTTGTCTGCTCTATGGTCGGGTTGTTGTCTCTTTGGCACATTCCCCATTTCCATTCTCAATTTTATTATCCCTTAATTCACTGTACCAAAAAAATATCATAGCAAAGAATATAAACATCCCTGTACCAAAAAAATACAGAAGAAACTAATACCGTATATCTGTTTATTTTTTAGCATCTGCTTTTTTTCGCGATTTCAATACAAAATGGGCATGTTAAATTTTCACTGTGTATAATTTTTCGCTGAATGAGAAAATACACATGAAAATATACAGTACTCTTCAAAAATATCGATTCGATAACTTTTTTCTCCGATTTCCGTGTTTCTCGGAATCACACAGAGTACCACGGATTTCACTCCTAAAATCCTCCAAAAATTCTCTCCCAACACCGCGTGGCTGTTAATTGGTTTATTGCCCATCGGATGTACTTCAAATTAACGACGCGTGACAACATAATTGGATTACCCAGATAATTTACCTTTGAACATTTAATCGATCTTGGTTGCACAGGTGTGCTTTAAAATCACGGTATTAAAAATTGAACAAATGTTTTCCTTTCTTTGACAGATAAAGATGTGACAATATCATTTAGAATAAGATAATTATTATCTTTTATGTTTGTGTCTAATGCCATTATCTTTAAAATAGAACGTACATACGAAAAAGTATGAAAAAAATACTTGTTATTTTGTGTTTCTATTACAGTCCGGTCAGGTCATACATTGTGTTCTTTCAGCAAGGACGATTTTCCCACAATTAGTTTCTTTTATAACTTATTCAATAAGCAATATCAGCGCATTAATTGTTCATTATTTAAAAATCAACTGGGTAATAAAATCATGTTGTTTTTTCGGTAACCCGAGTCATCGGATCATCAAGTAAACTTAATTTATTGAGCAATGTAAAATATGATGTTTCACCACCTCGGTACATTTATACAGACTTGAATAATTCAAATTACGAACAGAAACTGTAAAATGACAACTCTGTTGAACAAAGGAAATAATTTCAAGTGATATTGATAGTGCTCGTCATTTTCGCATTTTACGGAACGGTTTTCAAATTGACGAAAGTATTTATATCAATTTCGTCATTTGAATTTGGAAAGTGAAAAATATTTTCACATTAATTATATAATAAATGTACTATAATTCTACCGGTGTTTGACAAGTTTATGACGCTCAATCATTTTACATTTACAAAAGATGTTAAAAGTTGTGATGATAAGTAATCCGCTTATCGCTATCCGATAGTCACTAATCCTTTAATTATTATTAAAATTTATCAAACCTCATAATTGCCCATCATAATATTCTATGCCAGTTAAATCAGTCATCATTTTATTTTCAAAATTTCCCAATCGCCTACAATTGGCATTTCTTTATCGTATTATCATGATTATTGTCATTTGAATACAATCAATCATCCCGGACAATTTCCATCATAATTTCAATTAATACATCACCAACTGTGAATTTATATTATTGACCATGGACGTATAACTAATGTACTTTCTTTTTTGAAAGATAAAACATTAAAATTCAAATAGTTAAAAATGTGTTCTCGTTTATTCGGATAAGAATTATATTTTCCCGATAAATCAATTGTAAAAGGACCTTCTGGAGCCTCAATACGATTGCACAAAAATGTCGTTCTGCAACTTTAGAAACCTTGAATGGACTTTCCCACGGTCGGCTAGAAAGGTCACCTGAGTTTACTAGTACGCGATATTTTTTCCCGCACTTTAAAAAACTCGTGCTGTGGATAACATTGATGTTAACTATTTTTAGCATTTAACATTGTTAAGTAAGTCAAGTTCAAGTTCAACCCAAACTGTTGATAACTGAGATGTGTATCGTGGAATTGTCTTCGCACGGCAAATAATTGTTTTTAAAATCTTTTGTTGAAAATACACAAATTTACATTCATTGTGCGAAAGTTAATATTATACAAAGACGAATTAATGCAGCTGGAAGTATTCCTGTTGTAACCGTAATTATTATTCTGCTGTACTGCCAACAAATCGTAAAACGTAAATGCCGTAATTGTTGAGCATAACGAATGGTGAATAATATTTTCCTTTTTACTTGAATATATACAAAACTTTCAAACACGTAATTTTATTTAACTGCTCAGATTAATTTAGTGAAAGTTTCCGGTTATTTTTACACAAGTATGCTCATTTCGTAAATAAAATATTAATTTACTGGTGAAGACATCGAGGTCAAAATTAAGTAGTTTTCATTTTTTATAAAACTTAAATACAATTGAAAGAATTAACAACAACATTTTGCTTTTAAATCTTTTATTCATTCCAGTAATTAGATAATCGTAAAAAGAAAATGCCGTAGATTTACACAATTATTACGGGGCTATTATTTTGTCTAATGAATGGTGAATAAATTTTCCTTTTTACTTGCATATATAAAACTTTTAGACTTATAATTTTTAAATAAAGACTTTAACTTTGAAGTAGAATATTTTGTTTTTCACATATTCCGCTATATTTTATAATTGGTTATTTTTAAAGCAAGTACATTAAGGTTAAGATATTTTTAGATTGGCTAACAAAAAATACGAAAATATTTTGACTTTAGTTTTTATTACCACAAATGAAATTTAATAAGTATAAAAGACATTTAAAATTATACACCTGTTTGACACTTAAACTGGTACAGTAGACCAGAAATATAATTCTTTATTACTTCAACCTTTACCTGGGTAATCCAATTACCCATTCAGTCTTGTGCCGGTAGAGATCAAAGTAGGATAAGGGCAATTAATTCCTCGGTGTAGAGAGTGAGCTCGTTATCACAATAAACATTTACCTGATTTTGGGAGAGATTACTCCCAAATTCCTCCCAACATTTTGGGAGGAATATCGGATTTTTTCGGAGTGGCTCCGACATTTTCCTCGGTGTAGGGTGTGGGAGAGTTGGTACTCTTGAAGGGTACTGTAACAAGTATTATATCGCATTGTTATTGATGAAAGTAACACAGGATTGATTGAGTGACAGTTAATCAATAACAGATATATACAAGTAATTACCAAAAAGAAAGTATATCCACATTGGGGCATACTGAAGATTGAAGATTTTGATCGATAGAGATATAAAAATATCCTTGTAAAAGTAATTATCTTTATTATGTTTTAACATTAAATGCCTTTTGTTTGGATTATGACATATATCAACACATTAGCTCATCACTAATTAGCATCTGATTGTTGTGGTAACGTTGTATGACAGACATACTTTGTTGGTTTAATTATTGTGAAAACAGAGATTTTAATTAAGTTTGCTCATTCTTTTGATCTGTTGAAACGAACAAAAGACCATATATGATTAACAGTATAATATTTAAAACTTTCTAGTTTTGATAAATCGTGGAATATGTAGGGAAATTTGCGTGGAATCAAATTTTTGTGTGTTTTAACTTGGGTAGGCATTATATTCATGATTATTTTTGCTCGAGCGTTAGTGAGGGCTAAAATAACATGAATATAATGCCTACCCATGTTAAAACTACAATAAAGTATAGCTTGCATCATTTTTTTCGATTCTGATTAGGACAATTAATGTTATTTCTATGTCTGATGTTTATAAGTGTATAGCATTTGTGTATGCTCTTCCATGAACCTCCCTTTTTTGTTTGTAAACAAGCAAACGACTGGCAATGTGATTTTTCATAGGGAGGAGTTTGAACAGCCAGCATGAACGGTTGTAGTATTTAGGTCAAATATGTCAATTTCTAACTGTACCACATTACAGTCATGATAAATGAATAAGTAACAACACTTGCATCATTTAAGCGTTTGGAAGTGTTTTAAATTAAATAAATATTTCAAATGCATGTTAATTTGATAAAATTCATTATTCTGCAGTAGTCAATATACACATGTGCTAACACATTTTATTGGATTTAGAGCATGGGTTTATTCACAAAGCTAAAGATGCACCTCATATTATAATCTGCACATAATCTGTTCAATATATTTATTGTTATTTGTTTCTCTTTCAGAATAAAATCAAAGTGGTAGCATTAAAGATAACATCAAACATAAATTCTTTGATAAAAGATTTATTTCATAATCCACCATCTTATAAAACACCCATTATACCATCATGGAAACCTTTAGTGGTAAGTGTTGTCATGGTTATATAGTCATGAAATCTGCTGATGGTAAGTGTTGTCATAGTTATATGGTCATGGAACCTTCATTGTTAAGTGTTGTCATGGTTTCTTTAGTCATGGAAACCTTTAGTGGTAAGTGTTGTCATGGTTATTTAGTCATGAAATCTGCTGATGGTAAGTGTTGTCATGATTATATAGTCATAGAAACCTTGAGTGGTAAGTGTTGTCATGGTAAAATTCATGAAAACCTTTAGTGGTAGGTGTTGTCATGATTATATAGTCATGAAAACCTTAGTGGTAAGTGTTGTCATGGTTATATAGTCATTGAAACCTTTAGTGGTAGGTGTTGTCATGATTATATAGTCATGAAAACCTTAGTGTTAAGTGTTGTCATGGTTATATAGTCATTGAAACCTTTAGTGGTAAGTGTTGTCATGGTTATATAGTAATGGAAACCTTTAGTTGTAAGTGTTGTCATGATTATATAGTCATGGAAACCTTTAGTGGTAGGTGTTTGTCATGGTTATATAGTCATTGAAACCTTTAGTGGTAGGTGTTGTCTTGGTTATATAGTCATGAAAACCTTAGTTGTAAGTGATGTCATGATTATA